>NC_138125.1:130761330-131361330 GCF_964188305.1 Podarcis bocagei
TTTCATTTCCTATGACAAAAAGGCTTCTGTTTCCACCGCCAAACCTTTCAGGGGAGAATTTGCAACAGTTTGGCACCATTTTGGACTGAATTGGAAAATTTCAGTTTTTTGCTGAAATTGTGACCCCGGGGCTTAGAAAAAATTTTTTTACAAGTTTTGTCTTCGAGAGCTGATTTCATTTCCTATGACAAAAAGGCTTCTGTTTCCACCGCCAAAGCTTTCAGGAGACAATTTGCAACAGTTTGGCACCATTTTTGAGAGAATTGGAGAATTTAAGATTTTTGCTGAAATTGTGACCCCGGGGCTTAGAAATTTTTTTCCCCACAGGTTTTGTCTTTGAGGGCTGATTTCATTTCCTATGACAAAAAGACTTCTGTTTCCTCCGCCAAACCTTTCAGGGGAGAATTTGCAACAGTTTGGCACCATTTTGGAGTGAATTGGAGAATTTCAGTTTTTTGCTGAAATTGTGACCCCGGGGCTTACAAAAAATTTTTTTCATAGGTTTTGTCTTCGAGAGCTGATTTCATTTCCTATGATAAAAAGGCTTCTGTTTCCACCGCCAAACCTTTCAGGGGAGGATTTGCAACAGTTTGGCACCATTTTGGAGTGAATTGGAGAATTTCAGATTTTTGCTGAAATTGTGACCCCGGGGCTTAGAAAAAATTTTTTTCACAGGTTTTGTCTTTGAGAGCTGATTTCATTTCCTATGACAAAAAGGCTTCTGTTTCCACCACCAAAGCTTTCAGGGGAGAATTTGCAAGAATTTGGCACCATTTTTGAGTGAACTGGAGTATTTCAGATTTTTGCTGAAATTGTGACCCCGGGGCTTAGAAATTTTTTTTTCCACAGGTAACGTTGTCGAGGGCTGATTTCATTTCCTATGACAAAAAGACTTCTGTTTCCACCGCCAAACCTTTCAGGGGAGAATTTGCAACAGTTTGGCACCCTTTTGGAGTGAATTGGAAAATTTCAGTTTTTTGCTGAAATTGTGACCCCGGGGCTTAGAAAAATTTTTTTTCACAGGTTTTGTCTTTGAGAGCCGATTTCATTTCCTATGACAAAAAGGCTTCTGTTTCCACCACCAAAGCTTTCAGGGGAGAATTTGCAACAGTTTGGCACCATTTTTGAGTGAACTGGAGAATTTCAGATTTTTGCTGAAATTGTGACCCTGGGGCTTAGAAATTTTTTTTTCCACAGGTAAAATTGTCGAGGGCTGATTTCTTGGCCTATGATAAAAATCCTTCTGTTTCCACCGCCAAACCTTTCAGGGGAGAATTTGCAACAGTTTGGCACCCTTTTGGAGTGAATTGGAAAATTTCAGTTTTTTGCTGAAATTGTGACCCCGGGGCTTAGAAAAAAATTTTTTCACAGGTTTTGTCTTTGAGAGCCGATTTCATTTCCTATGACAAAAAGGCTTCTGTTTCCACCACCAAAGCTTTCAGGGGAGAATTTGCAACAGTTTGGCACCATTTTTGAGTGAATTGGAGAATTTCAGATTTTTGCTGAAATTGTGACCCCGGGGCTTAGAAAATTTTTTCCCCACAGGTTTTGTCTTCGAGGGCTGAATTCATTTCCTATGACAAAAAGACTTCTGTTTCCTCCACCAAACCTTTCAGGTGAGAATTTGCAACAGTTTGGCACCATTTTTGAGTGAATTGGAGAATTTGAGATTTTTGCTGAAATTGTGACCCCGGGGCTTAGAAATTTTTTTTTTCCACAGGTAAAGTTGTCGAGGGCTGATTTCATTTCCTATGACAAAAAGACTTCTGTTTCCACCGCCAAACCTTTCAGGGGAGAATTTGCAACAGTTTGGCACCACCATTTTGGAGTGAATTGGAAAATTTCAGTTTTTTGCTGAAATTGTGACCCGGGGCTTAGAAAAAATTTTTTTTACAAGTTTTGTCTTCGAGAGCTGATTTCATTTCCTATGACAAAAAGGCTTCTGTTTCCACCGCCAAAGCTTTCAGGAGACAATTTGCAACAGTTTGGCACCATTTTTGAGAGAATTGGAGAATTTAAGATTTTTGCTGAAATTGTGACCCCGGGGCTTAGAAATTTTTTTTTCCACAGGTTTTGTCTTTGAGGGCTGATTTCATTTCCTATGACAAAAAGACTTCTGTTTCCTCCGCCAAACCTTTCAGGGGAGAATTTGCAACAGTTTGGCACCATTTTGGAGTGAATTGGAAAATTTCAGTTTTTTGCTGAAATTGTGACCCCGGGGCTTAGAATTTTTTTTTTCACAGGTTTTGTCTTTGAGAGCTGATTTCATTTCCTGTGACAAAAAGGCTTCTGTTTCCACCACCAAAGCTTTCAGGGGAGAATTTGCAAGAATTTGGCACCATTTTTGAGTGAACTGGAGAATTTCAGATTTTTGCTGAAATTGTGACCCCGGGGCTTAGAAATTTTTTTTTCCACAGGTAAAGTTGTCGAGGGCTGATTTCATTTCCTATGACAAAAAGACTTCTGTTTCCACCGCCAAACCTTTCAGGGGAGAATTTGCAACAGTTTGGCACCATTTTGGAGTGAATTGGAAAATTTCAGTTTTTTGCTGAAATTGTGACCCCGGGGCTTAGAAATTTTTTTTTTCACAGGTTTTGTCTTTGAGAGCCGATTTCATTTCCTATGACAAAAAGGCTTCTGTTTCCACCACCAAAGCTTTCAGGGGAGAAAATTTGCAACAGTTTGGCACCATTTTTGAGTGAACTGGAGAATTTCAGATTTTTGCTGAAATTGTGACCCCGGGGCTTAGAAATTTTTTTTTCCACAGGTAAATTTGTCGAGGGCTGATTTCTTGGCCTATGATAAAATCCTTCTGTTTCCACCGCCAAACCTTTCAGGGGAGAATTTGCAACAGTTTGGCACCATTTTTGAGTGAATTGGAGAATTTCAGATTTTTGCTGAAATTGTGACCCCGGGCTTAGAAAAATTTTTTTCCACAGGTTTTGTCTTCGAGAGCTGATTTCATTTCCTATGACAAAAAGGCTTCTGTTTCCACCGCCAAAGCTTTCAGGGGACAATTTGCAAGAATTTGGCACCATTTTTGAGTGAACTGGAGAATTTCAGATTTTTGCTGAAATTGTGACCCCGGGGCTTAGAAATTTTTTTTCCCACAGGTAAAGTTGTCGAGGGCTGATTTCATTTCCTATGACAAAAAGACTTCTGTTTCCACCGCCAAACCTTTCAGGGGAGAATTTGCAACAGTTTGGCACCATTTTGGAGTGAATTGGAAAATTTCAGTTTTTTGCTGAAATTGTGACCCCGGGGCTTAGAAATTTTTTTTTTCACAGGTTTTGTCTTTGAGAGCCGATTTCATTTCCTATGACAAAAAGGCTTCTGTTTCCACCACCAAAGCTTTCAGTGGAGAATTTGCAACAGTTTGGCACCATTTTTGAGTGAACTGGAGAATTTCAGATTTTTGCTGAAATTGTGACCCCGGGGCTTAGAAAATTTTTTCCCCACAGGTTTTGTCTTCGAGGGCTGAATTCATTTCCTATGACAAAAAGACTTCTGTTTCCTCCACCAAACCTTTCAGGTGAGAATTTGCAACAGTTTGGCACCATTTTTGAGTGAATTGGAGAATTTCAGATTTTTGCTGAAATTGTGACCCCGGGGCTTAGAAATTTTTTTTTTCCACAGGTAAAGTTGTCGAGGGCTGATTTCATTTCCTATGACAAAAAGACTTCTGTTTCCACCGCGAAAGCTTTCAGGGGAGAATTTGCAACAGTTTGGCACCATTTTGGAGAGAATTGGAGAATTTCAGATTTTTGCTGAAATTGTGACCCCGGGGCTTAGAAAAAATTTTTTTCACAGGTTTTGTCTTCGAGAGCTGCTTTCATTTCCTATGACAAAAAGGCTTCTGTTTCCACCGCCAAACCTTTCAGGGGAGAATTTGCAACAGTTTGGCACCATTTTGGAGAGAATTGGAGAATTTCAGATTTTTGCTGAAATTGTGACCCCGGGGCTCAGAAAATTTTTTCCACAGGTTTTGTCTTCGAGGACTGATTTCATTTCCTATGTTAAAAAGACTTCTGTTTCCACCGGCAGAACTTTCATGGGAGAATTTGCAACAGTTTGGAACCATTTTTGAGTGAACTGGAGAATTTCAGATTTTTGCTGAAATTGTGACCCCGGGGCTTAGAAATTTTTTTTTCCCACAGGTAATGTTGTCGAGGGCTGATTTCATTTCCTATGACAAAAAGACTTCTGTTTCCTCCACCAAACCTTTCAGGCGAGAATTTGCAACAGTTTGGCACCATTTTGGAGTGAATTGGAGAATTTCAGATTTTTCTGAAATTGTGACCCCGGGGCTTACAAAATTTTTTTTTCACAGGTTTTGTCTTTGAGAGCTGATTTCATTTCCTCTGACAAAAAGGCTTCTTTTTCCACCGCCAAACCTTTCAGGGGAGAATTTGCAACAGTTTGGCACCATTTTGGAGTGAATTGGAAAATTTCAGTTTTTTGCTGAAATTGTGACCCCGGGGCTTAGAAAAAAATATTTTCACAGGTTTTGTCTTTGAGAGCCGATTTCATTTCCTATGACAAAAAGGCTTCTGTTTCCACCACCAAAGCTTTCAGGGGAGAATTTGCAACAGTTTGGCACCATTTTTGAGTAAACTGGAGAATTTCAGATTTTTGCTGAAATTGTGACCCCGGGGCTCAGAAAATTTTTTCCACAGGTTTTGTCTTCGAGGACTGATTTCATTTCCTATGTTAAAAAGACTTCTGTTTCCACCGCCAGAACTTTCATGGGAGAATTTGCAACAGTTTGGAACCATTTTTGAGTGAACTGGAGAATTTCAGATTTTTGCTGAAATTGTGACCCCGGGGCTTAGAAAATTTTTTTTCCCACAGGTAATGTTGTCGAGGGCTGATTTCATTTCCCTATGACAAAAAGACTTCTGTTTCCACCGCCAAACCTTTCAGGGGAGAATTTGCAACAGTTTGGCACCATTTTGGAGTGAATTGGAAAATTTCAGTTTTTTGCTGAAATTGTGACCCCGGGCTTAGAAATTTTTTTTTTCACAGGTTTTGTCTTTGAGAGCTGATTTCATTTCCTATGACAAAAAGGCTTCTGTTTCCACCACCAAAGCTTTCAGGGGAGAATTTGCAACAGTTTGGCACCATTTTTGAGTGAACTGGAGAATTTCAGATTTTTGCTGAAATTGTGACCCCGGGGCTTAGAAATTTTTTTTTCCACAGGTAAAATTGTCGAGGGCTGATTTCTTGGCCTATGATAAAAATCCTGCTGTTTCCACCGCCAAACCTTTCAGGGGAGAATTTGCAACAGTTTGGCACCCTTTTGGAGTGAATTGGAAAATTTCAGTTTTTTGCTGAAATTGTGACCCCGGGGCTTAGAAAAAATTTTTTCACAGGTTTTGTCTTTGAGAGCCGATTTCATTTCCTATGACAAAAAGGCTTCTGTTTCCTCCAGCCAAAACTTTCAGGTGAGAATTTGCAACAGTTTGGCACCATTTTTGAGTGAATTGGAGAATTTCAGATTTTTGCTGAAATTGTGACCCCGGGGCTTAGAAATTTTTTTTTTCCACAGGTAAAGTTGTCGAGGGCTGATTTCATTTCCTATGACAAAAAGACTTCTGTTTCCTCCGCCAAACCTTTCAGGGGAGAATTTGCAACAGTTTGGCACCATTTTGGAGTGAATTGGAAAATTTCAGTTTTTGCTGAAATTGTGACCCCGGGGCTTAGAAAAAATTTTTTTTACAAGTTTTGTCTTCGAGAGCTGATTTCATTTCCTATGACAAAAAGGCTTCTGTTTCCACCGCCAAAGCTTTCAGGAGACAATTTGCAACAGTTTGGCACCATTTTTGAGAGAATTGGAGAATTTAAGATTTTTGCTGAAATTGTGACCCCGGGGCTTAGAAATTTTTTTCCCACATGTTTTGTCTTTGAGGGCTGATTTCATTTCCTATGACAAAAAGACTTCTGTTTCCTCCGCCAAACCTTTCAGGGAGAATTTGCAACAGTTTGGCACCATTTTGGAGTGAATTGGAAAATTTCAGTTTTTTGCTGAAATTGTGACCCCGGGGCTTAGAATTTTTTTTTTCACAGGTTTTGTCTTTGAGAGCTGATTTCATTTCCTATGACAAAAAGGCTTCTGTTTCCACCACCAAAGCTTTCAGGGGAGAATTTGCAAGAATTTGGCACCATTTTTGAGTGAACTGGAGAATTTCAGATTTTTGCTGAAATTGTGACCGGGGCTTAGAAATTTTTTTTCCCACAGGTAAAGTTGTCGAGGGCTGATTTCATTTCCTATGACAAAAAGACTTCTGTTTCCACCGCCAAACCTTTCAGGGGAGAATTTGCAACAGTTTGGCACCATTTTGGAGTGAATTGGAAAATTTCAGTTTTTTGCTGAAATTGTGACCCCGGGGCTTAGAAATTTTTTTTTTCACAGGTTTTGTCTTTGAGAGCCGATTTCATTTCCTATGACAAAAAGGCTTCTGTTTCCACCACCAAGGCTTTCAGGGGAGAATTTGCAACAGTTTGGCACCATTTTTGAGTGAACTGGAGAATTTCAGATTTTTGCTGAAATTGTGACCCCGGGGCTTAGAAATTTTTTTTCCCACAGGTAAAGTTGTCGAGGGCTGATTTCTTGGCCTATGATAAAAATCCTTCTGTTTCCACCGCCAAACCTTTCAGGGGAGAATTTGCAACAGTTTGGCACCATTTTTGAGTGAATTGGAGAATTTCAGATTTTTGCTGAAATTGTGACCCCGGGGCTTAGAAAAATTTTTTCCCCACAGGTTTTGTCTTCGAGGGCTGATTTCATTTCCTATGACAAAAAGGCTTCTGTTTCCTCCACCAAACCTTTCAGGCAAGAATTTGCAACAGTTTGGCACCATTTTTGAGTGAATTGGAGAATTTCAGATTTTTGCTGAAATTGTGACCCCGGGGCTTAGAAAAAAAATTTTTCACAGGTTTTGTCTTTGAGAGCCGATTTCATTTCCTATGACAAAAAGGCTTCTGTTTCCACCACCAAAGCTTTCAGGGGAGAATTTGCAACAGTTTGGCACCATTTTTGAGTGAATTGGAGAATTTCAGATTTTTGCTGAAATTGTGACCCCGGGGCTTAGAAAATTTTTTCCCCACAGGTTTTGTCTTCGAGGGCTGAATTCATTTCCTATGACAAAAAGACTTCTGTTTCCTCCACGAAACCTTTCAGGTGAGAATTTGCAACAGTTTGGCACCATTTTTGAGTGAATTGGAGAATTTCAGATTTTTGCTGAAATTGTGACCCCGGGGCTTAGAAATTTTTTTTTTCCACAGGTAAAGTTGTCGAGGGCTGATTTCATTTCCTATGACAAAAAGACTTCTGTTTCCACCGCCAAACCTTTCAGGGGAGAATTTGCAACAGTTTGGCACCATTTTGGAGTGAATTGGAAAATTTCAGTTTTTTGCTGAAATTGTGACCCCGGGGCTTAGAAAAAAATTTTTTTACAAGTTTTGTCTTCGAGAGCTGATTTCATTTCCTATGACAAAAAGGCTTCTGTTTCCACCGCCAAAGCTTTCAGGAGACAATTTGCAACAGTTTGGCACCATTTTTGAGAGAATTGGAGAATTTAAGATTTTTGCTGAAATTGTGACCCCGGGGCTTAGAAATTTTTTTTTCCACAGGTTTTGTCTTTGAGGGCTGATTTCATTTCCTATGACAAAAAGACTTCTGTTTCCTCCGCCAAACCTTTCAGGGGAGAATTTGCAACAGTTTGGCACCATTTTGGAGTGAATTGGAAAATTTCAGTTTTTTGCTGAAATTGTGACCCCGGGGCTTAGAATTTTTTTTTTCACAGGTTTTGTCTTTGAGAGCTGATTTCATTTCCTATGACAAAAAGGCTTCTGTTTCCACCACCAAAGCTTTCAGGGGAGAATTTGCAAGAATTTGGCACCATTTTTGAGTGAACTGGAGAATTTCAGATTTTTGCTGAAATTGTGACCCCGGGGCTTAGAAATTTTTTTTCCCACAGGTAAAGTTGTCGAGGGCTGATTTCTTGGCCTATGATAAAAATCCTTCTGTTTCCACCGCCAAACCTTTCAGGGGAGAATTTGCAACAGTTTGGCACCATTTTTGAGTGAATTGGAGAATTTCAGATTTTTGCTGAAATTGTGACCCCGGGGCTTAGAAATTTTTTTTTCCACAGGTAAAGTTGTCGAGGGCTGATTTCATTTCCTATGACAAAAAGACTTCTGTTTCCACCGCCAAACCTTTCAGGGGAGAATTTGCAACAGTTTGGCACCATTTTGGAGTGAATTGGAAAATTTCAGTTTTTTGCTGAAATTGTGACCCCGGGGCTTAGAAAAAATTTTTTTTACAAGTTTTGTCTTCGAGAGCTGATTTCATTTCCTATGACAAAAAGGCTTCTGTTTCCACCGCCAAAGCTTTCAGGAGACAATTTGCAACAGTTTGGCACCATTTTTGAGAGAATTGGAGAATTTCAGATTTTTGCTGAAATTGTGACTCCGGGGCTTAGAAATTTTTTTCCCCACAGGTAAAGTTGTCGAGGGCTGATTTCTTGGCCTATGATAAAAATCCTTCTGTTTCCACCGCCAAACCTTTCAGGGGAGAATTTGCAACAGTTTGGCACCATTTTTGAGTGAATTGGAGAATTTCAGATTTTTGCTGAAATTGTGACCCCGGGGCTTAGAAAATTTTTTTCCCACAGGTTTTGTCTTCGAGGGCTGATTTCATTTCCTATGACAAAAAGGCTTCTGTTTCCACCGCCAAAGCTTTCAGGGGACAATTTGCAACAGTTTGGCACCATTTTTGAGAGAATTGGAGAATTTAAGATTTTTGCTGAAATTGTCACCCCGGGGCTTAGAAATTTTTTTTTCACAGGTAAAGTTCTCGAGGGCTGATTTCATTTCCTATGACAAAAAGACTTCTGTTTTCTCCTCTAAACCTTTCAGGGGAGAATTTGCAACAGTTTGGCACCATTTTTGAGTGAATTGGAGAATTTCAGATTTTTGCTGAAATTGTGACCCCGGGGCTTAGAAAAAAAAATTTTCCACAGGTTTTGTCTTCGAAGGCTGATTTCATTTCCTATGACAAAAAGGCTTCTGTTTCCACCACCAAAGCTTTCAGGGGAGAATTTGCAAGAATTTGGCACCATTTTTGAGTGAACTGGAGAATTTCAGATTTTTGCTGAAATTGTGACCCCGGGGCTTAGAAATTTTTTTTTCCACAGGTAAAGTTGTCGAGGGCTGATTTCATTTCCTATGACAAAAAGACTTCTGTTTCCACCGCCAAACCTTTCAGGGGAGAATTTGCAACAGTTTGGCACCCTTTTGGAGTGAATTGGAAAATTTCAGTTTTTTGCTGAAATTGTGACCCCGGGGCTTAGAAAAAAATTTTTTCACAGGTTTTGTCTTTGAGAGCCGATTTCATTTCCTATGACAAAAAGGCTTCTGTTTCCACCACCAAAGCTTTCAGGGGAGAATTTGCAACAGTTTGGCACCATTTTTGAGTGAACTGGAGAATTTCAGATTTTTGCTGAAATTGTGACCCCGGGGCTTAGAAATTTTTTTTTCCACAGGTAAAATTGTCGAGGGCTGATTTCTTGGCCTATGATAAAAATCCTTCTGTTTCCACCGCCAAACCTTTCAGGGGAGAATTTGCAACAGTTTGGCACCCTTTTGGAGTGAATTGGAAAATTTCAGTTTTTTGCTGAAATTGTGACCCCGGGGCTTAGAAAAAAATTTTTTCACAGGTTTTGTCTTTGAGAGCCGATTTCATTTCCTATGACAAAAAGGCTTCTGTTTCCACCACCAAAGCTTTCAGGGGAGAATTTGCAACAGTTTGGCACCATTTTTGAGTGAACTGGAGAATTTCAGATTTTTGCTGAAATTGTGACCCCGGGGCTTAGAAATTTTTTTTTCCACAGGTAAAATTGTCGAGGGCTGATTTCTTGGCCTATGATAAAAATCCTTCTGTTTCCACCGCCAAACCTTTCAGGGGAGAATTTGCAACAGTTTGGCACCCTTTTGGAGTGAATTGGAAAATTTCAGTTTTTTGCTGAAATTGTGACCCCGGGGCTTAGAAAAAAATTTTTTCACAGGTTTTGTCTTCGAGAGCCGATTTCATTTCCTATGACAAAAAGGCTTCTGTTTCCACCACCAAAGCTTTCAGGGGAGAATTTGCAACAGTTTGGCACCATTTTTGAGTGAATTGGAGAATTTCAGATTTTTGCTGAAATTGTGACCCCGGGGCTTAGAAATTTTTTTTTTCCACAGGTAAAGTTGTCGAGGGCTGATTTCATTTCCTATGACAAAAAGGCTTCTGTTTCCACCGCCAAAGCTTTCAGGAGACAATTTGCAACAGTTTGGCACCATTTTTGAGAGAATTGGAGAATTTAAGATTTTTGCTGAAATTGTGACCCCGGGGCTTAGAAATTTTTTTTTCCACAGGTTTTGTCTTTGAGGGCTGATTTCATTTCCTATGACAAAAAGACTTCTGTTTCCTCCGCCAAACCTTTCAGGGGAGAATTTGCAACAGTTTGGCACCATTTTGGAGTGAATTGGAAAATTTCAGTTTTTTGCTGAAATTGTGACCCCGGGGCTTAGAATTTTTTTTTTCACAGGTTTTGTCTTTGAGAGCTGATTTCATTTCCTGTGACAAAAAGGCTTCTGTTTCCACCACCAAAGCTTTCAGGGGAGAATTTGCAAGAATTTGGCACCATTTTTGAGTGAACTGGAGAATTTCAGATTTTTGCTGAAATTGTGACCCCGGGGCTTAGAATTTTTTTTTTCCACAGGTAAAGTTGTCGAGGGCTGATTTCATTTCCTATGACAAAAAGACTTCTGTTTCCACCGCCAAACCTTTCAGGGGAGAATTTGCAACAGTTTGGCACCATTTTGGAGTGAATTGGAAAATTTCAGTTTTTTGCTGAAATTGTGACCCCGGGGCTTAGAAATTTTTTTTTTCACAGGTTTTGTCTTTGAGAGCCGATTTCATTTCCTATGACAAAAAGGCTTCTGTTTCCACCACCAAAGCTTTCAGGGGAGAATTTGCAACAGTTTGGCACCATTTTTGAGTGAACTGGAGAATTTCAGATTTTTGCTGAAATTGTGACCCCGGGGCTTAGAAATTTTTTTTTCCACAGGTAAATTTGTCGAGGGCTGATTTCTTGGCCTATGATAAAAATCCTTCTGTTTCCACCGCCAAACCTTTCAGGGGAGAATTTGCAACAGTTTGGCACCATTTTTGAGTGAATTGGAGAATTTCAGATTTTTGCTGAAATTGTGACCCCGGGGCTTAGAAAAATTTTTTCCCACAGGTTTTGTCTTCGAGAGCTGATTTCATTTCCTATGACAAAAAGGCTTCTGTTTCCACCGCCAAAGCTTTCAGGGGACAATTTGCAACAGTTTGGCACCATTTTTGAGAGAATTGGAGAATTTAAGATTTTTGCTGAAATTGTCACCCCGGGGCTTAGAATTTTTTTTTTCACAGGTAAAGTTCTCGAGGGCTGATTTCATTTCCTATGATAAATATCCTTCTGTTTCCACCGCCAAACCTTTCAGGGGAGAATTTGCAACATTTTGGCACCCTGTTTGAGAGAATTGGAGAATTTCAGATTTTTCCTGAAATTGTGACCCCGGGGCTCAGAAAATTTTTTCCACAGGTTTTGTCTTCAAGGACTGATTTCATTTCCTATGATAAAAAGACTTCTGTTTCCACCGCCAGAACTTTCAGGGGAGAATTTGCAACAGTTTGGCACCATTTTGGAGTGAATTGGAAAATTTCAGTTTTTTGCTGAAATTGTGACCCCGAGGCTTAGAAAAAAATTTTTTTACAGGTTTTGTCTTCGAGAGCTGATTTCATTTCCTATGACAAAAAGGCTTCTGTTTCCACCGCCAAAGCTTTCAGGAGACAATTTGCAACAGTTTGGCACCATTTTTGAGAGAATTGGAGAATTTAAGATTTTTGCTGTAATTGTGACCCCGGGGCTTAGAAAATTTTTTTTCCACAGGTTTTGTCTTTGAGGGCTGATTTCATTTCCTATGACAAAAAGACTTCTGTTTCCTCCGCCAAACCTTTCAGGGGAGAATTTGCAAGAGTTTGGCACCATTGTTGAGTGAATTGGAGAATTTCAGATTTTTGCTGAAATTGTGACCCCGGGGCTTAGAAAATTTTTTTCCCACAGGTTTTGTCTTCGAGGGCTGATTTCATTTCCTATGACAAAAAGGCTTCTGTTTCCACCGCCAAAGCTTTCAGGGGACAATTTGCAACAGTTTGGCACCATTTTTGAGAGAATTGGAGAATTTCAGATTTTTGCTGAAATTGTGACCCCGGGGCTTACAAAAAAATTTTTTCACAGGTTTTGTCTTCGAGAGCTGCTTTCATTTCCTATGACAAAAAGGCTTCTGTTTCCACCGCCAAACCTTTCAGGGGAGAATTTGCAACAGTTTGGCACCATTTTGGAGTGAATTGGAGAATTTCAGATTTTTGCTGAAATTGTGACCCCGGGGCTTAGAAATTTTTTTTACCACAGGTAAAGTTGTCGAGGGCTGATTTCATTTCCTATGACAAAAAGACTTCTGTTTCCACTGCCAAACCTTTAAGGGGAAAATTTGCAACAGTTTGGCACCATTTTGGAGAAAATTGGAAAATTTCAGTTTTTTGCTGAAATTGTGACCCCGGGGCTTAGAAAAAAAATTTTCCCACAGGTTTTGTCTTCGAGGGCTGATTTCATTTCCTATGACAAAAAGGCTTCTGTTTCCACCGCCAAAGCTTTCAGGGGACAATTTGCAACAGTTTGGCACCATTTTGGAGTGAATTGGAAATTTTCAGATTTTTGCTGAAATTGTGACCCCGGGTCTTAGAAAAATTTTTTTTCACAGGTTTTGTCTTTGAGAGCTGATTTCATTTCCTATGACAAAAAGGCTTCTGTTTCCACCACCAAACCTTTCAGGGGAGAATTTGCAACAGTTTGGCACCATTTTTGAGTGAACTGGAGAATTTCAGATTTTTGCTGAAATTGTGACCCCGGGGCTTAGAAATTTTTTTTTCACAGGTAAAGTTCTCGAGGGCTGATTTCATTTCCTATGATAAAAATCCTTCTGTTTCCACCGCCAAATCTTTCAGGGGAGAATTTCCAAGAGTTTGGCACCATTTTTGAGTGAACTGGAGAATTTCAGATTTTTGCTGAAATTGTGACCTCGGGGCTTAGAATTTTTTTTTCCATAAGTTTTCTCTTCGAGGACTGATTTCATTTCCTATGATAAAAAGACTTCTGTTTCCACCGCCAGAACTTTCAGGGGAGAATTTGCAACAGTTTGGAACCATTTTTGAGTGAACTGGAGAATTTCAGATTTTTGCTGAAATTGTGACCCCGGGGCTTAGAAATTTTTTTTCCCCACAGGTAATGTTGTCGAGGGCTGATTTCATTTCCTATGACAAAAAGACTTCTGTTTCCACTGCCAAACCTTTCAGGGGACAATTTGCAACAGTTTGGCACCATTTTGGAGTGAATTGGAAAATTTCAGTTTTTTGCTGAAATTGTGACCCCGGGGCTTAGAAATTTTTTTTTTCACAGGTTTTGTCTTTGAGAGCTGATTTCATTTCCTATGACAAAAAGGCTTCTGTTTCCACCACCAAAGCTTTCAGGGGAGAATTTGCAAGAGTTTGGCACCATTTTTGAGTCAACTGGAGAATTTCAGATTTTTGCTGAAATTGTGACCCCGGGGCTTAGAAATTTTTTTTTTCCACAGGTAAAGTTGTTGAGGGCTGATTTCTTGGCCTATGATAAAAATCCTTCTGTTTCCACCGCCAAATCTTTCAGGGGAGAATTTGCAAGAGTTTGGCACCATTTTTGAGTGAACTGGAGAATTTCAGATTTTTGCTGAAATTGTGACCTCGGGGCTTAGAATTTTTTTTTCCCATAAGTTTTCTCTTCGAGGACTGATTTCATTTCCTATGATAAAAAGACTTCTGTTTCCACCGCCAAATCTTTCAGGGGAGAATTTGCAAGAGTTTAGCACCATTTTTGAGTGAACTGGAGAATTTCAGGTTTTTGCTGAAATTGTGACCCCGGGGCTTAGAATTTTTTTTTTCCACAGGTAAAGTTGTCGAGGCCTGATTTCTTGGCTTATGATAAAAATCCTCCTGTTTCCACCGCCAAACCTTTCAGGGGAGAATTTGCAACAGTTTGGCACGATTTTGGAGTGAATTGGAGAATTTCAGATTTTTGCTGAAATTGTGACCCCGGGGCTTAGAAGTTTTTTTTTCACAGGTAAAGTTCTTGAGGGCTGATTTCATTTCCTATGACAAAAAGACATCTATTTTCTCCTCCAAAGCTTTCAGGGGAGAATTAGCAACAGTTTGGCACCATTTTTGAGTGAATTGGAGAATTTCAGATTTTTGCTGAAATTGTGACCCCGGGGCTTAGAAATTTTTTTTCCCAAAGGTAAAGTTGTCGAGGGCTGATTTCATTTCCTATGACAAAAAGACTTCTGTTTCAACCGCCAAACCTTTCAGGGGAGAATTTGCAACAGTTTGGCACCATTTTGGAGTGAATTGGAAAATTTCAGATTTTTGCTGAAATTGTGACCCCGGGTCTTAGAAAAAAATTTTTTCACAGGTTTTGTCTTTGAGAGCTGATTTCATTTCCTATGACAAAAAGGCTTCTGTTTCCACCACCAAAGCTTTCAGGGGAGAATTTGCAACAGTTTGGCACCATTTTTGAGTGAACTGGAGAATTTCAGATTTTTGCTGAAATTGTGACCCCGGGGCTTAGAAATTTTTTTTTCACAGGTAAAGTTCTCGAGGGCTGATTTCATTTCCTATGATAAAAATCCTTCTGTTTCCACCGCCAAATCTTTCAGGGGAGAATTTGCAAGAGTTTGGCACCATTTTTGAGTGAACTGGAGAATTTCAGATTTTTGCTGAAATTGTGACCTCGGGGCTTAGAATTTTTTTTTTCCATAAGTTTTCTCTTCGAGGACTGATTTCATTTCCTATGATAAAAAGACTTCCGTTTCCACCGCCAAATCTTTCAGGGGAGAATTTGCAACAGTTTGGCATCATTTTTGAGTGAACTGGAGAATTTCAGATTTTTGCTGAAATTGTGACCCCGGGGCTTACAAAATTTTTTTTTCACAGGTTTTGTCTTCGAGAGCTGCTTTCATTTCCTATGACAAAAAGGCTTCTGTTTCCACCGCCAAAGCTTTCAGGGGACAATTTGCAACAGTTTGGCAACATTTTTGAGAGAATTGTAGAATTTAAGATTTTTGCTGAAATTGTGACCCCGGGGCTTAGAAAATTTTTTTTCCACAGGTTTTGTCTTTGAGGGCTGATTTCATTTCCTATGACAAAAAGACTTCTGTTTCCTCCGCCAAACCTTTCAGGGGAGAATTTGCAAGAGTTTGGCACCATTGTTGAGTGAATTGGAGAATTTCAGATTTTTGCTGAAATTGTCACCCCGGGGCTTACAAAAATTTTTTTCCACAGGTTTTGTCTTCGAGAGCTGATTTCATTTCCTATGACAAAAAGGCTTCTGTTTCCACTGCCAAAGCTCTCAGGGGAGAATTTGCAACAGTTTGGCACCATTTTGGAGTGAATTGGAAAATTTCAGTTTTTTGCTGAAATTGTGACCCCGGGGCTTAGAAATTTTTTTTTTTCACAGGTTTTGTCTTCGAGAACTGATTTCATTTCCTATGATAAAAAGGCTTCTGTTTCCACCGCCAAAGCTTTCAGGGGACAATTTGCAACAGTTTGGCACCATTTATGAGAGAATTGGAGAATTTCAGATTTTTGCTGAAATTGTCACCCCGGGGCTTACAAAAAAATTTTTCCACAGGTTTTGTCTTCGAGAGCTGATTTCATTTCCTATGACAAAAAGGCTTCTGTTTCCACTGCCAAAGCTTTCAGGGGAGAATTTGCAACAGTTTGGCACCATTTTGGAGTGAATTGGAAAATTTCAGTTTTTTGCTGAAATTGTGACCCCGGGGCTTAGAAATTTTTTTTTTCACAGGTTTTGTCTTCGAGAACTGATTTCATTTCCTATGACAAAAAGACTTTTTTTTCCACTGCCAAAGCTTTCAGGGGAGAATTTGCAACAGTTTGGCACCATTTTGGAGTGAATTGGAAAATTTCAGTTTTTTGCTGAAATTGTCACCCCGGGGCTTTGAAATTTTTTTTCCCACAGGTAAAGTTGTCGAGGGCTGATTTCATTTCCTATGACAAAAAGGCTTCTTTTTCCACCGCCAAACCTTTCAGGGGAGAATTTGCAACAGTTTGGCACCATTTTGGAGTGAATTGGAAAATTTCAGTTTTTTGCTGAAATTGTGACCCCGGGGCTTAGAAATTTTTTTTCCCACAGGTTTTGTCTTTGAGAGCCGATTTCATTTCCTATGACAAAAAGGCTTCTGTTTCCACCGCCAAAGCTTTCAGGGGAGAATTTGCAACAGTTTGGCACCATTTTTGAATGAACTGGAGAATTTCAGATTTTTGGTGAAATTGTGACCCCGGGGCTTAGAATTTTTTCCCCACATCTTTTGTCTTTGAGGGCTGATTTCATATCCTCTGATAAAATGCCTTCTGTTTCCACCGTCAAACCTTTCAGGGGAGAATTTGCTACAGTTTGGCACCATTTTTGAGTGAATTGGAGAATTTCAGATTTTTGCTGAAATTGTGACCCCGGGGCTTAGAAATTTTTTCCCCTACAGGTCTTGTCTTCGAGGGCTGATTTCATTTCCTATGACAAAAAGCCTTCTGTTTCCACCGCCAAACCTTTCAGGGGAGAATTTGCAACAGTTTGGCACCATTTTTGAGTGAACTGGAGAATTTCAGATTTTTGCTGAAATTGTGACCCCGGGTCTTAGAAAATTTTTTCCCTACAGGTCTTGTCTTCGAGGGCTGTTTTCATTTCCTATGACAAAAAGCCTTCTGTTTCCACCGCCAAACCTTTCAGGGGAGAATTTGCAACAGTTTGGCACCATTTTGGAGTGAACTGGAGAATTTCAGATTTTTGCTGAAATTGTGACCCCGGGGCTTAGAAATTTTTTTCTCCACAGGTTAAGTTGTCCAGGGCTGATTTCTTGGCCTATGATAAAATCCTTCTGTTTCCACCGCCAAACCTTTCAGGGGAGAATTTGCTACAGTTTGGCACCATTTTTGAATGAACTGGAGAATTTCAGATTTTTGGTGAAATTGTGACCCCGGGGCTTAGAATTTTTTTCCCACATCTTTTGTATTCGAGGGCTGATTTCATTTCCTATGACAAAAAGCCTTCTGTTTGCACCGCCAAACCTTTCAGGGGAGAATTTGCAACAGTTTGGCACCATTTTTGAGTGAACTGGAGAATTTCAGATTTTTGCTGAAATTCTGACCCCGGGGCTAGAAATTTTTTTCTCCACAGGTTAAGTTGTCGAGGGCTGATTTCTTGGCCTATGATAAAAAGCCTTCTGTTTCCACCGCCAAACCTTTCAGGGGAGAATTTGCTACAGTTTGGCACCATTTTTGAATGAACTGGAGAATTTCAGATTTTTCGTGAAATTGTTACCCCGGGGCTTAGAATTTTTTTCCCACATCTTTTGTCTTCGAGGGCTGATTTCATTTCCTATGACAAAAAGCCTTCTGTTTCCACCGCCAAACCTTTCAGGGGAGAATTTTCAACAGTTTAAAACTATTTTTGAGTGAATTGGAGAATTTCAGATTTTTGCTGAAATTGTGACCCCTGGGCTTAGAATTTCCCCCCCACAGGTTAAGTTGTTGAGGGCTGATTTCATATCCTCTGATAAAATGCCTTCTGTTTCCACCGTCAAACCTTTCAGGGGAGAATTTGCTACAGTTTAGCACCATTTTTGAGTGAATTGGAGAATTTCAGATTTTTGCTGAAATTGTGACCCCGGGGCTTAGAAATTTTTTTCCCTACAGGTCTTGTCTTCAAGGGCTGATTTCATTTCCTATGACAAAAAGCCTTCTGTTTCCACCGCCAAACCTTTCAGGGGAGAATTTGCAACATTTTGGCACAATTTTTGAGAGAATTGGAGAATTTCAGATTTTTGCTGAAATTGTAACCCCAGGGCTTAGAAAAAAATTTTCCCACAGGTTTTGTCTTCGAGGGCTGATTTAATTTCCTATGACAAAAAGCCTTCTGTTTCCACCGCCAAACCTTTCAGGCGAGAATTTGCAACAGTTTGGCACCATTTTTGAGTGAACTGGAGAATTTCAGATTTTTGCTGAAATTGTGACCCCGGGGCTTAGAAATTTTTTTCCCCACAGGTTATGTGCTGGTCCCGGGGGGAAGGTTACTGTTACCGTAGTCCAAGTTCAATCCTAAGTCACTAGCCTGGAGATAGTCCACAAAGTGCGAGGTGAGGTCCAAAACAGGGAGCCGGGCGGGGACAGGAACACTCGAAGATCAGAAGCAGGAAGCCTGGCGGGGAACAGGAACACTGGAGGAACAGGACTGGATGCTGGCCAAAACAGCTCTTCAATGACGACGTTGCTCCCGCAACCTGGGACCGGGCTGACTGCCCTTTATCTTCTCTAAGGCCAGGGGCGGTCCCGGCCCCCAGGAGCCCCGCCTCTCCTGGCCTTAAGGCGAGCACTCCTCCTGGGAGAAACCAGTTCCCTTCACCTCTCTGCCCTAAGCCTCTGCAGTTCAGGAGAGGCTGAAGGGTTACTGGGCCCCGGGGAAGTCTCACCTGTAGACACTGAGTCCTCAAGCACCTCTGGGGCCAGAATGGTTTCACCTGGTGCCTGCTCCTGAGGATCTGGCACAGGTGCAGGCTCCTCAGAATCTAGGCCTTGCCCCAGTTCAGCCGGCCCTGGAGGCGGGGACTCCTGTGCCGGCTGGGATTCCTCCGGTTCACTCTCAGAATCAGAATCCCAGGCCATCACACCATCCCCCCTCCCAGGCCCCCCCTCAATCGAGGGTCTGGACCCGGCTTGCTGGGGTACGCCGCATGGAACTCTCGGAGGCAGGCAGGCGCGTGGACGTTGGCCGCTGGTTCCCAGGAACGGTCCTCCGGTCCATACCCCTTCCAGTCTATGAGATACTGCAGCTTTCCCCTGCGGTATCGGGAGTCCAGAATGTGATCCACCTCGTACTCAGGCTCTCCCTGAACCAAAACTGGCTGCGGTCGGGGACGGTCCGGGTGGAACTCATCGGGTGGGGCCACTGGACTCAGAAGGGACCTGTGGAATACCGGGTGAACCTTCAGGGTTGCGGGCAACTGGAGACGGAATGCCACAGGCGAGACCTGGTTCACGATAGGGAACAGGCCGGTGAAACGGGTGTCCAGCTTCCGCGAAGGTCGAGAAGGGTGGAGGTGGCGAGTGGAGAGCCATACCAGGTCACTGACGTGGAGTTCCTGCCCCACCTGGTGGTGGCCGTCGGCCTGGACCTTGTACGCCTCCTTAGCCTGGCGCAGCTGCTCCATCAACAGCTGTTGCTGGGACTGGAGCTCCTGAAGCCACTCTGTCACCGCAGGGACCGCAGATGCCGGCAGCACATCCGGAAACAACCGTGGATGAAAACCGTAACTGGCCTGGAACGGGGTCTGCTGGGTGGACGCATTCACCACGTTGTTGTAAGCGAACTCCGCCAATGCTAGGTGGTCGACCCAGTCATCCTGCTGGTAGCTGCAGTAACACCGGAGGTACTGTTCCAGCACCGCGTTCGCCTTTCCGTCTGGCCATCAGTCTGTGGGTGGTAGGCAGATGAGAGAGAGACCTCTGTTCCGAGGGCCTGGTGCAAAGCACGCCAAAACCGGGACGTGAACTGAACGCCACGGTCGGACACCACACGCTCAGGTAGGCCATGCAGGCGGAAGACATGCTGAAGGTACAGCTGAGCGGTTTCCTTAGCTGAGGGTACGGATGGGCAGGGGCACAGTGCACCATCTTCGTGAAATGGTCAGAGAAAACTAGAAGGCAGGTGCAGCCACGAGACGGGGGCAGCTCCACTACAAAGTCCAGAGAAACCGTGTGCCAAGGACGTGGTGGAACCGGCAACGGCTGAAGAAGGCCGGGGGGTCGCCCGGTAGGCCCCTTGGCCCGCCGGCAGACATCACATCCAGCGATGTAGCGAGCCACGTCAGTCTTCAGATGGGGCCACCAAAACTCACGGCTTACCAGATGGGTGGTCCGATACCGCCCAAAGTGCCCCGCTGCTGGAGCATCATGGGTCATCCGGAGAACCTCAGCCCGCAGCGGCCCTGGCGGGATGTACAGGTGCTCGTGGTGCAGCAGAAGGCCCTGATGCAGGACCAGCCCCGGGTACTGAGGGCATGACCCTTCAGCCAGTTCCTGGAGTCGTTCCTGGGCCCAAGCGTCGACCCGCTGCTGTTCCCGCACCCGAGCCTGCAGTGGCTCAGCCTCCTGAGTGGCCAGGAATGCAGCCGGTGGTAGGATCGTGGAGGGTACTGCCTGCTGTACCGTGTCTGTGTTGTCTTCAGGTTTCCGGGACAGGGCATCCGCCTTCTGGTTTTGGGAGCTAGGGATGTAGCGGATCCGGAACTGGAACCGGGAAAAGAACAACGCCCACCGGATCTGCCTTTGGTTCAGCTTGCGGGTGGTCTGGAGGTACTCCAGGTTCCGGTGGTTGGTTCTCACCTCCACCGGGTGTCGTGCCCCCTCAAGATGGTGGCGCCAGACCTCAAAAGCCACCTTGATGGCCAGTAGTTCCTGCTCCCATACAGTATAGTTACGCTCCGCTGGCAGGAGCTGGCGGGAATAAAAGGCGCAGGGTAAGAGTGGCGCATCAGGTCCGTACTGCTGAGACAAGACGGCACCGAGAGCCGTAGTGGAGGCGTCGGTCTCTACCACAAAGGGTCGAGAGGGGTCGGGATGTTGTAAGATCGGCGCTCTCTGGAAACAGGCCTTCAACCCTTGAAACGCCTCCTCTGCCTCGCTGTCCCAGGAAAACGGCGTCTTGGGGCGCAGTAGCCGGGTCAATGGGGTAGTGCAACGAGCGTAACCCGCAATGAAGGTCCGGTAATAGTTGGCGAACCCCAGGAAACGCTGTAGGTCCTTGCGGTTCCGAGGTGCCGCCCATTCCCGAACCGCTGCCACCTTCCCAGGATCCATCTGCACCCCATCTGGAGAGAGTCGGTGACCCAGAAAGTCCACTGTCTACTGATGGAACTCGCACTTGCTGAGCTTCGCATACAGGCGGTGCTCCCGCAAGCGCTGCAACACGGTCCGGACATGGCCCTCGTGGCGAGCCGGGTCACGGGAGAAAATCAAAATGTCATCCAGGTACACCACCACGTACTTGTCCAGCAAGTCCTGGAACACGTGGTTAATGTACCGTTGGAACACAGCGGGCGCGTTGCACAATCCGAAGGGCATAACCAGGTATTCGAACTGCCCGTACCGGGTCCCGAATGCTGTTTTCCACTCATCCCCGGCTCGGATCCTAATTAAATTGTAGGCCCCCCGGAGGTCAAGCTTGGTGAACATCTGCGCCCCTTGCACCCGCTCCAGCAACTCCGAAATAAGGGGTACCGGTCCGGGATGGTAATTTTGTTCAGGGCCCGGTAATCATGGCAAAGGCGAAGCTCCCCACATTTCTTCTTAACGAAGAGTACTGGCGCAGCGGTGGGTGAGGTAGAAGGCCTAATGAACCCACACTCCAGGTTCTTGCGCAGGAAGTCCTGCAAAGCTTCGCGCTCTGGCTCTGTTAGCGAGTATAAGCGACTCACCGGCAGGGACGCTCCGGGCTGGAGGTCTATGCCGCAGTCAAAAGACCGATGCGGCGGCAGCTGGTCTGCCCCCCGTTCCTCGAACACGTCTTGGTAGTCCCGGTACATGGCTGGGAGCGTGGGTGCTGCCTCCTCAGTGGGTGCGGCCGCTAGCATCTCAGACCGAGCATGGGGGCATGGGTCTGGGAAGTGCACAGTCCGATTAACCCAGTCAATCTGAACATTGTGAGCCTCCAACCAGTCCATTCCAAGCACCAGGGGGAACCGGGGCATGGAGGCAATGTCCAAAGTTCGCACCTCCCGGTGCTGCTGGAGACACAGGACCACGGGCTGGGTCTCCCGAGTGACGGCACCTGAACGCAGGAGCCGTCCGTCGATTGCCTCCACCTGTACCGGTTCTGGCTTGTTCTGAAGTGGCACCTGATGATGAGCGGCAAAGGCAGCGTCCATATAGGAGCGGGTTGCCCCCGAATCTACCAGAGCGTGGGTAAGAATCCAGGGCCCACCTGGAGGGTAGAGACGCACTGGAACCATGAGATGTCGCAACTACACTGGTGAGGGCCCCTCTTGCATGGTTTGGGACCCCACGTTGCTAGGGCCTTCGGCTACCGAGGTTGGTGGTTTTCCTGCGACTGGCATTTTCCTGGGACAGGAACGGGCGTAATGTCCACTCCCACCGCAGTAAAGACACAGGTTTCCCTCCCGACACTGCGTCTTCTCCGAGGGGGAGAGGCGAGGTCGCACAGCCCCGAGCTGCGTTGGCTCGACTGGCAACTCGGCTGTGGGCGTGGACCTGTTGGGAAGGACGGGCGCTAGGAGCCGGGGGTGCTGGCAGTCCCGGGCCTGGCGACGGTCCTCCAACCGATCGTCTATCTGCAGGCTCCGCTGGATGAGGGCATCCAGCGTGGTGGGACGCTCCATCATGGCCAACTGGTCCAGTATCTCGTCCGACAGTCCCTCCAGATACTGGTCCCGTAGTGCAGAGTCATTCCAAGACAAGTCTTGTGCCAACAGCCGAAATTCTGTGGCGTAGGCGGCGGCTGTGGACTTGTCCTGTCTCAACTGACGAATCGCCCGATTGGCTTGGCTCTCCTTCAGAGGGTTGCCAAACACAGTCTCTAAGTGGTTACAAAATCCCACATAGTCCGTTAACAAAGGAGAGTCTTGCCGGAGCAGTGGCAAAGCCCACTTGGCCGCCTGGTCCTTTAACAAACTGATCAGAAAGTGCACCTTGGTGCGGTCATCAGGGAAGTTCCGGGCTCGCCCCTGAATATACAACTTGGCCTGGGCGAAGAACATGGGAAAACTGGCCAGGGTCCCATCAAATTTCTCTGGTAAAGCCACTGGGTACTTGCCTGGAGCTGGGGCGTCGGCTCCAGGATCTGTAAAGGCTTCCAACCGCTGCTGAAGCGCCGCAACCACATCGCTTAACTGATGAACAGTGTGGGTCAAGGCCTGGTTCTCCTGGGCCAATGCCACCAGCGCAGCTGTATGGTCAGCCATGGCCTCTGGCTGTTCCCGAATGCACCCCAACGAAGGGGGAGTGCGGGTGGGCGGGAGCAAACTGTGCTGGTCCGGGGGGGAAGGTTACTGTTACCGTAGTCCAAGTTCAGTCCTAAGTCACTAGCCTGGAGATAGTCCACACAGTGCGAGGTGAGGTCCAAAACAGGGAGCCGGGCGGGGACAGGAACACTCGAAGATCAGAAGCAGGAAGCCGGGCGGGGAACAGGAACACTGGAGGAACAGGACTGGATGCTGGCCAAAACAGCTCTTCAATGACGACGTTGCTCCCGCAACCTGGGACCGGGCTGACTGCCCTTTATCTTCTCTAAGGCCAGGGGCGGTCCCGGCCCCCAGGAGCCCCGCCTCTCCTGGCCTTAAGGCGAGCACTCCTCCTGGGAGAAACCAGTTCCCTTCGCCTCTCTGCCCTAAGCCTCTGCAGTTCAGGAGAGGCCGAAGGGTTACTGGGCCCCGGGGAAGGCTCACCTGTAGACACTGGGTCCTCAAGCACCTCTGGGGCCAGAATGGTTTCACCTGGTGCCTGCTCCTGAGGATCTGGCACAGGTGCAGGCTCCTCAGAATCTAGGCCTTGCCCCAGTTCAGCCGGCCCTGGAGGCGGGGACTCCTGTGCCGGCTGGGATTCCTCCGGTTCACTCTCAGAATCGGAATCCCAGGCCATCACAGGTTAAGTTGTCGAGGGCTGACTTCTTGGCCTATGATAAAAAGCCTTCTGTTTCCACCGCCAAACCTTTCAGGGGAGAATGTTCAACAGTTTGACACCATTTTTGAGTGAATTGGAGAATTTCAGATTTTTGCTGAAATTGTGACCCCGGGGCTTAGAATTTTTTCCCCCCACAGGTTAGGTTGTCGAGGGCTGATTTCATTTCCTCTGATAAAATGCCTTCTGTTTCCACCGTCGAACCTTTCAGGGGAGAATTTGCAACAGTTTGGCACCATTTTTGAGAGAATTGGAGAATTTCAGATTTTTGCTGAAATTGTGACCCCGGGGCTTAGAAAATGTTTTTTTCACAGGTTAAGTTGTAGAGGGCTGATTTCTTGGTCTATGATAAAAAGCCTTCTATTTCCACCACCAAACCTTTCAGGGGAGAATGTTCAACAGTTTGACACCATTTTTGAGTGAATTGGAGAATTTCATATTTTTGCTGAAATTGTGACCCCGGGGCTTAGAATTTTTCCCCCCCACAGGTTTTGTCTTCAAGGGCTGATTTCATTTCCTAACATAAAAAGGCTTCTGTTTCCACCGCCAAACCTTTCAGGTGAGAATTTGCAACAGTTTGGCACCATTTTTGAGAAAATTGGAGAATTTCAGATTTTTGCTAAAATTGTGACCCCGGGGATTAGAATTTTTTTCCCTCACAGGTTTTGTCTTCGAGGGCTGATTTAATTTCCTATGACAAAAAGCCTTCTGTTTCCACCGCCAAACCTTTCAGGGGAGAATATGCAACAGTTTGGCACCATTTTTGAGTGAACTGGAGAATTTCAGATTTTTGCTGAAATTGTGACCCCGGGGCTTAGAATTATTTTTTTCCACAGGTTAAGTTGTCGAGGGCTGATTTCTTGGCCTATGTAAAAAAGCCTTCTGTTTCCACCGCCAAACCTTTCAGGGGAGAATTTGCAACAGTTTGGCACCCTTTTTGAGTGAATTGGAGAATATCAGATTTTTGCTGAAATTGTGACCCCGGGGCTTAGAAATTTCCCCCCCCCCACATGTTTTGTTTTCGAGGGCTTATTTCATTTCCTATGATAAAAAGGCTTCTGTTTCCACCGCCAAACCTTTCAGGGGAGAATTTGTAACAGTTTGGCACCATTTTTGAGTGAATTGGAGAATTTCAGATTTTTGCTGAAATTGTGACCCCGGGGCTTAGAATTTTTTTTTTTCACACGTAAAGTTTTGAGGGCTGATTTCATTTCCTATGATAAAAAGCCTTCTGTTTCCACCGCCAAACCTTTCAGGGGAGAATTTGCAACAGCTTGCCACAATTTTTGAGTGAATTGGAGAATTTCAGATTTTTGCTGAAATTGTGACCCCATTGCTTAGACATTTTTTTTCCACAGGTTATGTCTTCGAGGGCTGATTTCTTGGCCTGTTACAAAAAGCCTTCTGTTCCCACCGCCAAACCTTTCAGGGGAGAATTTGCAACAGTTTGGCACCATTTTTGAGAGAATTGGAGAATTTCAGATTTTTGCTGAAATTGCGACCCCGGGGCTTAGAATTTTTTTTTTCAACAGGTTATGTCTTCGAGGGCTGATTTCTTGGCCTCTGATAAAAAGGCTTATGTTTCCACCGCCAAACCTTTCAGGGGAGAATTTGCAACAGTTTGGCACCATTTTTGAGAAAATGGAGAATTTCAGATTTTTGCTGAAATTGTGACCCCGGGGCTTAGGAAATTTTTTCCCCACAGGTTTTGCCTTCGAGGGCTGATTTCATGTCCTATGACAAAAAGCCTTCTGTTACCACCGCCATACCTTTCAGGGGAGAATTTGCAACATTTTGGCACCATTTTTGAGTGAACTGGAGAATTTTAAGATTTTTGCTGAAATTGTGACCCCGGGGCTTTGAAATCCCCCCCCCCACATATTATGTCTTAAAGGCTGATTTCTTGGCCTATGGCAAAAAGCCTTCTGTTTCCACCGCCAAACCTTTCGGGGGAGAATTTGCAACAGCTTGGCACCATTTTTGAGTGAATTGGAGAATTTCAGATTTTTGCTGAAATTGTGACCCCCGGGGCATAGAATTTTTTTTTTCCCACAGGTTAAGTTGTCGAGGGCTGATTTCTTGTGACCCCAGGGCTTAGGAATTTTTTTTTCACAGGTTATGTCTTCAAGGGCTGATTTCATTTCCTATGACAAAAAGCCTTCTGTTTCCACCGCCAAACCTTTCAAAGAACAATTTGCAACAGCTTGGCACCATTTTTGAGTGAATTGGAGAATTTCATATTTTTGCTGAAATTGTGACCCCGGGGCTTAGAAATTTTTTCCTCCACAGGTTTTGTCTTCGAGGGCTGATTTCTTGGCCTCTGACAAAAAGCCTTCTGTTTCCACCGCCAAACCTTTCGGGGGAGAATTTGCAACAGCTTGGCACCATTTTTGAGTGAATTGGAGAATTTCAGATTTTTGCTGAAATTGTGACCCCCGGGGCTTAGAATTTTTTTTCCCCCACAGGTTAAGTTGTCGAGGGCTGATTTCTTGTGACCCCAGGGCTTAGGATTTTTTTTTTCACAGGTTATGTCTTCAAGGGCTGATATCATGTCCTATGATAAAAAGCCTTCTGTTTCCACCGCCAAATCTTTCAGGGGAGAATTTGCCACAGTTTGGCACCATTTTTAAGTGAATTGGAGAATTTTGGATTTTTGCTGAAATTGTGACCCCGGGGCTTAGGAATTTTTTTCCCCCCACAGGTTTTGTCTTCGAGGGCTGATTTCATGTCCTATGATAAAAAGCCTTCTGTTTCCACCGCCAAACCTTTCAGGGGAGAATTTGCAACAGCTTGGCACCATTTTTGAGTGAATTGAAGAATTTCAGATTTTTGCTGAAATTGTGACGCCGGGGCTTAGAAATTTTTTTTTCTCAGGTGATGTCTTCAAGGGCTGATTTCTTGGCCTATGATAAAAAGCCTTCTGTTTCCAATGCCAAACCTTTCAGGGGAGAATTTGCCACAGTTTTGCACAATTTTTAAGTGAATTGGAGAATTTCGGATTTTTGCTGAAATTGTGACCGTGCGGCTTATGGATTTTTTCAAAAAAAGGTTTTCCCGCAAGTTCAGTCGTCAAGGGCTAATTCTTTTTCCGATGATAAATACCCTTCTGATTTCAACGAAAAACCTCTCAGGGGAGCATTTGCAACAGTTTGGCACTATTTTTAAGAGAATTGCAGAATGTCAGATTTTTGCTGAAATTGTGACCGCGCTGTGAGAGGTGTGTGCTGCTAAGCCGGCATAGATAAAAACTCCAGGCCGCTGCCAGTTATAATCTCTTTGATTTATTTGCAAAGTTCAAAAGAACATCTCCAGTGCTTCAAAGCATGTCCGACCTTGTCGGGAAAGATGCCGTGTCTGGTTTTTTAAAACTTTTTTTGGCCAACATGCAAGTCTGCGGAAACCCCGCCTCTGATTTCCTCTGTTTACAGAATGACTAGTTCAGCCTCCCCCCTGCCTCCCTCCTCTTCGCTGTCAGACGACAGACTGCTAGTTATCTCTTTCGGCTCTCTATAAGTGCTGGTCTCTCCCCTTAGCTCTTTCCCTGTTTGCCTCTCCCTGACATCCACCCCCTCCTCAAAGGCCCCCTCCCGCTCAGGAGACCCGACTGTACCCATCTCTCTTTCCTCTGGGGTGGTAGGGGAGAAGCCAGCAAAACTACCCTCTTCCTCATCCGTCTCTTCGAACACCCCCCTCCAACCCCCAATTCCTGGTGTTCCCCAGTCAATGCCTTCATCTTCTTCTTCCTCCTCGTCCGATGCTGGGAAACCTTCGAATTCCTCTTCATCGTCTGTTGTTTCGAAAAGCTGTTGAAAGAACCTACCCCTGGTTTTGGGTTTGTCAGGGAAGAAATTGTGGAACCCCTCCACCAGGCCCTTGTCAGTGATGCTGTCTTCCGGGACCCAGGTATTCTCTGATGTCGGGGCCCCTTCCCACACCACCAAATATTCCAAATTCCCCCCTCTCCAACGAGAGTCCAGTATTTCCGTTACCTCGTTGCACTGCTCCCTTTCCTCCATTTTGGGTGGTGGGCTTTCCCCCTCCCCACTACCCTGGCTCCTTCCCCCTCCCTGTAGGGGAACAGCAGTGACCTGTGGAACACCGGATGGATTCTCATGCTCTCTGGCAACCTAAGCTTAAACGCCACCGGATTTATTTGTTGGATAACCTCAAAAGGCCCCACCTTCCTGGGCTTGAGCTTTTTGCTGCCCCCTCTCTAAGGCAACCCTTGCGTGGACAACCACACCTTGTCCCCAACCCTGATGACCTCCCCCGGCTGCCGATGTTTGTCGGATTCCTTCTTGTATAACTCCTTAGCCCTTTCCAAATTCAACTGCAGCTGTCTGTGGATTGCCTCCATCTCCTCCACAAACTGTTCAGCTGCGGGACCACTCCACGACTCCTCTCCCCTTCCCGGGAAAGCCCTTGGATGATGCCCGTGATTGGCAAAGAACGGAGTCATCCCAGTGGATACATTCTCCATGTTATTGTAAGCAAACTCTGCCAGGGCTAGTTTGTCCACCCAATCATTCTGTTTTTGACTTACATAACACCACAAATACTGTTGTAAAACAGCATTCGCCCTCTCCGCTTGCCCATTGGCCTCAGGGTGCCTAGCCGTAGTGAAACTCACTTCCACCTGTAGCAACCCCATGAGCTTGCGCCAAAATTGTGAGGTGAATTGAGCCCCCTGGTCCAAAACCACCCGTGCAGGTACCCCATGCAACCTAAACACCTGCTCTACAAACAGCTGGGCTGTTTCTTCTGCTGTAATGGCATGCAAACAGGGCACGAAATGGCACATTTTGGTCAGGAGATCCACCACCACCATGATAGCGGTCTTACCCTTACATCTGGGCAGATCAGTGATAAAATCCACCCCTGCCACCTCCCATGGCTTTCCTGGTGTTGGCAGCGGTTCCAGCAACCCCGCTGGTGCCGCCCTTTCCCCTTTGGCCCTCTGGCATGTGTCACACCCTCGCACATATTCCTTTACGTCCTCTCTCACCCTTGGCCACCAAAATTCCCATGTGACCAGTAGCATGGTCTTATGCTGTCCAAAATGCCCTGCCGTGCAGCTGTCGTGGAGTTGCTTGAGAATTCTGCCCCGAAGGTTTTCACCTGGAACGTACAAGGCCCCCTATGGTACAGGAGCCCCCCTTTCACTTCAACCCCCCCTTTTCCTCTTAACTCCCCCATCTTTTGTCTGGCAAAGTCATCGTCTCTGAGCAGTTGCATTAGTTCGCCGTCCTTGACTAACGTTCCCCCACACATCCATTTGCTCTCGGGGAACATCAGTCTTGCCACCGGAGGCCCTTCTCCCGTCATATACTCGGGTTTCCGGGAGAGTGCATCCGCCCTCGCATTCTGCTCTCCCAGCACATATTGGATCTTAAAGTTGAAGTTGGCAAAGAACTCTGCCCAGCTTATCTGTCTCTGGCACAACACCCATGCCATACGCCAGTACTCCAATTTTTTGTGGTCAGTGCACACCAAAATTTGGTGCTTTGCCCCAATCAGGAAGTGCCTCCATTGTTTGAAAGCAGCGACGATCGAAAGCTATTCCTTATCATAGATGTAGTTCTGCTCCGATTTGTTCAGTTTCCGCGAAAAAAAGGCACATGGTCGCCACTCCCCCTTTTGATCTGGCTGCAGCAGCACCGCCCCAATCGTCCGATCCAACGTATCTGTCTCCACATGTAGTGGTTGAGCAGGGTCGATGTGGATCAGTTGCTCCTCCGAAGCGAAAGCCCTCTTAAGCTTCTCAAACCCCTCTTGGGCTGCCCCAGTGTGGTGTAGTGGTTAAGAGCGGTAGTCTTGTAATCTGGGGAACCGGGTTCGAGTCTCCGCTCCTCCACATGCAGCTGCTGGGTGACCTTGGGCCAGTCACACTTCTTTGAAGTCTCTCAGCCCCACTCACCTCACAGAGTGTTTGTTGTGGGGGAGGAAGGGAAAGGAGAATGTTAGCCGCTTTGAGACTCCTGAAGGGGGGTGAAAGGCGGGATATCAAATCCAAACTCTTCTTCTTCTTCTTCTTCTGAATCCACTGAAACCTTTTCTTGACACTGAGACAATCCGTTATGGGCGCCGTCAGTTTTGCGAAATCCTTGATGAATTTCCTGTAGAAATTGCTGAAACCCAGGAAACGCTGAACATCTTTCCTGGTCTTGGGACTCTCCCATTCCACCACCGTCTTCACTTTCTCCGGATCCATGGCCAAACCCTGGTCCGACAGCCGGTACCCCAGGAATTCGACTTCCTTTGCGTGGAACTGACATTTCTCCAGCTTGACTCACAAGCAATGCTCCTTAAATTTGCTCAGGACCTGACGTATGTCCTTTACATGCTGTTTCTCGTCTTCAGAGTACACTAGCAAGTCGTCCAAAAAGCACACACAGTTCTGGTACAGCAAAGGTCCTAGTACGTGGTGCATGAAGGCTTGGAAACAGTGACTTCCGCACTCCAAACCGAAGGGCATGATGAGATACTCAAATGCCCCCAGTGGTGTGAACATGGTGGTCTTCCACTCATCCCCCTCTCGCACACGGATGAGGTTGTATGCCCCCCGGAGGTCCAGCTTGGTGAAAATCTTCCCTTTGCGCACCCGGGCCAGAACATCGTCAATCCTCGGCATTGGGAAAGCCACCAGTTCCGTCAGGCTGTTCAGGGTTCTAAAGTCCACTACAAGCCTCCTTTCTTTAGTCGATTTCTTGTCCACGAAGAAAACGGGGCTCCCCCCTGCCGCCTTGGACTCCCTGATGAACCCCCTTCTTAGATTTTTCTCAATAAAATCCCTTAGGTCCTTGATCTCCCCCTCCGACATGGAATAGGTCTTTCCCACCGGGAACGTGGCCCCCGGGACCAGGTTGATCTGACAATCATATGGTCGATGCGGCGGCAACGCGTCAGCCGCTTTCTCGCTGAACACCTCCTGTAGATCCCTGTAACACGACGGGATCTCGGTCGTCCCCGCTCTGCATGCTGCTGCCCTCCTGCCCTCCTTTTGTTGAGGTTGCCCTTGAGCCAGGCAGTTCTTCATGCAGTGCGTCGAACCGAACGTCAGGGACCGTTGATGCCAGGAAACCACCGGGTCGTGCAAAGCCAACCAGCTCATGCCCAATATGATAGGCGGACCTGCCAGTGTGGCCACGTGAAAGGCAATGACCTCGGAGTGGGTAGATACCTGCATCCGCATCGGAGGTGTTCAATGCGTCACTTCACCTCCCAGCAGTTCTCTTCCATCAATTGTGGTCTCTTGCAGCAGAAAATCCAAAGGCCTCATGTTCAGTTGGTGCTGCACTGCAAATTCCTTGCTAAAAAAGGACGCTGAAGCACCAGAATCAACTAGCGCCAACTCCTCCACCGCCTGGCCATTTGGGAGTTCTAGGACCACCTTCAACACTATGCTTGCTTTGGGGTGCCCAAGCCAAGGACTTTCGGTGTTGCTCCCGCCTGGCTGTTGCCCCGGTCCACCACCAGCCAGGCTTTTTCGTTTCCCAAAGGCTGGGCTTCCTCTGCCTCTGCCTGTTGGGTGGCCCCCACCATTCCCTGCCAGTTACAACACTCTGGACACACTCTGGCAAAGTGCCCAGTCTTCTGACACACAAAACATCTTTTTGCCGCTTGCCAGTCTTTTTTCTCCTTCCCTGCCGACCGTTGGGCTTTCAAACTCTCCCACACCCGGGCTGTGCCTATCTCCATGGGCTCCTGCTCTTGTTGACGTTCTGAGGCAGCTGCAGGCATTTCAAGAATGCGGTCACCATGGAAACTCCGCTCTCTGCCTTGCTTCCTTTCCCGCCATCTGGCTTCCTGTCTCAAACCCACCGCAAGAGCAGCCTTCGTTAATTCATCCATATTTTTAGGACGGGTGCCCCTTGCAAGCTCGTCCTTAATTTCTGGGTTCAGTCCATTTTTAAACAAAGCTTGTACAGGGTCGGCCTCTAAATCCCAACCCAGTTTCTGCACGAGCATAGCGAATTCTGACCAGTAACTGCGTACCGTGGATTTGCCTTGATTCAAAGCCAAAAGCTCCTCCTGCGTCTTGTCAATTAAACTTTGATCTGCATAAAGTCCATAGCTTGCCAAAACTTGGCCACATTTCTGAGGGCTTCATTATTCGAGGCTATTAACGGCCGGATCCAACTTCTAGCCCCTCCCACCAGGTGTCTAATTAAGTGAGCAACTTTCTGGGCATCGTCCCCAAACTTAGCCGATTCAAGCTCTAAAAAATATCCCATCTCGGTTTTGAAATCCAAGTAACTTTCCGGGTCGCCATGGAACCTTTCCACCCACACTTGCTTGCCCCCATCTGCCGATAGCCCACCTGTGGGTCCTCTCTGAGCAGCTCTGGCTTCTTCCAAACGGGCCTGCAAGACGGACGATCTCTGTTCCAGAGCGACATTTCTCTTTCTCAGCTCCAAGACCTCCTTCTCCATTCTGAGGCTTATTCCTTATTCCACCAGCTTTTCAGCAGCAATTAGTGACACGGCATGCTGTGAGAGGTGTGTGCTGCCAAGCCGGCATAGATAAAAACTCCAGGCTCGCTGCCAGATACAATCTGTTTGATTTATTTACAAAGTTCAAAAGAACATCTCCAGTGCTTCAAAGCATGTCCGACCCTGTCGGGAAAGATGCCGTGTCTGGTTTCTTTTTACTTTTTTTGCCCAACATGCAAGTCTGCGAAAACCCCGCCTCTGATTTCCTTCATTTACAGAATGACTAGTTCCGGGCTCAGCCTCCCCCCTGCCTGCCTCCTCTTCGCTGTCAGACGACAGACTACTAATTATCTCTTTCGGCTCTCTAAAAGTGCTGGTCCTCCCCTTAGCTCTTTTCCCCGTTTGCCTCTCCCTGACACGCACGGCTTAGGGAATTTTTCAAAAAAAGGTTTTTCCGCAAGTTCAGTCATCGAGGGCTAATTCTTTTTCCGATGATGAATACCCTTCTGTTTCCACCGAATAACCTCTCAGGGGAGCATTTGCAACAGTTTGGCACTATTTTTAAGAGAATTGCAGAATGTCAGATTTTTGCTGAAATTGTGACCGCGTGGCTTAGGGGTTTTTTCAAAAAAAGGTTTTTCCGCAAGTTCAGTCGTCAAGGGCTAATTCTTTTTCCGGTTATAAAAAACCTTCTGTTTCCACACAAAAACCTCTCAGGGGAGCATTTGCAAGAGTTTGGCACCATATTTGAGTGAATTGCATAATGTCAGTTTTTTGCTGAAATTGTGACGGTGCGGCTTAGGGATTTTTTTAAAAAAAGGTTTTTCCGCAAGGTCAGTCGTCGAAGGCTAATTATTATTCCGATGATAAAAAGCCTTCTGTTTCCTCCGAAAAACCTCTCAGGAGAGCATTTGCAAGAGTTTGGCACCATTTTTGAGTAAATTGCAGAACGTCAGATTTTTGCTGAAATTGTTAGGGATTTTTGCAAAAAAGGTTTTTCCGAATGTTCAGATGTCAAGGGCTAATTATTATTCCGATGATAAAAAGCCTTCTGTTTCCACCCAAAAACCACTCGGGAGCATTCGGAAGAGTTTGGCTCCATTTTTGAGTAAATTGCAGAACGTCGGATTTCAGGGATAGCCGCCTGAAGCCTTTGGAGCGCAGCAGGAACTTGTGCTGCGCTCTGAAGGCTTCAGGTTCCTTTTCCTGAAGCCGGGAGAGCAAGACTCTCCTGGCTTCAGCAGAAAGGGAGAGGTGTGCAGCGCCCCTTCAGCCAAGCGGGAGGAGAAATGGAAGGGGCTCCATTTTTCCTGCCGCTTCGCTGAAGGGGCGCTGAGCAGAGAGGGGGATAATTTTTTTTTCTTATTCTCCCCCTCTAAAACAAGGTGCGTCCTATGGTCGGGTGTGTCCTGTAGAGTGAAATATACGGTAAGAAGAAGAAGAGTTTGAATTTGATATCCCGCTTTATCACTACCCGAAGGAGTCTCAAAGCGGCGAACATTCTCCTTTCCCTTCCTCCCCCACAACAAACAAATTTTGTGAGGTGAGTGGGGCTGAGAGACTTCAGAGAAGTGTGACTAGCCCAAGGTCACCCAGCAGCTGCATGTGGAGGAGCGAGGAAGCGAACCCGGTTCACCAGATTACAAATCTACCGCTCTTAACCACTACACCACAGTGGCTCTCACACTGGTAAGCTGCTCAAGTAAAATTCAAATGGTGTCACAAAAGCTCAGGCATGCCCGACTGAGGCCAGAACTCTGCTGATAGTTCTCCACTGTCACATTAGCAGAGACTGCAATTCTTGCCAGACAGCCCTGCCCTAAATCAATAACAAAGACTGCCCCCAACTAAAAATCACCGGAAAATTAATTGTTGGATGGATCCTTGAATTTTTTGACTATGCGAGAGAGAGAGAGAGAGAGAGAGAGAGAGAGAGAGAGAGAGAGAGAGAGGAAGCAATCAAAATGCCACAAATAAAAGACATTATGATTAAATTAATGCAGCTGGCTCACACAAATAAATGCAACAAAATATATTCTTTTATTATTCTTAACCATTATATTTTTACACTACAACAAAGCAATATAATTTTTTTGGTACAAAATTAATGTTACTGAACATACAATGCTTAAGAATGCCACACCAAACATTAATTTAGCTTTTTGCCTAATCCTCTCCAAAATTCCCTGCGAAGAATGAGATATTCTCTCTGGCAATCCCAGCATTATGGTTATGAATGCTGTGAGACATGAACTATCACTTTTGTGGAACTGTATAGCTCTTATAATTATGGCTGGTTTTCTGAGCATATCCACGTCGCCGGGACCCACTGGGGCTCATCTTGCGCTCGGCGCACAGCTGACAGTAGCTGCATGCAAGCCTCCTGCAAATTGTCGTTCACAATCACGTGATCGAAGAACTGACCAAACTGAGCTTCCATTTTCTTGGCCGACTCTTCCATCTCCTGCAGATCTTCTTCCTATAGAGAGCAAAGCAACAAGAACCTCAAGGCAGAACTTAGAGGCGTGGCGAATAATGGCTTATTTCAAGACCAACGGGGTGACTACACTTAACATTTCTCAAGGTAAGAAGTCAGTTAGAAAACTGCACGGCATTTTTTTTATAGGGCAGATCAGTGTACAGGTGGTACCTCGGGTTTACATATGCTTCAGGTTACATACACTTCAGGTTACAGACTCTGCTAACCCAGAAATAGTACCTTGGGTGTCAGGGAACTGCCATCAGTGCCAGAGGGAGAGAGCAAGCTCCAGAGGGATCCCAGAGAGCATCCCGGGATTGGGAGAGGCAGCCCATCTTCTGGGGAAGGGAATCAGCTTAGCTCCAGTGGAGAAGGGGGGCAGATGGGGGAATGAGAGAGGCGGTCACATGACTCCTTGCCGGGGACCAGCGGGGAGAGGGAGGCTTCCGCGCAGGGAAAGTAGGAGGAGACTGGGCATCAAAGAACTTCTTTGCTGGAAGAAGTTTAAGAAATGCTCACTGACGGATTCTGCCAGCGATTGAGACAGCCACGGGTGAGTGGCTGTCCGGACAGGAAAGGTTCACTCAGGCAACCCAGGGAAAGTAGGAGGAGACTGGGCATCAAAGAACTTCTTTGCTGGAAGAAGTTTAAGAAATGCTCACTGACGGATTCTGCCAGCGATTGAGACAGCCACGGGTGAGTGGCTGTCCGGACAGGAAAGGTTCACTCAGGCAACCCAGCCAGGTGTTGGCACCGGCTTACGCACGAGCAACCCCTAGAACCATTACATTGGGTTAAGAACTTTGCTTCAGCATGAGAACAGAAATTGTGCTCCAGTGGCGCGGCAGCAGCAGGAGGCCCCTTTAGCTAAAGTGGTGCTACAGGTTAAGAACAGTTTCAGGTTAAGAACGGACCTCCGGAATGAATTAAGTACTTAACCCGAGGTACCACTGTATACTATACCTGTGTAAAAATTGTAACTTGGTGTAAATAAAATCCATAAACCTTCAACATATATCCATAAATAGATAAGAGTCCAGTTGTACTTCAAAATCGTTCATGAACTACAACTTCCATTCTGCTTTTCAATATTGGCTGAATAGAGTGCTAATCTAATGCCCATTTGATAGTTGTGTTCTTCTTGAGTCTAGTAATACAGAACAAGCATTTGTGCCAATACGCAGTTTATAGCACTTCCACGTGGGGCTGTCTACTTGGCTGCCGTGATTAGTGTGGTTGTGGAAACCCAGTCTTAAGACCTGCTAATCACACATGCTAATACTTTTAGATCTCAAAGTAGCTGTTTTACTACAAAGGAATTTCAGAAATAGACTGGAAAGAGAAGCTGCTGAATTGCAACTCATTACCAAACTTAAAACCATGGAGAGACCTGGTTTGAATAAAGACATTGGATTCTTATCTCATTATACATGACTTAGCCATTTTTCACCCTCTCACCCCTTGCCTTTTCCTGTAAGACCTATTGAAGTTGTTAAGAGTCGTCAACAGGCTCATCTCAGCTATCTGCCAATCTCCCATTCCCACCACCCTTCTGAGTAATACCCCTCCCCACCTTCTCTCTATATAGAAGGATCTGGCAACTTCTGTTTCAGTGTATCTGAAGAAGTGTGCATGCACACGAAAGCTCATACCAAGAACTAACTTAGTTGGTCTTTAAGGTGCTACTGGAAGGAATTTTTTTATTTTGACTATGGCAGACCAACACGGCTACCTATCTGTAACTCTCCCTGCTGTTGTATTTGATCTGGACTCAAGGGGGGGGGGGAGGAAGAGCTGACTATTGAAGAAGGGAGACACAGAAATCAAGGTTCTCATGCTGGGTAGACTATAAAGAGGGAGGCATAACCATATTTAAAGAGGCCAAATAAAACTATTTATTTTATTATTATTGTTATTATTATTATTATTATTATTATTATTATTATTATTATTATTATTATTATCATCATCATCATCATTATCATCATCATCATCATCATCATCATCCACCCATCTGACTGGGTTTCCTCAGCCACTCTGGGTGGCTCCCAACTAAATATTTAAAACACAATAAAACACAAACCTCTAAATGTCAGAATTCTTTTACTCCCACAATGATGACCCAAAGAGGTTTTTTAAAAACGTGTGATGCGATAAATATGAGGCTTTAAAAAAGTTAAAGAGTACTAGTGCGTGTAACAGTGGACTTGGATTAATTGACTTCAGATCTTACTTCAAGCTTAATTGTCAGGGTAATTTTAGGAATTTACTATTTCAGAGTCCTGTCCCCCCCAAATATCATCTATAAAACTGAAATGATTGTCTTCCTCGCAGCATGGATTTGAAGATATTTTGCATACAAGGGCATATCAAGGAGGTGGTTGGGTTTCACATCATATCACATCAATCCATCCCCACCTCTCTCCTCCCCTCCTCTCACCTTAAATTTCATATTCACATAGTAGTCCGTGATCATCCGAGCATTTTTCCGGGACTGCTTCATACAGCTCAAGCTTGATGGCTTAATAAATATAATGTAGGGCTTCAGTTCATGAGTACGAGCCAGTGGAATACTCTGCAAGAGAAAAATACAATACAAAAAACCCCACGGCCATTTCAACTTGATGTGTTGCATTCAGACAAGATAAATACATTTGTCTTTTTCAAGTTTTATTCTGATTAAAAATAACTGTATATTTAAAAGACAGAGGCTACAATTCAAATATGCATATGCACTGACTCCAACAGGACTGGATCTATCCTCTCTGCAGTTTAAAGTCATTAAAGAATGCTTGCGACAAAAAAAATAGTATTACTGACCATTCATAGTCCAGGCATCCTTCGGTAACAATGCCATATTGATTTTCAAACAGAATTAAATCATGATTTAAAAAAAGGTAAAGGTAAAGGGACCCCTGACCGTTAGGTCCAGGTTGCGGCACTCATCTCGCTTTACTGGCCGAGGGAGCAGACTTTTGTCTGCAGACAGTTTTTCCGGGTACCGATTTATATTATATAAGGTAAAGGGACCCCTGACCATTAGGTCCAGTCGTGGCCGACTCTGGGGTTGCGGCGCTCATCTCGCTTTATAGGCCAAGGGAGCTGGCATACAGCTTCCGGGTCATGTGGCCAGCATGACTAAGCCGCTTCTGGCGAACCAGAGCAGCGCACGGAAACGCCGTTTACCTTCCCGCCAGAGCGGTACCTATTTATCTACTTGCACTTTGATGTGCTTTCGAACTGATAGGTTGGCAGGAACAGGGACCGAGCAATGGGAGCTCACCCCGTCGCGGGGATTCGAACAGCCGACCTTCTGATCTGCAAGTCCTAGGCTCTGTGGTTTAACCCACAGCGCCACCCATGGCCCTAACATTATATATATTATATATATTACATACATGGATATTATTCCTCCCTAGCCTTGTCATATTTGTATTTTATTTGTGCTCCAGACTCCCTTTGTTTCAAATTTCATTTCAGATTCTCCCTGGCCTCCAAATACGGAACCAAGGAGCTTTGCACATGACCTGTAGACAGTAACATTATTTTCTTCGTGACTCACCTGAGGCTCTAAGTCCACTATACAGATCTTCCCTTCATCAAGCACTGCGCGTACGGCATCAATGCTCGTGCCGTAGAGATTCCCCTTGTACTCTCCATACTCCATCATTCTGCAAAGGCGATCAACAAGGGAGGAGGAGACGGGCAAGGTGAGAGGGGCCTGCTTCAAGCAAAAGGTATTTAAAACCTTCACACCCTGTGCTTCAGGTGAACAAAATGTGTTGGGGAGCGTAGCAAAAACATTTCCTTCCGGGGTCCCACCAGAACTTGTGATTTGCTTTTTGTGGCTGTATTCTGAAACATGTCACCGATGGTGCAATAGTGCAGTGGCCGCAGCACATTCTCACGTCATTCTGTCCCAGAAACTCCAGCGAGTGCAGAATGCTGCAGCGAGGCTCCTCACTGGGTCTCTGCCATGGGAGCATATTCACCCAGTGCTTTTCCAGCTGCACTGGCTCCCGGTGGAGTACAGGGTCAGATTTAAGGTGCTGGTTTTAACCTTTAAAGCCCTTCACCGCCTAGGACCCTCGTACCTACGGGACCGCCTCTCCCGGTATGCCCCACGGAGAGCCTCAAGGTCCATAAATAGCAACACCCTAGTGGTCCCGGGCCCTAAGGAAGTTAGATTAGCTTCAACCAGAGCCAGGGCCTTTTCAACACTGGCTCCAGCCTGGTGGAACGCTCTGCCTCATGAGACCAGGGCCCTGCGGGATCTGATTTCTTTCCGCAGGGCCTGTAAGACAGAGTTGTTCCACCTGGCCTTTGGCTTGGAGCCAATTTGATTCCCTCCCCCTCTTTCTTTTTCCTTTCTTCTCCTGTGATGAGGCTGCATTTTAATATTTTAATGTTTCAATATTTTAATGTTGTATTTTAATCTTGTTTTTAAGTGGTATTCATTCAACTTGTTGGGATACTGCCAGGGAGATAAAGTCCATCATGGCCCAAGCCATCTGCCGGACGATCCATCGATCTCCCGTAGGCACGCAGTATCATCGATTAGCGGCATGAGTTTCCTGAAATATCTTGCCACATTCCAGAGCTCATGCACACTCTTATCAGCAGATAATGCACAGCAAAAGTCGCACTCAGGAGAGCACTATTTACAAGCTTTATTCTGCGTTGATCAGAACAAAGAAAGACATGACTGTCTGCGTCAGTGTCTCCGACAGAGAGAGAAAAACGAAAGCAATAGCAAACATAAACATCCTGTGAACAGGACATGCGCAGACTCTGACTCACAAAGCCTGCTCCCTTTTAAGGTGGAACGGAAATATCCTAACAGTTTTTATTATTGCTCGTTAACCGCCCTGAGCCCGGCCTTGGCTGGGGAGGGCGGGGTATAAATTATTATTATTATTATTATTATTATTATTATTATTATTATTATTATTATTATTATTATTTAGTTGTTCTGCATCACTTCTCTAGTATTGCTGCACTGCGGAGGGGAACTATTGCACTGTAGCGCCACCATAGCTGGACAACCTCCCCCCATCCCTCTGGAGGAAGCTATTGGAAATGCACAGACTGGAAATGAAGCTATGCGTCCGCCCCAAAGAAATGTAAATCTAAGGATTACCTGTGACCGTACACCATATTTTCAAAGGTTTCCTTCAACACATAGTGGTACTCTCGGCCATTCTCTTCATAGCTCTTTTGAGCACGAGTTGTGTCTGTTTAAAAAGAAAAAAAAATGGCAGCGCTGTTATAAACCTGTTAATTCCCCGGTAAATAATTACAGTGGTACCTCGGTTTTTGAACAGCTTAGTTCACGAACAAGTTGAAACCCAAACGCTGCAAAACCGGAAGTAGGTGTTCCGGTTTTTGAACTTTATTTTCGGAAGCTGAACGTGCTGTTTTGAGTCCCCGTTTTTCCTGTTGCACTGCTAATTTGCGCCCCCTCCCCATTGTAATTCAAGCCTTCTTTTTCCGATTGCAGTGTTCTGAGGTGATATTTGGAGCTTATATTTGGTACTTTTGTTTTTTGCTATTTATTTTGCGTTTTTTGTTTTGAGGCTTTTCCGGTTCATTTGTTTTTGTGACTGTGTGGATCCCAGTTCAGCTACTGATTGACTGATTGATGGATTGTGTGACTGCGGAAATGGATAAAAGTCCCCCATCCAAACAATGACTATCATCGGTGCAGGTAAGAAATTTATTAAATTTTTATTTTTATCATCTACAATACTGCTTTATTTATTTTATAGTGCAGTAAATTGAGAATTGCTTTCATTTTATGGATCAATGGTCTTATTATATAGTAAATTTCATGTCAAATTGCTGTTTTAGGGGTTGTTTTTAAAAGTCTGAAACGGATTAATCCATTTTGCATGACTTTCTATGGGAAAGCACGCCCTGGTTTTGGAACGCTTTGGTTTTGGAACAGGCTTCTGGAACGGATTAAGTTTGAGAACCAAGGTACCACTGTACTTGGATGAAACCTTTTGGCAAAGCTTCCCCTCTCCTCCTACTGCTAGAATTAAGGATATATGAAAAATGTCACGTACGTGGCACGGCACTTTGAAAGTGATGAGGGTTTATACCAATAAGCCGCCGCCGTAGCTCATTCACTCCCACACCTGAAGGACCTGTTTCAAGAAAGGAAACAGGTAAGAGCCAAATGAATGCATCACGTCCCCAGTACTATGCGCCCTATTTGTAACAGAAGAAGAGTAGTTTCACGTGACCAGTAATGCTCATCACAATTCCTCAAAGTTATATAAAGAGTAGAAAAACAATTTATTTGCAGAGGTGGTAGTGAGCACCTGCCTTTCTGAAGAGATGCCAATCCAAGAATTACAGGTGTACCGCTGGGACCACATAACACCAGTCCTGAGAGATCTGCATTGGCTCCCAGTACATTTCTGAGCACAATTCAAAGTGTTGGTGCTGACCTTTAAAGCCCTAAATGGCCTCGGCCCAGTAGACCTGAAGGAGCGTCTCCACCCCCATCGTTCAGCCCGAACACTGAGATCCAGCACCAAGGGCCTTCTGGTGGTTCCCTCATTGCAAGAAGTGAGGTTACAGGGAACCAGACAGAGGGCCTTCTCAGTAGTGGCACCCTCCCTTCAGATGTGAAGGAAATAAGCAGCTATCATATCTTTAAAAGACATCTGAAGGCAGCCCTGTTGAGGGAAGTTTTTAATATTTAATGCTGTATTGTTTTTAACACTCGATTGGAAGCCGCCCAGAGTGGCTGGGGAAACTCAGCCAGATGGGCGGGCTATAAATAATAATAATAATAATAAATAATAATAATAATAATAATAATAATAATAATAATAATAATAATAATAATAATAATTATTATTATTATTATTATTATTATTATTATTATTACCTCATTTTATTGCACTTTGCACGATTGCGCTTCATATATCCATTGCTCCTTACAAGGACATGGGTTCAGCCTGGCTGCTCCCAGGAGAAGGAAGCTCCAATGCTCCTCTTCTGGCCACAGGGCTAGGGCTAGAGCTGGATCCCAACCCACCCCCCACAGCCAGGGGGGCCTGGCTTAGTAAGACTACAGTATAAAGGTAAAGGGACCCCTGACGATTAGGTCCAGTTGTGGCCAACTCTGGGGCTGTGGCGCTCATCTCGCTTTATTGGCCGAGGGAGCCGGCGTACAGCTTCTGGGTCATGTGGCCAGCATGACTAAGCCGTTTCTGGCGAACCAGAGCAGCGCACGGAAACGCCGTTTACCTTCCCGCCGGAGCTGTACCTATTTCTCTACTTGCACTTTGACGTGCTTTCGAACTGCTAAGTTGGCAGGAGCAGGGACCAAGCAACGGGAGCTCACCTCGTCGCGGGGATTTGAACCGTCCACCTTCTGATTGGCAAGTCCTAGGCTCTGTGGTTTAACCCACAGCGCCACCCGCGTCCCTTAAGACTACAGTATAGTGTAAACATAAATTTTACATGCAGTGGGAAACAAAAAAAGGTGACTTGCTTTATTGCAATATTTGTTTTATTGCAGTGGTCTGGAACTGAACTCGCGATATCTCCAAGGTATGCCTGTACTTTCTCTGTACAAATTCAAGGGAAGTTATGAGGTGAGGTGAGTCCCACTGATACAGTGAAGGGCATGCGCCTGATGTGCAGATCTGAGGCAGCTACCACCAGGTATGCGCAGGAGTTTGCTAACACAGCTGCTGCACATTTAGCTGTGGCTAGGGGCTCAACACAGATCTTGGAACCTTAAGTCTTGAAAGGGGTACAGGGTTTGTCCTCAAAGGACAGGAAACTATGCCCAAAGGCTGTAAGGGTAGACACTGTTTCCTTGGAGAAGGAAGCTGAACCACGTCCAAAGGCTGTGTGTGTGTCAACACCGATTCCTCAGAGAAGAACGAAGCTAGGGTTCGAGTACCAACAAAGCCAGGTGTGAAACTTCTTGATAGTCAGGAGAGCTATGACGCCAAGACTAGTCAGAAGTGCAAGATGGTAAAGACCCAAGGCCAGTCCAGTTGCAGGTAGTTCCAAGAGTGGAACGGGTGATACAGGGGTATACTGTGTGTATGACATCTGTATGGTTGTTGGAGTTACACTGATGACTACAAGTTCATGAATCGGGGGAGGACGTTGGAGATTCATTCCCTGTGTCTGCAGTCATGAGACTGTTGTCTATCACATGACGTTGTATGTTTTCATTTCACAGTGTGGGAAGTGACAGAGACAGGATGTTTGGTATTACTGTGTTCCATGAAGTGGGACTATTGTTCTTTGTTTCTTTCTGTCTTTGCTGTCTGATGAGAAAGAGGAAGGAGCTAAGTCAGAATGCTCCGAGTGTATTATATGTAAATAAATGTCGATTAGCCAAAATGCTGTGCTACTGAGTTCTGTTATGCAAACCGTGAATACTCTGTGGATCCCTAAGCATGCTAATGCTTTTTGGTATCAGTCGCTGTGATGTTCAGGCAGAAGAAAGATTTTGAAGCTCCTGAACAACTAACCAGGTGGGAGAGGGTCCTACACGAGAGTAGGACGATCCTAACAGTAACTAGATAAGTTGTAGGCAACTTGTTGCAACTCACCTACTAGCACAATTAATCTGTTTCGGTCGCCAGGGTGCCTCTGGTACCTCACCACTTCTTCATAAGGTGCTGCTGCGGCACTGTAGCAGCCGCTGGGGCACCGGGTGTAGCACGGCAGGTGGCTGTTACGGCATTTCCTGCGGCACAGGCGCATACTTCTCCGGAAACCGGCTGAGAATGGAGAATGGAGCACTGGTCACGGAAGGAATGTGATGGGCACACTTGATCGGTTGGCAGCGCCAGCCTGCAATATTTTTGGCACCTCAGATGGCCCCCCACCCCATCACATCATAACCTGAAACTCCCCTTCCTAGCAGACTGATAGACCATTATTGTGTTTGGCCTCTCAAGTCCAAGACAGAGCTGCTTTCCCCCCACATTTCTACAACTCATAGAATTGTAGAGTTGGAAGAGACACCTCCCCCCGCAAGAGTTGTCTCGTCCCCCCCCCCCTGCAATGTGGGGATCTCGGCTAAAGCATCCTCTGGTTCGAGTCCTACCCTCCAGAGCAGAAGAAAGCTAGCTTGCTCCATCTTCAATGTTTAGATATTTGAAGATCGCTTGTGACAAGCTGCCTATTTAAATACAGTGGTACCTCTGGATGCAAACGGGATCCGTTGTGGAGCCCCGTTCACATCCTGAAGCGAACACAACCTGCATGCGCGGGTCGCGATTCGCCGCTGCCGCACATGCGCGTGACATCATTTTGAGCGTCTGCACATGCGCGAGTGGCGAAACACGGAAGTAACACACTCCGTTACTTCCAGGTCGCCGCAGAGCGCAACCCAAAAATACTCATTCTGAAGCTACTTCAACCTGAGGTGTGACTGTACTTAAATACAGTCATACCTCGTGTTGCATGAGGTTCATGTTGCGTCTTTTCGGCTTGCCAACACGGCAAACCCCGAAGTGTATACTTCTGGGTTTCACCACGTGCGCATGCGCAGAAGCGTTCTGCACGCTTCGCACATGCGCAGAAGTGCTCTATCATGCCGTGCGCAGAAGCGGCGCTCTAGTTACAGACTTTTCGGGGTGCGAACGGCACCCTGTAACGAATCGAGTCCGTAACTAGAGATACCACTGTATAGAAATACTTTAAAATTTAAATATTTGAATTTAAATTCCCTGCATGCCATTTGGCGAGCCTTGGAAGCTGATGGCAGTTTCTGTGAAAACAACATTTGCTGGAATAGACTGTGGTCCATCTCAATGGCTACTCCATTCCAACAGCAGCTAGCCAAAGGCCTCTGAACAGTTGACGAGCTGACCATGGAAGTGATGCTTAGTCCCTATTTTGTCTACAGAAGGGGTGAGGAGCCAGTGGGTTTCCAGATGTTTTTGGGCTCTCATCATTCCTGACCATTTGGCCATGCAGGCTGGGGTGGGGAAGAGAAGGAGCCCCAACCACATCGGGAGGGCTACAAATTTTTCATCTCTGACCTGCAACATCTGATATTCAGAACTATGCTCTCCCTGAAGGTGTTGGGAAAGAATCATTCTGCACAGAAACATGTTTGTACCTTTAAGAACAGTTTCTGTAAGCTGATTGGGTGCAGCTGGCCATGGCTACAAAAGGAGAAAAGCTGCAGTTTGAACTCTGCCTGTAGAGAAAAACACCCAGAAGCTTTGCTGTTTGTTGTTTTGTAATAAAGTCCTTATTTACCGTATTTTTTGCTCTATAAGACTCACTTTTTCCCTCCTAAAAAGTAAGGGGAAATGTGTGTGAGAGCCAGTGTGGTGTAGTGGTTAAGAGCGGTAGTCACGTAATCTGGGAAACCGGGTTCGTGTCTCCGCTCCTCCACCTGCAGCTGCTGGGTGACCTTGGGCCAGTCACACTTCTGTGAAGTCTCTCAGCCCCACTCACCTCACAGAGTGTTTGTTGTGGGGGAGGAAGGGAAAGGAGAATGTTAGCCGCTTTGAGACTCCTGAAGGGGAGTGAAAGGCGGGATATCAAATCCAAACTCTTCTTCTTCTTCTTCTTATGGAGCGAATGCAGGCTGCGCATCTATCCCAGAAGCCAGAACAGCAAGAGGGATTGCTGCTTTCACTGCGCAGCGATCCCTCTTGCTGTTCTGGCTTCTGAGATTCAGAATATTATTTTTTCTTGTTTTCCTCCTCCAAAAACTAGGTGCGTCTTGTGGTCTGGTGCATCTTATAGAGCGAAAAATACGGTGATTTGGTTTTACACCGGTCTCATGGTGTCACAGTCTCTGTCATCTGCCACCAGTGAAAATCCCCCTCTAACAGAAGGCACGGGTTCTTCTTAGATCTGATGGTCAATATCCGTGGGTCTCGTTCTCACTGAGGTTGTAAAACCTGTGCACCACTTCCAACTGCAGCTGTGTCAACATTTAATGCAATTCTCAGGATGCTTTACATTAGAATGAATTCGCAGTAATTAGTGGGTCTTTCTGATTAGCCCATAATAAAAGCTAAGCAATTTTGAGTCAAAAGCCTGTGAAATTGGTGGAAATTCATCTGTTTTTATCAGGCTGAGGGAACCACGAGAACTATAAACTTATTGGAGAGGTGGCTTAGCAGGGAAGAATACCTTCAGTATACCTGAAGGAGCGTCTCCACCTCCATTGTTCTGCCCGGACACTGAGGTCCAGTGCCAAGGGCCTTCTGGCGGTTCCCTCGCTGCGAGAAGCGAGGTTACAGGGAAACAGGCAGAGGGCCTTCTCAGTAGTGGCACCCACCCTGTGGAACGCTCTGCCATCAGATGTCAAGGAAATAAACAACTATCTGACATTTAGAAGACATCTGAAGGCAGCCCTGTTTAGGGAAGTTTTTAATGACTGATGTTTTAATGTATTTTTAATCTTTTGTTGGAAGCTGCCCAGAGTGGCTGGGGAAACCCGGCCAGATGGATGGGGTAGAAATAATAAAATTATTATTATTATTATTATTATTATTATTATTATTATTATTATTACTACGACTACTACTAGAACTACAAAACAGAACTGTACAGAAGAGTGGCTGGTTAGAGGCTTAAAATGAAGCAGTGGACTTGGATTAACTGACTTCAGATCTTACTTCAAGCTTAATGGTCAGGGTAATATTAGAAGAGTTTGGACTTGATATCCCGCCTTTCACTCCCCTTAAGGTGTCTCAAAGCGGCTAACATTTTCCTTTCCCTTCCTCCCCCACAACAAACACTCTGTGAGGTGAGTGAGGCTGAGAGACTTCACAGAAGTGTGACTGGCCCAAGGTCACCCAGCAGCTGCATGTGGAGGAGCGGGGAAGCGAACCCAGTTCACCAGATTACGAGTCCACTGCTCTTCACCACTACACCACGCTGGCTCTCTAGGGATATTAGGAATTTCACTAAAATTGAAATGATCATCTCCCTCGCAGCAAAGAGGGAGCAAGTAAAGGAACATTCAGGAAGAAAGCACAGGTGAATACACCTCAAACACAACAGCAAGGAACTACTTTCACAGGCAGAAACAGCAAACAGCAATTCTCCAGTCTCTCAATACAACTACGTACTAATGAAGACTCGCTTGCCAGTTCCACTGAATTCTTCCTCTTCTGCAATGTGAAAAAAGCAACATTTTTTTTTAAAGTCAGACAAATAATGAAAAGCCAGACTGATGATCAAACTTCAGGATTTTACCTGTTTTCATACAAAAGATGCAGCTAGTATCGTTTTAATGCCTAAGGGTGCCACCAAAAAGATGTAAGAGACCAGATTTACTACACCCAAAATACCGTAGAAAAGCTATACTTTAAAAACGACAACGCAACGGCAGCAGCCCTTCACAACAGAACGTTTTAAGCTCTTGTTTCTTATATGCCTAAGTTGCTGTCTCACGTCAGTTTTAAGAAATAGCCCTCTCTCGATTTGTGCTTCGCTTGCTAAAGGTAAAGGGACCCCTGACCATTAGGTTCAGTCATGACCGACTCTGGGGTTGCGGCGCTCATCTCGCTTTATTGGCCGAGGGAGCCGGCATACAGCTTCCGGGTCATGTGGCCAGCATGACTAAGCCGCTTCTGGCAAACCAGAGCAGCTCACGGAAACGCCGTTTACCTTGCCACTGGAGTGGTACCTATTTATCTACTTGCACTTTGACGTGCTTTCGAACTGCTAGCTTGGCAGGAGCAGGGACCGAGCAACGGGAGCTCACCACGTCGCGGGGATTTGAACCGCCGACCTTCTGATCGGCAAGTCCTAGGCTCTGTGGTTTAACCCACAGCGCCACCCGCGTCCTTAGATGTTCAGAGGTACTACATCTCTAAATAGGTAAAGGTAACTGAACGGTTAAGTCCTGTCATGGCCAACTCTGGAGTTGCGGCGCTCATCTCACTTTATTGGCCGAGGGAGCCGGCATACAGCTTCCGGGTCATGTGGCCAGCATGACTAAGCCGCTTCTGGTGAACCAGAGCAGCACACGGAAACACTGTTTACCTTCTCGCCGGAGTGGTACCTATTTATCTACTTGCACTTTGACGTGCTTTCGAACTGCTAGGTTGGCAGGAGCAGGGACTGAGCAATGGGAGCTCACCCCGTTGCGGGGCTTCGAACTGCCGACCTTCTTCGCTTGCTAGCTGATGGTAAATCAAAAAAAGTGCTTTCCAAATTGTCAGTTAGGTTGGCCTAAGTAAAAGAAAGCACACAAGGGTGGAGAATTGCTATGAAATTGGCTTGCCCACCCTAGGTGTGGGCCCAGTGGCCAAATAATGGCAGCTGAATGTGGCTACAGAAGCCATGTGGCTTCTGATTCTGTTTTGAGACTGCCTACTCTTGATCGATATTGCTCAGTTTTATGATCAATTTTTATTGTTTTGGTTTTTTGCCCACTGCCTAGAAATCACAATACTAAAGCAGTATCTAACTAGCTGAAATAAATATATTTTTAAACAAACTTCTTTCTTTTTTTTTAACAGAAGGCACCAGTCATCTTCAATATGACACCTGAGAGGTGTGTGTTTTCAATACCCACCTTATTCCCCTGACCACAGTTTGTGCTGTTTTTCGTTCTGAACTTTAATTATATATTTTATTGCATAAAATTAAAACCCCTCAAAACAGTTTTATAAAAAGAACAAAGCAATAAAATTATTAGTAAAAGCAGTTAATTAAAACTACTATTTAATATTGTAAGTGGTTGTCAGTGCCCTGGGACCTGCTGGTGAATATTGCCCTGCTGAGCAATAATAAAACTATCTATTAATAATGACATCTTCTCTTTCTAAGGACTCAGGCTGCGTAAGTTGCCCTGAAATATCCTTCCAAGTAAGTAAGAAAGAAATATGGAAACATTTTTTACGTGTTAAAAACTGGCTGAACACTGTATTTATTTTCTGACCACACATCAAATATGCCACGGAAGCACTCAGGTGCAAAAATAAGCAGCTAATATATTTGTCCACCATCCTAACATGCTAACCAAATAGTCAAAGCACACACAGACATACGCAGCACAAAAACTTTCCTCATATTTCCAAAGAGGTTCTGTAGAACCTTAACTTACATAAGGATTGGTTAGCGCTTAGTTCATACAAATGTGTTATTATTTGGTAAACAAACATTTGCTAAGTGTGCATCCATGTCCCTGCTCGGCTCCATCCGCATATATACCTGACATGACTAGAAGGAGGCAATTCAATATATAAGTCTCTGACATCTCTAAGCCATAAAGAAATGACCAACAACCTACTTTGGGGGATCCGGAGGGAAAAGGGGGGAATTCAAAGTTACCTTCTTTAAGCTCCTCTGGCATTGTTGCATAAAAAAAATAAAAACAGGAGGGCATATTAAAAATTAGGTCTGTGAAATTCACATCCAAAGCAGTATAGCGGAACATATAGATAATTCAAGTATGACTAGAGCTACTTTGTACGAAAGCAAGCATTTCTTACTAGTACAGTGGTACCTCAGGTTAAGTACTTAATTCGTTCCGGAGGTCCGTTCCTAACCTGAAACTGTTCTTAATCTGAAGCACCACTTTAGCTAATGGGGCCTCCTACTGCGCCGTCGGAGCATGATTTCTGTTCTCATCCTGAAGCAAAGTTCTTAACCTGAAGCACTATTTCTGGGTTAACGGAGTCTGTAACCTGAAGCGTATGTAACCCGAGGTACCACTGTACATTCAAAATATCTAGCAACCATACACATCCACTATCTTTCTCCAGGGACTGCAGACTTTGCAAGCTGCTTCAGATCCCCCTCAGTGTGAACACTTCACATCCCAGCTCTTCGTATGCCACTTATCAATGCTTCTTAATAGATGTCTTCTCTCTCAAATCACATCTCACCATTTTGAAAAATCCCTATGACTTCTAAAATTTGGGTGCTATTTTGAGGTGGGATTCCATCCCATACCAGTTCAGGTTGTGCAATTGCAGTTGGCCGCGAGGTCTTGCAAAATAAACTCACTTCCTTACTTTTTGCAGTAAGGAAAGTGATGGAGAATGGTGAGAAAGAAGCTTGATGTAGCATCATCTAACCTCCCCACAAATAAATCAGGATGAATGCTCAGTGAAGAGGATTGTCTGGAAGCGTCCTTCACCTCTTAGGCTATGGACATGCCAAAGCTTTAAAACATATTTGAAACACGATTCCCCCCTCAAAGAATTCTGGGTAATGTAGTTTAAAGGTAAAGGGTAAAGGGACCCCTGACCATTAGGTCCAGTCGTGACCGACTCTGGGGTTGCAGCGCTCATCTCGCTTTATTGGCCGAGGGAGCCGGCGTACAGCTTCCGGGTCATGTGGCCAGCATGACTAAGCCGCTTCTGGCGAATCAGAGCAGCACACGGAAACGCCGTTTACCTTCCCACCGGAGCGGTACCTATTTATCTACTTGCACTTTGACGTGCTTTCGAACTGCTAGGTTGGCAGGAGCAGGGACCGAACAACAGGAGCTCACCCCGTCACAGGGATTCAAACTGCCGACCTTCTGATTGGCAAGTCCTAGGCTCTGTGGTTTAACCCACAGCACCACCCGCGTCCCGTACTGTAGTTTACCCCTCACAAAATTGCAATTCCCAGTAAGCCTTAACGAACTACAGTGCCCAGAATTGAGGGAAAGAATGTGCAGGTATTGTCTGTGCAGAGTTCTTTCTGCAAGCTGCCTTAAAACTTATGAAAATCTGTCTCCCAGCGTTATCAGTTATGGTCTCCACACAGCTTTGTGGATTGCAGTGTATTGAAGTCACTGCAGATGCGCTGGAAAACTACAAGCATACCTACTGATTTGTTCTAATAATCTGAACCATGTAAAATAAACAAAACAGGACCACCGCTCAAGATTTGCTTGTTAAGGAAGCATGATCTCACTGCTGGGTGTTCTCAGTTGCTTTAAGCCTGATCTGCTCAGTTTACAGACAGATAAGCTTCACATAAACCTGCCCTACTTTTGTATATAATGTGCAAATTCATCCTAGCATCCAAGTGTCAAAAGGGATCCTCCTCCATCATCAGGAGTAATAAGGAGGCCATGAAGTAGATTAGCTCTTCAATCACACTTATATAATGTAATCTCATTATCTTCCAGCTGTCCTCTTGTAACACGTCCGTGGTTTGGCAATTTTCACCGTATGTATGGGAGTCATTCAAAACTGAATGAACGCGGAGGGGATAACCCAGTGGGTCTCAAATGTGTTTTCATTTTGGTGATTAATATCTCCAGATCTGGCTCAGAAAACCCTGAGACAGCAAACGGCTTTCCAAACGCACACATGGATCCCACAGTACACTTTTAAAATGAAACCGATCACCTCCATCACATGCTTATTATCATTAGGAAAAGTATAGTCAGTAACACAAAATTGCCAAAAGAAGTATACTTACCAGACTCAAAAGTCTCCTCGTCTTTTAAGTCACCCAGGGAGCAAAAATAGCAAATACATTTCAGTATTATCCTCATCTAAGATAATTAAAACTCACCCCATCAGAAAGGTTTTCCCAACCCCACAGCAACAAGACACACTTAGTTTCTCATTTCCGCCTCTGATCCGTGCTTAGGGGCCAAAGTGCACATTGTAGGGCAGAGCCATAATTGGATCTTATTTTTAGTTAAAAGCAACTGCGCTGTGGGGATGGGCGCCAAATTGGATTGCAGCAGCGGCACCGAGGGGACAGGGCACTTAAACCTTTTGCCCCACACTTATTTCAATCCAAACTGCATCCCCAGCACAGCTGTTACAGCCCGAGTAAAGGAGGGAAAAAAGAAGAGGTCCAGAATATTTTGATTCAGTGTTGGGTAACGTCATTCAATGCAACATACAAAGCCCTCCAAGGTTTTATATCTAGAGAGACAATGAATACGAAATGGCTTTGTAAAATTGGTGGTGGCTTTGATATTAAGAGGAATGTTATGTACTGAAGTTCTCACCCTGGGCCAGCAGGGGGATACTGTAGATAGTTATGCAAATAAGGGATCGAAAGTGACGTTCAGTGATTGGATAGTTTTAGAAAATTGTTACAGTTACGTTGTACTGGAGCTCTATATAGCAGGCTGACTGAACCCTTCAGTTCAGTTCTGTCCTGGCCTGTGAATAAGCAAGAGCTGTAAGAAGAATCGCTGTGTCGTCTGATATGTTCACCCACTACTTAACAAGGAATGCTCTGATTTCACACTCATTCAACAATCTGAACTAGAAGCATTCCCCACTGAATTAGGAATAACAGACTCAGCATATTAGATCAGAGGTACAGTCCCCACTGCTCATGCAAGTTTGGCCAGTTTCAGAGAGTCTGCTTGAACTCATCCTTAGCTCAAAGGATTGTTCCCAGAGTTCCCTTTCACAGACAGAAGGGACAGGAGTCCATGAGAAAGGCAGGCAGGTGACTTTCATCAAATCCTCCTTTCCACTGCAGTCATTTATGCTGTCTCCCTTACTCTTCCAACCCTGCAGAGAAGCTTCTCAAGGTGCACGAGGAATCGGTTGAAATTTTCTTCTAGAAAGCGCATCTCAGGAGCAGAACTCCTCTTGTTGAACCTCAACATCCAGCCCATATTATCCCTTCTCCATTTATGAGCAAGCAGGTCAGAAGATGCAATTTAGCATGACGTCCCCCCGCTCAAAAGACTATTTCGTTTTTGCATTTTTCCATATTTAGTAATGTTAAGTCACACCAACCCACATTCTGCTTATCCAGGTACTGTACTCTTAGAATTGCCACCCTCTATACGTTTTAGGCACAGCAAGAGAAGGCGTCCTTTAGATAGAGCGTCTGCAAGGTATGTGCCTCCTATATAACAAAAATGGTGGCTATGACTATTCTTGTGCCTCCTTAGATCTGCAGAGGAACAGGGAAACGCTAATCCTTCAGCCCATTTGAATTCCTTGGTGTACAAATAATATCCATAAGCTCAAAAACCAGCTTGGTAGGGAGGAAAGCTTTTTAGCTTGTGAGACTTAACTTGTGAAACAGTCACAAGAGAGGCTTAAACTGCGTAATCAAGCGTTCCCTACAAAACTTATACCTCTCCTGCTGGTTATCTTTATTATGAGCATCAGTTGCTAAAACCAGAATGATAACACGTTAAAAAAAATTTAAACGCACACTTTGTTTTGCATATTCCATCGGAGATAATTTAATAGAACATTTCACTTATACCCAGGTTTGTGGTCCCTTTTGCACAACAACAACCACCCACCCAACCCCAAAGTCAATTACCTGTTTCTACACACTTCTCATCAATCTGCATATCTTCTTCTGTTCGTTGTATGAAAAAAAATGGCAAGCAGAAACAAAAACAGGCCATGAGTTTGTTTGCTTTTAACCTCACACAATGACAGAAACAATCACTAATCCAACCAGAGATCCAATTTCTATCGATTTTCTCTGGCGTTTCAGTATTGTACCATGGTGCAATGCAGGGGGGGGGGACATTAACAGGTATGTCTAAATTCAGGTAGGTAGCCATGTTGGTCTAATGCAGTCAAAATAAATTTAAAAAATTAAAAAAATTGTCCAGTAGCACCTTAGAGACCAACTAAGTTTGTTCTGGATATAAGCTTTCGTGTGTATGCACACTTCTTCAGATACTAGGTACGTCTAATTTTCTTTTAGACTGAGGCTACATTTCAGGGATGGAAAAACCAGTCCGTTTCAGTTTTCTCAGTTGCTCCCCCTTAAATTGTAATTTAAATTGAGTCTTAAATTCAGTTCCCTGTTTTTCTGCAGAAGTTTGCCCTTTTTTTAAATCCGCATGAAAACCTTCCAGCATTTCACTGCAAATTTCTCCGAACAAACACGTTTTTGTACGCCGCTTTTACTAAATGTGCTCATTTTTGCCAGCAATTTCTCCTAACAGAATGCATTCTAGTGTGTCATTTTTCACTAATATATTCATTTTTTAATGTACACATTCCCCTAATGTATGCAGCTTTGTAAGCATTGTTTGGTTGGACAACTACTCTGCAAAATTCAGATAAGCGCAAATACTGAAGGGTGGCTGTGATTCAGTTCTCAGGTTGCTTCCAAAAGTGCAGATTTAATCTGGCTTTAAATGTGAGGAGGAGGAGAAGGAGGGCCACAAAATAAGACAAGGCTGGCTTGACACATTTCAAATTAAATGTGTACCATAATTCCAACCTTTCTCCGGTAAAAATAGGGACATCCAATTCGATAATAATAATTATTTTATTATTTGTACCCCGCCCATCTGACTGGATTGCCCCAGCCACTCTGGGCAGCTTCCAACACACACACACATATAAATAATCAAACATTAAACATTTAAAAACAGGGCTGCCTTCAGATGTCTTCTAAAGGTTGTATAGTTACATCTCCTTGGCTCCAGGGTCGCATAACTCAACATTTCTCTGATGAAAATAGGGACGTCCTAAGGAAAAGTGGGACCTTCTGGGATCAAATCAGAAACCGGGACGGCTTCTGTAAATCCGGGGCTGTCCCTGGAAAATAGGGACACTTGGAGGGTCTGTGTACATTACCATCTAAACGATCTCTCCTCCGTGAGACCATTCGGTCTAGAGATGAAAATTGCCTGACTGCTCTACTGCCTGGCATATCTAAAAGGAAATATATGAAATTCAGACGCCTGTGCTTACCTTCTTCCACAGTACTTACTACTCACAGAAAATCCATGGAGGAAATTAAAAAGAAAGTAAACAGTAGAGTTAAGGAGACTGCCAGAACTTTTGCTCTACACACATACACACACACACACACACACACACACACACACGGCTTCCAACAGATGAAAATATACTAGGAAGAACCATAACTCAGCAACTGCTTTGCAAGCAGAAGTTTGCTGGTTCAGTCTTCCACAGCTAGGATTTCCCTGTCTGAAACTCCAGAAAGCTGCACCCAGCTTGACTTCCAAAACGTTCGGAGACCAAGGCGCAACATCCGACTGGAGCTTCCTGCAGCCTATCAGAAGCCCTGTCAGACGTTTGGGTTCCATTCGCAAACTGGAACGGTCACTTCCGGGTTTGCGGCGCTCGGGAGCCAAACCGTTCGAGTCGCAAGGCATTCGTCAACCAAGGTATGACTGTATTGAGCTAGATGCACCCTATGGGTTTTGTCACTGCCCCTCAATGTATGGCAGGGTCTGATTTGTACTCTAGTCAATGGTGGGAGAAAACTCAGCAGTGGCCAGAGGACTGGAGAAGATCAGTCTACATCCCAGTCCCAAAGAAGGGCAGTGCCAAAGAATGCTCCAACTGCCGCACAATTCCACTCATTTCACACGCTAGCAAGGTTATGTTTAAAATTCTACAAGGAAGGCTCAAGCAGTATGTGGACCGAGAACTCCCAGAAGTGCAAGCTGGATTTAGAAGAGGCAGAGGAACCAAACTGCAAACATGCGCTGGATTATGGAGAAAGCTAGAGAGTTCCAGAAAGACATCTACTTCTGACCAAACTGCGGGAGGCAGTGGAAGACAGAAGTGCCTGGCGTGCTCTGGTCCAGGGGGTCACGAAGAGTCGGACACGACTAAACAACTAAACAACAACAACAACAATGGTAGGAGGCCATACAGCAAATGAAGTAAGTATCAGGGAAGCTTCCCCACCCGCTATTCACAGCCAGAGGATCTTTCTACTCACGTATGGTTGATTTGAGGCAGGTGTGGGGTTGCAAGGGCTGAGACCACCAGAACTCTCGCTGCTTCCTTAAAAAGAGAATAAATGCAGTTTTCATGGATCCCACATCAGACAGGGCATTTTTATTCCCTGTGCTCCTGAATGATAATAAGATGGAAAACTAGCCTCTTCCACCCTATGTTTCAAAGAAGCCCAAAGCAACAGGAAAGGAAACCAAATGAAGAACCTACGCGCTTTTTGCCTACACATCCTCATATGCTGGAATACAACCGCATTTCTTGTTTATACTGTTCCAGTGTTATAGGATCTAACACTAAATAGCAAAAAAAAGGGACGTGGGTGGCACTGTGGATTAAACCACAAAGCCTAGGGCTTGCTGATCAAAAGGTCGGCGGTTCGAATCCCTGTGACGGGGTGAGCTCCCGTTGCTCGGTCCCTGCTCCTGCCAACCTAGCAGTTTGAAAGCACGTCAAAGTGCAAGTAGATAAATAGGTACCACTCTGGCGGGAAGGTAAACGGCGTTTCAGTGCGCTGCTCTGGTTCGCCAGAAGCGGCTTGGTCATGCTGGCCACATGACCCGGAAGCTGTACGCCGGCTCCCTCGACCAATAAAGTGAGATGAGTGCCACAACCCCAGAGTCGGTCACGACTGGACCTAATGGTCAGGAGTCCCTTTACCTTTACCTAGGGCTAGGTAGACTCTGGTTCAAATCCCCACTCAGCCACAAAGCCACCTTCTTTTCAGCTGACATTGGTTTTTCCTACCTCTTCAGAAGGTGGTTCGAGGGGATGAGTCCAGCGCAGGCACTGAGGTCAGAGACTTTCCTTGCCTGCCACCACAGGGCATCGTTCTGGTCCACAATCTGAAGAATGTCTCCCTTTTTAAATGGCAGTCCTGCGTCAGCACACGGAATGGCGGGGTCCTGAAGGGGCCAGTAATCTGCCATCGCTCGCACATAGAGCTGATACAATAAAGAGAAGGCTTATTGTAAATATTTACATCCCATCTTTCTGTGAGCTAGGTTTAAGCCTGCTGTGTGTAAGGGAAGAACCCAACAGGCATGGCTAAAACATGATATGATAAAACATTAACAATGTAAACAGGATCAGGGTGGAATCTGGTCTTTCAAATTTCAGCAGCGCCCTGTGCAAGGTCATAATTCAGTACCCAGTGCGGCAGAACCGGCTATGCTGCCCTAAATCCACCTTTGACAGTAGGGAGAGCATGAAATAAATAATCTTACAGGCCAAAGACCTGTCTGAAAGGAAGACCTGAAAATCGGCAATGGACAAGCCTCTCTAGGGACAGAATTCTGCAGTATGCGGCAGCCACAGAAAAGGCATTTTTTTCTCAGAAACTGGCAGGACACACGAGAGCTTTGCTCCCGAATATCATATAGAAGCCAGTGGGCCTTCAAGATTTTATATACCTCTGGATGCACTGTAACATGTCTCTATAAACAGCACAGATTTGACAGCCCTTAGATCATGCGTAGGCAAACTAAGGCCCGTGGGCTGGATCCAGCCCAATTGCCTTCTAAATCCGGCCCATGGATGGTCCGGGAATCAGCGTGTTTTTACATGAGTAGAATGTGTCCTTTTATTTAAAATGCATCTCTGGGTTATTTGTGGGACATAGGAATTCATTCATTTTTGTATTTCAAAATATAGTCCGGCCCCCACAAGGTCTGAGGGACAGTGGACCAGCCCCCTGCTGAAAAAGTTTGCTGACCCCTGCCTTAGATGGAGTAAATTATGACATCGTCCTTTTGAATGCTAGCTGCTGGGAACAGAAGAAGAAGAAGAAGAAGAAGAAGAAGAAGAAGAAGAAGAAGAAGAAGAAGAAGAAGAAGAGGAGGAGGAGGAGTTTGGATTTGATATCCCGCCTTTCACTCCCTTTAAGGAGTCTCAAAGCGGCTAACATTCTCCTTTCCCTTCCTCCCCCACAACAAACACTCTGTGAGGTGAGTGGGGCTGAGAGACTTCAGAGAAGTGTGACTACCCCAAGGTCACCCAGCAGCTGCATGTGGAGGAGCGGAGACGCGAACCTGGTTCACCAGATTACGAGACTACCACTCTTAACCACTACACCACACTGGCTCACTGGCTCACAGGATAGTATGATTGCCCCCAGGCCTTGTTTGTGGGCTTTTCAGGAATGGGAGTTGAATTGGCAGTACCAATTCTCCTTTTGGGATTAACTGGATTAGCCACACTTACTTTGATTAACTCTCTGGCAGCCACAGAGACCTGAAGAAATAAACACATCTTACCGTCGTTTGATTGCTGACTGGCCGATCAGAAACTGGAATCAGCTTGAACATAATAGTTCCCTGCGACAGTGCCTGCAAGAACGCCAAATGCATAGTATTTCAGCACCCAAACCAACAGATTAGCAGTTCTAGATTTTTAAAAAGACACTCCTGTGAAGGCAGGATTAATAAAGTTCACAGCGACGCCATTTTAAGTGTGTAATTGTTGGTTATCGGGGCTAATAAGGCTTTGAGCAGCAGAGATTCCCCCGGGAAGAACTGAGGCAGCTGCCACCTGACTCCTGATGATCGTCTTCCAAAGCAACTACTCTATTCCGAACTTAAAAATGGAAATCGTAATGCTGGTGGTCAACAAATGAGGTTTAAAGACTGTCTCAAGGCAAATCTTTAAAAATGTAGTATAAACACTGACAACTGGGAAACACTGGCCTGCGAGCGCTCCAGTTGGAGAACAGCCTTTACCAAAAGTGTCATGGGCTTTGAAGGCACTCAAACTCAGAACGCAAGGGAGAAACGGGCTAAGAGGAAGGCACGCTTGGCAAACCCTCACCGTGATCAACTCCTGCCGGGAAACCAATGTCCCCACTGTGGAAGGATGTGTGGATCCAGAATTGGCCTCCACAGTCACTTACGGACTCATTGTTAAAACCGTGTTTATGGAAGATAATCTTACTCATCTATGAGTGATCGCCAAAGAAGAAGAGAAGAAAGAAGTAGATGATACCTGAATTTGCTTATGCTGGCCTGCTTTCTGTTTTGTAGCATGTCCACTGAATTGCAAGCCAGTATTCTAAACTGCAAACCATTTTGCAGTTTAAAGTATCCCCAAGGCATCTGACATTTATGCAATTTGTTTGCTAGGTGACATTTCTGGAGATTTTATTAACACGTCACCAAAGAACCCAGGAAGAATGCTATTGATTATGCATGGTGGTGGTGGAGAACAGTTCAGTTTTTAATAGATTCATCTGAATTAACTTGTGTGGGCTTGCCAATGGGGACCAATAAACATTTTGTTTGCGTAGAAAGCTGTCCTTGTGGTTTTTGGGTGTTCGGTTTAATTATTACATTTTAATTATTACAATTTAATGCAATAGCACCATTGCAAATCAACCAGATGTCCAGGTATTCGGGTGAAGTGCTGTCCTTGAAAACAACTGTGTTGGTAACAACAGACACCCTGGCACCGGAAATCCAATTTAACACACACAGCAGAGTGAAAATCAGTTGTGTCTGGATTGTGTCAGTGGATTTTTAATCACACTGCATGTGCTGATTGGCTTACCAATGCCAGCATTTATGTGGTATCAACACAGCTGGATTTTTTTTGTGAATGATCACTGCTAAAACCGCAATCATTGACTGGACATTTCTGCATTTCCTTTATGTCTTCCTGCTGACAATTCCCTCCTCCCCCCGCATCATGTGTGTGTGCTCGTGTGTATGTAATACAGTTTATCCTGAAATTCTGCATAACTTGCAGGAAACTTTAAGGTGTCACATGACCAGGTCTGGTGTTCGGACTGGCCTGATATGATGTTCCCAGACCTGCTTGCAGATCAAAATGCAAGTATTGGCCGGATGATGCACCTTTCTAGATTTTTTGATGCAGTTCCATCCCCCAAAATATTAACAGCAAAAGTATGTTATGTTTAAAGAAATGCACTCAAATGCATATTTCATATCAATGAAATTTGCATGTTTTTATGGGAAGATGGTATAAAAATTGCAAACCGTTTCCCTGCAAATCTTCCATGCTCCCTTTTTGCAAAGTTAAAAAAAGAAAAGGAGGGAAGGAATGGGTCTACAGGTGAGTGCCAAAGATGCAGGGATGGATGGACCAACTTAAGACCTTTTGATGTTCTCATTGGGAGGTATTAAAAACGTAAAGGGCTGACCATATCATACCAGAATGTGAATTACTTGCTCTGGCTCCAAGCCTTCCACTGGAACTCCATTCACCTCAACCAGTTTGTCTCCAGCGTATAACAGCCCTATGACAGAAGAGAGGGCATTGAGAGTTCTGCCAGAAAATAGGAGGGACAAAAATATTCTGCCCTTCTGAGGGATGCCTGCATCCTTTGCCAGAATTCTAAACAAGGGGAATCAATGATCATATGCAAATCAATATTGGCAGAGAAGTCAATTTACAGAACCTAACACATGCACACAAAAAATCACCCCCAAACTACCATTCCTTCCTTGCGGTATATTTTAGAATTCATCTTACCACTTCTATCTGCCAATCCACCATGGATTACTCTTGCTACAGTAATATCTCCTGTTAGCTCATGGCGTTTAATAGTTGCACCCTAGGGTGGAAGAGAGAGAAAGAGAAAGAGAAAGAGAGAGAGAGAGAGAGAGAGAGAGAGAGAGAGAGAGAGAGAGAATATCACTGAACCAGTGAATGAAATAGAAACAAAGAATTCAGCAAGTATTTAACTATTATTGCAAATGGTGAGAAATTGTTAGAAACATTAAGGCTGGAGTCCTCATTCCATGTGCACACACTCCTTCTATAAATATCAGATGTTGCTAACAGCTGGCATTCTTTTTACCTATATATCATGAAACAATTTTAATTACCTTACATTACATAAGCAAAATAATACGCTTAACTGCACTAGAGGGTTTTTTGTAAGGGAAAAATATGCAATAGTCACAGTTGGATTTCCTCAATGTCTCCGCCTCTTACATATAACCTTCTGTAACATTTCTAACCATTTACAGATAGGTAGCCGTGTTGGTCTGCCATAGTCAAAATAAAAAAATCCCTTCCAGTAGCACCTTAAAGACCAACTAAGTTAGTTCTTGGTATGAGCTTTCGTGTGCATGCACACTTCTTCAGATACACCTGAAAAGTTGCTTAAGCTGATGGCACAAGTTTAGAATCAAATGTCCAGCTTACAAGGGGCTGCTTGTTTTTCACCAGGCAGACTGTGTATCTGAAGAAGTGTGCATGCACGCGAAAGCTCATACCAAGAACTAACTTAGTTGGTCTTTAAGGTGCTACTGGAAGGGATTTTTTTATTTCTAACCATATCATTTTTCTTCTCTAGCTTGCTTTACCCCCGACTTCTACGTGGAATTCCTTGCCCACCTATGACTACCAGGCTAGTGCTTCACAACAAGGCTGCCCTCAAAGCTCAGCAGATGTAACAACTACCTAACAGTAGGGGGAAATACGCACCTCTCTGTATCTGAAAGCAAAGCAAATAATTCACATTACTCTGATCACTGCGGCGCTGCCTATGCTCTCTCAAGCGCTACGGTGGGGAAGGAAGACTCTTACACGATGAATACTCCTTTCTCATATTTTTAAAGCTCGTGTTAAAACTCTTCATTTGTGAAGCCATCCTTTTAATCTGAAAAAAAAGTTGCTTAAGCTAATGGCACAAGTTTAGAATCAAATGTCCAGCTTACAAGGGGCTGCTTGTTTTTCACCAGGCAGACTATTCTCATCGCCTCCTCATTTTCAGGGATGTTATCTGGCAGAGGTGGGAGGATTGGTTCATAGTCCTTTTGGGCCACCGTATCATGAGCAGATAGAAAGGCCTGTGAGGAGGAGGAGGAGGAGGAGGAGAAAGGGTTAAGCAATGTTTAGCATCATCTTTGCATCCAGATACTGTCATTTGTTTCTTTCTAATCCAGAATGCGGCAGCTAAACTGGTGACTGGGGGCGGCCGCCAAGACCATATAACACCGGTCTTGAAAGGCCTACACTGGCTCCCAGTATGTTTCCGAGCACAATTCAAAGTGTTGGTGTTGACCTTTAAAGCCCTAAACGGCCTCGGTCCAGTATACCTGAAGGAACGTCTCCACCTCCATCGTTCTGCCCGGACACTGAGGTCCAGCGCCGAGGGCCTTCTGGCAGTTCCCTCATTGCAAGAAGCCAAGTTACAGGGAACCAGGCAGAGGGCCTTCTCGGTAGTGGCACCCACCCTGTAGAACGCCCTCCCATCAGATGTCAAAGAGAAAAATACCTACCAAACTTTTAGAAGACATCTGAAGACAGCCCTGTTTAGGGAAGCTCTTAATGTTTAATAGGTTATTGTATTTTAATGTTTTGTTGGAAGCCGCCCAGAGTGGCTGGGGAAACCCAGCCAGATGGGCGGGGTATAAATAATAAATTTATTATTATTATTATTATTATTATTATTATTATTATTATTATTATTATTATTATTATTATTATTTCCATTCTGCCCAAAAGCTGATGCGCCAGAGGTGATCCCCACCTGGTATCTGAATCTTGTCTTCATACAACATTCCTCCAAGTTGTCATTCTTTTACAAAAGGAGAACTAACAGATAATGAATCAATGGACTATTTGTGAGGGATCTGAAGTGAGGCCTCCCAGTTTTAGCATGCTATCTGCTTGCCAAATATCAGATATGGTCTTTTTTGGGTTGTTGGGAGAAGAGTGATGGAGTTTCCATACTCGCTGAGTATGCTGCATATTAACAACCCAACCACGTTCTACTCCTAAAGGTAAAAGTAAAGGGACCCCTGACTGTTAGGTCCAGTCGTGACCGGCTCTGGGGTTGCGGCGCTCATCTCACTTTATTGGTCGAGGGAGCCGGTGTACAGCTTCTGGGTCATGTGGCCAGCATGACGAAGCCGCTTCTGCCGAACCAGAGCAGCGCACGGAAACGCCGTTTACCTTGCCGCCGGAGTGGTACCTATTTATCTACTTGCACTTTGACATGCTTTCGAACTGCTAGGTTGGCAGGAGCAGGGACTGAGCAACAAGAGCTCACCCCGTCGCAGGGATTCGAACCGCCAACCTTCTGATCGGCAAGTCCTAGGCTTTGTGGTTTAACCCAAAGCGCCACCCACGTCCCTCTACTCCTAAACATTCTCCTTTAATGCTGAGTAATTTCATGGCCGGTACTCGCCTTGAAGTGTGGTCCTCGGAGAAGTCGCCGTAGCTCTTTAACCTCCGGAGACTGTTGGACTCCCCGCAACAGCTCCACCACCTGAAGGTGACACAAAGAAGACTAATTTCATCTTGAAATTCTATAGAGCACCATCTTTTTGTTAGCAGCTGAATGATGAGGTACATATTTGATCACCGATACGGAGAAAAACCAAATCACACGCTATCATGCTACTCCTCTGGAGATCATTATTCACAGGCCAGAACAGAACTGAACTGAAGGGTTCAGCCAGCCTGCTTATATAGAGCTCCACTACAACGCAACTGTAACACTTTCTGTAACTATCCAATCACTGAACGTCACTTTCAATCCCTTATTTGCATATGTGGACCTGAGTGAAAAGTATCTACAGTACCCCCCTGCTGGCCCAGGGTGAGAACTTCAGTACATAACATTGAGTCTGAATCTGATCTCGCAATCTCACCTCGTGGGTCAGCGGTCGTGCCTGTGGTGTGAGTGGAACTGGTCTTCTCTTGATATACAGATGAAGACATTCATAAACCTAGGAGTAGAAGTGCTCAAGGTGAAAGATACCACTGCCACAACATAGTAATATGGAACACATCTCCTAACATTGCTCACATGCCCCTGATTTTCCTCTGTCACCAAAGGGTGCATCTTGGTTAGGTCTGGGTTGTAGCCAAATTGTCCATAGATTTTACCATAGGCTTGTGTCCTCTTTTAGAACTCTGTCTCCAACACTTACCTGTATACTCATATACTGCTTACAGTGCCAATATTATTATGAAATTTCCTGAAACTATCAAATAGGATGTGGGTTAGAGTGGCTGGGATAAGCCAGCCAGGTGGGCGGGGTATAAGTAATAAATTAATTCTTTATTTATTTAATTATAATTATAATTATATCTTAATGCTCTCACGTTTAAATGGGAAACATCCGGGTTTGGGAAATGCTTGCAGACAGGAAGCTGGAAGGTTGATTGCCTGAACTGGTTCGATCATTTTGATAAGGCTTAAGGATTCTTCATGTTTAAGGTGCCCCCTATTTTTAGGGACTCCAATTTAATAAAATAGGGGGGAGAGTGCCCTGTGTATAAGGCGACCCACAGTTTTTCACATACAGTGGTACCTTGGGTTACATACGCTTCAGGTTACAGACGCTTCAGGTTACAGACTCTGCTAACCCAGAAATATTACCTCGGGTTAAGAACTTTGCTTCAGGACCAGAACAAAAATTGTGCTCCGGCGGCGCGGCAGCAGCAGCAGGAGGCCCCATTAGCGAAAGTGGTGCTTCAGGTTAAGAACAGTTTCAGGTTAAGTACGGACCTCCAGAACGAATTAAGTACTTAACCCGAGGTACCACTGTAATTTTAAAGTAAAAAACCCCTACTCTAATACACAGAAAAGTACGGTAATTTATACTTGCATCTATAGAATGGATCTGAAATGATTATTGATCATTGGCGGGGGGGGCTGCATTATCTCTCCATCCGTTGATTTACTGTATTTTTTGCTCTAGAAGACTCACTTTTTCCCTCCTAAAAAGTAAGGGGAAAATGTGTGTGCGTCTTATGGAGCGAATGCAGGCTGCGCAGCTATCCCAGAAGCCAGAACAGCAAGAGGGACTCCTGCTTTCACTGCGCAGTGATCCCTCTTGCTGTTCTGGCTTCTGAGATTCAGAATATTTTTTTTCTTGTTTTCCTCCTCAAAAAACCTAGGTGCGTCTTGTAGTCTGGTGCATCTTATAGAGCGAAAAATACGGTAATCACCCCAGCCCCCACACTGGAAAGAAATGGGTAGCTCTGAAGATATACAGTGGTACCCCGCAAGACGAACGCCTTGCAAGACGGAAAACCCGCTAGACGAAAGGGTTTTCCGTTTTGGAGGCGCTTCGCTAACCGAATTTCCCTATGGGCTTGCTTCGCAAGACGAAAGCCCATAGGGAAATCTCCGGGGACCTCTTTTAAATGCTAGCGGTGGGGAGCAAAGCCTTCCCCCCCCTCCGGCCTTCAGAAGAGGTCCAGGAAGGCTGGCGGGGGCCGAAAGGCTTTGCTCCCCAGCGCCAGCATTTTAAAAGCAGTCCGGGATAGCAGGGAAGCGCTTCCCGCTATCCCGGACGGCTTTTGAAGGCAGGAGAGATCTGCGAAGCCTGGGCGCACTGATGTCAGCGCGCGCAGGCTTCGGCATGCCGGCCACTCCCCGCCAGCAGCGGCAGCGCTGCCGCTGCTGGCGGAGAGGTCCGCGAAGCCTGGGCGCGCTGATGTCAGCGCGCGCAGGCTTCGGCATGCCGGCCACTCCCCGCCAGCAGCGGCAGCGCTGCCGCTGCTGGCAGAGAGGTCCGCGAAGCCTGGGCGCGCTGATGTCAGCGCGCGCAGGCTTCGGCATGCCGGCCACTCCCCGCCAGCAGCGGCAGCGCTGCCGCTGCTGGCAGAGAGGTCCGCGAAGCCTGGGCGCGCTGATGTCAGCGCGCGCAGGCTTCGGCATGCCGGCCACTCTCCGCCAGCAGCGGCAGCGCTGCCGCTGCTGGCGGAGAGGTCCGCGAAGCCTGGGCGCGCTGATGTCAGCGCGCGCAGGCTTCGGCATGCCGGCAACTCTCCGCCAGCAGCGGCAGCGCTGCCGCTGCTTGCGGAGAGGTCCGCGAAGCCTTGGCCGGACAGCTTTTGAAGGCAGGCGGGGGGGAGCAAAGACTTTCGCCCCCGCCAGCCTTCAGAAGAGGTCCAGGACCTCTTCTGAAGGCTGGCGGGGGGCAAAAGTCTTTGTCCCCCCTGCCTGCCTTCCCAGGGGCTTTTAAATCGCCCCGGACAGCGGAGAAGTCCTCCGCTGTCCCGGGGCGATTTTAAAATGCCGCCCGCCAGCATTTTAAGATCGCCCCGGACAGCGGAGAAGCCCTCCGCTGTCCCGGGGCTTTTTAAAATGCTGGGGGTGGGAAGAAAAGCCCTTGTCCCCCCCCCCAGCCTTCAGAAGAGGTCGGGGGACAGACTGTCCCCGGACCTGGTCTGAAGTCGGTTTCCCTAGGAACGCATTAATTGATTTTCAATGCATTCCTATGGGAAACCGTGCATCGCAAGACGAAAAACTCGCAAGAAGAAAAAACTTGCGGAACGAATTAATTTCGTCTTGCGAGGCACCACTGTAGTCAATTTCTATATACTAACAGCTGCCAAATGACTTTGCTCGCACTGGAAGAGATCTTACCTTCAGGAGAGCTTGCAGCCACGGAGATCTCAGCAGGTCATACAAGACACCAACACCATTGACATCTCTCTTATAGAACAGACTCAGTTCATGCAGGACCAGAGAGAGAACATGCGATAAACCTAGCCCACAGACAACATGCACTATTATTGATGGCATCATTTCCACACCCAAGATACAGCTGCAATCGAACTCCTGTTGCAAATCAGGTCTATTATCAAAATTTACAGACTTTCGGCTGCTTGCAATGATCAAATCAAACAAAGCGTGTTCTCCTTGAAATGAGAGCACGGGTTGCGGTGTGGGGCGCCAGGCGAGCCCTCTGTTGCCAGGCAGGTTAATGGTTAGGGCCTGGGGCAACGATTGGATGGCTGGGTTGCTGGGGCAAATTGCATGTTGCAATGTGGTGGATGGGACCAAAGGCTTTAAATATTGGGGGACTCAGCTTTTGCTTTCTCTTTCGCTGAGTGTATTGGATCACCTGCCCGCCCGCCCTGAGTTCCGGTTGACCTTGCTACCCCTGTCATGGGGTCGTCTGCCGTTGGGGCAGGGGCCTAGTAGGAATTTTGTCCATTTGGCTGATTGGCTGGTGTCATTTGGTTTTTGCCTACTACTTAGCAATTCGTCACAACTTGTAAGGTTGCGGTTAGGCATTGGTTATAAAAATTGGTGGAGGATTGGTAAGGATAGGCTGGGCCTGCCCCTCCAATGGTGGTGTGGAAGGGAATTCCATTAAAGGAATCCAGGGGCTTGCCACAATTTCGTCCAATCCCTGAAATGGGACCAGGGCCGGCAAGCCCTGGGGAGCAGGTTGGGTGAGCGGTGAGAGCCTGGGACCCAGCTTCATTGCTCCCCAATATTGTTTTCCCTTCACTGGCTTCCGAGGGAGTTCGGAAGTCAGTTCTGTCCCAGGTGGGGGGACAGATAGTCTTAACCAATGACTAAGCAACCACTCACAGATTATGTATTTTAATAAAGTTGTGGCCAAAATTATGCCAAAAACCTTAAACAAAAATTATGTGTGAATTGTGAATTATTTCGAGGGGTGGCTTGGGGACCTCGACACGCAAAAGCAATTGAAATAGCTCAACACAGTGGATGCTTCAAGTGGTTTCTCCAAATTGAGCCGAAAATACAACTTATTGGTTGCGTATTTCTTGTCTTCCAAGGTAATACAAGCTTAGAGCTTTGCCTAAAGGCAAAAGCCAAAAGATTCTCGTTCTGTAGCTTTTCACCAGAAGGGCAGAGCCAGTGACCAACAAGGGGAGAAGAATGTCATCATTAGACCGCTTTGCTAATGCTGTCTGTCTTGAAACCCGAGACTGTGTAATATAAAAGGGTGTTCTTCGGACTTGGCAGGGGCACCCTAAATCCAGGTTTTCATGATTTGTTAATAAGTTAGCATTTCAATTTTATAAACATTTTAGTAGTGGATTTGTCACATTGCCTTTAATTTCTGAAGGCATCTTTATTAGGTGTTAACTTTTAAAAAAAGGGTAAGATGATGGAACACCTAAGTAGTTAGGGACTTTGTCTCTCTATGCCTAAATCTAAACAAAGCAGAATTTATTCTCTTCTCATTTCTCAGCTGTTATCATCAAAATAATTTCTCTTTAAATATTTAGATATTTTATACCTCGCAGGACAGCTTCATACAGTAAAACAATCCTCTAAAATAAGCAACAGCCATAAAACCACTACATCAGATTAAAATGCAATGGAGCAGCAGTATAAATACCTAAAGTACGTTGGCTGAAATACCAATGTAAAAGAAACTGCATTATTCCCATTGGAATGTCAGTCTCATTTATAAAGAAACCAGAGGCCTTTCTTCTTGGAATAACAAGTTTGGAATTGCCCAAGAAAGATGTTAAATTATTTTTGTATGCCACAACTGCTGCTCGTATTTTGTTAGCTAAAAAGTGGAAAACCCAAGAATTACCAACAATAGAAGAATGGCAGATGAAGATGATGGATTTTTCGGAGCTAGCCGACCTAACCAGAAGAGTCCGTGACCAGAAGGAGGAGGTGTATCAGGAAGAGTGGAATAAATTTAATGATTATTTAGTTAAATTTGTTAAGTTAAATTAATTGATAATAGCTTGCAGATACTTAATTGGCTTAGGATTTTATTTATGTTAAGTGATGAATTAATATGTTTAATTCCATAAGGTGAAGATTTAAGGATGTTAATGTTTAAGTTAAATTTCATAAGAATTGGGATTTGGAAAACCGTTAAAAGGATATGCAATGAAATTCAACCAAGGGGAAGCGAGGAAGTCACTTAACAAAGTGTAATTTTCAATAAGGCTATGATTTATGTTTGTTTGTCTTGTTTGTTTGTTTGTTTGTTTGTTTATAATATTGTGAAAACCAATAACATTTTTTTTTGGGGGGGGGAGGAATGTCAGTCTCATAGAATGGTCCAAAGGCATATGATGAATTTATCTTGTTGACGCTAAGCCGATTTGATCAGACCAGTGGCTGAATGGGAGACTGCCTAGGAACTCTCCTTTAGGCCTTTTGAAACAGATGTAAACATTTCAATTAAAATAGGTATATATTTTCAAACAGACAACAGGCTTTCTAGTTTGTACAACTGGACAACTCTGGTATGGTGGTCTGCAGTTGCGGAGATTTAAGTGGAAAGAAGAGGAATACGTATCTACTATTACATTCATCTATTTTTTTTATTTAAAAAAGAGAATAAACCAATGGTTCGCACCATTTTCATGGCTACGCAACAGGGCAGCTTTCTCCATCTTCTCCCTCATTCTTGGAGTTTCTGCACGTTTCTCTGAGTGGATCATCTGAGCTGTATAAAATCAGAAGCCAAACTGGAAAACAAAGCAAAAAAAATTGGTTATATAGTTAAATTTGAGTTTTTAATAACACTTGAGAATGAAGACGGCGGGGGAATTGAGGTGGATGCAGAATACCTTCTTTGAAGTTTAACTGTTAGGTGTGTAAAATTTTGGAACCCTCTGTCTGGAATAACAACACGAAGAAAATACCATAGGTCTCAGTACAGACTGGGGTGCATTTACGACAAAAGTATTTTCAAACGTCATTAATGAAGCAAATAATAAAAGTTTGCTGTTGTACCCAGTGCTTTTTTCCTATAGAAATGTTTAGGGGTACTCTCATTTTGACTCAAGAAAATCACCATTTTATAGTTCAAATCAGGGAAAATAAATACAGTAAATGGACAAAAGTACAAAGATTCACAAAATGTTCAGGGGCATGCATACCCCTGCGTCCCCCCAGAAAAAAGCACTGGTTGTACCTTTATACTGGCTATGTTACATTTAAGGAATATCAGATTGTTTTCATCTTGACATGAGGCTCATACCAATTAAAAACCCAATATTTATTTAGTGCTATACAGTACTTGCGACTAGTTTCACGAGATTTACATACTTCTGAGATTTTTAAAAAGTTTGCCTTGTTTGTAAAGAGGTAAAGGACCCCTGACAGTTAAGTCCAGTCATGAATGACTCTGGGGTTGCGGCACTCATCTTGCTTTACTGGCTGAGGGAGACGACGTTTGTCCGCAGACAGTTTTTCCAGGTCATGTGGCCAGCATGATTAAGCCGCTTCTGGTGAAACCAGAGCAGCGCACAGAAACCCTGTTTACCTTCCCACCGGAGTGGTACCTATTTATTTACAGTGGTACCTCAGGTTACAGACACTTCAGGTTACAGACTCTGCTAACCCAGAAATAGTACCTCGGGTTAAGAACTTTGCTTCAGGATGAGAACAGAAATCGCGCAGCAGCGGCACGGCGGCAGCAGGAGGCCCCATTAGCTGAAGTGGTCTTCAGGTTAAGAACAGTTTCAGGTTAAGAACGGACCTCCAGAACAAATTAAGTTCTTAACATGAGGTACCACTGTACTTGCACTGCTAGGTTGGCAGGAACTGGGACTGAGGAACGGGAGCTCACTCCGTCACGGGGATTCGAACCGCCGACCTTCCAATTGGCAAGCCCTAGGCTCTGTGGTTTAGACCACAGCGCCACCCGCGTCCTGCCTTGTTTGTACTAAGACAGAAAAAGCCCCAGATGCAGAGAAGGGCAAGCAGTGTCCATTTTCACTCTTCAAAAGGTACCAGGTCAAACAGAAATTGCAATGCATGTACCTAGTTGGAATACAAGCAACTACACTGTGCAGCAAACAAATATTGATGTTTCAAGATTCCGAAGAAGCACAATATCCCACAATAACGTGTTCAGAGGAGGGCAACCAAAATGGTCAAAGGCCTGGAAACGATGACTTATGAGGAACGGCTAAGGGAGCTGGGCATGTTTAGCCTGGAGAAGAGGAGGTTAAGGGGTGATATGATAGCCATGTTCAAATATATAAAAGGATGTCACATAGAGGAGGGAGAAAGGTTGTTTTCTGCTGCTCCAGAGAAGCGGACACGGAGCAATGGATCCAAACTACAAGAAAGAAGATTCCACCTAAACATTAGGAAGAACTTCCTGACAGTAAGAGCTGTTCGACAGTGGAATTTGCTGCCAAGGAGTGTGGTGGAGTCTCCTTCTTTGGAGGTCTTTAAGCAGAGGCTTGACAACCATATGTCAGGAGTGCTCTGATGGTGTTTCCTGCTTGGCAGGGGGTTGGACTCGATGTCCCTTGTGGTCTCTTCCAACTCTATAATTCTATGATTCTATGATCCCAGAAACACAGCCTTACATTGTGTGTTTTCTAGAACCCCCACAATGTGACTAATGTGCCTTTGCCATGTTAAAAGCAACAGCAACTAAAGGAAAGCTCACCATGACCATGTTAGAGAATGCGTGGCTAACATTAACTCAAAAACCTATGAAAAGCTTACGTTTCAGAACAGAACATATGTGTCAGAGCTGCTTCCAGATCCTAGCTCACAGAGGATCACGCTAGCCAGCGTTCACTTTATAAAAGTCTTTATTGAGTTACAGTTTCCATTCTCAAGCTGCCGCGTGCAGCTCTACGTCTTATGGGTTAGACCGGCGAAGCTCCGTCTGAGTCTCCGCCCCCTGTACACCAGCTTAATACCCTAGCCTTACTCCACCTTTTCCGCCTGACCGTTCTTCTCTGGGTCCCTCTGCCCCCCGCGGTCTCTTCATTCCTGGACTCTTCTGACGCTGACCCCCCGGATCCTTCTGTCTCCTTGCGTCGGGCTTTAGGACCTGGCTCCCTTTCCGGGCTGCTTACTGCGCCACCTTCCTGTGTATTTGAACTTGGCGCGCGCGCCCAACCTTCCACTTTCCGCTTAACCGTTTCTTCGCTCCCCGATGGAGGTGTGGCCACTCCTGACTCATGCCCTCCTCCCTGCTGCGAGCTGCCAGAGCTCGATACCTGGCGCCCTTCCTCTCCACTGCGCTCTGTTGATGACGCTGGCCCCGATCTCCAACTGCTGCCCTCTGAGCCCCCTCTGGACCCTTCTTCCTGGGGTGTCCCCCTAGGCTCCCCCCTAGCTCTGGCCACTGGCGCTCCTTTCTGTGAATCTTCCGATTCACTGGAAAGACTCGGAGATCTCGGGTCGTCGTCATCACTCATCTTTTCTTCGGCCTCCTCCCCCTCGCTCTCTGTTTCCTCCCTTGCCCTCGCCTCTGCTCCTGAACCCCTGACAATATGTGAAAACAGCAGCTACAGAAAAGAGGAGGCTACATTGCTCCCTATTTCAAAAAGGCAAGTGTCAAGAGAGCTATGCATGCAAACTCATTCTATTTCAAGGAATGGGTAAAAGAAGGAGAGAATATATTTCTCTAATATAGAGAAATCAGTCCCCAATTTGCTGTGAAAATGCTGCTAGAGGGTCACTGGTGTCAGAAGTGGTTTCTTGAAGGGGTAAACAAACAGATAAAATAAGTAGCCATTTAAGGGGGGGGGGATAAACTGAGGTTGGCGTCCTCTCAACCTTTCCCAGCACAGATGACTTTGGACAGCTTGTGGTTCTGAAAGTACCGTATAAAGTCTTCAAAAAAAATAGTAATTATCCAGGTCATAGCTGTCAACTTACAGATTTGAAAATAAGGGACCAGCAGCCTCGAAAATAAGGGATCAGCAGCCAAAATAAGGGATCAACAATTACTTTGATAAAATACATATTTTGTTGCATGCAAATGGTTTTAGATACCTATTAGGTCCATAAATTACCATATAGCATATATTCAATGCAAAAAAACAGCAACAATTTGTTGATGACAAAGCACAGCTGGACATAGAAAGGGCCCCATTACCTTCAGTAGCTTATTTAAGGGACATCATCAATAAGGGACAACAGCGGGACACGGCGCTGGGATAAGGGACTGTCCCGCCAAATAAGGGACGCTTGACAGCTTTGATCCAGGTGGAGGCAAGTGCAGCAAGACTCCTTGTCCTTTAGTGAAACTTCTCACTATCTGAGCTTGCAAGGAATTGCTCAGCTCCTAGTTAAAAGCTGTCATTGACCAGCTGAATTGCTTGAGGTAGAATTCTTCCCACTCACTCAGACAACACCATCACTGTAGAAATATATATATACAGCCAGTTGTGTCACAACAATCACTCTCCTAGCTCCCCTAAAAAGGGGGGGGGTGCAAGCAATGTAACGTTATACCAACCTGGAAGAGAATATGCTGTATAATTTCTTATCTTCGGGTTTATCCACACAAGACAGCAGCCATTTTCCGTGGCTTTGTTCTGCAGCTGTATTACCCCAATCTTCTTATCGAAGGCAAAGGAATTACTGTCACTTTTACTGCCCTTCTTTGGACCTATATTTAGAACTCGCTTCCTTTCTTCTGCCGTTCTGGGTACTCCACCGTCATTAAAAGATAGCTAAGGAGAATAGAGAGAGATGGGAGGAAGATGCGAGAGGCAGGCGCAGTTGGGAGCGCGTGGAAAGCTGTATTTATCCCTGTGTCTGAAAAGTTAATACCATAAGATGGCAAATCGCTGCAGATAGGAGATAAGGATAGAAAGGGGAGGGAGTGTGAGAGGGGAGAGAGGGAGGGGAAAGAGGAATGGCTCGATAATGCAAACATGTGCCAAAGGGAGAAGAGGTGGGGGAGACAACAAGCAGGGTGGAATTTTGTACTTTGTGGATGGTTCTTGAGTCCCTGGGGTGAGGCAGAAGTGATGGAATCAAACTGTTGCTTTGGTTCCATATTATCTTTTAAAAGCAGCAGCAGCAACAACGACTGCTTTTTTTTAAAAAAAAGAAATGTTTAGGGGTACAGTGGTACCTGGGTTACATACGCTTCAGGTTACATACGCTTCAGGTTACAGACTCCGCTAACCTAGAAACAGCGCTTCAGGTTAAGAACTTTGCTTCAGGATGAGAACAGAAATCGTGCGGCGGCAGTGGGAGGCCCCATTAGCTAAAGTGGTGCTTCAGGTTAAGAACAGTTTCAGCTTAAGTACGGACCTCCGGAACGAATTAAGTACCTAACCCGAGGTACCACTGTACTCTCATTTTGACTCAAGAAAACCACCATTTTATAGTTCAAATCGGGAAAATTGAATACAGTAAACGGACAAAAGTACAAAGATTCACAAAATGTTTAGGGGTATGCGCCCCCCTGGGGGGAAAAAGCACGGCTAATAATAACTACAACAATGATAATAATCCCACACACCTAAATAGCAAATGTTGGTTGTGAAATTTCTCTCCAACATGGCGAGAGTGTGAGTTTTAGTAGGTTCCTGGCTGTTTTTTTTTATAAAAAACCCCAAAACTGCAAGATTTTTTTAAAAGTAAAGGCTGCAGACACTCCAGAGCTATCCCCTCCAACATTTCTCAAATGAAAATAGGGACGTCCCGTACCATAATGATAATTTTACTATCTATACCCCACACACATCTTACTGGGTTGCAGCAGCTACTCTGGGCAGCTTCCAACAGATATAAAAACATAACAAACATTAAACATTAAAAAAAAACACCTTTCCCTAAACAAGATTGCCTTCAGACTGCTTGGGAGTCGAATAACTCCATACCCTCCAACATTTCTCCAATGAAAATAGGGGAAAGTGGGACATTCTGGGATCAAATCAGAAACCGGGACGGCTTCTCTAAATCAGGGATGTCTCTGGAAAATAGGGACACTTGGAGGGTCTGAAATTCCCAGCACCCTTAACAAATCAGTTTCCAGAATTATTGGGGAAGGTATCACATGCATTGAATGTATGGTGTCTATGCCGCTGTAGTCCAGCAGCGTAGCGTGGGTTGTCAGCAACCGGGGCAAGGCAAGTAATTTGCGCCCCCTAACCCGGGGCAAGGCAAGTAATTTGCGCCCCCTAACCTGCCACCGCTGCCAGCTTCTTCTTGCTGCTGCCTGGTCTGGTGTGGTTCTCTCCGCGCTCAGCGCTGCGCTGGGCGGCCGCTGCACTGTCCCTCCCCCAGATAGTCCCTCGCTCTCTCTCCTGGCACCCACCCCCTCCACAGTGGGCGGCGACCCAGCGGCTTGGATTGGATTCGCACAGCCAGCACTGCAGTGAGAGAGAGTGAGTGAGCCAGGTAGGGACAGAGAGCTGTGAGTGCGAGCGCGCCCCCCCCAGATGTTGCACCCGGTGCGGCCGGCACCCCCTGCACCCCCCCACGCTACGCCACTGCTGTAGTCATTGCCTTTAACAGCTATATATTATTTGCACTTTTGTAAACGAATACAGTTATGCCTGCCTCTGATTAGTATTTCCTTCCAGGTTTTCTTCCCACAAACCTGCACTAAAACACCTTCAACAGTAGCTGTTATGTACTGAGTTGAATAGGATCCAAACTGCAGCAATCTGATTGGTCCTAGAACAATAGGATCCAAAATGCAGCAGTCTGATTGGTCCTAGAACAATAGGATTCAGAATGCAGCAGTCTGATTGGTCCTAGAACAATGCAGCAGTATGATTGGTTGGCAGGAACCACCCAATCCTGCTCCAGATAGAAGTGAATCCACAACCTGATTGGCTTACAGTAGAATTCCGGAATTAGACAATCATGTGCAGCCCATTGTGTAAATAATGTATATAAAGCAGATACTGTGAGGGGACTTTCATTCCTCCTCACCACTATGAGCTGAGTAAAGAGGATGAAATCACTTTGCGACTCTGAGTATATTTCAGTAGCTATTCATTTAGGTCTCCCATCTATTTCCTGATTTCCTCATACAGTAGCTTCAGTTGCTGGTATGTCAATACGGGGTAAATCCACATACACTCCTTTGACAACTCTATTTGCTAAGCAGAAGTAATCTGCCTATTTATCGCCAGCATTTAAACAAAGGAGTTATATAAATCAGATCAAAACCATCCATTTCCTAAAAATAACAAAGCATATGGGACATCCAGAGTCAAGAAAGCTGGATAAAAATGGCAATGAATAAATCATTCGGAATAGGAGGAAAGCCCTTGTTGTTTCTAATAAATACAGCCTTTCTCAACCTTAGGTTGTCTAATTTTTAGATTACGGACACTCCAGAGCTATACCTAATTTCTGAATTTCTATCCTGCCTGACAAAACTAACTGGTCTGTGCTAGGTTATCATTTGATTAGGCAGGGATATAAACAAACGAATACTATACTTTCCATAGCTGTACAGGTAACAGAGGTGACAACTTGAATAAACTATGGGAGGGGGCAGATAAGCCCTGCTCCACATAATCAATCACAAGACCTGGCACACACACACAATTTGAATGGTAATGCCCATAAATATGGGGGGGGCAGTCCCTTAAAATATTTTATTGGGGGGACAGAGGGACCTCAGTCCCTAGGAGTTGGCTCCTATGACAGGTAGAAATGGAAACATGCAGAAAATAACTAGCTTTAGATCATTCAGTATTTGACAAACCAAACAGGGGGGTTCTTGTTTTGTTTTCAATGGTAAAATAATGTTCAATGAATTTCAAACACCTAGCAATCTGTATATAATATATTCTGCTTACACATTTTTAATGCTGCTCATCCAATATAGTGATTCCAGAGAACATCCCTTGAAAATTCATAGCCTTTGGTAAGAGTTCTTTATGGCTTGGGGAGAAATCAGCAATCAACTAAACAATGAAACATACTAATTACATAAAGAGGAATGCAGTTTTAGGACTCAGAACTCAAATTTCCTTGGCATGCAGAACTTCAGAGGACTAGGCATAGCAGTTCCAAAGTTGAGCCCTAAAACCAGCATGCATAAAACTCATCCAAGCTTATCCTCTCGCACTCCTGTATCACGGAGAAGTGGAACGCATGTGCGCCCTTCTGCGTAAGAGAGCTTGTGGTTCATGCATGTGCGCTGCCGCCACCCAGCTTAAATGACTCCTCTGTGCTTTTCTCACCTTTCTAATCTGACTCCTCACCTCCTCCCAGGAAAGATGCTGCAGCAGAGCTTAGATCCTCAGCTCCACTCCACGTCACAGTTGTGTGTCTAAGTAATCCAACTGACACAACCCAGTCTGGGGAAGAAGGCACTCTGCCAGCACCTAGATCTGTCTCGCATGCTCAAGGTCACCCAGCATCCTATTTGGGGGATTCCAGAAAGATGAAAAGTCTGCTTTCCAAACCCAGATCATATATGTGCATTCCAGTATGGGACTGCTAATCTTATATATATGCAGATCCTCCAAGTGTCCCTATTTTCCAGGGACAGTGGCAGATTTACAGAAGCCATCCTGGTTCCTGATTTGATCCCAGAATATCCCGCTTTTCCTTAGGACGGGCATGTCCAAAGTCCGTTTCAGGGGTCTAATCCGGTCCGCCCCCGTGACGGGGGAGCCCCCAACATTTACCGTATTTTTCACTCTAGAAGATGCACTTTTCCCCTCCTAAAAAGGGGAAATGTGTGTGTGTGTTATGGAGCGAATGCAGGCTGCGCAGCTATCGCTGAAGCCAGGAGAGCAAGAGGGATCAGTGTACCATTCCCTCTTGCTCTCCTGGCTTCAGGGATAGCCACGCAAAGCCTCTTCAGGGCAATGGGAGGAACGTTTCCCCTCCCCTGACGAGGCTTGGCATGGCTATCCCAGAAGCCAGAACAGCTGCGCAGCGATCCCTCTTGCTGTTCTGACTTTGGCTGGAGAGGCACTGCACAGCTTTCCCCCTCTGCAACCCTTCAGCAAAGTGGGAGGAGAAATGGAGCCCCTTCTGTTTCTCCTCCTGCTTTGCTGGAGAGGCACTGCGCAGAGAGGGAGAGAATATTTTTTTCCTTGTTCTCCTCCTCTAAAACTAGGTGCGTCTTATGGTCCGGTGCATCTTATAGCGCGAAAAATACGGCAATTCGGCCCCTGTGGCAGTATACGTCCAGGGGTAAAATCCTAAAAAAAAGCTCAGCAACTTCAATCCAATAAAAGTTCAACAACCTCGGTCGGCCCTCATGCATGTTCACTTCATCAAATCTGGCCCTCTTTGGAAAAAAATTGGGCACCCCTGCCTTAGGACATCCCTATTTTCATCAGAGAAATGTTGGAGGGTATGGAGTTATGCGACCACTGAGCCAAGGAGAAAAGTAACTAGCCTTTAGAAGACATCTGAAGGCAGCCTTGTATGGGGAAGGTTTTTTTAAAAAATGCTTGATGCTTTATTATGTTTTTATATATGTTGAAAGCCCCCAGTCAGATGGGTGGGGGATAAATAGTAAATAAAATAATGACAATGACAATCTGACATCCCTGTTGTCATCAGCGAAATGTTGGAGGGTGTGATTTATGTGGTTGCTAACAGGGAGCAGAGTCTTCTATCTTGTTGAGTTCACTTTCCCACAGGGTGGGAACTAATACAACTTCAGGGGGAAAGTACTGTTGCCAAACAAATATACTTTCATACATAGAAAGAAGAAAGGTTGCCTAAAAAGGGCCTGACAGTCCTAAAAAGGTTCCAAAGTTCTTCAGGTGCTGTTTATCAGGCCTACCACGTCCTTGAGATTTTGACTGTACAAAACTGAATCTTAAAAGTGCAGGTAGCCCAATTATATATTAAAAAAGGACACCCATATGAAACTTCAATGCATGTGTGCACACAGTCTAGTTCAGTTAAGTAGGCCTCAGGTTTGCATCCTTTCCTGTCCTTTCCATGGTGTGAGGAGATTAGAAGCATCTGCTTTCTATTTTTACATAAGTATAGTCTATTGTTATATTTGAAAAGGACATCATCAAACCATGACCCTGGCTTATTTCAACAAATCATAGCTATGTAGAATGGAGTCTGAAGCTGGCTGTGATTTGTACATATATGCCATAAAACATATTTTGTTGCATTGTGCAAAATACAGTGGTGCCTCGCAAGACGAAATTAATTGGTTCCGCAAGTTTTTTCTTCTTGCGAGTTTTTCGTCTTGCGAAGCACGGTTTCCCATAGGAATGCATTGAAAATCAATTAATGCGTTCCTAGGGAAATCGCTTGCCAGGCTGGCGGTGCGGAGAAGGGCTTTTCTCCGCACCGCAAGCCTTCAGGACAGGTACGGGAACAGAGGGGAAGGCGCGCAGCGCTTTCCCTCTGTTCCCGGGGCTTGCGTGGGAGGAGGGGTTTTCCTCCCCGCCGCCAACATTCAGAACAGCATTCTGAATGTTGGCGGTGGGAAGGAAAACCCTCCTCCCACCCCAAGTCTTCAGGAAAGCCATCCGATGCCGCGCGGCGGGAGGAGGCGTTCCCCCCCCGCCCGGCATCGGAGCTTCGTTCCGATGCCGCGCGGGAGGGAGGAGGCGTTCCCCCCCGCCCGGCATCGGAGCTTCGTTCCGATGCCGCGCGGGGGGGGAGGAGGCGTTCCCCCCCACCCGGCATCGGAGCTTCGTTCCGATGCCGCGCAGGGGGGGAGGAGGCGTCCCCCCCCCGCCCGGCATCGGAGCTTCGTTCCGATGCCGCGCGGCGGGAGGAGGTCCGAGGACAGTGGGGAAGACGCGCTGCACTTCCCCGCTGTCCCGGAGATTTCGCTATGGGCTGTCGTCTTGCGAGGCAAGCCCATAGGGAAATTCGTTTTGCGAAGCGCCTCCAAAACGGAAAACCCTTTCGTCTAGCGGGTTTTCCGTCTTGCGAGGCGTTCGTCTTGCGGGGTACCACTGTATGAGCAAGCCAGGGCTGAACTGATACTACCCTTGCTGATACCTTTTCCCAGGAAAATCAGAGGCTCACTATGTCAGGTTCCTATTGGAAGACCGGACAAATGCTAGAACATTAGCAGTGGCAAAGTTTTTATTGGTGGTTGCAAGAACAAATGATCCCTATATTCTGAACAAAATGCTTGTTTGACCTGGAGGTGGGCTGTATGGATTGTGTATTGCTTTATAATGATTTGTTGGGTCTCTGGACCATAATAAAGATTGATTGATTGATTGATTGACATATATGCCCAAATAAATAGAAATGAAACAAAAATGCCTGGTAGTTTGCAGTGCCAAGTAAATAGGAAAAAACATGCTCAGGTATCAACAACTCAATACAGTCCCTGAAGCTATCAGCACATCATGCTACAGACAAATAGTTTTCCTTATGCGCACATTTCTAAGAAGAACATTTGACGGTGTCATGAAACAAGGAAGAGGGACAAAGTAAGCCTCTAACCCCAACACACAAAAGAAAATTCTATTTTGCAAAGGAAACCAAGCCTTATTAAATGTAGATCATTTGTGAATCTGCTTCCCATCATTATAAATGGGAGGAGAGACATGTGAACATTTCACAAATGACACAGAAGTGGAAAAATATTGCACACTTCACAATCTGCATGAACCTTAATGAAAATTTGTATAAATTAATATTCAGGTAGGACTTTAAACCACGGAGATTAAGCTGAACGTTTGCCACTAAAACAGACAAATGCCGGAGACATGATTCCACCTGCGCCGATTTGTTTCATCTGGGCTTGTCCCATAACCAGAAACACCTGGATTTCAATAGTATACAAAACCAAATTGATTCCTGGTTATGAGTTATCGATGGAACCCTTATTATTTGAAGACATTTGAAGGACATGGTAACGCCCAATGACAGGGAAATGACTGTACGTTTATTGACAGTCACCCAGTTACAAATGGAAAAGGATTAACTCCCCTTTTCTACCTAAAGGAGTTCAACTCCTTTGAAAATTATGATCGTCCTTTATTTTTACAATTTTTAAGGCTTCTAGACACCCCCCCTTTTTTAATCTAGCAGGAGGATTAGTTGAACTATGGACCTGATTCGTTTATCATCAAGTCTCAGAAGGGAAAAAAACCCCACTTACCAGGTATTAAACTGCAGTTCAATTTCGCAGTTGCTGCTCAGAAATTCTTCTACAGGATGTCTTGCCGATTCTGAAAGGGACCAGAAGTTCCCATCAGAATTTACAACAGTACAGTCTCCTAGAATTGCCTAGAAGGAATTGCCTAGAAGGAAAACATTGGCTGGATATTAGTAACTTAAGTCACCTCACTGCTCTAGCTAATCTAGGGACATCCTTTCCTTTTTAATCCGCAGAAACGTAACCAGGACGACTCTTTTTATCAAGGAGACAACAAAGCTTCTTAACTGTTTTCTCACTTAAAACTTGGCTTGAAACACTATTATTTTTGTCTAATTATATTGTATTTCTTCATTTGCAAACCCATTCTTGCATATGGATAGATCTGATCTCCTATGTTTGTTTGTTTTTCCAAATCAGTAGCATGAGGCAATGAATAAAGATATTTATATTTAGGTAGCTCTCCTTTGGCAATACACCCATATAGGCGAATAGAAGCTATTCATGTTCAGAGTCCAAAGAAAGTAAGGCAATCCATTTCTTTGTTAACCAGCAACAACATTAAAGCCGCTACAGAGCTTTCAAACGCAGCTCTGGTTACTGGAACAAATCTATGCCCGTTTAATTATGGGATTCTCTTTAGCTAATTATTACCTCATAATGAAATGGCCTAGGAATAATCCAACTCAAGACACGCAAGGGGCTTCTAGCAATTGCTGATCGAAAGACAATTAAAGCATAGCATTCCACAAAGGAGTTATGAGAAAAGCAGGGTAAAAATATTTTAGGGTTTGGACATTTTAAGATGCAACAGCTATACAAGATTGTAAGCTGCACTGCTTCAAAATGTGCTAAGATACTGGTAAGTGGGAATCTGGGCTTCTGACCCAAAGGCCTATCCTGATGACATGACTGGGGATCAGTGTTCATACTGAAGGTAAAACAATCCCATATTCAACACCAGGAAAGTCAGAGAATTCTGATGGAAACAGAAATAGTAGTGGAAGCGACCAATTGCTGCTTATTCGTCCCATGTGTGGAATGGCTAGCAATCCAGCAAATATGATCTATATTTATGTTGTATTTTCTTCTCAAAGCAACTTACAATTATAAACGCATACATAATATACTTTTTAAAAAAATATTTTGTCTACAATGAGATTCCTCACCCTTTTAATTCCCTCCCTCCTTTTATACTTAGGACAGTGCTAAATGCCCATTTCCAGATTGTAAAACATCTCTGTGTATGGCATGTCTGGTGTAGGGGCCATGTATCATTTGAAATAGAAGCTTCAACCAATGTGTCCAATTTTGTGCGTTTCCAAGACTTTTTAAGTAGCTGGTTAGGATCTCGCTCAGGTTTGAGACAGAGAAATAATCTTGAAAAAACAATTTGAGAAAAATGACAACAAAATGTCAAAATTATGCTTAATCTCTCTCATGAGAGATTTCTTGGTATAATTTTGACATTTTGAGTTTTTCCTCAAATTAATTATTCAAGATTGTTTCTCTGTCTCAAGCCTTCTGGGTGAGCTTTCCAGCTGTTTAAAAAGTCTTGGAAATGCACAAGCAAGAACCCACTCCTCTCTCATTCGAGCCAGAGATTTAACCTGGTTGTTAGAAATCCAGTCCGTAAATATCAATGCCATCTGGAGAATCAACTCACAGTACCATTTTTATTAAATTGTGGGTGGAATAAAATGGAGGTAATAGGGGAAGTTGATGGGAACCAATAACTTTTAAGTATGTATGGTAACTTCCACAGAGCTGTAACTCACAATTTTTTAACAGAAAAACCACCTTGGAGTGATTAGTGAATAGCACCCAAATGAAGCTTGTATTAATTGCCACAAAAGAAATCACAGAATTATTCTTTATTATGAAAATTGCTCCATTTACAGCCACTGATCCCACCATATATTTTTTTTAAATAAAGGAGCTACACAAAAGCCATGATTCAGATTTCCAGAAGTTATCGGCATTGTCTGTATTAACTTGTTAATTCAACTAGAATATTTTTCGTATCTCCCACATCTGTGACAGACATAGTGAAGGACAGCACCTGTTTAATCCAAGATGTCAGCTAACATTATCCACATACACCAAAGGAAAAGTCACAAGAACAATGGCATGACTGTTTTGTGGCTCTCTTCTTTAAACAATACTTCAACAAAAAATAAAGTTTGAACAAAAAAAAGTGTTTCCTTCCACCAAGCAGGCAAAACAGAAGACTCAAGATCCCTGCATGCTAAGCCAGCATCTCAGGCATGACCAAGCAAATACTTATTCCGACAGACCACATTGCTAGCCTTCTGTAATCTGTGTAACAAAACTGCTTCAGTCTTATGAATTGTATATTCAATACATCTTAAGTCTTGGATTGCCATGGATCAGAAGAAGTAGGAAAGCCATGAGTTCTGTAGACAGATCTTAGTGGATACCCAAGACCCAGGCAGTTTAACTTAGAAAGACACTGTGTGGTTCCATAGTGCACTTCAATCCTTGGGAAGCTCAGACAGTCTCTTCAGAATAACAAGCAACATATTTCAGGACTATGCTTTTATATGAATTCCATGTAGATGCCACACTACACATTGCTTTTGTGAAGAGATGGGAAAAAACACTTCGCCACTTTGAAGGGCAAATATTTTTTCTCTGAAAGCTGCCTTGAAAACCTTATTTTTGCTTCTTATAGATTTTCTTTTCCCCCACTGATATTGGCCTCTTCTTTTTCTCTTTTTTAAAGGCCTCAGAACTGCATTCACCGCATAAAGATTCTCAGTCCACCGTAAGTGCATTTCTGTGAAGAAGACTAAAGCTGTGTTCATCGGTGTCTTCTATATTTAGGTGAATTGTTTAGGTGAGCTTCTCGTGTTGAATCTGGTAATAACATGCCTGCAAATAAGGGGTTTTTAAAAATGACAATTAGCATTCTTTTATGTGGGTTGGATCCAGATTAAGCTACTTTATTATTTTTATTTACAGGATATATATACATCTTAATAATCAAAACCTTCTACGGTGTTTACATAAAATACAATATTACCAATAATATCAGTTATCAGCAAGTTAGAACAGCTTTGCGGTTTTCAGATTTCCTAGTTCCAGCTATTGCTGATTACAAAGATTAAGGACTAAAGGTAAGGACATTGTATTTGCGATCAAAGCAGGTGAGAGATCTGACTGATAGTTCAAACAAGCCTAAATATAAATGTGTATACAGAAAAAAATAGATAAACAATTAATGTCTTCAATAAGGATATTATTTATAGGCTTGCCTTCAGAGTAGTGAACATAATGCCTTGCTCCCCATGTTGGAGATATGGATCCATGAGGTCCTCAATCAAATGCACTTCAGAACCCAAATTCCTGATCCTGTCACAAAAAGGGAACAGCTGTTTAAGTCAACCAGCCACTATTTCACAAGACTTCACCAAGAGTACAGAGTGCACACCTATCAACACTGAAATACAAAAGGCAGGGTAACAAGATAGCTATTCCCCAGAGCAAAGGTATACCGTCCCCCTCATGTAACAGATGAAGAAGTATTGTGCTACTGCCAATGGATCAGAGCCAACAGTAGTGTTATCTCAGCCCCATGTAATCAATAAAATGTGAGTAGGACACACTGATTTAGTCCACTCAGACCCAGAACTTTGTTTAATTAAGCATTTCACCTATCTTGGCTCAGTTGCCAGAGCATGAGATTCTTAATTTAATTCTTTAATTTTAATGTTTCAATATTTTAATGTTGTATTTTAATCTTGTTTTTAAGTTGTATTCATTCAACTTGTTTATATTATTGCTTGTTAGCCACCCTGAGCCTGGCCTTGGCTGGGGAGGGCGGGGTATAAATAAAAAATTATTATTATTATTATTATTAATCTCAGGATCATGGGTTAGAGCCAGAGTTTGGGCAAAAGATTCCTGCAGTATAGGGGTTTGGATTAGATGTCCCTTGTGGTTCCTTCCAACTCTACAATTCTACCAGTATTCATTGCAATTGCAAATGACAAGATTCACTGCATTTGCAAAAATTAAAGAGTTGCCCACCTGGCTCGAAGCACCACATACAGAAAAACAGGAAACAAATCATCCATCGACCAAAGGAAATCCTCATGAAGACTCTCAAGGACGCTCTGTGAGATCTCCTCAAAAGTCTGCTGGATCACCTTCAGTTTGTCAGCAGGTGTAAAAGTTGTACTATTAGGAAGACATTTTTTTAAAAAGCAAAATTAAAGCATTTGTGATGCTGGCAAGGCAAATTCTTGAAAGATTTCAATAAGGCAGTAAAGTAGTTGTGAGCGAATTCTGTTTTACCCCATTCTCTAACGAGAAAATCAAACACACAACCCAAGTTTCCACTTTGAAGAAAACAGTAGTTTCTGATACCTTGATGCACACAAAGGATTTACCTATACAGAGATGAAGCTGTCAAAAAGCCAATACAAGAGAACTGCACCTTTTAATTTGGCACATAAATGAAAGCAAGAAATAGGCTGAAGAACAAAAACTCTGGTGCTTTTCATATGCTTTGGACTACAACTCCCATCATCCATAGTGGCCAATGATCAGGGATGTTGGAAGTGGCAGTCCAAAATATCTAGAGGGCTCCAGTTGGAGAAGGATGCCCTGACCAGTGACACGTTAAATTGTGATACATTATATGCTTCCAGCTCACTCGGCAGTAAGTCTATCTGTGTACAATGGGGCTTGCTTCCTAGCAAATGCGTTACCACCGAAGCCTAAGACCAGAATCCTCAGATCACCAAGTTGGAAGTAGCCTTACTGACTAGGACCAGAAAGACAGGACAATAAGGAGTCAATGCTCAAGATTACCTGATCTGTTGTAAGCACTCCACTGCTGAAGCAAAACAGGCATCTTTTGTATTTGGCAATACCTAAGCATAAGAATGAAAACCTATGATTATGATTTCTAACTGTGTATTGGATAGAATAATTCAGCACACCAATTTCAGAAGTAATCAGAGATGCTGGATTAAGACTGCAATAAATCTTAACTTCTAGAGCACCACAATAGTTCAGTTTCTGCATGAATTCCAGTTTCGAGAAGGCTATTTCAAATGGGGGTGGGGAGATGATATATTCAACAGTGCACATCAGGGCTGTAAGCTTTACGCTTTAGTTTGTCTTACATTTAGGGAAGCTTGAGGAATTTGATTTCTGTGAACTGCAGTGCAAACAGACCCGATCCTCACCTCCCAGATTAATGTTCCGATTAGAATGTTATTATATGTGACATAAGTAAAGTTTCAATTCTGAACACCTCTGAATTTAGCTACTCAATTCTTGGTTTCGGGGAGGGGAGTGATTTCACATGCATAAAAAGGGTAAAGGGACCCCTGACCATTAGGTCCAGTCGTGACCAACTCTGGGATTGCAGCGCTCATCTCGCTTTATTGGCCGAGGGAGCCGCCGTTCAGCTTCCGGGTCATGTGGCCAGCATGACTAAGCCGCTTCTGGCGAACCAGAGCAGCACACGGAAACACTGTTTACCTTCCCGCCAGAGCGGTACCTATTTATCTACTTGCACTTTGACGTGCTTTCGAACTGCTAGGTGGGCAGGAGCAGGGACCGAGCAACGGGAGCTCACCCCATCACGGGGATTCGAACCACCTACCTTCTGATTGGCAAGTCCTAGGCTCTGTGGTTACACCCACAGCACCACCCGCATCCCAGTTTCACATGCATAGGTTAGGATAAAATATATTTTAGCCATGGGTACATTGTGAGAATTTTTAAAATTTTATTTTATGATAAAATATGTACTGTATTCAAACGGATTGTTTGTAGGGTTTTTTAAAAATGTGCGTAACGTGAAAACAAGACAGAACAGACTTATGAATGAACACATGCAAAATTGACAGGGAGTTTGATTGCTCTGCCCATCCCTGCTTCTATATCGTCACTATATTAAAAATAGGATTAAAGCTGTGATTCTGGCCAAGTGTAAATTTGATCAATTAAAATGAAAGACGAGGATCAACTTGAACAATTATCTAGTGAGTGATAGACATCTGCACTTGAGAAATGAAACTCTTAAAATCCTTCAGTCACTATTATCCTCTTACAAAATACTTTGGGTCCCCACTTTATGAGAACCAAGCCAAGACATAACTGTGGCTGGAAATATCAATTTGGTGACATGCTGCTGCACTGTTCTTTCTGAGCCATGTCCAAAAATCTCAGCTTCTTCATGGTTGCACACTTGTGCTCTATAGATGCTAGCAGTCAGGATGGGCACAAAATGATATCATCAGGCTGTGCTGGCCCACAGGTGCCTAGTCTGCAAAACACAAAGTTGTGGTTCGAGGACCCGATCCCCGTGTAGTGAAATGAAGACACAAGGACAAGTAATATAAGGTTAATGGGCAAGAAAAGGCCACAACTTTATTGATTACAGCAAGTGAAAAGGTATTGGCTTAGGCATTGGATCACGTGACTTGACTCCACCCACTCGGAGAGGGGCGAGTCTGAAAAAGGGGGTTTATTCACCAGTAGGTGGAGCCTGTTGATGCTAATCCAACTATAAGCTCTCCCCTGATGTCACCGAGGGTCGTGCCATGGCCCCCCGCCACACAGGCATCGGACAGGATCCATGACCGCCGGATTCCTTTAACGGAATTCCCCAAAAATTGAAGGCGTAGGCGATGGCCACACCTAGCCCTTCCACACACCGCAACATATTCCAATGCCTAAACTACCCACCAATACCACAAAAGTTGTGACGATTGCTACGAGGTAGGCGAGAAAACCACAAAGCCTAATGCCAAATGGAAAAATTCCTACCAGGCCCCCCGCCAACCAGGGCGACCAACCTAAGGTCCATAGCAAGGCCAAAAGAGAATTGGAACCCTGAGCTCTAAGGGAGTGGAGGGTGGGTGACTCGTGACGGGACAACGGAAAGTGAGGCCGCGTGGCTGGCGCAGCAACTAGTTAAGTTGCTATCCACGCCCCCTTCTAGCCGCCTGGTTGGTTGCCTGCCTGTGGGGCGTGGGGCGCCAGCCAGGTAAGTGTTGGCAGGGGGGTAACGCCCCCTGCTTGAGGCTTGGATCGGATCCCGCCCACAACCACTCCCCTCTCTTGAAGGAGAGTCTTTTTCTCACTTTGCCCTGTTTAGCAACAACACTGTGGCCTGCCTCTGGCGTGCAGAATGTACCAACTGGACACCTGCACTTTATAAATTCCATACGGAAGGATTATTGCTTTTGCTTAATAGAGAAAGTCCAACTTAACCACATACAGACTATGAACATCTAAAAGGAAACCACAGAAAGCCTCCACCCAAATCAATGAATAATTAGATTGTACTGCATCTTTTAATGAAGCAATGATTTGGGGATCATTTTAAAAAAATCACTTAACTGAAATAATGACAGGCAAGATAACGATAAATATTACATGTCCTTGGAGCCATGCATCTAGAAGAACTGTACACTGTAAACTGTAAAAATGATTGACATATAAATGCCAAGTGCTAACCAAAACAGCAATGTATTAAAACTGACACACACAGTGACTGCAGTCTAGCTTTATTCAATTCAAAGGCTATCAAAGATATGCAGTTAAGAGAACTCCAGATGAAATATAACATACCTTTTTATTTTCACCAAGAATACAGGTTTTCATTGGCCAAAATTTCCTGAAAGAAGTACCATGAGTATAGTTAATTATTTTCCAGTCATGGAAGAAAGGATGTTAAACAAAATAATTTGTTTTCTAACACACTTCCTTACAAATAAATAATTGAGGTTTCAGGTTCTTAGCATAGTGGAATTTCCTCATATATCTGGATCAGTCAAATGAGAGGATCAAAGCAAAAACTTTTTGGCTCATCTTAATGCAAGCTTCCTGGACCTGCTGCCCTCCAGATGCCATTGGACTGGAACTTCCACTGGTGCTACTGGGAGTTGCTGTCTGAAACATCTGGGAGGACACCAGGTTGGGGAAGGCTGGCTTAAGAGCAAAGATGAGATAAGTGAAGAATGCACATTTCTTTGTGGCATGGCCATAAGAAAACCAGCCTTCTGCCCAAAAGACTTTGGAAAGCTCTAAATCTCCTTTGTGAGAGGTGACAATTAATCCCCCGACAGTAACAAACAGGAAATAAGTACAGTGGTACAGTGGTACCTCGGGTTACATATGCTTCAGGTTACATACTCGAGAGCAACAGGCAATAAGCTTCAATAGTCTGTTTTAAAAGGTTTCTTATTGATGATGAAAACAGTTAGAATGCAGAGCGCCTCTATTCCATGTCTTGCTCATTCACTGGCAGAATCTGAGAGTGGGCGGTCCTTAAACCTTCCCCAGGAGAGTAGTTTTTTGACGCCCAGTCTGCGCCTCCCCTCTCTGCGCGGAAGCCTACTGAGCGAGGGCGTGGGTAACAGAGGACCTCTCTCCTCCCCGCTTTGCCCAGGCAAGGTGTCCTGGCACCGCCTAGCCTCCTCCGAGCCCTCCGAACCACTGGAGGTGTGGTTGCTCTCCTCCGCTGAGGAGATGCTGCTTCCCACAATCTTTGGGGGCTCTCTGTAATCCATCCAGCTTTTCTCCTCTCGCCCCTGAGCCGATGGCAGTTCCCTGACAATACGATTCAGGTTACAGACTCCGCTAATCCAGAAATAGTACCTCGGGTTAAGAACTTTGCTTCAGGATGAGAACAGAAATCGTGCTCCAGTGGCATGGCAGCAGTAGGAGGCCCCATTAGCTAAAGTGGTGCTTCAGGTTAAGAACATTTTCAGGTTAAGAACAGACCTCCGGAACTAATTAAGTACTTAACCCGAGGTACCACTGTACTGCATTCTCTAGCCAGGAGAAACACATTGAAGCATGCTTACATTTGCACCCCCAAAAAGCTCAACAGAGCCATGTCTGGTTGTTTGTTCAGACGCAGGACGCACTCCCAGTAAACATCTTCCTCTCGCTCATTGTCTAAGGCGTACAGCATGAACAAAGGAGGGTAGAGTCGCGGTAGCAACACAGGAAGCAGCAACCCAGAGCTTGTGACCACATAGCTGAAAAACACAAAATGAAGGAAGAGCTTTGGATGAACGAGGGTCAGCTCACAGAAATCTTTATTATACGGCTCGGGCTCTCCTCAACCTGTCCTATCTTTTTTTTCTTTTTAAAAAATACTTTTATTTTGCTTTAAGCAAATTGTTGGGGTTCCAAAGCGTTGCTCGAGAGCAAGCAGGCAAATGCCTCCCTGCTCGGCTGTGAAGCCTTGCTTTTGATGCCAAAATAAACTTAATCTGTCCAGAGCACCACTCTCCCGTGGCTGGCTCATTCACTGGCAGAATCCGTGAGTGGGCGGTCCTTAAACCTTCCCCAGCAAAGTAGTTTCTTGATGCCTAGTCTGCGCCTCCCCTCTCGGTGCGAAAGCTTATTGCACAAGGAGGGTGTGGGTAACGGAGCACCTCTCTCCTCCCCGCTTTGCCCAGGCAAGGTGTCCTGGCACCGCCTTGCCTCCTCCGAGCCCTGAAGCTCCTCTCCACTGGAGGCGAGGTCAGTCTCCTCCACTGAGGAGGAGCTGCTTCCCACGATCTTTGGGGGCTCTCTGTAATCCATCCGGCTTTTCTCCTCTCCCCCCTGAGCCGATGGCAGTTCCCTGACACAAATACATATAAATATAGACAACCAAAATTACAAAAGAAAATTCCTTAGAAATAATAATAATAATGAAAAAAGCTAAAAATCTACAAAAAATGTACAAAAAGTACATGGCGTAAAACATAAGCCATTATGGGAAAGAAAAAAGAAAAAGGAAAGAAGAAGAAGAATGAGGAAAGGAAAGAAAAAAAGGAAAAAAGGAAAAAAGAAGAAAAAAGAGAGAGAGGAAGATGAGCCAAAACAAGAAGGCTCATCTATTCTACGATTCTGTTAAGGTCACGACAGATAATTTATTCTTATCAATTCCCTCTATCTGCATTCCAACAAATCCCTCATCTTGGTATCAGGGAACATTTGTCTATGCGGTATCACTCTAAACATAACCAGGTCTTTCTTGTTGAACCCTTGTCCCGTAGATACCGTATTTTTCGCTCTATAACACGCACCCGACCATAACACGCACGTAGTTTTTAGAGGAGGAAAATCCGTAGGCATGCCACCCGTAGGCATTTCCTCCATAACACGCACAGACATTTCCCCTTACTTTCTAGGAGGAAAAAAGTGAGTGTTATGGTGCAAAAAATACGGTAATTATCAACCTGTCCTATCAACAACACATGTTGAGGAAGAAAGACAACCAGTCCAAGGAAAGGTGGGTGGGTGTGATAGGAAATTCACTCCCCAAAGTTTCTGCTCCTCTTTCCACAAAGAGCAATCAATCCCCTGTTCAGTTCTTAAGCTCCTGAGCAGCTTAAATGTTTTGTCCATGTTGGATGACATCACAGCCCCTAAAGCTGGAACAATTGTGTTCCATATTTGTGTGTGAGGAACAACTGGCACTATGAGGTGTGCACATGTACACAATGAGCTCAGGAATATCACCACAGCAAGGGGAGGACTAGTCTGTCAAGTTTTTAATTGAAAGAATCAATTACGCCTAGGATTAAATTGGGGTTAAATTTATAAATAAGAAAATGCACGATAAGGAAAGTGATGTAATATGATTATGACTGTGATTTGGTTTTTTGAAATATTGATATTGGAAACTGCTACAGATAATTACTAAGAAATTCAGACGGAAGAGACTCGAGGAAGTCAAATACTATGTTTATGAAGATGGATGGTACTTGATTGTAATTAATTAAGTGGCATTATGCTGTATTGTATGTTCTTATTTTTTTCCTTTTTTTCTATCTTTTTCTGCTCTATTTTCTGTTTGTTTTTGATACTGTTAATTCTTTTGTATTATGCTTATTTACTGAAAATAATAAATATTATTTGGAAAGAAAGAGAAAAAAGGGGGAGGCCCTAGCCATTGATGAGAGAAGGAGCAGCTTCCTCCCTGATCCTAGCATCCCATGTCAAACATTTCTAAACAGATTTTTATCTACATACCCTGGTTCTGGAGATTCTGGCCTGGAGTCATTTTTTCCACTACAGAATGATCTCCTTCCTTTAGTCTCAGTCACCAAAAGTGGGATTGAACTGCCCTCTTCAGGAAGATCAGGGAACAGGAATCTTAAAATCAAAACGTGTGTAAAATTAACCACAACTCACCAAACTGTGTCAAAAATTATTAACAAGGGTTGCAACCATTTTTTTCAAATATAATTCTCTTCGAATAATTCTCTTTGATTTTCTTTTTTGCAGGGGAAGCTAGCAACAAGTCAACAGCTGCTGGATGATCAGCTTTTCTGCACAAATACATTTCTTTATGCATGTTTGTTAAAAGAGAAAGGTGGAAGTATAAAGGTTTTACACTAAATGAGAGACAAAGTTCATTGGTTTTTTCCTTACCTGACTAGCTGGAAGATGCGTTTGAGGTAGGATTTAATTTCCCTGACTGCTTCCTGCAACAGCCGCCGATTAGCTCCCACGCCTACATACGTCATTCGGTATACAGCAACTAGGGTCTCCACAAGTTTCCCCAAAGGATGCAGGGGAGTATCACATGCCTAAAAAGAAAAGGGTCAGAGAATTAGGCGGCTACATAAAGAAGCAGAGTCTTGATTGCAACACTCCTATTTATTTAAGGCTCTTTGTTTAAAGCAATGGAAGTTCAAACAATATACATAACCTACCCATCTTATGGGACGTGGGTGGCGCTGTGGGTTAAACCACAGAGCCTAGGACTTGCCGATCAGAAGGTCGGCGGTTCGAATCCCCGTGCCGGGGTGAGCTCCCGTTGCTCGGTCTCTGCTCCTGCCAACCTAGCAGTTCGAAAGCACGTCAAAGTGCAAGTAGATAAGTAGGTACCACTCCGGTGGGAAGGTAAACAGCGTTTCTGTGCGCTGATCTGCTTCACCAGAAGCGGCTTAGTCATGCTGCCACATGACCCGAAAGCTGTACGCCGGCTCCCTCGGCCAATAAAGTGAGATGAGTGCCGCAACCCCAGAGTCGGTCACGACTGGACCTAACGATCAGGGGTCCCTTTACCTTTCACTTACCCATCTTATAGAAAAGAAGAACATTTACTCTACAATATTAGAGTACAGTTAGATTAGCCTCAGCTAGAGCCAGGGCCTTCTCAACACTGGCTCCGGTCTGGTAGAACGCTCTGTCTCATGAGACCAGGACCCTGCAGGATCTGATTTCTTTCCGCAGGGCCTGTAAGAAAGAGTTGTTCCGCCTGGCCTTTGGCTTGGAGTCAATTTGATTCCCTCGCCCTCTTTCTTTTTTCCTTTCTCCTCCTGTGATGAGGCTGCATTTTAATGTTTCAATGTTGTATTTTAATCTTGTTTTTAAGTTGTAATCATTCAACTTGTTTTTATTATTGCTTGTTAGCCGCCCTGAGCCTGGCCTTAGCTGGGGAGGGCAGAGTATAAATTTTTTATTTTATTATTATTATTACAATATCAATGCTCTAGTCTAGTACATGGGTAGGCAAACTAAGGCCCGGGGGCCGGATCCGGCCCAATTCTACATGAGTAGAATGTGTCCTTTTATTTAAAATGCATCTCTGTATTATTTGTGGGGCCTGCCTGGTGTTTTTACATGAGTAGAATGTGTGCTTTTATTTAAAATGCATCTCTGGGTTATTTGTGGGGAATAGGAATTTGTTCATTATTTTTCTTCAAAATATAGTCCAGCCCCCCCACAAGGTCTGAGGGACAGTGGACCGGCCCCCTGCTGAAAAAGTTTGCTGACCTCTGCTCTAGTATCATCTGAAAATTATACCAAGGACTGAAATCTGTATGAGTTTACAGTAGAGCTGGGGGAAGAACTGGAAATAGTGCTCTTACAAATTTATTATTTGTGGAAAAAATCCTCACTTTATAGTAGGAATGCATGCAGGTCCCGTTTACTAAACACAGTGTGTTCCCTGCTTGCATCCCAGCTTATAGATAAGAACTTATTTAACATCAGTGACAATACCTTTATGAGATATTTCTTAATGTTGTCGTATTTTTCCAGTGTGAAGGCACCAACGTGTTTTGGAATGAACTCCAAGCTCTCCAAAGTTTGCGCATGAGATCTACTTAACAGTTCTGGGCTGCAACAATGGAAGTGATATAGTTATAAGCTATATAGGAAACACACATGGGTCAAGTAGCTACAAACCAACCAACTGTAAAGAGCTAAATAATAAGTAAGCCTAAAAACACACATGAGAAAAGAAAAATAATTACAAATCCTGAAAACCAGAGATACTGAAAAATGCAATAAATTATACTAGCAAAATGTTCTTAGCTCTTTCTGTCATCTTAATATTACAGGACCCATTACATTTGCCACACTCATTCCTTCCTCTCTCTCCAATAACTACACTATTGTTTCCCAATATCCCACAGGTACAGATTTTCTTAAGTGTACAAAAATAATACTTTTCTGCTTCTGTCAAAGGGCTGCTCATGTGGATATCTCCCTTCCCTATTTAAAGTATGCCACTGTATAATGTACTTGCCCTTAATTCTTGCCAATTGGAATGGCTCTTTCTAGCCATTTGTTCTAACCTGCTGATAACCTTCATATCTGCTCTGAAACATTTCCTCCTTTTTTACATCCGTCTTCTCTCTTAAGAATTTTTTCCTATAATTTACTAATTTAAAAATAATCCTGGGCAGTATGTGATCAACTATGCTAACTAGAGGCTCTTGCCACCACACTAACATTCTGTCAGTACTTAATAGATTCATAAAACACTAGAATTGCTGAAGTTTCCACACACAAAATGGCAGATTTTTTACATGTACACTTTTTAAAAAATGTACACAAATGCTGTGAAACTACATATATTACAATATATATCCATAGCAAACTTCCAGTAAGCTGTTTTTAAAAATCTTAATGTAAATTTAAAATGATGGCCGAACTTCACTTGATATTTTTTTCTGCTGTTTCTTGAAGAACAAGTGTCCCTCACCACTAACCTGTCTTTGTGTTGGCGCCGATTGGTTGTCAGGGCAACAGCAATGTTATCCCAAGCTTTCCACCTGTCCCCTTGGCCTGGTTGCTCACAGCCTAGCTGATGCCAGCATTCCTCAAACACCGCCTTCCATTTTTCATCAGCAGGAACAGCAAGGTTTCCAAGCTTCCGCCTGGGGACATTTTAACCACAAGAATCGCAATTCTCAATGAAACGCCTTAAGAGAGGTGTGGATCAGCAATTTCTCCTAAGAGCATGCAGATCTAGAGCATTATGGGGTGGTGCAGGGCAGAAACATTCCCCCCACTCTTCAACATCTCAAGCTTGCGGTTAATTAATAAGACACATTAGCTAATGTTGGGCTGTCTGACAATTGCTGAAATGGTTTTTATTGTCAATCACTTGGGGGCGTTTCATGGGAGATGATTCATAAATGAATTGTTATTTATTATATCAATAACCAGGACAGTTAATAGTGCCCAAGCTGAAAAGATGAGGTGGTAAGGATCAAAGGATTGTGGGATTGAGACCAGAAGCATTATTTTAATGATAACTTACGGTAACTTCAAGGCCTTTGCTTAAAAGCAGAGAATCTGATTCTCTCTGTGCTGCATTAGACAAGTGAGCAGCATTAACTATTTCTTAGGAAAAAAATCAAGCAATAAATTCTGAACTTACGACAGCCAACAATCCTCACTTCAGAGGCACCTGCATACATTTATTCATAGACCCCCTAGTGAGGTAAAAAGCAGCTCCCTAAGAAGTTTGTTAAGTTTGGCAGGGAAGCCTGATTCACAGTCAGATTTGGGCATCAGTGATGTCAAAAGTAATTAACAGCATCATAAATAAAAGCCAAAGCGGGTGGGGCGGGGAGAAATTGAGTCTTATGCTGTCCATAAATATAAACTAGACATTCATTTTGTTTAACAATTTAAAAACAACCACAGCTTTGTATAATGGGTACTGTATGACTTTAAACTGACAGCCACACCAGTGCTCTTCAGAGATGACAGTCCTGCACTGTTGCACAAGTCTGACAGGCACCTGGATCTCTCTGATGACTTATAAAAATGCCTGAAAACATCCATTATGAATCAAAATGGGCTGTGCAGTCCAACCACTGCACAGATGCATTTCCAGTTGTGTTTATGTAAAGGTAAACATAAAGGGACCCCTGACGATTAGGTCCAGTCATGACCGACTCTGGGGTTGCAGTGCTCATCTCGCTTTATTGGCTGAGGGAGCCGGCGTACAGCTTCCGGGTCATGTGGCCAGCATGACTAAGCTGCTTCTGGCGAACCAGAGCAGCGCACGGAAACGAGGTTACCTTCCCGCCAGAGCGGTACCTATTTATCTACTTGCACTTTGACGTGCTTTCGAACTGCTAGGTTGGCAGGAGCAGGGACTGAACAACGGGAGCTCACCCCGTCTTGGGGATTCGAACCGCCGACCTTCTGATCGGCAAGTACTAGGCTCTGTGGTTTAACCCACAGCGCCACCCGTGTCCCTTTCTGTTTATGTGTGTGTGTGTATGTGTATATATATATATATGTGTGTAAAGTTAAGTTCAGTCGTGGACGACTCTGGAGTTGCCGCGCTCATCTCGCTTTACAGGCCGAGGGAGCTGGAGTTTGTCTGCAGACAGTTTTCCCAGGTCATGTGGCCAGTATGACTAAGCCACTTTTGGCACAACGGAACACTGAAACCAGAGCAGGGCACGGAAATGCTGTTTAGCTTCCTGCCGGAGCGGTACCTATTTGCCTACAGTGGTACCTCGGGTTACATACGCTTCAGGTTACAGACTCCGCTAACTCAGAAATAGTACCTTGGGTTAAGAACTTTGCTTCAGGATGAGATCAGAAATCGCGCGGCGGCGGGAGGCCCCATTAGCTAAAGTGGTGCTTCAGGTGAAGAATAGTTTCAAGTTAAGAATGGACCTCCAGAACAAATTAAGTACGTAACCAGAGGTACCACTGTACATCTCTTTGCCTGCCGGCGTCCTCCGGATAGCCTGCTGCACCCTTTGTGGCAGGCATGGCCAAACTTGGCCCTCCAGCTATTTTGGGACTACAATTCCCATAATCCCTGACCACTTGTCCTGTTAGCTAGGGATAATGGGAGTTGTGGTCCCAAAACATCTGGTGGGCCGAGTTTGCCTATGCAAAGTACGTAACCAGAGGTACCACTGTACTTGCACTTTTTGGTGTGCTTTTGAACTGCTAGGTGGGCAGGAGCTGGGACCAAGAAATGGGAGCTCACCCTGTCGCGGGGATTTGAACCACCGACCTTCCGATCAGCAAGCCCAAGAGGCTCAGTGGTTTAGACCACAGCGCCACCCGTGTCCCACATTCTGTTTATAGGAACCTCTATTTCTACTGCCTGTGTAATGGTAGAGGCCCTCACTCTTTAAGTGCCAGTGACCAATTCGGCTCTGAAAATACAGCTGCTACATTTTCACTTTCATCACATTGGTCACCAGCTGCTCAGATATCATATGACTTACAGAATTTTCACCACTTTTAGCCTTTTCTAAAGAACAAGCATTGTATCTCTTGACCCCATGGTCTTCCAAGAACCACAGACAAAACCTGTAGTGTTCCGCTCAAATCTGAAATCCGCATGAGGACTTGGCAATGACGCTGTACTATTCCCCATTGCCTAACCAAGCAGAGGAGCTGGAAATAAACAACTAGAGCTGGGCAAACAAGCAATACAGGCTGTGATCTGCAACCTACTTTGCATTCAAATCAGTGCTAGGGCTCAGGTACCATGGCTAGCTACAGACAAAGACACGATACAGTCTAAACAGAAGCCATCTCCCATTCACTCACAGGGTTTTGGGTCGGTCCTTCTCATGATCATACAAACTGGGTTTGAAGTAGGTTCCAGCAATCTTTATCCCAGATCCCCACTCGCCACTGAAAATACCTTCAATAGTGTCTCCATTTGGCAAAGTCAGTCTTCCCTTTGAAGAAGGGATGGAGGGGAGGGAAGAGAGTAAAAAAAGAATGAAATCACTCATTTTGAAAAACCGCTCTATTCAAAAAAAGCAATCCCCCAAAATATGATTTACCAACCTTTCCATTAAGAGTCCAATTATCTGAAAACTCTCCTTCATACACTGTGTCATCTTCAGAAAGCAAGACACCAGTCCCCTGCATAAAACAATATCACAATCAGATAGAATTTTCTTTATGTACGCTACTACAGCAGCAAGAATACTCATCGCAAAGTATTGGAAGACTCAAGATCTACCCACTCTGGAAGAATGGCAGATGAAAGTGATAGACTATATGGGACTGGCCGAAATGACTGGCAGAATCCGTGATCAGGGGAAAGAGACGGCGGAGGAAGATTGGAAGAAATTTAAAGTTTAGAAGAGTTTGGAAGAAGAGTTTGGATTTGATATCCCGCCTTTCACTCCCCTTCAGGAGTCTCAAAGCGGCTAACAATCTCCTTTCCCTTCCTCCCCCACAACAAACACTCTGTGAGGTGAGTGGGGCTGAGAGACTTCAAAGAAGTGTGACTGGCCCAAGGTCACCCAGCAGCTGCATGTGGAGGAGCGGAGACGCGAACCCGGTTACCCAGATTACGTGACTACCGCTCTTAACCACTACACCACACTGGCTCTCCAGTGTTTATCTTAAGAAATATTGTAAAGTTAATGAGTGCTAAAATGTCGAGATTTGAGGAAAAAAAGGGGTTTACAGCTGAAAAAGATTAAGTAAAAGAAAAGATTAATCCAGCTACCCAGATTTCCGCTGATGAATGGATTGCCTATTATTCAACCAGTTTCGCTTCTCCAAATCTTCTTACAGATCTCCCTCAGTCCCCGTCGGACCTCTGTTCCTGCTCTCTTAGTCCCACTTCCTCAATAAACTTTACCTCAACCCGCATTTTCAACATCATAATGTCAATGCGAAGGAATAAGGCCCCCGGCCCAGACATGGTCCCGTTAGACCTTTTCCTGACTGATCCTCTTTGGTGGAGCGAACACCTGACTCCTGTATTCACCGCTATCTCCTCCGCCCTAGACATCCCCGACTCCTGGAGAGAAGCTATAATAGTTCCGATCTTCAAAGGCAGCCAGCCAAACATCCCTAGGAACTATCGCCCCATCAGTTTATTATCCATCCCGGGGACAATATTTGCCGCTGTTTTATTGGAGGAACTTCTCTCATGGGTCCAGGAGAGGAACATTTTACCGCTGGAACAGATTGGTTTCCGAAAGTCAGCGTCAACCATGGACCACTGTCTAACTCTCTATCACCTTGCCAGTAAATACACTGCTCCAAGGCAAGGCCACCTATTTGCCGCTTTCATGGACCTGGAGGCCGCCTTTGATTCCATTCCTAGGCAGAGATTATGGTCCAAACTTGCCCATCTGGGAATTGATTCGCACCTCCTCTCCCTAATTATTTCCCTTTATTCAAACACCACAGCTCGCGTCCGAAGTGGTCCAAACGGCTCCCTCACTACTCCATTTCCAACGGCCAAGGGCGTCCGACAAGGTTGTCTCTTGGCCCCTTTATTGTTTAATCTCTATCTTCACGATGCAATTTCCACTTTGAAGCTAGCATCGAAGTACCCTCCTCACTTAGCTGGCCACCCCGTTGTTTCCCTTTTCTATGCTGATGATGCTGTCATCTTATCCAGAACAGCTGCGGATCTAGCAAACGCAGTTAACGCATTTATCGCCTATTGTAAGGCGGAAGCTCTTAATATTAATTATAAAAAATCGAAAGTCCTCCACTTCACTCGTTCCCGCAAACTCAAATTGGAGCCGCTTAAGATCAGAGGTGGCTACTTAGAAAAGGTAAAAGCCTTTAAATATCTAGGCGTAATATTCACTTATAATCTCTCCTGGACCACCCATCTACAATCTGCTTTTCTTGCTGCAACCACGACCTCTAACGCCATTGTCCGATTTTACCACCAGAAGGGCGGCAAACACCTTCCAGCAGCAATTCAAATATTTAATGCCAAAGTTGTCCCAAAATTATTATATGGATGCGAAGTATGGACTACAGCAATATCAGGTTACTTGGATCGCCCACTTCATATGTTTCTGAGATCTCTTTCCGGCGTCCCGAGATGTGTCTCAGGTGCAGCCCTACGACTCGAGTTCGCCCAGTCCTCAATTGTTAAACGAGCATGGAGCCGAGCCATTTCCTACAGCTTCCACCTACTAACATCGGATGCTCGAATTAGAGGTGGTTTTTCCAATCTGATCCTAAGAGATATTCATAATTCTCCCTGGAAAACTACAATTAACCTCAAATTCCGCTCTCTTCTCAATTTGAACTGTAAAACTGTCCTTAACTTAGAGTGTATCAGCCCGGCGGCCCTACCTCTAATTAAAAAGAAACTACAGCAACTTGATTTTTCTAACACAGCTTCCTATGCAAGAGGACCGTGTTCAGGCCTAGCCCTAGCTATTCCACCCCCTGAAGGGATCCCTCTATACTGCTTCACAATTTCTTCGGAGGCTAAGCGTAGGGCCTTTACCTGTGCCCGTCTCAACTGTTTTCCTACAGCAGTTCTGTCGGGTCGTTATTCCAGAGTTCCCATTGCAAATAGAACATGCTCTTGTAATGACACGGCCCTGGAGACTATGGACCATGTAATGCTCTTCTGTTCCAACTGGACAGATGAAAGATCTCGGTTTTTAACCCCCCTAGTGAATAAGCTTCATCTCCCAATCCAGCCTTGGATAGTGTCCCTCTTTCTGCAGGATTCTGATTGTTGGATTACCGAGATGACAGCAAACTTCCTGCTTAGTGTGATGAAGAGGAAAGCGGCACCAACGTCTTCTTTAACACCACAGCTGCAGTCGATACGCCGCACAACCGAACGAAGTCCCAAGTAGCCTTATTGTACAAGGACAATCGAACTAGGACATATCTGAGGAGCTGAAGGACCCTTTAACGGTCCTCCTCCAGCCTCAACAGTTGTTTTTTTTGTTTGTTTGTTTGTTAAAGTAATCGCCCAGGACGATATCTACCTTTACCTCCCCACCCCTATTTTATGTTGTTATCTCAATGTATATTATGCTATGGCCACACGGCTAATGCAATAAATAAAAAGAAAAGAAAAGAAAAGATTAAGGGAAAAATTCGATAAGATTAAGTGTTAGGAATTGCTGAAATAATTTTGGAAATTGGGATGTAGAAAGGGGAGGTATGGGGAAGTCGACGAAGTAAGGTTTAAGAAAAAAAGGATATGAAATTATACATGTTTGTAAGTGTTTTTGTTTGTCTGTTTGTGTTTATAAAAATCTTGTAAAACCAATAAAAATTTTATTAAAAAAAAAGAAATGGGAAAAAATAAAATAAAACAATATCACAATCATTACAAGCTCTGTTCTGAATAGTTCACATAAACACAGAGTAGTATTACGGGGGGGAAATGCAGGAAGATGTATATTTTTACAGTAGCCATAACACCAAGATACAGAACAGTCAATGTGCTGGATCCAAACTTGTCCTTAGTGGGAAGGGCAGAGATCCAGTGGAGACTCACGATGGAAAAAGGCGGAGGAAGGAAGAAGGCAATTTTCACCTATTCCTTTTTCCTTCTGCACTGTCCTCCTCAGTCCCCCAACCCTCCAGAGCAGATTTTCATTGGGGTATAGGGGATTGCAGGAAGAGGAGGGGTATCTAGCAAAAATTGCCTCCTCTGCTCTTCTACCATTGGGAGCACCCCAAGAGAGGAACTGCTCACAGGTAGTCTGGATCTAATCTGGCATAAACGCTACTTTGAAAAAGGGAGTGAATTTTTATTTTTATACGTTGAGCACCAAAAAACAGAGTAAGGTTAGGGGCTGCTCCTTCAACCATAAGACACTGGTTTGTACAGTACTCACCATCATTTTATTGCTGCTAAAGGCTCCTTCATAATACAGTCCAAACTGTGTAACCACAACACCATTGCCCTGGCCAAGGTCATCTTGCCACATTCCCATATATTTTTCTCCCCTGAAGAGACAAGAAGGGATTAAGGGCCAAAGCAACCTAAATTTTAAGAAATAAGGCTCACCATACCATCTCCTGTTCTGTGACACTCTGACAACTAAACAACAGACATACTGCCCTACCGGTTGAGAAGCCTTTTCGGCAATTAATAGGGTCATATCAGAGCTCTATAATGGGGTTGGGGGGAGGGCACAAAATAGTGTACATCTTAACTGCAGTTTATGTATCATTTTCATAAGTTTGCCATTATTATTTTTAATTGTATGTTATCGCACTTTTCAGTATTTCCAAAGAGGACTTATATTAAGGTTTATGAAACATGAATGCTGAGCTAAAATATAAATTAGTAAGTTCAAAGGCAGGTGAGAGATAATTGAGATAATTTATTACGGTCAAAGACCAGCTCACATAACATAACACAATAAAAACAGCACTCATAAAGATAAAATATACAATCGGAGCAGATTGCAGCAATAGCTCATGAGTTAAAGCAATAGCTCATGAGTTAAACAAAGGCAGGTGATTGATTGCTGACATACAAGTTTTAGATTGCATTCCATGTCATCTTGTTAGTGATTTTATTCAAGTATACTAGAGGGATAAGCAACTACTTAGCATAAGTTTTTAGAATGCTCAGAATCTATTTACCTTGTGATATCGTCAAATACTCCATATCCAGTCTTCTTATCCATCACCCACTGGCCAATGAACATACTGGGAGAGGTAGATGTCAGTTTCCCACTGCGCAGGAGACCATGCCCATGACGCATGTTATCCTGAAAGCTCCCTTCATACACTTCTCCAGTGGCATAGCTGAAATAAAAGTGTGTTATCTCTCTCCCCCTCTGCACACAGAAAACAACATTTTTAGCAGGAATGTAAAAACAGGACAATTATTTCCAGTGATGTGTTTCAGGAGAGGGGGGGAATGGAGATGTGTCGTATTGTGGATTATGTAGTTCTGTGCAAAAAGAGCATGAACAGATATGGTATCACATCTATGCACAGATTGTCGTGTGAAGCAACATGGGCACATGTATATTTCACTGCAGGGACACAAGGCAAAATGCAACTTCCCAGAAGGTGTTCACACAATGAAATGTGTTCGTGAGTGAAAACTGTCACACATGGTGATCTTCATGGGGGTTTCATGCTGTTCCTACCTGGAAAAGTTTTGCATAGAAAGAAATGGTTTGTGTGTGTGTTAAGTGGCCCTTTGAAGTGCATTGTGGGTTAAATGCTGCTCTTTTGGACCACACACGATGACCTTTAAAACAATACTCATGTTGTTTTGTATACTACCTGTAGATGCCTTGTCCACACATTTTGCCCTCCTTCCAATATCCAACATAGCGGTCACTCTTGTTCAGTATTTTGCTTGGTATTTTGTATTCACCGTACCTGCCAATTTGAAAACAATAACAGTCCTGAGCAACTAGAAAACAAGAATATAACATGAAGAGCAGCAATCCCATACACATCTACTTGGCAGTAGGACCCATTGAACACTGTAAGATTTACTTCTGAGTAAACATGTACAGTCATACCTTGGGTTACAGACGCTTCAGGTTGCGTGTTTTTGGGTTGTGCACCACGCCGAACCCAGAAGTACCGGAACGGGTTACTTCTGGGTTTCGGAGCTCGCGCATGCGCATAAGTGTTAAATTGCACTTTGTGCATGCACAGAAGCGCCAAATCGCAAACCCGCGTGTACGCAGACACGGCACTGTGGGTTGCAAACGTGCCTCCCACACGGATCACGTTCGCAACCCGAGCGTCCACTGTATTGAATAATACTAAAAATGTACTATGTATCTGTGAATTATGTGTAAAGGAGTAACGGTTAATGAATTATATGATATGCAATTATAAAACACCTATATATCACTTTTCTATACGTGTATATCTGAAGTGGTAGCTATATAAACACCTATATATCACTTTTCTATACGTGTATATCTGAAGTGGTAGCTATATAAATTTAAGCATGCATAACAGATTCAGCCAACAATTCCAAGCATGCAGTTCAAACTGTGACTGCTTTATTTTTGACACTGCATTGACTTCATGAGAGAACAAGTTTAGCTCTCCAGAATTTCATACAAATTTTGAATTGAAGGTAAAGTGAGGAAAATCACTTGAGAAACAGCACTGGTATTTTCACCTGTCAAATAGAAGGCTAAATAGAAGTTTTAGGAAAGTGTCTTACAGACAAATCCCTAATACACTGTTTAAAAAAGTACACTACTACATAATAGAATTCTTTAGTTTAACACCATGGATGTCTCAAACCCAACCCCAGCCCAGGAGTGCACAGCTACAATCTTTCATGTTCAGGAGATTCAGCTGCAAAGGATTACTATACTGCAACAGTTGCACAAGCACTGTATGGATGTACTTTTATTTTAGCACCATCCAGATTTCTAACATGCACAGAAATCTGGCAAGGTGTTTGAACAGAAAAAAGCACATGGGGGGTGAAGGAGGGGGTTTAATTTTACATTGCAAGCTGCTTGTTACAGTGATTAAAATGAAACCCTGAGTACCTGAGACTTACTCCCAGGTAAGCATGGGTTGAACCCAAGTTGCACTTTGAGCAGATCCATTGAAATTAATGGATATAAGTTATTCATGCCCACTACATTTCAATGGTTCTACTATGAGTAAGATCAACACTGGATATAACCCAATATATGATGTGACAACTTAAGTTAGTTTCACAAAACTCCTAAAAACTATTTTGACAGCTAAATAAATCCATCAGCCAAAGGGAGGTTATCTAACATCTTGCTGGTGGTAAGACAATTTTAAGTAATAATTAGACTTCTCTTTCTCCAACCCCAAATTTGGTTTAACTCTTTGTACCTACCCATCTTCCAGGCCACTTCTGAACATGCCGGAATACATTCTTCCATCTGCCCATTTCAAAACTCCCCTGAAATATACAGAGTGCCATAATTAAGACCAGTTCCTCATTTGAATTAGCATAACACGTTTTATGCAAGACTATTACATCGTTCAAAGGACTACTGCATTTTTTCTGGCTAGGTTTTAGAGCTCAGGGTTAAGTGGTCATAGAGTAGGCGGCTTTTCATTTATTGTACTCTGCTTTATTCAGATTTAAATACTTTTAACGTGCCTCTTTTCACTTGTTACCTAGCTTTAAGCAAAAAGAAAGAGAAGAAAATGTAAAAGAAGAGAACGGGGGAAAACTTCAGGTGCTTGAAATGATTTATTGCAAGTCCAACACATTAAAGAAAAAATCCTTCCTCGTGAGGCGTGTTTTTAGCAGCAATTTTCACCAAATGCAAGCGTTGCTGTAACAACATGCAATTAGTGAAAAACTCTCTCTTTTTTGGCCTATTATTATTGGTGCTTTTCTGCTTGGTTTTAAGTAAACAGGACAGCCTCTTAACTAGCAAACATGTACATAAGAACATTTGCACAGTTTCACCTGCCGTGTGGTTTCCCAGAAAGCCATCGACCATTGTAAGTGGCGTCCTTAAGCCGAGGATCTTTGTAAAAGGTGTATTTGGCACTCCGTGAGATAGGGGGCTCTTGCCTCTGAATGTTCCCGCTAACTCCATAAGGAGGCAAGTCAGTCGTCCCTTTTAAGGCCTGATCCACCGCTTGGCTTATCGCTCTCAGCCATTTAGTCTGAAACAATTACAGTAAAAGTATTCAAGGTTTTGCCTACCCTTTGTGTTCCTCCTCTCTATTCGTAACTACTTTTATGGGAATACAGTGGCACCTCAGGTTAGATACGCTTCAGGTTACATACGCTTCAGGTTACAGACTCCGCTAACCCAGAAATAGTGCTTCAGGTTAAGAACTTTGCTTCAGGATGAGAACATACCGTATTTTTCGCTCTATAACACGCAGATTTTTTCTCCTAAAAAGGAAGGGGAAATGTCTGTGCGTGTTATGGAGCGAATGTGTGGAAAAATAAGGCAAAAATCAAACCGCGCTTCAGGGAGAAGGGAGCTCCGTGATACAGGAAGTGGCAGCTTTCCTGCATTCTGCCTCAGGGTCTTACTGCCCGCCCTCTCTGTTTCCTTGCTGTGTTTGCTCAAACGGAACAAAGAGCAGGGAAAGCCCCTCCCCTCCAGGCAAGTAGAGAGGGAAAGCAGAGCGTCCGAACAAAGAGCAGGGAAAGCCCCTCCCCTCCAGGCAAGTAGAGAGGGAAAGCAGAGCGTCCGAACAAAGAGCAGGGAAAGCCCCTCCCCTCCAGGCAAGTAGAGAGGGAAAGCAGAGCGTCCGAACAAAGAGCAGGGAAAGCCCCTCCCCTCCAGGCAAGTAGAGAGGGAAAGCAGAGCGTCCGAACAAAGAGCAGGGAAAGCCCCTCCCCTCCAGGCAAGTAGAGAGGGAAAGCAGAGCGTCCGTCCTTCTATCCTGTCCCTGCTCCGGAGGAACAATGTTTGTGCAGGGAAGAGAGACTACAGGTTCGGCTTAAAATTCTGATTTGACTTCCTGCTTTTTGTTTTTGGAGACACACAGCATTCAAATATGCTTTCTTCCATTTAAAGAGGGAGAGAGAGAGAGAGCGCACGCTGGCTGGCTTGTGTGGGTGGGTGGGGGGAAACTTTTGCCTTCCTTTCCTCACGTTATAGCCCTCTCCTGCATTCTTAGCCTTCTGTGTTTTTCCTTCCCTCCCCACTTAAAATGTGGTTACAAAGCATGGATCCACATGGATCCTCAGGATCTTTGCATTGGGTCACCCCAAATTCACCATCAGAGCACACAGCATGTCCATGGCTACAGCCTGCCCCCCCCAAAAAAAAAATCACGCACCCACTGTTGCCTGGGGCTGCAATGGTGCAAAAACGTGGTTACAAAGCATGGATCCACAGGGATCCTCAGGATCTTTGCATTGGGTCAGCCAAAATTCCCCATCAGAGCACATAGCATGTCCATGACTACAGCCTGTCCCCCCCAAAAAAAATCACGCACCCACTGTTGCCTGGGGCTGCAATGGTGCAAAAACGTGGTTACAAAGCATGGATCCACAGGGATTCTCAGGATTTTTGCATTGGGTCACCCCAAATTCACCATCAGATCACATGTCTGTGGCCACAGCATGAAGCACAAAAATGATACGTCCACTGTTTCATTCAGAATATTTTTTCCCTTGTTTTCCTCCTCTAAAAACGATGTGCGTGTTATGGTCAGGTGCGTGTTATAGAGCGAAAAATACGGTAAATTGTGCTCTGGCGGCGCGGTGGCAGCAGGAGGCCCCATTAACTAAAGTGGTGTTTCAGGTTAAGAACAGTTTCAGGTTAAGTACAGACCTCCGGAACGAATTAAGTACTTAACCTGAGGTACTACTGTACTGAAGGAATCTCTTGGAGTTAGTCTGATAAGACTTATTGGTGCCACAGAATCAATAAACGACTAATATCATGGAACTACAAAAGTTCATCTGCTCCAGCAATCTTAACCTTTTCAGACTTGGGGCCCCATTTACCTTCTGCTTGGAACAAAGGGTGAGTTTTTAATACACCACCATTTTATGGTCATCATTCTCTACGTCACTTAACAACAAACTAAACTTAAATTTAAAAATAATAATTGGCAATGAATGCACTGGCATGAACCATCTTTGGACCAACTCTGGATCACAAGTCACTATTTGAAGACCAGTGATCTCGTCCAAGTCTCCTTCTAAACTAAGATGCTACATACTCAGCTACAGCAATGTGGACCATACTTGCATGTCTTCTATACCATGGGCTACCGTCTACGAGCAAACAATGTTAGTTTTGCTCCTCCCATTTGCACAGACAGGAAACAGACCACAATTCCTGTCTTAGCGTTACATTTGATCCATGGATGATTTCACTCCCAACAAACTATGATCAGCCAAGAACAAACCTCGGCTTACAGACTGTGTTGCAAAATGAACCACCATCTCTGATTTGGATGCAACACTAAATTGTGGCTTGTTTCATCCACATGCAACCAGCAAGGAGGAGAACAACCCAGATAGGCATGTTTGCGGTATACCATTAACTATGGTTTGCCATGCTGTGCAAGCAGGGTCATCGCACGTTGATTTCCCTTAGCTTACAGAGTGAAATAAGCATAGAAAATAAGCTTACAAAGTACCATATTTTTTGCTCTATAGAACGCACTGGACCATAGGAGGGGGAGAACAGGAAAAACTTTTTTTTTCTTGTTCTCCCCCTCTAAAAGAAGGTGCACTCACCCGAGCTTGTGGGGCTGGTGGCGGGGGGAAGCGCTGCTTTCCCCCACCGCCAGCCTCAAAGATCCCTGAAGTCTTTGGAATGCAGCGCCCCGCTGCCCTGCAGAGGCTTTGCACACAGCTGTCCCCAAGCTAGAAGAGCGAGACGGAGCCCTCCGTCTCGCTGTTCTGGCTTGGGAACAGCCTTGCTAGCCTCTGCAGGACAGCGGGGTGAAGGCACCCCGCTGCCCTGCAGAGGCTTTGCACACAGCCATCCCCAAGCTTGAAGAGCAAGACAGAGCCCTCCGTCTCACTGTTCTGGCTTGGGAACAGCCTTCCTTTGCGCGCAGCCATCCCCAAGCTAGAACAGCGAGACGGAGTGCTCCGCAGCGCTCCGTCTCCCTGTTCTGGCTTTGGGCTTAGCCATGCAGCCTGCATTCGCTCTATAGGACGCATACACATTTCCCCTTAATCTTTGGAGGGGGAAAAGTGCGTCCTATAGAGCGAAAAATACGGTAGGTGCGTCCTATAGAGCGAAAAATACGGTACTCTATGTTCAAAGTAGCTAAGGCACTTAAGATGGCTCTCACAAGTAAGCCAAGCCCACATTCCTTGTGGGGAAGTAATGGAGGAAGACCACAATTAATGCACTATGTATAATCTCTGGCATCTCCAAACAGGACTGGGGATGTATGCTGACTGGAGCCCTAAGAAATGCTGCTGGTCAGTGTACACAATAGAGTTAAACGGACCAATGGTTTGACTCGGTATAAGACAGCTTCCTATGTTCCTGCTGTTAACCAACTGACAAGTGGTGCAAACAGGGGAGGAGAGGAGAGAATGCAGTCTCTGTGCCTGCCTACCTTTTCCTGTGGTGTTGATGAAACAAGGATGAAGTGTTCTTCTGGTGTAGTGACTCTCAAACCATTCCTAGTACGAAGACCAAAAAAACGAAAAGGTTCATGTAAAAAGAACATAAGAAAAGAAAATTTAATTGAACAGACAACTGTAGCTAGCACAGGCAAAAATTAATACCAAAGCAAAGGGGCAGAGTCGAATTCTATTTTCTGTCCTTTTCCTTCTAGCCTCTGGCTTAAAGCAATGTTCCCCCTTTCCCTAAATTCATGAGAAATGGAGAATCTCCATTTGCAACAGTAAAGTGCCACGTAATATAACACCTTCCATCCTATTTCAGTCTCTTATCACTAGCGATTATAAGGAAGACTGTACTCTGTACCAAAATAAAATAAAGAAGTTCCAAGTTATGCAAGTAAAGTATTTATGCTTATCTGGCATCTTTTACTTTACCTATGCCAGATCCTCAAACCACTAGATTTATTCAGCCATCCTTTTGTTTCATAAGAAATTACCAAGCTGCCAAGCCTACACAGTAATACCTCTGCGAACGTCTGCCTTGTCTAGCGTCCATTCTGGTGAATGTCCACGGCAAACCTGGAAGTAGCGGAACGGGTTATTTCCAGGTTTGCCGCTTGCGCATGCACAGAAGCACAAACCGCTCTACATGTGTGCGCAGACATGGCGCTTTGCCCTGCGTCTTTTTCGGCTAGAGGCCGTGGCTCCGGAACGGATCCCGGCTGCAAAACAAGGTACGACTGTACTCACATCCATATGGACTAGAAAGCCTGCTTCAAGCTAAGAAAAAAGGTTGTAGGAAGCTGAATTCTGCACCAATATCACATTGCATAAATATTCTTACCTGTCTAAACACAAGAAATACCACGGCATTCTTCCTTACAAAAGTGACACTGGAATATTTCTTAGGGGTTTAGTCTAGTTTAAAATGTATTGACTGTTTAATGTTTTTGTTTTTAATTATCTTATATGTAAAATGACTTGAGATGGTAATCTAGAAGGCAATTAATAAAATAATAATAATAATAATAATAATAATAATAATAATAATAATAATAATAATAATAATAATAATAATAATAATACAGATCAGACTGCACTGGTTTGGATGATTTCATCATATCTGCATTTACAAGACTTAATGTCCAGCCAATACAGAATAAGTTAATTTTTCATGTTTATACTTCTGCTCTCTAGGTCTTTGGGGGAGTGTCATGTGACAAAGACACATGAGAGCAGAAGCAGCAAAGCAGGCTGGGAAGTGCTGGGACTGCACAATCATTTGGGCCTACTAAAGTTATTCTGGCCTAACTGCTAAACGTTGAGTCACTCTGGTATGTGACTTCGTAGCCAGTTTCTCTTTTGTGCTCTCTGTAAGATGTCAGTGAGTGTCTGTCTGCTTCAGTTGGGAGCAGTATGTAATCCCAGTCAAACTGTTTGGAACCATGTTGTTTATGAAGAAGTTTATTTTAACTCAGTAAAGCTTTTATTCTTTGAAACTCTGCATTATTAATTTACGCTGCGCGTCAAATACATGCTTAAAATGAGCAACATGTACACCTGTGATAACTTTATCTGACTAACCACAAGCATGATAATCGCATTATTGTGGGAGTGGAGAACCTGTGGTCCTTCCAGCTGCTCCTGGATTATGATGAACATCATCCCTGGCCATTGGCTGGCTGAGACTGATGGGAGTTGGAGTCAAAAAGCAGCTGGACAGGCCACAAGGTTCCCCACCACTGCCTTTAAGGGATGCAAGTCGAGTATCACTTCAGAGACAAAGAGCACAAAAGGCCTGGAGTACCCAAGACGTTTCAAAAGAAAAACTCATTCATCGACAACAGCAACAAAATAATTTCTATTTGAGGGATGGCCTTGACATACTTACATATTACCAGACTCTTCTGAAACAGGTTCTACCCACAATGTGGACAAGGAAAAAATATGATGAGTTGAAAACTGCAAAGAAAAGCAAAAGAGGAAAAGCATCAACCTTCCTATTAGGATTAGATTCACTCTTTGTGGGTGTTCCTTCTTCAGTGTTTCTTCCCCTTTGGAAACGGAATGACGTTAAGCCACACTGCTGAAATGCAACTGCTATATCTCTTAACGAGTTCTGAACAACCCCCAATTTGATAAGTTCAAATTGCACAGCTTGCAAAGCTGCAACCATATTTATGCCAAACAGCGGGCTCTATGAACCAGAGCTCAGTGCATAGGATACCCTGTTCCTACAGTTTGTTTAAGGGGCAGCAAATGATAGTGCTGCTGTATGCTAGCGATGGAAGCTATTTTCCAGTCTCTCCAGAAGACCGGGAGAAACTGTACACAACTATTTTTCGTCTTTCAACATTTTTTTGCAAGTGAGAGGCAATGCTGTTCAAAGACCCAAAACATAATGTTCCAAAACCTAATGCCGGCAATATCAATGGCACTAATGAGGTGGTGGCTGGGCAGGTGGAATAGACCCAATTCTGAATTGTGTTTCGGAACCCCAATAGAGAGAGGTGGGGAGTGATCTACGTTGCATGGAAGACAGAACAGGCTTGGTATCCAAGGCTCTTGTCATCCATACGAGACCCAGTCGCGGAGGAAGGGGCTTCGGTACCCGGGACGGCGGTGGCGTGGCACGTCGCCTGTGGGGGTGTGGCACCCAGGGGCGTGGTACGTCGCCCGTGCGAGTGTCCCAAGGGGGAGGTGCCTGCCCGCGGCAATGTCACCCCCCCCCAGGCTGGCACCCAGGGTAACCTGCCCCCTTCCTCCGCCACTGACTAGACCTAGCGACAACCCATATGGACCTCAGGTCGTCTTTGTGTGTGTTCTTCTGAAGAGCATGGGGAGAGATGTGACTGCTACAGAACTCTGAAAATATCCTTTTACTGTGAGGTGCCCCATCCATTCAGGTATAACGGGAACAATTCAGCTCTAATCCCCAGTATGCGCTTACCTGAGCATGGACCAAGGCATCGTTAAAGAGGATGAACCAGTTTACTGAGAATCTCCCAGCATGCTGCAGTGACAGTCCCCGATTGCTGCTCTCACAGATTAGTCGCCGTTCGGGTTTCCTCAAGGAATCCTATAATTGAGGAGTGAGGCAGGCACACAAATTAGGTCTACTATGCCTATTATCACCCCTGTGTCATTAACAGTAGTGCGCACTCATCACAGATGGAATTTACATGCATCTCAGCCATAACGGGAAATTAGGATTATTTGCTAAATACAGTACTTTCTGAAATTGGAAGCACCACAGCCATGAAGAGAGGGGAAGGGAAGGGAAGGAAACTACGGTGACATCAAAAATGGAATCCTACAGTGGAAAGAGTTGTGCTAGCAGAGCCTACAGCAATGCCCACGTACTGTCATTTTGCCAGGAAAGGTCTTCCAGAAGCCCAGCGTGTATTCAGCTTCTTTCCTTTTCCTGCTAAGATGGACAGCAAGGGTTTCATAACAAGAACTGGCATCCTGGAGGCTCTGGTATTCTGGAGATGCCTACAGAGAAGGAACAAACAAAACAAGGTTAGCAATTGACACTTGCTTCCAGAGACCTATTGCAATATTTCGTTACAGTAATTGCAGTTTCTGAAAATGTTATATTTAAATCAACTGAAACAACTTCTCCTGTGATTGAACATTATGAATAATATTTAAGTAACTAAAAAGAACACTAATACAATGAAGAATAAACCGCTTAGTTATTATAACAAATGCAACTGCATTTGCTCTTTTTTTTTGAACAGATTAAAAATATTACACCACCTGGAATGATTATGTTAGCAATGAGATCCAAAAAACAAACACAAAATGTCTCCTGTTTAGTGAAACTTTCTCATCCAACTACTTACCACTTCAAAACACGTAGCAAGCTTTAGTAAAGTTCTAGCGTAATTATGAAGTCGTCGGATTGGCAAGAAAAACAGAGTATTTAACACTTCTACCAATGGGAAAGCCTCCTCATTTGTCTCTGACAGATCCTGAAGCAATGCCTGGTTTTTAGTTAAGAAATCCCTACAGTATAAAGACAGATGTGTGTTAATGTTTTGACAACGCTTTCAGTGCAACACTTACTATACTTATGTCTGACTCTTCTTCTGTGGAACTCAGAACATATTTATATATGGTTTCCAGGTGTCCTTCCACCCAGGCAGCTTGCAAACTGGTTTGGATCTGCTTAGCTTCAGCTGCGGAACACCACCATGTGACTTTGGGCCCAGATATACATGGTTACATGCCCTTTCACTGATACAGGCAGTATGAATTAGACTAGGCTTCCTCAACCTCGGCCCTCCAGATGTTTTGAGACTACAATTCTCATCATCCCTGACCACTGGTCCTGCTAGCTAGGGATCATGGGAGTTGTAGGCCAAAAACATCTGAAGGGCCGAGGTTGAGGAAGCCTGAGTTAGACCTACCCCAGGACTACTGCACTTAAAAAATACTCAAGGCTAATGTTTTGCATTAATTTCTAGGAGTCCTTAGAGCATCAAGCTTCACTTGTATAAAATCCTACAGTTGCATTCATGCATAAAAGGTAAGCCAAGAAGCTTGGCTTAATAAACTATACTGTGCAAAAGCTGCATTATTTGTGCAAGCACCTGAACATCCCTACTCTGCATAAACAAACTAGCAAGAGGATGACTTAAGTGCTAGGTTCCAACCCAAAACTGTGGTTTGTTTCTCTCTAAAACAGGCCATGATCTGTATGTAAACAGCAAACCATGACTTGCGGCTGGGCTACGGATCATAGCCTGTTTAGGGAGCAGCAAACCACATACCTGAGTTCAAATGTAACCCTAAGCTATCACTTTCCTGGCTTGTTTCCTGCTTGCACACAGTTCAGGCACAGTGTGGTTTATTACACCAAGCTTCTTGGTTTACAGCTGCTTGAGAACGCAGCCTGTGTATTTTGCTATCTCTTGTTAGAAGTGATACGGATTTACTGGGAATCAAATACGTAAATTACTACTTATTAACAAGACTAGTTTCTTTATTTCAACTAGAGGTATCTAACCTGTGGACCATATACCTCCCCCGCAATATGTTCTGGGCGTCCCCTGCCCCACCCTGTGGCATGTCTTTGAAATTTATTTTTTATTTAGATTTAAGCCATTTATATCCCTGCCTTCATTCAAAGATCACAGAGGGGTAACAGCAAAAGTCAATAAAATTTTATATCCATACATAAATATCATAGTGTCATCATAAGCAAAGCCTCTACTATGGAAATATGAATAAGTATCAGTAACAATACCCAAAAGCCTACGTCAAAAGCCATGATTGAGTTGGCATCTGAATACCATCAGAGACCATGCTCAACAAAATTCATTGGGCAGAGAGTTCCAGAGTTGACTGCTGCTGACCACTAGCCAAGTATATTTCCTGCATCACCGAAGGAAGTTGATATGCTCTTTGCCTATCAGCTGTATAAGGTAAAGGGACCCCGACCATTAGGTCCAGTCGTGACCGACACTGGGGTTGCGGTGCTCATCTCGCTTTATTGGCTGAGGGAGCCGGCGTACAGCTTCCGGGTCATGGGGCCAGCATGACTAAGCTGCTTCTGGCGAACCAGAGCAGTGCACGGAAACGCTGTTTACCTTCCTGCCTGAGCGGTACATATTTATCTACTTGCACTTTGACGTGCTTTCGAACTACTAGGTTGGCAGGAGCAGGGACTGAGCAATGGGAGCTCACCCCGTCGTGGGGATTCGAACCACCGACCTTCTGATCGGCAAGTCCTAGGCTCTGTGGTTTAACCCACAGCGCCACCCGCGTCCCTTATCAGCTGAATAGTGCCTCCAAAAATAGAGCCTTTCAAATTTTCCAATGCAAATTTTAAGTGCTAAATTAAAGGTGGTGGAAAATCTAGTCAAATATTACACAAGACTGCATTGGTGAACGCAACCATTTACTGCTTTTGACTTCTTCTGTGTTGCTGTCTGCAATGAAACATCGAACTTGCAATGAATTTGTACAGCTACGAAATAAGTTAAGGTGGAAATTTGGAAAGGAAGGCTTGCAAGTCAGAGAAGAGCGACACATCAAAGCTTTGGGAACAAAGGAGTAGCTTAGTGAACTAAACAGCAGGGCCACTCTACATGATTAACGAGGTGCTGCCACAGAAGCATCAAACGCATCTACCTTGCCTAGTTCCACGACTTCTCATTTTCGAACGAGCTTCAAGGGGGGGAAAGTGCTCTCTCTCTCTTTTTTAATCAGGAAGCTCTTTTTCTCAGCCACCAGACTAACCATCTGGATGGTTTGCATTTTTAAAGTGCTTTGAGAGCAACACTTGGAAGTCACAATACACAAGCATCAAGGAGTATCAGAACTATCGTAAGACCAAGTCTCGGCTAATGTCTCAAAGGAAACGCTGCTAAGTTGCCTGACAATGAGGAGTCCTGGTGAGCTGCTGCTTCCCTTTTATGATGAATTACTTAAAAGGCTGTACAAAGGAATAGTCACAGAAGACCATCTCATATCATTAGCCACTGACATTGGTATCTTGCTGCAAAGATCTCATTTCCTGAATCAGTCATTCTAAGCATATAACCGTTATCTGGAGAGACACAGTCCTACATCCTTTGATACCCATAATGGAAGAAATGACTAATGCTTCAATGGTTTTCAACACAGATAATAAGAATAGAGCTACCTAATAGATTCTGACCACCATATAAGGCCCTTATTACTCCACACAATACCTGACATTAGGATCCAAATGTTATATATGCTTATTACAGGCTGGCTGTTTGGGCCAGAATTTGGGATGAAACTTGGATTTCTACTAAATTTGTCTCATTTCACCTGTTAAGGGGCAGGATCCTTTCCTGTGAGCAAAGCACTGATAGCTCACAATGACATCCTAAAAGCGTTTTCATTATTCTAAAGGGTAAGAAACTTTATTTCTGGGATTATTTCTGACAAAAGGAAGGGACAAACTAGGAAGCTGGGAAGGTGGGATGAGTATTATTATTACAATTTGTTTCCCGTCCTTCACCCTATGATTCCAGGGTGTGTTATAACAATTAAAACATAACATTAACATTAAAACGCAATATTACACAATACTAAAAACAGTCTAAAACAACTTAAAATGGCAAAACTAAGGTGGGTCTTTAAAAATATACACCTCAAGAGCCAAACGTCAGTCTGAACAGGTGCATTTTCAGGTACTGCAAGAGACACCAACCTCAGACACTAACAGACCACCCCTACCTACCTACCTCTCTTCCTTTTTTTCTCTCTCTCTTTCTGTAGAACCCCTGCTAAGGATTGTAAAAGATTCTATGCAGCTGCACTACTAACCATTATCTTAGCACTCACAGTAAGCAGAGCTACCAGATTCACACATGGGTACATTGGCAACACACCAGGATTTGCAGACATTACTGTAACATCAAATCACCAGACTCAACATCCAGAAGGACTAACTTACATTGCTGGTTTGGAGAGAAGCGTAAATCCTCCCATCACCAGAAAGTTTGTCAAGGAAGTGCAGTACCTAAATCAGAGACATTGATGAAGAAAAGTGAGAAAGCCTAGGCATTTCAAATGGAAATCAGCCTGATGAATTTGCTGGATAAAGGACCTAAGGAGCGAGTGTGAACAACCTCTTTTTGATTAATGGAAAACTTACGTCACCACCCTAGAGTCTCACATTGTGTTTGCAGCATGATCTTTCTCTGCAGAATAGTTGCTTCAATAACCATTAACATCTTGCCCACACTGCATCTTCCTCCCACACTAGTATTGCCACATACACCACAAAAATGGGTGAAAATCTATTATAGGAAGACTCACAATGTGGGACTACAGGGGTAACACAAGAACACACAATGTGCCCCCTTTGAAATAATGGTGTTAGCTTACAGGATGCAGCCTTCCAAGAATGTTTTGCACAATGCCCATTTCAACAGGGCTTGCACAGTGAGCATCTGCCACAATGCATCAAAATGAACAGCAATTTCACACCACGAGTTCTGGTGGATTGCACCTTAAAGATTAAATGACTGGCAGCTTTAACGTTCCACTATATCCACAATAGTACATAAATGATGCCTGGACATTTAAAATGCCCAATCGTTCCATTTCAGTGTCAACTCAGCCACAAATGTGGCTGGCTGTGTGACTTTTCTCTTGAAATTTTACATGAGGGAGAATTCAAGGAGGCTTGCAATCTGAAGTGATACAGTCCAGAACAAACACTTGCCAACTTTACTGAATGTGTAAAGTTCAGCCCTACAGTACAAGTCAATAATTCAGGTGATAGCAAGTGTGCTGTTTCAAGTCTTTCTTTGTTTGTTTCATCTTAGTTTTTCCTTGTAACGCGTTGTGCCTGAAACAATAAATCTCCAGAGAATAAAATGAGATACTTGCTCAGTGTAACTTTCCAAAAAGAGGCTTGAATGCTTCAGGACAGCCAAGTTCTTTGCCTCTTTTGACCCTTGAATAAAGCTTGTCAAAGAGGCTCCATGCTGACCGATTAGGTAACACAGCTTGCTGAACATACTAGCCATTTCCTGCAACAGCTGCACTGTCGATGAAGCACCTAAATTATCTGCAGAGGAGATGAGCAAACAATATGCAGTGAGCTATTTGAGGCCGGGGTGTGCACTAAGGAGTGAAAACTTTTTTTAGTTCAACATATCATGAACAAGAATTAATCCAGGCTATCAATACATGCAGTCATTTTAAAGGAGATGCCAACAAATGTCATTAACAATTTTCCCACTCTCCTTGCAAAACAAAACCACACAACTTTCAAGGCTGCGATTCCTAACCCCCTTTACCTCAAATTAAGCCTTACTAAATTCAATAGGACTTGCTTCTGAGCAGACATGGTTAGGACTGTGCTGTTGTCAATTAGGATTAGAATTACAGGCAGCGACAATTTTGTGCACAACCAGCTGACGCATGACCGTCGATGCATGGGTACTTTTGAACCTGGAAGAGGTCAGACAGGGCATCGTAGGCTTATGTATGTTCTGCCAATGCAAATGGAGGGTAGGAACAGAATCCCTGCACAAAATGGTCACCACCAGTATTAATAACCATTGCACTACTGACACAAGCTCAACATTAAGCAGCCACAACATTGTGTCCAATCTTCCCTCTAAGTTTGCCAAATGTTAGTCTGACATTCGGCAAGTTTTTTCCACTATGGAATCATGGATTTATGAATGTGTACTCTTAAAGAAGAGAGATCTATTACAGTTCTGAGTAATGCATCTAGTGTACTATGTCCACGTTGTTCCATTTCTTCTCTAATGTTATTACAGGATATTTCTGACATAGGATCCATTTTGCTGAAGATGCCAAAATGGACATTGTATTCTCCATATATTCAAAGTTATCTGACCATAAAAGGACTACTTACTTGTGGAAATTAACCCGCCCCCCATTATACGAGCATTTACGCAGCTTAATGTTCAAACTACACCCACCAAATATGTGACTTGATTTTTTTTTTAAGAAGCCAACAAACGATTGCCTTTGTAAATGTGGATCAGACCAGATCAAAGACATTGTGCATTGTATCATGTTTTAAATCTTGCGCAAGCTTGCTAGGGCAGGTGTGCTCAGCTGGTGGGTGAGTGAATGCCCATTATTCAACTTGCTTAGGAATAGATTCCTCTATTTTCTAGAAGGCCAATTGGATGGTGTCAAAATTAGATGCAGACAAGCCTGGCCTGAGGCAAGGGTGGGCGGGCGGCAACTGCAACATGATGGAAGGCAGTCAAAAGATAGGACTGCTGCTTTATAGATACAGTGGTACCTCTAGATGCGAACGGGATCCGTTTGCATCTAGAAGCAAACGTAACCCGTGTCCGCGGGTCACGTTTTGGCGCTTCTGCGCATGACGTCATTTTGAGTGTCTGCGCATGCACAAGTGACGAAACCCGGAAGTAACGCGCTCTGTTACTTCCGGGTTGCCGCGGAGCGCAACTCGAACACGCTCATCCCAAAGCACATTCAACCCGAGGTATGACTGTACAGTCAGGGCTGCCAGCTGAGGCTCACCTGGAAGGGTGCTTGTGGTGTATTAAGTATTAAAAGAGCAGTGCTGTGTCTTGAGAAACAGCAGGAGATTCATTTTAGCACAAAGACAGCTTGCAGTGCTTTCCTTATCTGAACCTCTCAGCAAACCATCATGCATATGGGCAGAGAGGGGAGAGATATCTGATTACAGTTTGGGTGCATAATGAAGCAGAAGACAAGATTACGGCAGGTACTGCCTTCCAGGAACATACAAACATCAAGAGGTTGTGTTTCTAAAGAAGTCACAATCAGAAAAGGGATGCTGTGCATAGACTGCTTACCTAATCCCAAGAGGGGTCTGAGAACTTGAGATTTTATAGCACTCAGTTTGGAATAGAACTGTCTCTCCATCGAAGCCAACTCATGCAGACTTGCAATGTAGCCCATAATGTTTTTGTCCACTAAAGCCAAACAGTTATTCCCACCAGCCATCACACTGCTAATGTACCCTAGCTGGAGGGAAGACAGACTGTATTAAAAATCCCCTAGATAAGGGGTTTACAAATAACCATGACTTAATATAGAAATCAAGCTCTTCTGTGTTACACACCTTACACAATGGAACACTCACAAAATGCAGATAGGTTTCATTAATATGTATACTTTCTGCCGTCTAATCAGAAACCTTATTATATAGCCAGAAATCAAGATATAAAAATAAATATAGCAGTCAAATGACTTATTAGATTGGCCCAATTCATATGCCACAATCTTGGACTGATAAAATATGCTTTATCAGTCCTAGAACAAGCTGATGTCTCTGCCTAAACACTTTCCCCCCCCATCTCTGCAACACATACTCAGTTTGGGCACCAATATCCTGACTCGTTATACCACAGTTTCCTGTGATATCCAGTGTGATCACATCAGCTCCTTCAAATTGCTGCCCTCCTTTTCTTATTGCCCTGCATGCTTGAAGCAGCCTCCTAGAACACCTTTATAAAGTCTCCTCTCTTACTGTACTATAACATAGCCTGTAACTAAGCCTAAAACTTGACTAGTGATGGACAACACCTGTTCCTCAGCATCATGTTATCCCAGCTAATTTCAAAGTTTGCCATGTCATGGTCTCACTGACAAGACCAGGAGTTCAGCAAAAGTCCATCACCTTTCTTTTTTTATTTTAAAACCCCCATACCTATTAAAAGGAACAGGAAGGCCACAGTAGCAGGCCCCAGGTGCAAGGACTATGGGAATAATAATAATAATAATAATTTATTATTTGTACCCCGCCCATCTGGCTGGGTTTCCCCAGCCACTCTGGGCGGCTTCCACAGAAACCAAAAAACACTAAAATATCATACATTAAAAGCTTCCCTGAATAGGGCCGCCTTAAGATGTCTTCTGAATGTCAGGTAGTTGTCCATCACCTTGACATCCGATGGGAGGGCATTCCACAGGGCGGGCGCCACCACCGAAAAGGCCCTCTGCCTGGTTCCCTGTAGCTTCGCTTCTCGCAATGAGGGAACCGCCAGAAGGCCCTCGGCGCTGGACCTCAGCGTCCGGGCAGAACGATGGGGGTGGAGACGCTCCTTCAGGTATACTGGGCCGAAGCCGTTTAGGGCTTTAAAGGTCAACACCAGCACTTTGAATTGTGCTCGGAAACGTACTGGGAGCCAATGTAGGTCTTTCAAGACCGGTGTTATGTGGTCTCGGCGGCCGCCCCCAGTCACCAGTCTAGCTGCCGCATTCTGGATTAGCTGTAGTTTCCGAGTCACCCTCAAAGGTAGCCCCACGTAGAGCGCATTGCAGTAGTCCAAGCGGGAGATAACTAGAGCATGCACCACTCTGGCCAGACAGTCTGCGGGCAGGTAGGGTCTCAGCCTGCGTACCAGGTGGAGTTGGTAGACAGCTGCCCTGGATACAGAATTGACCTGCGCCTCCATGGACAGCTGTGAGTCCAAAATGACTCCCAGGCTACGCACCTGGTCCTTCAGGGGCACAGTTACCCTATTCAGGACCAGGGAGTCCTCCACACCAGCCCGCCCCCTGTCCCCCAAAAACAGTACTTCTGTCTTGTCAGGATTCAACTTCAATCCATTAGCAGCCATCCATCCTCCAACCGCCTCCAGGCACTCACACAGGACCTTCACCGCCTTCACTGGTTCTGATTTGAAAGAAAGGTAGAGCTGGGTATCATCTGCATATTGATGGACACCCAGTCCAAACCCCCTGATGATCTCTCCCAGCGGCTTCATATAGATGTTAAAAAGCATGGGGGAGAGGACAGAACCCTGAGGCACCCCACAAGTGAGGGCCCAAGGGTCTGAACACTCATCTCCCACCACCACTTTCTGAACACGGCCCAGGAGGAAGGAGCGAAACCACTGTATAACAGTGCCCCCAGCTCCCAACCCCTCTAGACGGTCCAGAAGGATGTTATGGTCGATTGTATCAAAGGCCGCTGAGAGATCCAGCAGAACTAGGAAACAACTCTCACCTTTGTCCCTAGCTCGCCGGAGATCATCAACCAGTGCGACCAAGGCAGTTTCAGTCCCATGATGAGGCCTGAACCCTGATTGGAAGGGATCCAAATGGTCCGCATCCTCCAGGCGTGCCTGGAGTTGTTCAGCAACCACTCGCTCAATCACCTTGCCCAAGAATGGAAGATTTGAGACTGGGCGATAGTTGGCCATACTGGCCGGGTCTAAAGATGGTTTTTTAAGAAGCTGTTTAATGACCGCCTCTTTCAGCGGATCTGGGAATGTTCCCTCACAGAGGGAAGCATTCACCACCCCGCAGAGCCCATCGCCCAGCCCTTCCCGGCTAGCTTTTATAAGCCAGGATGGGCAAGGATCAAGGAGACAGGTGGTTGGTTTCACTCGTCCAAGCAGCCTGTCCACATCCTCGGGGGTAACGGATTGAAATTGATTCCATGCAACTTGACCAGACAGGGCTCTAGCACTCTCCCGCCCCAGCCCTGCTCCCACGGTGGTGTCTAGCTCCTTCCGAATATGAGTGATTTTATCTGCAAAAAACTTTGCAAAATCGTTGCAGGAGATCTTGGGGTCTTTACAAGGCCCCGGTGGTAAAGGTGGTTCCGTTAAATTGCGGACCTGGCATACTGCTGCAGCAGGGTTGAGGGGCTAACAAGAGCCCCTTCTCAAGGCCTTCCTGCTGCTGTAAGGTTGGTTTGAGCAGGAGAGAGAAGGGAGCAGCTGGAGCAGAGAGGACTTTTGCAGGAGAATTTGATTTTTTGGGGGGAAAGGGGCTTGGGCTCACTGGGGAGATGAGCTCCAGCGTACACTTTTCCAAACCCTACCATTCTGCATCTTGGCACTATCATGCCACTGCTAGGCCCTAAAGTTTTCCAGGACACAGAACTTAATTCATACCTTACTACAGTTTAGCAACAGTGTTGAATTTTTAAAGCAGCTATCTTCAGGTGAAACATCACTCTCTTTCTTTTCTTCTCGACCACTATAGTATAACGAAGGTTGAAACTCTTCGCCATCTACTAGGAATAATGAATAATCTGGACCAGCTGCTATGTTCCAGATGCCTTTGTCATCGCACACCTAGAAGCAAGTAAAAAAACCAAAACATAATAAAAAAGGGAAATCCTTGTTGACAATCGAAAATGGGCTTCTAAGGGGCTTTCATCAAAGGACTTTAGTGTTTTACATGTGGAAATTTGACACCTGCTTAAAGCAGCAGGGACAGGTTTCAATCAATTAAGACGCTCTTGGCTGTATCAGAATTTGGGAAGAATTTAAAATGCAACCCTGTACAGTTTCAATAGTTAAGTGCTATGCAATGGGATTTTAACAGCCTGTATGATTTAAGTTTTCAGGCTTATTTTGCCTATATCCAGCCTTCCAACATTTTCAATGGTCATGGTAAGTGCACCACCATAGTCTGATAAGCATGATGATGGAATTCCAGCCTTCTTCCCAACTTTGGGAGCTCCAAAGGTGTCTGGAGATCATCCCCTCAGTTGCCCAGACCTTTTGAGGCTCTCTGAAGTTCAGAGAAACTATAGAGATGATCCATAGTTTTGGGTAGGAGGAAATCTGGGGATTATTTGGCTGCTGTGGAGGTATAGGGTCAAAAACACAAAAGCTTCTCCTTTCTGGCTCTGGAATTAGAAAGAGTGCTAAAGACTTGTTTGGCTGCTGCGTTTCTCAGACACTCAAATACCTGGCAACTGCTGAACCCAAACAAACCCCAGCCTTTCTTTTTTCGAGCTCAAGAGGGCTGGGGCTTATTTTTAGTGCTGGGCTTCAAGTCCCAGCTTCTTTATGAAACCAAAGCTGCAGCGGGAGGGCAAAGATCATCCCCACATTTGCCTTGCACTTCCAAGGCCCTCTGAACTGCAATGCAACTGCAGGGTCATTTCAAACTCACTATAGCTGCAAGCTAGCAGAAGTGGTAGGGAAGCTTCTGCACCTTCTTTTGCTCAGCTTGATGCTTGAAGTTGGGGGTCGTTCCCGATTTGCACTGTTTGGGAGCAGGGAAAACCTCAATCCCTATCAAGAGAGACACAGGGTCCTAGAGCCTACAATTTTTTCTGTCCACAAAGATGAGCCAACACCCCTACCAATACAGTGGTGCCCCGCAAGACGAATGCCTCGCAAGACGGAAAACTCGCTAGACGAAAGAGTTTTCCGTTTTGGAGGTGCTTCGCAAAACGAATCTCCTATGGGCTTGCTTCGCAAGACAACAATGTCTTGCGAGTTCCTGCTGGTTTTTTTTTTTTCCTTCCCCCCCTTTTTCTAAGCCGCTAAGCCGCTTATCAGCTGATCCGATCAGCAGATAAGCCGCTAAAAGCTGTTAATAGCGCTAAGCCGCTTATCAGCTGATCCGATCAGGAGATAAGCCGCTAAAAGCCTCTAAAAGCCTCTAAAAGCTGCTAATAGCGCTAATCCGCTAATCCTTCAATGGGCTTGCTTCGCAAGACAAAAAAACCGCTAGACGAAGAGAATCACAGAACGGATTCTTTTCGTCTTGCGAGGCACCACTGTATAAACGATGCAAAGAGGAAAAACTGCTAGTTAAGATTGAAGTCCACATAAATAACCACCATTGCTCTAGGAGGAAGCTATGTCACAAATAGTACTGATTTTTTTTTTAAGACACATATAGTACCTTTGCAAGGCGAGGGACTGTGGTTGGAGAACTTAAGTGACTAAGCTGCCCAAAGGTATTGCTGCCCCATGAATATACCTGTGTAAAAAGATCAAGGGGAAGGGGTGGGTGGGAAAGGATAGTCATTTTCAAATAATGAAGATTACATTATGTTAGGAGACTACAGTATTATATGAATTAACAGAAGTCCATCCAGATATTATTTCCTACCTTTTACAGAAGCAAATCTCCTTTTAGGAGCAGGATGGTAAATGCATGAAGCTGTACAGTTCAGCACCCTATAGATCAGAGCCCAGTTCCTTTTAAGTACCTATTGCCCACAGGAGCCATGAGCAGAATGCCCTTCCCTCACCACCCAATACTGTAACCTCAACCAGTGCGTCGCAGTGGCAGGACTGAGTCCTGCAGCCCCATTTTTGGAAGAAGAAGAAGAAGAAGAAGAAGAAGAAGAAGAAGAAGAAGAAAAAAGAACACTAAAACTGTCTGGCTTGGTTCAGATGCAATAGGAAACCATGAGCTTCTCATTAATAAACATGCACAAATCTCAGCAAGCTGTGGGCTCATGTTTCCACTTTTGATTTTGGCCCAAAGCTTCCACTTTTGATTTTGATTTTAAAGCAAACCACGGTCACATCAGGGCTGAGGAACCTGAAACTCCCAGATGCTGTTGAACTCTCAACTTTCAGGCCAGCATGGGTAACGGATAGGGATTGGGGACGCTGCAGCCTCTGGTGGGTCACAAGTTTCCCATCCCTGGTTTAAACCTCTAGTTAGCAGACACAATTTGCAATGATAATAAACAAGGAGGTGGAGTGGAATATTAAAAAGTTAAGACAAAGGAACTTTGAGTTTGCTACTAAATCTGGCAAATGGCTTGCGTGGCAAATCAAGAAAAGAAAGGAACAAAACGCAATTAGTAAAATTATTATTGATGGAGAGGAGATAGAAAATCCAAAAGGTATCAGAAAAGGATTCTTGGATTTTTACAGTCATTTATATAGGAATAGAGAAAAGAACAATATGAAGAAAATAGAAAGATATCTAAAAAATAAAAAGGTGCAAAAGATCCCGACAGAAAAGAAAGATAGACTGAACGCCCTAATTGAGATTGAAGAAATAATAGAAGCTATAAAAGACTTTAAAAAAGGAAAGGCTCCAGGACCAGATGGATTTGCATCTAGTTATTACAAAGAATTGAGGCATATCCTGATGGTACCATTGAAAGAAGTTATGAACAATATTTTGAAGGAAAAGGATATTCCGGAAACTTGGAAAGAAGCCTTTATTACATTTATTCCCAAGCAAGATTCTGATTTAACACTAGTTAAGAATTATAGGCCGATTTCATTGTTGAATACTGATTATAAAATCTTTACGGGAATATTAGCAAAAAGATTGAAAAAGGTATTGCAAGAATTTATTCATGAAGATCAAGCAGGTTTTCTTCCTGGCAGACAGATGAAAGATAATGTGAGAAATATAATTAATACTTTGGAATATCTGACTGCTAGGAATGAGAAACAAGCTATATTGATGGTTGTAGATGCGGAAAAGGCCTTTGATAATATATCCTGGGAATTTATGTTAAAGAATTTAGAATATATGGAGGTAGGAAAAGATTTTTATAATGGAATAAGAGTGATTTATACAGAACAGAGAGCAAAACTGATTGTGAACAATGTAATTACAGAAGATATTGAAAGGTACAAGACAGGGATGCCCTCTTTCTCCACTACTATTTATAATGGTCCTGGAAGTCCTTTTGAGTTCAATAAGACAAAATGAACTAATAAAAGGGGTGACAGTATGTCAGAATGAATATAAAGTTAAAGCCTTTGCTGATGATCTGGTAATAACGATAGAAGATCCATTAAAAAGTTTAAATGAAGTGCTGGAGGAGATTGATCAATTTGGTAAGGTGGCTGGGTTTTTATTAAATAAGAAAAAAACTAAAGCCATTGTAAAAAATGTGGACCATAATGTAATAGAAATAATGCAACAAGAAACAGGAATTGAAGTGGCAAAGAAGGTAAAATACTTGGGAATATGGTAGACTTCAAAAAATATTGATTTATTCCAAAATAATTATATACCGGTGTGGAATGAAATTAAAAAAGATCTGGAGGTATGGGGAAGGATGAAACTCTATTTTTGGGGTAGAATTTCAACGATCAAGATGAGTGTACTTCCAAAGATGTTATTCTTATTTCAAATGATTCCTATAATCAAAGGGACTATGATCTTTAAAGAGTGGCAGAAAGTAATTTCAAGATACATCTGGCAGGGTAAAAAGCCAAGAATAGAATTTAAGTTATTAACAGATGCGAAGGAAAGAGGAGGCTTTGCCCTGCCAGACTTGAAATTATATTATGAAGCATCTTGTCTCTGTTGGTTGAAGGCATGGATAAAATTAAAAAATAACAAATTGTTAGATCTAGAAGGATTTGATAACAGATTTGGATGGCACTCGTATTTATGCTTGGAGAAGAAGAAAAGTCATAAGGGTTTTGAGAATCATATCTTCCGGAGATCTTTAATTGAAATATGGGATAGGTATAAAAATGTATTAGAACCCAAAGTCCCACACTGGTTGTCTCCATTAGAGGTTATGAGTGTAAAGAAAATTAATATGAGAGAGAATTGGATTACATATGGAGAATTAATAATTAAAGAAGGAGGAAAATGCAAAATGAAGCCATATGAACAAGTAAAGGAATATGTGTTTGACTGGTTGCACTATTTTCAGGTAAATGAAATGTTTAAAAAAGATTTTAAAGAGAGTGGATATGAGAAAAGGAATCGAAATTTCAAATAGAGATAATAAACAATGATTATAAAATATTGTCGAAAATGTATAAAATGTTGTTGGAATGGCATACGATGGATGAGGAAGTAAAGTCGGTTATGATACATTGGGCCAGAGATTTTGGATATAATATACAAATGGATGATTGGCAGAAACTATGGAATGAAAATATAAAATTTACAGCATGTACTGTGTAAAAGGAGAATATGATGAAAATGCTATACTGATGGTATATTACACCGGTTAAGTTAGCAAAAATGTTTAAAACATGTAATAAGTGTTGGAAATGTAAAGAAAAAGAAGGATCATTTTACCATATGTGGTGGGAGTGTAAGAAAGTGAAGGGTTTCTGGGAAATGATATATAATGAGTTGAAGAAGATGTTGAAATATACATTTGTAAAGAAACCAGAAGCCTTTCTGTTAGGAATAACAGGAAGAGGGATAAATAGAAGTGATCACAAACTTTTCCAATACGCAGTAACAGCAGCAAGAATCTTAATGGCCCAAAAATGAAAACAGGAGGAACTACCGACTCTTGAAGAATGGAGGATGAAACTCATAGACCATGCAGAACTGGATAGGCTAACTGCGAAGATAAGATATCAACGGGACCACAAGTTCATCGAGGACTGGGGAAAATTTGCAGAATATCTGAAAAGTATATGTGATGAACAAATAACGCTAGTGGGATTTAAAGAGGCTTTGTGAAGGTGAGAGGAGTACAGTGGTGCCCCGCAAGACGAATGCCTCGTAAGACGGAAAACCCGCTAGACGAAAGGGTTTTCCGTTTTTGAGCTGCTTCGCAAGACGATTTTCCCTATGGGCTTGCTTTGCAAGACGAAAACGTCTTGCAAGTGTTCCGATTTTTTGTCGCCCCCCCCCTTTTTCTAAGCCGCTAATAGCCTTTTAGCCGCTAATCCTTTAATAGCCGCTAAGCCTTTAATAGCCGCTAAACCGCTAATAGCGCTAATCCGCTAATAGGGTTGCTTCACAAGACGAAAAAAACGCTAGCCGAAGAGACTCGAGGAACGGATTAATTTCGTCTTGCGAGGCACCACTGTATTGTTAAACAGAAATAGGACAGTAAGGGTTAAAAATGCAATATTAAATTTAGAAAATGTGTAAAAATGGGAAAATATGGATGATTGGCAGAGAAGCTGATGGAAGTCCAAAAAGTTGAAATTTGTGAAAACTGTTTGATATGGCAAATTTGTATAATGGAAAATTTAATAAAAAAATATTTAAAAAAAGAAAAAAGAAAAACAAAACAAAATATATACACTTATGTAAAAAGGCCCCGAAGTCCATTATGCGTGCTGCTCAAGTTTCCTTTTCTGAAAAGTGAAATGAGAGTTTGACCCAGGAAAAACAAGCAGATCCCACTATAACCCCTTGGAAAAGAAGCAAACAGTATTTCACCCTCATACCTGCGATTTGGCAGTGAGTGCCAAGGAATGGTGGCCACCAGCAGACAAATGAATTACTTCCTTCCCATCAAGACTTTTTACACAAAGTGGTTGGAGCCTATGAACCCACAAAACAGAATCAGGACCCACAAGGTAAGCACACAGGAAATCTACACACAGCAAATTATATATTCCATAGGAATAAGGAGAAAGATTTCAATGCATCTAAGGTATCGGTAGCAATATAGATGAAAATATCAAGCAAATCTTGATCCCAAGTTGTTGTGTTGTTAGATGTTCGTCATCTAATGACTGCAGAGGGTTGGACTAGATGGCCCCATGGGGTCCCTTCCAGCTCTATGATTCTATGATATAATGAAGCATTCAACAGAACACAGACAAACAGCTATAGAAGATCAACCCCAAATATCACTGCCTATTGGCATGGAACAGATTTCCTCAGTGAAACCTTACCTTGGCAGAGTATCACCATGTCCTAGCTGCCCTTCTTTTCCTTTACCCCAGCTCCACACCTCTGTTCGTAGAGATGGGAGAAGGGCGTCAGCTTCACCACTGTAGGTTGGTGTGAGGGCCACGGTCCTCATCTTGGCTCGTCCAACTTTCCTCAAGAGCCTTGGAGAAACTTTTAACACGGGAAACAAAAATAAATCCTTAAGTGTACAGACACTAAAATAAAATATTTCAGTCAAACAAAGAGGGCTGATTCACAAAGTCATTTGGGAACATCAGGATGTTATGAAGATGTTGACTAAGCAATATGCAACAAGTATGGCTTGGCCAAACAGTGCCGTTTCATTTTAAACTGAAAAGGCAATATGTCACCTTGCAGCACCTTCACGTTGTCACCCTGTCAATCCAGGTCAGCAAACCCAAAATAAACTCCAAGATTAACACAGACACAGACACTTAAGGGCAACTCACACCTGTAGTTCAGAGCGCACTGGGTAGTTAATTTGAATGAGATCTGTCATTTTGTTCTCAGAGAATGGAATGTGATTGTGAGGACAGAAGATGCACCACGCTTCCTAAGTGCCACATGAAGAGGAAGAAACTGCAGCTTAACAACAATCTAGTCTTCTACAAATTTCAGGGAAGATGACGGCTGGTCAGTTTTCCATGGTAGTTAGCTCTGTGTCTGAAAAAATTCTAACCTTAAGGCAGGGTTTCTCAAACTTGGGTCTCCAGCTGTTTTTGGACTACAATTCCCATCATCCCTGACCAGGGATGATGGGAGTTCTAGTCCAACAGCAGCTGGAGCCAAGTATGGGAAACCTTGCCTTAAGGTTATCCTAGGTTTGAAATGCCACTCCTCGTTTGCGGAAACAAGATTCAGAGACAAGAGTGAGGGCAGTAGTGTATTATCAGACCTCTTGTTTGCCTACTACAGTGGTACCTCGCAAGACGAACGCCTCGCAAGACGGAAAACCCGCTAGACGAAAGGGTTTTCCGTTTTGGAGGCGCTTCGCAAGACTAATTTCCCTATGGGCTTGCTTCGCAAGACGACAGCCCATACGGAAATATCCGGGACAGCGGGGAAGCGCAGCGCGTCTTCCCCACTGTCCTCGGACCTCCTCCGAAGCCGGGCGGCGGGGCGGGAACACCTGCCCCCGCCACCCGGCTTCGGAGCATCGTTCCGAAGCCGGGCGGCGGGGAGGGAACACCTTCTGAAGGCGGGCGGGGGGCGAAAGTCTTTGTTCCCCCCTGCCTGCCTTCCCGGGAGAGCGGAGAAACACAGCGCGTTTCTCCGCTGTCCCGGAGGGCTTTTGAAGGCAGGCGGGGGGGAGCAAAGACTTTCGCCCCCCGCCCGCCTTCAGAAGAGGTCCAGGACCTCTTCTGAAGGCTGGCGGGGGGCAAAAGTCTTTGTCCCCCCTGCCTGCCTTCCCAGGGGCTTTTAAATCGCCCCGGACAGAGGAGAAGTCCTCCGCTGTCCCGGGGCGATTTTAAAATGCCGCCCGCCAGCATTTTAAGATCGCCCGGACAGCGGAGAAGTCCTCCGCTGTCCCGGGGTTTTTTAAAATGCTGGGGGTGGGAAGAAAAGCCCTTGTCCCCCCCCCCAGCCTTCAGAAGAGGTCCGGGGACAGACTGTCCCCGGACCTGGTCTGAAGGCGGTTTCCCTAGGAACGCATTAATTGATTTTCAATGCATTCCTATGGGAAACCGTGCATCGCAAGATGAAAAACTCGCAAGACAAAGAGACTTGCGGAACGAATTAATTTCGTCTTGCGAGGCACCACTGTACATGCTTAACACTAAAGGGAAACATTAAGGAACGTTGCAAACACAGGAGACTGCATCAATACTTTTACAGCAACCTCTGCTTTACATAAAAACTTGCTTTAGGTAGGAAAGGGATAATGTTAAGTAGCTTTCTTCCTTCCTCTTTCATTTCCGGCACAAGATGGATTACCAAATTGATTGTCAACCTGCCTTATCAATTCATAACACAAGGCAATGCACTTGGGTAAGTATTTTAAAGCACTCTGTAAATTAAAAGTGCTGCATAAATGAATAATCGTGTGCAGAATACAGGAGGACAGTTCCTGGCCCCCTGCCCTTAGACTGCACTTGTCCCAAGTGTTCCTTAAGTTAGGGAAACTCCTCTTTAGGGGTGCAAGTGCAAAAAACTCTTACTGTTAAGACAACTGCTGATCTAAAAAATGCATGCACTGCTGTTATTAGTGCACCACATTTTTGAGATCAACAGTTCTCTTAACAGTGACAGTATTTGCACTTGCAGCCCCTAAAGAGGAGCTTTTGTTATTTTTCTACAGCTATATGAAAGATGTGCAGGTTGCAGCAGTTGGTGTTTTGTGTGTGTTTATGTATCTTTGGGAGCTCAATGTGGTGATTAGACCTATTTCAGGGGGTGGATGAGTTGTTTATATGATTTTATTACCTTGCATTGTGCTTTGCTTTTAATTATTTTGGCTTTTACATACTGCACTGTGTATTTTACTATATTTGTGAACAGCTTTGAGGTGCTTGTGTAAAAATGAGTAACAAGCTTAATAAACAAGAACAAAGTAACACTATGCATTTAAAAAAAATGATGGACAATCAATGTAAGGAAAAATATGTGTGCCCTGTCACACACAGAAATTACACATCAAGAAAGAACCCAAATCCCCAAGATGTATAACGCTGGAACCACCTGTTAGAATCTCACCTTGGGAGAGCAAACCAGGTAAGGAAAGCCTTCGACAGACTTCAGATTCCTCTTCTCGAATATCCACCAAGCTGGAACTCTTCTTTCCCTGCATTGACTCCAGCCTGACCTGCTCCTCTCGGCTGTCCTTCACCCCATCCAGGCTTGGAGAGCCAGCGCTAGGTGGGGATACTGTGTCACCTGGAACTGTGCCATAGAAGTTCATTACCTTCTTCAGTGACAAGGCCCCAGCTTCACACGTAGCAGCAACTCTTACGCCAACTGCTGATGCACAAGAAACTACTAGGCTGTTAAGGGCAGATGTGCCTGGACCTGGTGGACTGGGTAGGCAAGCGGTGAGGTCCTCTTCTTGAGATTCCTGGAAATACAGTAACAGAAACCCCACAAAATCTAATTAGAACAAGCAAACCCAGAGTAAGGAATCTTTAAAATAAGATTATAACCTCTACTCTTCTGCTTGATTACCATCCAAACCTGGTTTGCAATGACAAGGTAAACCAAACTATGGCTTACAGGGACTGTGCAAACATTAGGGCTCTTGGGAAGTAGTTTGTTTCGCTTCTCCCTGGTTCTTTTTGGTCCCACACCAAAAGGAGCTAAGACAAGGTTTTGGCCAAAAGGTTACACCTCATAGTGAGGAGGGACTTGGGTTCAGCGTGGGAGCAAGTAGAACCAGGAAGAGCAAAATGAAAGCAAGCTCCTTTCTAAGAGCTTGCATGTTCGCGCAGTTCAAGTAAGCCATTGTTTGGCTGACTGTGCAATGCAAACCAGGCCAAAATCATATTGAGCATGTGTACTTTTCATAATTTTATTCAAGCCTGAATTGAGGATTGGTTATTCGACTTACATTGTTTATAACATTACATATTTGGTTAGAGTAAAGGTCTGTTCGCTGGAGATATGGTCGCCCCCCACATTAACTTTTTTGACCTCAGTTTAAGACAGCTTTTCCTTCAGGCCTATGGAAGCGGTCAGTTGAAAGAATCTGTTTCTCTGCTGCTGAATTACTGCTTTAGGGTGTCTAATGGTTTTATTTTATATTTTTAATGAAATGTGCACCACACTGAAAGCCTTGTGGCTGAAGGGCAGGTTATAAATATAATAAATGCAATTATATTAGAAAGCCAGCTATTGCAGTCACTAGCTTATTTAAGACATTAATAACAACAATAATGAAGTGAGTTAGCCAAGGATCAATACTTCAAGGGCTGTACAAGATTCAGACCCAGGTTAGAAGAAAATATGGCACAAGTTTAATTAGGAAAAAACAACAACTGTGAAATTATGTCTCTGAATTAGTTTCAGAGCAATTGTGCAATTGTGAAGCATTCTTCCACACTCTCCAAAGAGTAGCATTACTTTTGTATGCAGTTCTTGACTCACTGCAGGGCTCCTATTTCTTAGTACTCACATTCTATGCTTGTTTACCTCATTTGTTTTGGACAGAGTGGGTGTTAATATGATGTGTTTGGAGTCTAAGGATGCTGTATCTTATGTCTCAAGGGAGACTAGGTTAGAAAACAACTAGGTTTCTTAACAACTGGGTTAGGAAATATATCTTCCAAGGATATTCTAGGTAAAGTGGGTTATTTCCTCATAACTAATCTGAGACAGGGGGAAAGGCTATCTAATGCTCATTTTCATGAGATTGCACTCCCTGATAGCTCCCCATTTAAAAGAGTCTTGGGCTGCTTTTAGGAATGCAGTTTTAGAGCTTTCTCTAGAACGGGGCTGCCCAAAGATCTTTTGCTGCCTGAGGCAGAGCAGTAAACATCCCCTCTCCCTAAGTCAAGGTGTGCAGCATCCAAGATCAAGTAAGCTATTCTGGCACCCAAGGCAAAAAGTCTCAGAAGCACTCCTCCACTGCTTTGGCATTAAAAATACAATGATGCATTAACTAAGATTTGGCTGTCCCTTCCATTGCTCTATCAATCAGCTGCCTGAGGCAGCCACTTCACTATGCCTAATGGTAGGGTCAGCCCAGTTCCAGGAATATATATTACACATAGAAGGTAACCATGGCTGGACTATGACTGGGCTTAGCTAGGGATTTTGAGAGGTTTTTCAACGCTTGGCACTCAGGCCAAGCCTGACATGGACACATGTACATCCTATCCTGAAAGATTTTTCTTTTTTCTAATAGAGAAAATGTTTTAGATGTGTTTTCAAGGTTTTTAGATACAGCTGGTGTGTGGAACCTTTGGCCCTCCAGATGTTGCTGAACTCCAACTCCCATCAGCCCCAGAAAACCTGAACCATGGCCAGGGAATGATGGGAGTTGTAGTCCAGCAACATCAGGAGGGCCAAAGGCTCCGTACATCTAGGTTACAGGATAAAAATCACAAACAATTTCTGGTGGTTGATTCAAGTGATTATAAAAGTACAAAACAACAACCTCTCAACAATTTCTGAAGTACACGTGTGCAATTCCAACCCCCCACCCCACCCAGAATAAAGTGCTAAGGAACACTGAGCTCTAAATTCTCAGCTGGATGCCAAAGCTGAAAAACAAGAACTGCTGGGGACTGAACTTCAGTGCCCTTTATGTGTAGTCAACTGCACATGTGCAGCCCTGACCTGAAAAAGCTCTCAACTGCACACAGAACAGCAGTTCAAGACTCTGTAGTATGAACTGAAAAAGGGGTAAATGCCTTGTTCACAAAGCAGGGCTGTTCTGACCATAGTCACAGGAAAAGTCAGCATAATTTTATTTGTTACAGCCGAACGGGAAATATTTAGACACAGACTGCTTGGACAGTGATCTTTTCATTATAGAAAAATCAAGATTGGCATGCCACCTAACACTGCAGCACAAAAGTATCCAGAATACAAAAAAAAACCTAGTTTTGAGCATTACTACTGAACTCCTGGGTTTTTGTTCATTATCAAGAAAGGAAACAATCAGAGATCATCTTAACCTCCCATGATACTGAGTAGCAACCAAATGACACAGGCCAATTTAGATGAGGAATCGATTCTGCTTCTCCCACTTTTGGCACTAAATAAACTCCTGGTGATTCCACCACCCTTACGAGAGTGGAAGAGGACTTTCTGTGGAAGCTGCTAAATGGGGGAATTGCCTCCCCACAGAGGTGCAGCTTCATTGTACTGCTTACGCAATAGACTGAAGATGCTCCTCTTTAGTGTGAGACTAACCATCTTTGTTAAATTTATGCAATTATTTCCATTTGGAATGGCTTTACTTGTTTTATCATAGTAAAGGTTGCATCTGTTTTTATAATTGTATATGAAATTGTTGTAACCTGAACTGGGACCTTATAGTAAAAAAGTAAGAACTTTTGTAAACAAATATGCCTTAATGCTTACAGAACAGGCAATTACCGTATTTTTCGTCGCATAGGACGCACCTAGTTTTTTGGGGGGGAAATAAAGGGGGGGAAATTTCCTTTATTTCCCCCCCCCCCAAACCAGGTCGGGGAACAGCGGGATGGCGGCGCTGCGCCTCCCCGCTGTCCCCCAAGCTTGTGGGGCTGCCCGATGTCTGCCCGAAGCGCGCTCTGCTTCAGCGCTCCCCGCGCTCAGTGCAGCAGGCTGCTATCCGCAGCCTAGGGAGCCCTGCAGGAACTGCCTAGCCTGCGGATGTCTTCCCGAAGTGCCGGGAGCTCTGCTTTCAGTGCGCCCCGCACTCCGGGAAGCAGGCTGCTAGCCGCAGCCTACAGAGCCCTGCGGGAACTCCCGCAGGGCTCCCTAGGCTGCGGATGTCTTCCCGAAGCGCCAGGCGCTCTGCTTTCAGCGCTCCCTGCGCTCCGGGAAGCAGGCTGCTATCCGCAGCCTAGGGAGCCCTGCGGTAACTCCCGCGGGCTCCCCAGGCTTGCTGATAGCTTCCTGAAGCCTGGAGAGCAAGAGGGGTCGGTGCGCACCGACCCCTCTCGCTCTCCAAGCTTCAGCGAAAGCCTGCATTCGCCCCATAGGATGCACCCAGATTTCCCCTTCATTTTTGGAGGGGAAAATGTGTGTCCTATAGGGCGAAAAATACGGTACTTCTCATTAGTAGGAATCCTGTAAAGATTATAAAATGTCCTGTAAAGATTATACAGTGGTACCTCCGGTTATGAACTTAATTCGTTCCGGAGGTCCGTTCTTAACATGAAACCATTCTTCACCTAAGGTGCGCTTTTGCTAATGGGGCCTTCTGCTGTGCGCGACTTCCGCTCGCATCCCAGGGCAAAGTTTGCTTCCAGGAGCACACCTACTTCTGGGTTAGCGGAGCTCGTTACCTGAAGCGTTCGCAAGGAGGACGGTACGTAACCAGAGGTATTACTGAAAAATGCTGAAGAAATGTGCAGCATATATAGATCTTCTTTGATACTGTGCAGTTTCTTTAATAAAAAGACATGAGGGAAGTGTCTACAACAAATGCTTCTTTGGTATAAACTATCCACAGAACAGAAGTTGCCCGACACTGAGAACAATGCTAATATACAAAGAATGAATTAAATCTTTGCTTCATACCCACAGAACAATCTGTCTCTCTTGGTAGACACAAAGCATGTGTTAAGCATATGCAAGATTCACTGCTTAGTCTTGCATAGTGTTCAGCAGCATTCAAAATACAAAGCAAGAGAAAAGAAACTACAGTAATTTCACGATCTATGTTTAATTTATAACATGAAGCCATTTCCCCTTAGAGGTGAGGGAAAGGCACTCCCTATTTTCCCAGAATTCAGTCACAGTACTGAGAACAGGTTCTGCCATTAAACCTCTGTAAAGCCCAAGTTAAGTTGTGGGGAACTTTAACCTTTATTTTCCTGCTTTACACTAAACAACCAGAGTTAAAAATTCCGCACAAATCTATAGAACACATCCATAACGCTAACTGCTGTCAATCAGATCATAATAAAAGAACCAATACCAAACGCTAAATGAATCCACCTGTCTACTAAGATTTTTCTGGGAGACCCCTCTCCAAGTCTGCCTCTGCAAGTGAGTTTGTTGAAAACAAATAACAGGGTCTTCTCAGTTATGGCACCTTGACTCTGGAATGCACTTCCAGAAGGCTCATTTGACACCAAGTTTACATTTTGAGTGCCAGGTGAAGGACCTTTTGATTTAATAAGCAAAACAATAATCCCCAAACCCCACACAGTTTAAAAGGCCATATATTGTTTAATTTGTCAAAAGCCTGGGAGAAGAAGAATTTATTTTTCTGCTACTCTTGTTTTTCTTTTGTATTTTTTCTACTGTTTAAATTGTGCGGGCTTTTGACAGCAGCTTAAGGGGAAGACGGAAGCTATGCCTCCTTCAGAACCATAGCTCTCATTTAAAGTCACATTCTCAAGAACCATCAGAACTTTGCAGGACAGCGTGATCATACAGCAATGAAAGCACAGCCTAGTGACTGTGGGTACCTGCTCAGGTTGCTGATCCATAGGCTTCTCATTTAATGGATGATCCGGAAGACTTGCCAAGTGCTGCTTTGTTGTCACCTTGTCCATTATCAGGAGATTTCCTGGACTAGAAATGCCACTGTCTTCCTGGGCATCGCTGTTTGAAAACACACTTGCTGCATCATACTCTGCGGCAGCAAGTGCCTGGTCTTCTGTAAGGGTTTTCTGACAATCGTCACCTTGACTGCTTGTTATACTCTTCCTCTCTAGAGTTTCTAGTGAGGAGCAAGAGATGTGGCATCCCGAATGGGAGTCAGCTAGAACCACCCCTAAGGGACAGCAATGGCTATCAGAGATAATGACATGGTCTTCTTTGTCGGTCATGGTGATCAGGAGTTGGCTGCAGTGATTGCATCTCTCTGGAATAGGCTTTATGTCTTGAGTAGGGAGGCACTGCACAAGAGCCAGGCTGTGAGAGGCTCCGCAAGCAATCTGGAGCACAAGACGGCCTGCCAGGTACTCGACCTTTTGTGGTTTGGTAACTGGAAAAGTGTTGGTTATGAGCCCCAGCTGGCAGCCACTTCCCCATGCCCATATCTCCCTGCTTAGGGAGAGTGCCAGGGTGTGCTCCTCTCCACATGCCAGCTGCAAAATCCGTATTGGCAAGGGATGGCTAGCTTCAGAGTCAGAAATACTGATGGGTTTGGGTTCCGGCACAAAGGCCTGGTTGGCCACTGCACACTGGCCGGCAGAATTTCCACCCCACATGTACACGTCGCCACCTTCAGTCACTGCTCCACAATGGAAGCTGCCAGCTGCCACTGTAACAACATGTTGTCCATTCAAAGCCTTTTCCAAGATGGGACAGCTGATATAAGCATCTTCCAATTCAACCCTCCAGGGAAGCTTTCCAAAACTGTAAACCTCACCATCTGAAACAAATAGACACACACACTGGAAATACAGTACAATTACTAGAGAATCAAATCTATTAATAGGCTAGTTTTCATTGGTTCTGAAGGCAAATTTACAGAAGAAGAAGAAAAGATGGATTTGATATCCCGCTTTATCACTACACCACACTGGCTCAGAGACATCTGCCCACAAAGCAAGGTCCTACATATGAAAGAATTGATCTAGGACAAAAATCTTAAATAAAATTTTAAAGAGTTTGACATCATCTTTCTTCACGAGAACATGCATGGCTCAGTTCTTGCCTTTCTCTGGCTATACCAAATTCATTAAAAAGAGGTACAAAGGTATAATCCAAATGTGCAATTATAAATACATTTTTTTAAATACTGAAAACCACTGTTTCCATCCTCATAAAATGCAATTGTGAAAAATCAATAACTTTGAAATTTCATTTTACAAATGCTATCATCATCATCATCATCTTAAATATTAAATAATGCTCTTAGGACCAACATTCCATACCTTCTGAGAGAAGCACACCATGGTTTATGCCAACTGCTGCCTGCAACACTATCTTTCCACTCCAACCTGGAAGTCTTTCAGGATCTGGACAACAGCAACCAGCCTGCCACGTATAGACCAGGCCTCTCTCTCGCGCTCCCTCTTGGTCTGCTGAGCTATGTAGCAAAATAATTAAAATGCTGATAATGTAAGGTGAATTTAAAGTCTACACAAGTTTAATTCAGAGGAAATTGTTTTGCACATATGCATGATAATTCAGCTGCACTTCATTCTCAGAATGCAGGTTTTATCCATATGTAATATCCAGGAGGGCAACTCATTGTTAAATACCAAACACCAGTAGAAGGAAAACTTAAGAGCATGTTTGCACACCCTCAACATCGGTCTGCGTAAGTTTAAAGCATGCCTATTCCCAGTATCCCTTGTACAGATAAGACAGGGAAGCAGTGCAGCACAAATTATATGATAGTGACTGGACAATAACCAGGGAGACATAGGTTCAAACTCCCACTCAAACATTAAGCTCAATGGATGACTTTGGGCCAGTATCTCTGTCTGTCTGTTCACTACTAGGAACAATTAGAAGCAAACCTTTATACTATAAAATGCTGTGAAGAAGAAGAAGAAGAGTTTGGATTTGATATCCCGCCTTTCACTCCCTTTAAGGAGTCTCAAAGCGGCTAACATTCTCCTTTCCCTTCCTCCCCCACAACAAACACTCTGTGAGGTAAGTGAGGCTGAGAGACTTCAAAGAAGTGTGACTGGCCCAAGGTCACCCAGCAGCTGCATGTGGAGGAGCGGAGACGCGAACCCGGTTCCCCAGATTGTGAGACTACCGCTCTTAACCACTACACTACACTGGCTCTACACTGAACCAAAAATGGCTATTTGTTTTCCTTTTCCCCTATCCTCTGGTTCCAAAGAAGAGTCAGAGTTTAAATAGGTGTGCTGGAATACCATCAATTATTATTTCCTTGGCTTAATATGTTATACAGTTTTAAAAGCATATTAAATCAGATTTGTGAATAAGTTCAGAAACCTTACTAGCCTACAAAAGGCTTTTACTCTGCCTACCTATATACAGGTAGCCATTTTTGCCACCTCAACAGTCTGAAATATTCACTTGTTTCCGATTTGTAAGATGCCCCATACCTACTGGATCAAAGGTGATTCTTCCTTGTCACAGGCAAGTGGATCCAAAATTCTATTTACAGATAGGTAGCTGTGTTGGTCTGCCATAGTCAAAATAAAAAAATTCCTTCCAGTAGCACCTTAAAGACCAACTAAGTTAGTTCTTGGTATGAGCTTTCGTGTGCATGCACACTTCCTCAGATACCAAAATTCTATGAGTTTGAATTTTTTTGCACCACCTGTTTAGATGTAGCATCAAATACAAGTAGGCTTACCTTTCTTCTTTAGGGTCCATCAGTCAGCAAGAACAGGCCATTACCAAATCATTCCTCTTTGAGATAGGAACTGTTAAGACGAAAGTGAAACACAAGTTTAGCAGCTGAAGTACATGTGGAAAAGCATCTGGCCCGCCGGTTGGTTTAATCTGGACTCTGTGGCAGTTTATTTCCTGGGGTAAAAATCCTAAAAAACGCCTAACTTAACCCCCCAAAAAAAAGCTCAACAACTTTGGGGTAAAATAATAAAAAAGCTCAACAACTTCAATCCTAAATAAAAGTTTAATAACCTTGGTTGGCCCTTTGGTCGGCCCTCACGGCCCTTCACTTCATCAGATCTGGCCCTCTTTGAAAAAAGTTTGGACACCACTGTCCTACAGGGTGCAAGAAAGTGCAAAAAAAAAAGGCATCTCAGCTTTGAACATCTACAGAAGACTGGAATGCGTAAAAGTTTCTATGCTATGCCATAAAAAAAAATTAGAAACAAAAGCTCAACAGAATTACTCTGCCCACAGATTTCATGAAAGGCCTTTTCACTGCAAGTTTTTTAAAAGAACGCTCCTTCAAAACAGACCTTTTCAGCTAGCACCACTCTTATGACCAGCTGTTAAAGTGTCCAATTAGGACAGTCAAAGCCCTCAGGAGAAAGTTGTGATTATTCAACACTTTCTTTCCTTATTGAAAGCAAGTTTTTAACATACGTTTTCAGTTTCAAGAGATCTCTTATATACACAGTTGCAGAACAACAACCATGGCTGCTTCTCACACTTCCATATACAAGACTATACTTACAAAGCTGGAACTGTGTGTGTATTGTACGAACCCCCACCCCAGCTCCTTGCCATGATACAAGTAAGAAAACCATACAAGTGTTACCTCTTCCCTCATGATACACATATCCTGCTGCTGGGCAGCCATAAATACATGCCATGGCAAGAAGCAACAGAATTTCCCTATAATTCAGCATCTCCGTTTCCTTACTTGTGAAAACACTAACATTTAGAAAAATCTGATATGAGAAACAATTCTACTGGATGATTAAAAACAAAAAAATCTATTTACTAATGATATCACATTGCCTTGCATATATAATTTAGCTGCTTAAGTATATATTACCCAAAACGAAGACTCTTGTAGCACCATAAAGACTAACAAATTTAGTATGGCATAAAGCAGGCATGGCCAAACTCGGCCTTCCAGCTGTTTGGGGACTACAACTCCCATCATCCCTAGCTAACAGGACCAGTGGTCAGGGATGATGGGAATTGTAGTCCCAAAACAGCTGGCGGGCCAAGTTTGGCCATGCCTGGCATAAAGCTTTTGTAGATTACAGTCTACTTTATCAGATGCTTGGATTTAAATCCTAAATATTGCTGCTCTGTGTCACTGTGGTGTTTGCACAGTGAGGTCAGCCCAGCCTCTTCCCAGTACTTCTATATTCTGCTGCCTCTGGCAAGATGCACACTAGTGACCATCATTACATCTGTGAAGCTGTATTTTAAACCCGATTTTAGTTTTGTTTTGTAAGAGAATGTCTGGTTATTTTCTTTCATGCTGGCTTACTGCTTTGATGATAAACGAAGTAATGCACACAGAACCATCACCTGAACATTGAAATTGTGTCAGATTCCCCTAAGGCCTTTTAAAAACTTCCAGTACCACATTATAAAAAGAATAAAGACAATAAGCAGGAACCAAGTGGTATACCTAATAAGTGCACAGTGCACCAGTTCAATTACTTGTGACTCTCAGGAAAAACCAAAGGGTTCTCATAGCAGCTTTACTCCACTCCTCATAGCTCTCATACGTTCTTAATCTAGTTCAAGTGCCTGCACTTGCTTCACTTCCTCCCAAGTAGCTAGCTCTGGGCTTCCAATTTCACACACCACTCTTGGGGAAGTTGTGGGAGAATCCAGAAGGAGGCTGCAGAATCATCCAATATTTCCACTTCCTCAAACGGGGTGCCACTCAAGGCTGCTAGCACAAGTTTTGTTGGCTCCAGGGGTTCCCACTTGTGTTCATGGCCACCACAAGATCTTGTTCCTCTCCCACAGAAGAGATTTCCTTGGGATGAATGCCCAGTTGGACCCCTGAAGTACACATTTTAGAAGTTTAGCCCCACTGAACCCATGGATGTATGGAACATACTTCTGAGTAAATTTGATTGATGTTGCATTGACATTGGAGAATGCAAAACCCATGGCAAATGAGAGTAGGAAGACTGAAAACTTAACAGCATTCAGGATTAAAGGAACAATTAATGCAGATTTTAAAAAAAGTTATAGGAAGAAAATGTAACCAAACATTACACCAATTAGAGCAAGACATGTAAACTACTGGAAGATCTTCAAATGTTGCAGTTGTGTAACACTATTCCAGAATTAAAGATGCAAGACTTCACCATTTCCTCGCCACTTCCCTATACAATTTTTTAAAATGCTGTGCAAGGAAATTGCCTCCCATCCCTGTCTTCAGACCGAAATAAACACTAAGCAAAAACTGCTGACTGGTCATTTAACCATGTCTTTATTCCCATGAACATCTCATTCAGCAATATAAAAGAAAACAGGATACAACATGAAGGTGCCACTAGCCTCCCTTAAATAAAAAAGGTGTCACATCTTTCATTATGGGAGCCAATCTTGAAAATCAGAACTCTTATTCTTAAGGCAATTTGATGGCAATTGCAGACAATTTAAGAAGCTTGTAAACACTTCCAATCCCAGTTTTCATTCCCTTGAAGGTAAGATTGGATATACTTAATGTTTAGTTTTAATGGCTCCCAGGTCTGTATGGCATTCATTCCCAAAACAATATGGCTGCCCTTGAAGAGAATGGCATCAGTCAAGACATCAGACCAGCATATGCTTCCATGGGGAGTGGGAAGGAATCACAGTTTCTCCAGTAGCTGCAGTTGCAGAAAAATGCTTCTTTCCCAGCAGACAGGACTATTACACCCACGGTGCTGCAGGAATGCCTGTGGAACAGTGTATTGTTCTTACTGTATGTGAGGCAGGACTGAAGCAACTTTCGAACGTAATACTGTGAGATCTGCATCAAAATGTTGCAGCATAGTAGGCTCCTGTTCAGGGTTCCATGCATTCTTCAGGGATGCTCCATTCCATTTTAAAATAATTGCAAATCTTTGTCCCTGTCCTTCAAAATACAATTGTCCCTTGGGGGCCTCTTCAGTCATCTGCTCGGTGCTGGCTTCCACATCTTTGCAAAAATATATTTGAAGGAGGGGGGAGACTATCCCTCAGCAGCAAAGCTGGCCTTGTTCCATTTAATAAAGCAGGAACAGAGATATCACTAGCCACGACTACGCAGAGCAAAGCAGTAGCAGCGGCAACTGCAAACAATCTCCCCCTGGAAAAGCAAGCTCTGTTTGGAAAGGCCCTAAGCCACAGCTGGTAAGAGGGACCAATGCCATCACACATTGATACCTTGCCAGATAGTTGTTTTTCCATACAAACACACACACAAAAAGACCTGCGCAAGGCACAGAATGAAACATTATCCAGCCCTTCTAAGAGGCAGGCAAAAGCTGTATTCGGAGTGGCGGAGGGGAAAAGGACCGAACTCCAAAACTCAACAGGTTCACACTTGATGCTAGTTTTAAGTCTCTTCACGTTTATGGAGGAAGGAAGGGAGTGGAAACAACATCCCCTTCCCTTCACGACAGGAAAGGCCACAGTGCTTACGAGGTGAGGGACTACATATATAAGCATATATATATATATATTTGTGTTAACGAAAACAGATAGATGGAGGTGCCTTGCCCCCCCTACAGAAAAAAGAAAATAAATTTCGTGCTGGTTTATTAAATGACAGGCAGCCCACAGCAACGATGCCAATGAGAGCAATGACGACAGGCAGGTGAGGCTGGTTCCAAACGTGAGGCGGGCGACGTCCGTTTTCTCTCATACCTCTCCCCCCCCGCGCGCGCGCTAAGCACGTGACTTAAGTTTCACTCACCCCTCGCGCGCTGAGGGGTGGGGTAGAGGAGGAGGGGGGAAAGGGGGCTAAAGCGGCGGTTGGGAGTTGGCGCGCGCGAGCCGCTCGGAACCCGGCGTCGTCGTCGTCGTCATCCTCCTCCCTTACTAACCACCCCTCTCCCTCTCCCCCCCTCCCGTGCGTGCGTGTGTGGCGTTCCCCCCCCCCCCCGCTTCTCACCTGCAACCGCGCGCCTTACGCTGTAAGCCGCCGAGCTCCCCGCCGGCTTCTAGGGACGCTCAAACCAGCTGATTCACGTAAAGAGCGGGCGGGTGTGAGGGGCGGGCCCTGGCGGGCCCTGGGGGCGGGGCCAGCCTTTCGGCCTCTGCTGAGGGAAGATTAGGGAAAGAGGCTGGGAAAGCGAAGGCGGGGGCGGTAGGCCGGGCGGAGAGCGCTCGTGAGGACGGGGCCCCGAGTGGGACAAACTAGTGCGAGGGGCGCTAAGAAAGTCAACTTCGGCCAACCTGGGTTTTTCCTCACGCGCGGCGAGGCACCGTCCTTTCACACACACACACCCCCACACCCCACACACAGAGAGATATTTTATGCGCACATGTGAGGTGAATGCTTTAGCTGAGATTCCTGCACTGCAGGGGGTTGAGATAGATGACCCTTGGGCGTAGCTGTCAACTTTTCCCTTTTCTTGCGAGGAATCCTATTCGGAATAAGGGAATTTCCCTTAAAAAAAAGGAAAACGTTGACAGCTATGCCCTTGGAGTCCCTCCCAACTCGACCATTCTATTATCCAGTGCCAGATTTATGTAAAAGCTTAACAAGGTATAGTTTAGGGGCCCCCAAAAAATTAAAGGGGGAAAAACAACTGGATGTACATTTCCAAAATATAAGATATAAAACAAATAAAATAAAACATATACAGCAACAGTGTTTTGTGTTGTGTAGGCTCCAATCATGGAATGCCTGCTAGCTTGCTCCCTAAAATACCCCTCATTTCTATATATATATAGGGTGCCTACACTGCATGGACTGGTTGCATGGCAACATGTGCAAATGGCTTTAGATACCTATTAGGTCCATAAATTACCATATAGCATATATTCAACACAAAAAACCAGTGGCAATTTGTTGTTGACAAAGGACAGCTGGACATATAAAAGGCCCAATTACCTTCAGTAGCTTAGGGCCTCATCAAACCTAAATCCGGCCCTGCTATTATAATCTCTGTGGTACGGAGGAGAGCGTTGACTGCAGCGCCCTAAGCGTCCCCTCAGATACCTGTCAAGGTGTATCGTTCTGCCTTTTTTCTTTTTTTTAATAAGATATTTATTAAAATTTCCAATTTTTTACAAACAAAAAGAACAAACAAACATAAAAATATTAAAAACACATAAGTTTCACAACTTATTTTCTTGTGACTTATTTCCCCAACCTCCTCATACCTCCCCTTCTTGTATACCCAGTTTAAATTGTTTATACAGCAAATCCTTATCTCAACATCTTAAATTATTGTAGCTTTAAATTCTTGCTTACAAAAAGAAAGTCATTTTATCATAGTTACAGCTTGAAACCACTTAATTTCAATCCAGCATCATTCAACATTCCGTAATTTTACAATATTTTTGTAGATAGTCCTTAATTTTTTTCCAATCTTCTACCGACTCTTCTCCCTGGTCACGGATTCTGCCAGTCATTTCTGCCAGTCCCATACAGTCAATCAGCTTCATCTGCCATTCTTCTAAAGTGGGTAGGTCTTGTGTCTTCCAGTACTTTGCGATAACCGTTCTGCCTTTTTTCTCTGCCGTGGGAAGATTAGCGCGTAAAGCAGCATGACAATAAATTTAATAGTCTCCTCTGTGGGCTCTCAGCGTAGAATTGTAGGATGTCAATGCAATGCAGGGGTCTCAGCTAAAGCAACCAGGGCAAATGGCCACACAACCTCTGCTTTAAAACCTCCAAGGAAGGAAGAGTCCACCACCCCGTGGAGTCTAACTGCTCTTAGTGTCAGAAAGTCCTTCCTGATGTTTAGTCGGAATCTCCTTTCTCGTAACTTGAAGGCATTGGGTTCGAATCCTGCCCTCCGGATGTCGGGAGCGGGTGGCGCTGTGGTCTAAACCACTGAGCCTCTTGGGCTTGCCAATCGGAAGGTCGGCGGTTCAAATCCCAGCAATGGAGTGAGCTCCCGTTGCTCTGTTCCAGCTCCTGCCAACCTAGAAGTTTGAAAGCACACCAGTGCAAGTAGATAAATAGGTACCGCCGCAGTGGGAAGGTAAACAGTGTTTCCGTGTGCTCTGGTTTCCGTTACAGTGTTCCGTTGCACTAGAAGTGGTTTATTTTATTTTTTAAAATAATTTTTATTAACAAACGGATCAAATCACATTAGTTCCAAATTTCAAAACCGGATTTTAAATTTTTGTTGGGGGTACCCATGCTTCGAGCTCAGAAAGGGTCCAATCATCTCTTATTTCTGCTGCTTTGATGTTCACAGTTCTGTCCATTCATCTCTTTGTTGTTTTCCTTTACAAATCATCTTTCAATTTTCTTGTTGTTATCGTATTTCCCCCCCTTTCTTTATAACCTCTGAAAGTCTCCACAAGCAAGTTGAAACGAACTTTGTTATAATCCTGTGTGGATTTTCGCATTAATCTAAGAGTCGTATTCAGACGGCAGACACCATTTCAACATTTCCATAAAATACAGTCTCAGCGTCCGCTCATTAGCTTTCTCAGACCTGCTTCTTCGACATCAATCTTTTCAGGGGGTTCTGCCAGATCAAACGCAGAGTCACATATGATAACAAAGCCACGGCTTCCTCCCCCTCTTCTTCGTCATTCCTGCAACAGAGCCTGTCTTGGCACCAGAAGCGGTTTAGACAGGAAAGCTATCTGTGGGCAAACGTCGGCTCCCTCGACCTGAAAGCGAGATGAGCGCCGCAACCCCATAGTTGCCTTTGACTGGACTTAACCGTCCAGGGGTCCTTTACCTTAACCAACCCTCTGAAGCAGGAGAAATTAAGTTGGCCGCAGAACCCACCTGGGCACTGTGCTGAACACCAAAGAGTGTCCCGAGTTCAGAGTTGAAAGCCATTGAAGCAGTCAGAGTTGAGGCACTGCCGTGAAGAAGCCCAAATTTAAAATTAACTTTAAACAAAGGGTGCAGTAAGCCAGGAGTCTGAAGCCGGCACTCACTCAGAAACCGAGTTTGGGGAATGCCGGCAGCAGGTGACTGACTTTTAAAAACACCACCTGCTCCACCAACTCAGCCTCTTAAGTGGCTGTGATAGGTGAAATTATAACTACCCATCTTCAAAACACCCTCTCACTTGGGATTTGGGTCAGTATGCAAGACAGCAGCTTGTGGGTAACCTAACCTAGGTCCTAGCAGACGTGGCTTCAGGCTGTCCAGTAGGCCAAAGGATTGTTCACTCTGTCTGACAGGTAGTGCACCACAATAAATTCAAGTGCTATCCTGGGTGGAATCTACATACACATAAAAAAAAGTTCTGATTTTTTTAAAAAAGTTTTTTAAAATACATTGAATTTTCCATAAGTTTCACCATCGCTATTTGGTGTTACCTTGTATATTAACAACAACAACAACAACAACAACAATAATTATTATTATTATTATTAATAATAATAATAATAATTTATTTTTTATACCCCGCCCATCTGGCTGAGTTTCCCCAGCCACTCTGGGCGGCTTCCAATCAAGTGTTAAAAACAATACAGCATTAAATATAAAAAACTTCCCTAAACAAGGCTGCCTTCAGATGTCTTTTAAAAAGAAGATAGCTGCTTATTTTCTTCACAGGGCGGGTGCCACTACCGAGAAGGCCCTCTGTCTGGTTCCCTGTAACCTCACTTCTCGCAATGAGGGAACCACCAGAAGGCCCTCGGTGCTGGACCTCAGTGTCCGGGCTGAACGATGGGGGTGGAGACGCTCCTTCGGGTATACAGGACCGAGGCTGTCTAGGGCTTTAAAGGTCAGCACCAACACTTTGAATTGTGCTCGGAAACGTACTGGGAGCCAATGCAGATCTCTCTCTTTTTTTATAATAATTTTTATTCATTTTCCAAATATTTTTATACAATCAGCTCATATTTAATCACATAATCATCAATTTTTGACTTCCCTCAGTTTCTCTGCCAATCTTTCATTAAAATTTCTATTGTTAACGCATTTCTAACCTTATTATTGCCTTTAACCATTCCTCTTCCTTTCTCCTACTTTCTTTTTTACAATATTTCTTAATTTTTCACAGAGACTCTTCAAAACCAACAAGCGTTGTCTGTACATCACATATGCTTTTCAGATATTCTGTAAATCTCCCCCAGTCCTCAATAAACTTTTGGTCTTTCTGATATCGAATCTTCCCAGTTAGTTTATCCAATTCTGCGTATTCAGTCAATTTCATTCTCCATTCTTCCACTGTTGAAATTTCTTCCTGCTTCCATCTTTGCGCCAGAAGTATTCTTGCTGCTGTAACTGCATATCGGAAAAGGCAATGCAGATCTCTCAGGACCAGTGTTATGTGGTCCCGGCAGCCGCTCCCAGTCACCAGTCTAGCTGCCGCATTCTGGATTAATTGCAGTTTCCAGGTCACCTTGAAAGGTAGCCCCACGTAGAGCGCATTGCAGTAGTCCAAGCGGGAGATAACCAGAGCATGCACCACTCTGGCGAGGCAGTCTGCGGGCAGGTAGGGTCTCAGCCTGCGTACCAGATGGAGCTGATAAACAGCCGCCCTGGACACAGAATTGACCTGCGGCTCCATGGACAGCTGTGAGTCCAAAATGACTCCCAGGCTGCGCACCTGGTCCTTCAGGGGCACAGTTACCCCATTCAGGACCAGGGAATCCTCCACACCTGCCCGCCTCCTGTCCCCCCAAAAGAGTACTTCTGTCTTGTCAGGATTCAACCTCAATCTGTTAGCCGCCATCCATCCTCATTAAGTGCAATATTGCACTTAAAACGTTTTATTTGCAGCTGTATAGCTGAGTTCCAGGTTGGGGACTTCTACGTGCAACCACAGACCCCAACGCCCACATTCCCAGTCCACTAATGCTGTACAGTTTCTTCCTTTTCCAATTTACAGTTCAGTTCTCTACATTTCTGCATCAGTTTCCTTTTTTTAAAAAAAAAGCTTTGTGAAAATTCATCAGCATTTTAGTATGAGTCTCTCCTAAAATACACATTTTTTGTATGAAATTCTATCCAATATACACATTGTTGCAAAATGGTTTTCCCCCAATTAAAAAGTGCATTATGTGTTATTTTCACAAATATATGCATTTATATACACACTTCACTTTAGTGTATGCATTTTTGTACACATTTATACACTGCAGCATTTGAAAGACTACAGATTTCAAAGAATGGCTTTACAGTGCTACCTCAGGTTACAGACGCTTCAGGTTACATACGCTTCAGGTTACAGACTCTGCTAACCCAGAAATATTACCTCGGGTTAAGAACTTTGCTTCAGGATGAGAACAGAAATCGTGCTCTGGCGGCGCAGCAGCAGCAGGAGGCCCATTAGCTAAAGTGGTGCTTCAGGTTAAGAACAGTTTCAGGTTAAGAATGGACCTCCGGAACGAATTAAGTACTTAACCCAAGGTACCACTGTATTTCAGTTCATGTATTCTTTTGGAAAGTATGAATTAGGTAGATTTGCCTTTAAATGCAAACGACATCGAATGTAAATATCTCTGCTATCCCTAGAAGAGAAGAGCTGTCTCTTCTCCTGCCTGGTCAGACCACAGACTTTGTTCCAGCCCATTGCCATTTTCCAAGTGGAATTCAATCACATGACAGAGAATTCAGGTAGCTCTGTAAAAATTGGTTTGGAAGGCTTGCACAACATAGCCTGATCATGCAAGTACAGTGGTACCTCGGGTTAAGTACTTAATTCGTTCCAGAGGTCCGTTGTTAACCTGAAACTGTTCTTAACCTGAAGCATCACTTTAGCTAATGGGGCCTCCAGCTGCCGATTTCTGTTCTCATCCTGAAGCAAAGTTCTTAACCTGAAGCACTATTTCTGGGTTAGCGGAGTTTGTAACCTGAAGCGCATGCAACCTGCAGCATATGTAACCCGAGGTACCACTGTAACACGAAAATGCAATAGAAAATGTGGGACAACACTTGCTTTGACATGTTGTCTAACCTAACAAACACAAATGCTTAATGAATAGCTGGTGTTTAATTTTGTTGCAAACAGATCAATAATAAGTAGATCACCTGGAAATTACCTGAGCACGCTCGCTTTCAGAAGCCATGTTTATTAAATCAAGAGAGCTGCACCAAGAATGAATTCGACATACTGGGTGGTAGGTGGGAGAAAAAAGGTTTCTGAAGTCATGAGACCAATTGTGGCCGAGACCTTATGCAAGTCATATGAACGTTCGTGCCTTTCCAAGCTCTGGCAAACTGAAGGGGAAACGGATAACAAGAGAAAGGAAGAAGATCAAATCGTCGGAAGACAGGAGAACATGGGAGAGGTACTATGCGGAAACGCTTTCAAGTCTAATTGCAGATGTTGCCATGAAGAGATAGAAGACTCATCACAAGACACTATTCAGCCTAATGGAGCAGATTGTGTTTTGAAGGTAAGTGGTATTCCAGCCAGGCTTTGGAGTTACATATATGGGAGAAGGAAAAGGGATCATATTTTCCATGGGATGTATACGGAAATCTCTGTATACATCCCATGGAATGTTTAGTTCACATTTTTTTAATACCATCTGTTTATATATAAAAACCCCTCAAAGTGGTTAGGGTTAGTAATTATTTTTAATGGCTCTGAGTAGGACTCTCAATAGCAATAATCCTATGTAGCTGTGTTGCAAAAAAAAGCATGAGAGAAAGCAAGATGGTGTAAATTCATTGGCTCGACTAATAACGGTCGACTTACGTGCATTCTACTCAACACAGCCACGTATGCACACAGCACCAGTGTAAGAAATTGTGAAGAAATGAAAGATGTGGGCAGGAATATTTATATTTGGGTGCCTTATCTTTTGCCTTTTTGCCCTGGCCAGGCGAGAGAGCCAAACAAGATGCCAAAGCCAGTGGATTCAACGCAGCCACAGTGGTTCCAGACACTTCCGGTCCAAAAAGCTGGAAGACGGCGGCAACGCCGTCTCAGTGATCCTTCTCAGGAGCTGGATTTTGCTGCGAGGTTCCAGTGGGTAAGCTTGCATAAAGTGATTAATAAAAGGCATTTATAGTCATGTATGTGTTTAAAGGTAAAGGTAAGGGTGGCGCTGTGGGTTAAACCACAGAGCCTAGGACTTGCCAATCAGAAGGTTGGTGGTTCGAATCCCCGCCACGGGGTGAGCTCCCATTGCTTGGTCCCTGCTCCTGCCAACCTAGCAGCTTGAAAGCACATCAAAGTGCAAGTAGATAAATAGGTACCACTCAGGTGGGAAGGTAAACGGCGTTTCCGTGCATTGCTCTGGTTCACCAGAAGTGGCTTAGTCATGCTGGCCACATGACCCAGAAGCTGTACGCCGGCTCCCTCAGCCAATAAAGCAAGATGAGCGCCGCAACCCCAGAGTCGGTCACGACTGGACCTAATGGTCAGGGGTCCCTTTACCTATACTTTATGCGTTTAAAGGTAAAGGTAAGGGACGCGGGTGGCGCTGTGGGTTAAACCACAGAGCCTAGGACGTGCCGATCAGAAGTTCAGTGGTTTGAATCCCCACAATGGGGTGAGCTCCCATTGCTCGGTCCCTGCTCCTAGCCAACCTAGCAGTTAGAAAGCACGTCAAAGTGCAAGTAGATAAATAGGTACCACTCTGGCGGGAAGGTAAACGGCGTTTCCGTGCGCTGCTCTGGTTCGCCAGAAGCGGCTTAGACATGCTGGCCACATGACCCGGAAGCTGTACACCGGCTCCCTCGGCCAATAAAGCAAGACGAGCGCCGCAACCCCAGAGTCGGTCACGACTGGACCTAATGGTCAGGGATCCCTTTACCTTTACCTTTATGCGTTAAAATGTGCAGTCCAACCCACTGTAAATAAATTTGACAATAAATGTAATAGATGAGCCAATGATGATCACAGAATCATAGAAATGTAGAGTTGGATGGGTCCCCAAGGGTCATCCAGTCCAACCCCCTGCAATGCAGGAATCTCAGCTAAAGCATCCATGACAGATGGTCATCCAACCTCTATTTAAAAACCCCCAAGAAAGGACAGTCCACAACCTCCCAAGAGAGAGCATTCCGCTGTCAAACAGCTCTTACTGTCACTTGTTGGGGACATGCAAGTCAGACTGTGTTCGTTCCCGGCCATCTTGAATCCCATCACCTCTCTTTTTGGCAATAAACAGCTGCGGATTTGTTCCACATCATGTAATCAGCTGAAGATCAGCTGCTTATCCAGTTTGTCCGATGAATAATTTTGGGTAACTTCAAAAGCGTGTTCACTTCAATACCATACCAAATCAATCCAGTAATAAGTATCATCCGTTTTCCATTCATTGACAATATAGCCTGTGTTTCTGCTGGGTTTGAAACTCCTTTGTTAAATCTAGTATTGAATACAGGCTTTCTCTGTCCTCACCCACATCTAAGCAAAGAAGAGGTCTCCCGTTTGGAAATGCTTCATCCTACCTGAATCTGGAGAAGCTGAGTGGGAGTTCTCATTCCACAGTATACAAAGGAATCAGCAGGTGAGTGATATTACAGGGGAAACCTTGGCTACTCTTGCATTAGTTGAACCTATAATGATTAAAATGTATCAGATTAATTGAGCACCATCAACTTAAGCATCACATGATAGATGAAGTATTACAAGAAACATTCCAGAATGCAAAGAAAATGTTTGCAGAGGAAATGAAAAGTCTGATATCTGTGCATCTGTTCTAGGCTATAAAAAAAAGGTAGCTTAAAATAGTCATACTGAAGATAAGTAGTTTTGGGTCTAATTTTAGGCATTTGTAAACATTTGACGCGGGTGGTGCTGTGGGTTAAACCACAAAGCCTAGGACTTGCTGTACAGTTCGAAAGCACCTCAAAGTGCAAGTAGATAAATAGGGACCGCTCCGGCGGGAAGGTAAACAGCGTTTCCATGCACTGCTCTGGTTTGCCAGAAGTGGCTTAGTCATGCTGGCCACATGACCCAGAAGCTGTACGCCGGCTCCCTCGGCCAATAAAGCGAGATGAGCACCGCAACCCCAGAGTCGGCCACGACTGGACCTAATGGTCAGGGGTCCCTTTACCTTTTTAAACATTTGCAAAATGTTTTCTGAATGTTTATTTTATTTTTGTAATATTTTTTTAAAAAGTTTTCTTACACAATTATCTAAATATGATGCATACAGCAAAGTTTGCCTGACCTGGATTAGAGGACGTTTCACCTGCAGACACTGGGAGGGAAGATTTGTTTGTGAGTTGAAGATGGCACATAGACAAAGGTGTACCAGCTGGGCCATCAGGGCAGAGCTTTGGAGCAAAAGTCCACACACACACACACACACACACACACACACACACACACACACGGCAATTGCAGCAGGGCTGATGACATATATTTTGAATTAAGGGAAGAAATGCACATGACCATATGGAGAATTTTCACCCTCTACAAATAAGACTCTACAAATAATAATAATAATAAAGTAGAGACATCACCTTGCCAACAAAGGTCCGTATAGTAAAAGCTATGGTTTTCCCAGTAGTGATGTATGGAAGTGAAAGCTGGACCATAAAGAAGGCAGATCGCCGAAGAATTGATGCTTTTGAATTATGGTGCTGGAGGAGACTCTTGAGAGTCCCATGGACTGCAAGAAGATCAAACCTATCCATTCTGAAGGAAATCAGCCCTGAGTGCTCACTGGAAGGACAGACCCTGAAGCTGAGGCTCCAATACTGTGGCCACCTCATGAGAAGAAAAGACTCCCTGGAAAAGACCCTGATGTTGGGAAAGATGGAGGGCACAAGGAGAAGGGGACGACAGAGGACGAGATAGTTGGGCAGTGTTCTCGAAGCTACCAGCATGAGTTTGACCAAACTGAAGGAAGGCAGTGGAAGACAGGAGTGCCTGGCGTGCTCTGGTCCATGGGCTCACGAAGAGTCGGACACGACTAAATGACTAAACAACAACAACAAATAAGACCATTAAGTTCAGGCTCTAACATTACTTAACAAAATCACTGTTTAACTCCACTGCTTCCCTGCTGGAAAACTGTGGATGTATGTCATTAAAGCATATATAAATATATTGGGCAACCATTAAAAGTAGTGGGTTCTCCGTGCAAGTACTGTTTTCATGTGTCTGTAAAACTACATGTCATATAATACTATATGACCACAATTTGGAGAACAGGGGAAAGTTTTTTATCCTGTATTCTCAAAACTCGCAGAACATTGGTTTGCGGGAGAAGTTTGATTCAATTCGCATTTAAGGCCAACCAACCTAAATCACACTTTCTGAAATAATACACGAACTAAAATGCAGCCGTCCTTCAAAATTTGCACTTTCAGTGCATCTATCAGTAGAAGTAGCTTGCAAAAATGAATAATATTAAATAAAATTGCTTTGCAGAAAAATGTGTGCTAGAAGAAATTTGCACTACAATGTTGTTGAGTTTCCATGACTTCTTTTCCAATAATAATTGGAAACTGGTGTGAGAAATGTGGACCTCCTGCAAAACTCTACAAATGAGTAAAACAACTTTTAATTTATGGCAACACAACAGCATCATATTTCCTGACACAGTAGTCACTGATTGTTCTTTTTCTTTTCTCTTTCTATTATTTTAAATTTTATTCATTGCTTTTTGGTTACAGGTATACCAAATACACCGTTCTGTTTATGTAAAATTTAATAAAAATATAAAAAAATTCCTTCCTGTAGCACCTTAAAGACCAACTAAGTTAGTTCTTGGTATAAGCTTTCGTGTGCATGCACACTTCTTCAGATACACACACATGTGTATCTGAAGAAGTGTGCATGCACACGAAAGCTTATACCAAGAACTAACTTAGTTGGTCTTTAAGGTGCTACAGGAAGGAATTTTTTTATTTTGACTATGGCAGACCAACACGGCTACCCATCTGTTAATAAAAATATATTTTTAAAAATGTTACACGCATTAGTATGTAATACACAACTTGCTTCTTCAATGGTACTAAATCAGTTGACTGAACCAGTGGCTGAACTAGGTTGAAACAGTTTTGTGTGTGCCTTAAATAGTGGATCCAGTTGTTATGTATGGGGTTTCATCAGTTGTGCTCTGTCCCTTTAGGATATATGGACAACTAGTAGCTTTGAAAGTCATTAGCCTGAAGACTGAGGAAGGAGTCCCTTGTACAACCATAAGAGAAGGTAAGATATTCACCATCTCTGGTAGCAGGGCTCAGTCCCTGAATCCACTTTCTGTACCAGGGCCGAGCCCTACACTATAGGAACTAATAAAAGTGCGTCTACATACATGCAGAGTACCAGTTCCTTGCTGCCAAACTATCTCATCTAGCAGGGCCAGGCTGCCTCAGGCATCTGATTTGGGGGGTGGGGGGAAAGGGAGATGCATGTGGGATTTTCTGCCTCAGGTGCCTAAATAAACCTCATCAGCAGTACTATGCACCTTGACTTTAGGAGAGGAAACAATTTCCTGCTGTCTCTCAGGCAACCAATTATATCTGGCAATTCCTGGCACATACAATTAAGGAGGGCTCCTAGCACAAATGGGACGCGGGTGGCGCTGTGGGTGAACCACGGAGCCTAGGACTTGCCGATCAGAACGTCGGTGGTTCGAATCCCCGTGACAGGGTGAGCTCCCGTTGTTCGGTCCCAGCTCCTGCCAACCTAGCAGTTCGAAAGTACGAAATGCAAGTAGATAAATAGGTACCACTCCAGCGGGAAGATAAATGGTGTTTCCGTGCGCTGCTCTGGTTCGCCAGAAGCGGCTTAGTCATGCTGGCCACATGACCCGGAAGCTGTACGCCGGCTCCCTCGGCCAATAAAGTGAGATGAGCACCGCAACCCCAGAATTGGCCATGACTGGACCTAATGGTCAGGGGTCTCTTTACCTTTACCTTTACCTAGCTTAAATGACAATAGTATATTCCAGGGACATCCAACTTCCAGGGGACTGCGATCTACTCACATGATTAAAATCTGTTTCAGGTCAAGGTTGTTAAGCTTTTTTTAGAGAGGAGCGTCACGCGTTTTAGGGAGGAACAACCCGATTTTAGGGGCGCGGATTCAGGTCATAGGGAATATCCATTTATTTAGGTGTTTGGGTAAAATAAAATAAAAAACGCTCACAAACAGATCAATAATGACAGTCTGCCGCACAGAGGAAACTCCAGCTTCCGCTCTAGCAATCTAGACGATGGGGGGAGGGGGCAGGGCCGGATGGAGGAGCCAGCGATCTACCGTGATCTACCTTAACCTCCTGGGGATTGCCCAGTCGATCCCGATGGACCTCTTGGACATCCTTGGTATATTCTAAGAAACCAAAGAAATTGCAAGTTAAAAGGTAAAGGTGAAGGACCCCTGACAGTTCAGGTGAAGGTGAACGACCCCTGACACAAATGACTCTGGGGTTGCGGCGCTCATCTCGCTTTACTGGCCGAGGGAGCCGGCGTTTGTCTGCAGACAGTTTTTCTGGGTCATGTGGCCAGCATGACTATGCCGCTTCTGGTGAAACCAGAGCAGTGCACGGAAATGCCGTTTACCTTCCTGCCACAGTGGTACCTATTTATCTACTTGCACTTTGACATGCTTTCAAACTGCTAGGTTGGTAGGAACTGGGAGCGAACAACGGGAGCTCACCCCATCACGGGGATTTGAACCACCGAAATTGCAAGTTACTCAAGGGCAAAAAGTTACTCTTTTTGTTGGTGTGGTACCAATACCTATTTTGAGAGTGTTCTCCCGCCATAATTGTTTTCGTTGATCTTGTACTGGGCAAAATGTCCAGAGTTTTCTTGGTGTCTCTGAGTTGATGCATTAGATTAAGATTTTAATTATTGCCTTCAGGCCTTTAGATGCTCCCACTGATATAACATCCAAAAGCAGCTTGTTTAATTTTCCATTAAGACTGTTGCTTTAGTCTGCCTCTAAGTCCCAGTGGAAACATATTATTTTCCCCTGCTAAGGGGTAGATAAACAATTTAATGCCAGCCTCTAGAAAGAGCAAGGGCTGCAGAAATAATTTCTCATGGTGCTCCTAATTTTTTGTTCTTTCCCCCACTCAGCTCTGCATTTCCTAATAGGGGTGAGCAAAAAATAAAATAAAAAATGATCAAGATTGACAGGTAGATCTCTGGGGGATTTAACAATAGTCACAATTGAAAAAGGTTTTCTTTTTCTTTTCTAAATTTAGTTACTGTGATTTAAAAAGTTTGCGGGGAGGGAGAAAGGACTTACAGTGGATTTTTTTGTGAAGGGTTATCTGTTCAGTTGAAGTTCTGAACATATATTTCTGGCATGTAATATGAGCACATACTAAGAGGCACTCAGTTTCTTATATCTAGGTATATGACATCTAATCACTATTTTGCACCTGTCTCCATTTGTAGATCTTGGGGTGCTAGTGAAAAAGCAAGGTATAGAGATCCCACAACAAGTCTGAAGTCTGCCCACCCCCATCCTAACTCATCCTGAATGAAATCGTGCATTGGGATAAATGAAAAAGACTAGATTTTGTCCAGCTAAGTCAGTATTTCCCAAACTTGGGTTTCCAGCTGTTTTGGACCACAACTCCCATCATCCCTTGCTAGCAAGACCAGTGGTCAGGGATGATGGGAGTTGTAGTCCAAAAACAGCTAAAGACCCAAATTTGGGAATCTTCCACTTCCTCCCGCAGTTTGGTCAAACTCATGCTGGTAGCTTTGAGAACACTGTCCAACCATCTCGTCCTCTGTCATCCCCTTCTCCTTGTGCCCTCCATCTTTCCCAACATCAGGGTCTTTTCCAGGGAGTCTTCTCTTCTCATTAGGTGGCCAACGTATTGGAGTCTCAGCTTCAGGATCTGTCCTTCCAGTGAGCACTCAGGGCTGATTTCCTTAAGAATGAATAGGTTTGATCTTCTTGCAGTCCACGGGACTCTCAAAAGTCTCCTCCAGCACCAGAATTCAAAAGCATCAATTCTTCGGCGATCAGCCTTCGTTGATTCGCATAAATATGGAAGGAGTGGGAATGTACTAAATGTGGAATAAGCAGTAATGTGAACATATCCAGAGTCGCATACAACCCGAAATTAGTAGGAGAGGGTAGTGTTCTTTTATGCCAGCATCTGGGGCTTTGCCCTGTGCTGTCATTGAGAGAGCCCAATATCTAGGCTGTTTTGGCATCGTAAAGGTAAAGGGACCCCTGACCATTAGGTCCAGTCATGACCGACTATGGGGTTGCGGCACTCATCTCGCTTTATTGGCCTAGGGAGCCGGCGTACAGCTTCCGGGTCATGTGGCCAGCATGACCAAGCCGCTTCTGGTGAACCAGAGCAGCGCACGGAAATGCCATTTACCTTCCTGCCAGAGCGGTACCTATTTATCTACTTGCACTTTGACATGCTTTCGAACTGCTAGGTTGGCAGGAGCAGGGACCGAGCAACGGGAGCTCACCCCGTCACGGGGATTTGAACCGCCGACCTTCTGATCGGCAAGTCCTAGGCTCTGTGGTTTAACCCACAGCGCCACCCACGTCCCTTTGGCATCTTGGTTAACCTCTAATAAGAAAAGCATGGTGGGAAAGGTTTCTAATTTTAACTGTTCTATCGCTTCTGAGGCATTCCTCCTGTTTAAGAAGAACACAAATTGGGACCAGCTCCTGCTCAAAATTCCAGGTGTGGAAATGATGGGCAGTTGAATTTGACAAAGCAGTCTTGCCTTGCTTTCTGTGCTGTTAAATTGTTTCCCCCTCTCGCAGACAGCAGGCTGACCCCTATTTATGTGTCCTTTAGCATCTCTCCTCAAGAGCTTGAAGCATGCCAATATTGTGCTCCTTCATGACATCATCCAGACCAAGGAGACCCTGACGTTAGTCTTTGAGTATTTGGTGAGTTGATTTTCTCAGGTTTATTTAGGGTTTGTGAGCTTTCTCACGAGCCGGTAAACAAACCCTGGGTCCTATTTTTGCAGTGCTACACAGCGTTTTATAGCAATGCGTAAGAGTCCATCATGGTGACATATGTTTCTTGCTTGCTCCCCCTAATTGCCTTTGAGAGCTATCTTCTCAGATCCCTAACTTCTCTTAAGTAACAGCTGCGTTTTAAAAACATGCTTCATTTGCAGAAAAGCTGGTAGGAACTGATTACTCTTGCAGCTGCCATGACAACAGACTCGTAAAACCACTGGTTTGTTCGTTCACAAGCACACATGCAAAAACCTTTCCCTCCCTCACCATTTGAGTAATGATCCTTGTAAAAGCAGCACAAGCAGAGAAATACAGTGGTACCTCGGGTTACAGACGCTTCAGGTAACAGGTTACAGACTCCGCTAATCCAGAAATAGTACCTTGGGTTAAGAACTTTGCTTCAGGATGAGAACAGAAATCATGCAGCAGTGGTGCAGCAGCAGCAGGAGGCCCCATTAGCTAAAGTGGTACCTCAGGTAATAATAATAATAATAATAATAATAATAATAATAATAATTATTATTATTATTATTATTATTATTATTATTATTATTATTATTATTATTATTATTATTATTATTATTATTATTTATTATTATTTGTACCCCGCCCATCTGGCTGGGTTTCCCCAGCCACTCTGGGTGGCTTCCAACAAAGACCAAAAATACACTAAAATGTCACACGTTAAAAACTTCCCTGAACAGGGCTGCCTTCAGATATCTTCTGAATGTCAAGTAGTTGTTTATCTCTTTGACATCTGATGGGAGGGAGGTTAAGAACAGCTTCAGGTTAAAAACAGACCTCCAGAACGAATTAAGTTCTTAACCCGAGGTACCACTGTAAAGTCGTCAAGCTGTAAAGCTAAAGGTAAAGGGACCCCTGATCATTAGGTCCAGTCGGGACCGACTCTGGGGTTGCGGCGCTCATCTTGCTTTATTGGCCGAGGGAGCCGGCGTACAGCTTCCGGGTCATGTGGCCAGCACGACTAAGTTCTGGCAAACCAGAGCAGCGCACAGAAATGCTGTTTACCTTCCCGTTGGAGTGGTACCTATTTATCTACTTGCACTTTGACGTGCTTTCGAACTGCTAGGTTGGCAGGAGCAGGGACCGAAGAATGGGAGCTCACCCCGTGGCGGGGATTTGAACTGCCGACCTTCTGATCAGTAAGCCCTAGGCTCTGTGGTTTAACTCACAGTGAGGTATATGTAAATTCTCCTACCTTCTGTGTACAATCTTCTGGTGATACTCTGACAAACCTTTTGTGGGATTAATTCAGTCATGGTGTGGGGACCCTGAATTCCTCAGATCTTGTTGGCTAGTTCTCTCTTCAGCCCCAGCCAGCAAGGCCTCATCTCAAGGATGATGAGAATTGTTGTCCAGGAGCATAGGTAATGCCACGGGTTTCCCATTCTTGCATTAATCCTACAGAAGGAAGTGCAACCTCCATTAAGAACAGGCCAAACAAACGGCGAGACTTTTATATGCCCAAAGATGGAAAAACTCATTATTACCAACAGTGGAGGAATGCTTGTTAAAATTAATGGACTTAGCTGAGGTGGTGAAATTGACATGCTTAATCAGAGAAAAGTCATTGTTAACATTTACTAAGGATTGGTAACCTCTCATAGATTTTTTGCATGAAAAAGAAAAAGAAATAAAGACATTTGGATTTGAGGATTGAAGAGAACAATCAATAGAAAGTGGCTTTATTAGGTGTTATATTGGAGTGGATGACGTGAGTAATGCTCATATATAGCACTGAGACAAAGAATCGGAAATTCTTTAGTTCTTAACTTCCTTCCTCTCGTAATTCTGGATTGTTTTATTGATGTTTTAATATGCTGTAAACCGCTTTGAGATTTTTATTTAGAAATATAAAGCGGTATAAAAATGAAATTAATAATAATAATAATAATAAACCTTTTTCTCTCTATATCTATCTCTTTTCACCTTTCTCCTCTTTTCTTTCTTCTTTTTGCCTTTAAATTAACATTTTAGTTTGGACAAAATAAGGATATTTGTTAATAATCTTTGTATTTTTATTACTAAACCCTAATAAAAATGTATTTTAAAAAGAAGAAGAACAGGCCAAACAACACCTCCACAGCCAGAAGGGCCACCTGCCAGCAGCCTCCATAGTGTCTGGATTCTGCCTCAATTTCTTAGCTCTCATCTTAATCTTCTATTGACTCCAGGCATAGCTTTTAATTATCAAAATTGCAGAAGGCAGAGAAGGGAAATGTTCCTTCCCCTGCTGAGATCCTGTAGAAACATCTCGTCTGAAGCTAATATTTGTACTGGGACGACATGCACACATACACTGGCCCAGAGGAGGGATTTTCCTCAGGACCTCAGCAGGGATGGAAAGGGTTAAATGACCCCTCCCTGGTTGTTCTCATTCCGCTGATTGTCAGCCGCTCTCCAGCAGATGCAGTTTGCCCTTTTAAAAGACTCCTACATCATGAAAGTATCGCAGCCCATGTTAATGTACTTTATATATTGTGATATCTTGCTCGCATGGTCGACACACTTTTAAATGGCTGTGTGTTGAAAGTAAAGATGGATTCAGATCATGATCTTTTGCCTCAGCATAGTTCAAGGAACTGGCATCGATCAGTGTAGTACCGTATTTTTCGCTTTATAAGACGCACCAGACTATAAGGTGCACCTAGTTTTTGGAGGAGGAAAACAAGAAGAAAAATATTCTGAATAAGGCAGAAGCCAGGAGAGGTGCTTCGCTGAAGGGGCACTGTGCAGAGAGGGAGAGCTGTGCAACGTCCCTTCCGCGAAGTGGAAGGAGGAATAGAAGGGGTTCCGTTCCTCCTTCCGCTTCGCTGAAGGGGCGCTGCGCAGCTCTCCCTCTCTGCAAAGCACCATTCGCTCCATTAGACACACTCATATTTCCCCTTACTTTCTAGGAGGAAAAAAGTGCGTCTTATGGAGTGAAAAATACGGTATTTGTGTGTCCCCAAGGCACACACAAAGCTCCAGGAGGAGAGTTTCCATCTCCCCATACAATGCCCTACTAGTTTCATCAACAAGGGGCTGGCAGGAGGCTTGTGCAAGGCACATAACATGTGGTTGCATGGATTTTGCAGAAAGTATCTAAGAAAATTGGGTTCACCGCCCTCAATTCCATTTCCTGTCTATTTATTTAGCACACAGACTTGGCACAGTACATGTCCCAGCATCCTGGTGGGCTTCATCTTTATAATGTTAAGGTAAGTTCTTGAAGAAAAATGTACTGTTCTTAAGTGTGCAACAGTTCAATCCTATGCATGTCTACTCAGAAGTAAGTCCCATTGGGTTCAATAGGAGGCGCTCCCAAGTGAGTGGACATGGGATTATAGCCTAAAGCTCATATGCCAAGAGCAGCTCTGGTTATTGGATAGATTGTTTCACTGAACTGAGGAGACTTGGGACTCAGCTACACAGGTCAATTATAACATTAAAAATGTGACACCAGATGGCGCTGTAGAGCAGCAATCTGAAGTCAATGGTAAACTGCATTGTGAGCTATATATATTTTCAGAGCAGTTTTTTTATATCTGTGTAGATCCAGCCTTGGTTCAAATCTCTGGTTGGTTGGTTGGTTGGTTGGTTAGTTGGCTATATATTTATTTTACAGTTTCTGTCCTGCTTCTAAGCCCAGGCATGGGTGCTCAAAAATTATCAGTTGCAATAAAACGAGGTTTGGTTTTTTCTTCTTCTTTTTCAAAGAAATCAGTTCCATTCATACATAAATACAACTACGAAGCTCATTTAGCAAGTCTCTCTCTTGCAGCTGTACCTATCTTGCAGAGGTCTTGCAATAAATGAAACCTTGAAATGGTTTTTTTGAAGCTGTAGACAGGTATGTCCATTGGTGCCAAACGTAAATAATTTGATTTGCTCTGAAGCAAAGCACCCCATAATAGTCTACTGCCTCACCCTGTGCTGTTGATTATAAGCAGCTTTCACCATATTTTTCACTCCATAAGGCGCACTGGACCATAGGGCGCACCTAGTTTTTTTGGGGGGGGGAATCAAGAAAAAAAATCTTATCCCCCCCCCCAGCCCCAAAGAGCAAAGAAGCCAAGGCAGCGAGTGGGATCCATCCTGCTGGCTGTCTTGGCTTCCTCTTTAGCCGTGTGCAACCTCTCCAGCCGGGAAAGCTTTGCGCAGCCATCCCCAAGCGAGAGCAGCGCTCCGTCTCACTGTTCTGGCTTCGGGGACAGCCTTTGAAGCCTCCGCAGGGCAGCGGGGTGCCTTCACCCCACTGCCCTGCGGAGGCTTTGCGCAGCTAACCCCAAGCTAGAACAGCGAGACGGAGCGCTGCGCAGCGCTCCGTCTCCTTGTTCTGGCTTTGGGCTTAGCTGCGCAGCCTGCATTCGCTCTATAGGACGCACACACATTTCCCCTTAATTTTTGGAGGGGGGAAGTGCGTCCTATAGAGCGAAAAATACGGTATATGTATTTGCTTACTTTTCTATCAAGGGTTTATTCTTTTGCTTGAAATGCAGCAGTAAAACTGATCAGTCATTAACGAATTATGTCCTTTTTCTGTCTGCCAGCTCTTTATGTTCCAGCTTCTGCGAGCCTTGGCTTTCATCCATGAACACCGCATCCTTCACCGGGACCTGAAACCTCAGAACCTCCTCCTCAGTTGCCTTGGAGAGCTTAAGCTAGCTGATTTTGGTAAGCCATCATAGTCAGACTGCTGGACAATATCCAGACCTTCTGGCAAAGGCCAGCTTTCCCATCTTTATGAATCCCACATTGACAGGGGGTTTTTTTTGCTTTCACTGATCTTTTGGAGGAGCACATTGCTGTACAATGTCTTTTGTCATCATCCCTCTCCTACGTATAACATAAAATAAACAAAGAATTTAGAAAATATCCCTGGTGAAACCAATTGACTTCAAATGAGAATTCTCTCCAGCTCCATAGGGAACGCATGCCTGCCAACAGTTGAAAATTAAAAGTAAGGGGCAGAGATCCATAGTTCATTGGCAGGGCATATTGTACAGCCGTCAGCATTGCATTCAATACTAAGGTTAAAAATTGCCTTTTTGTATGTATGGAATAGCCCTCAGTGAAAACAGTTGACTGCACACAGACATGACACATCTTGTGTGTGTGGCTGGGGAAACCCAGCCAGATGGGCGGGGTACAAATAATAAATTATTATTATTATTATTGTTTCATTTATTGCAATTATTTATTTCATTGGCATCTGTTTGGCTACATTTTCATAGCTGGCCTTGTATCTTGGGTTTCCATCTTTGCACAGGGACGAGTACGTTTCTTGAGAGGGCATTAATGTAAAATCTACACTTGCAGGAAAGTAGCATAAAATAAATGTAATAAATTTAGCTCCCTAACTAATAAGAGTTAAATGAGTCTGCTGCTCCATGTACAGAGGCCCTTGGGCTCTTTGTACTGCTGTGGCAATTATGTACACTTTAAGGCCCCTTCATGTAATGTCCTTGTCTATTAAAATGGCTCAGAGACATCCAGAATGTTCAAACTGGACTTCCGGAGGCGGCGCGAAACAGCAATGGCGGTCCTCTTCGGTCTCTGAAGAGGGGCTCCGCAGAAAAGGGTCGTCTGCTGCGGCACAGCGACGACCCACTAAGAAAAACCACGGGCAGAGCGAGCCCGTGGCCGTGGGACTCGGCGGGCACCTGGAGCGACCCCCAAAACGAAGAAGCGTGGAGGGGAAACGGTGCTGTGAGTTCATCGCTCTTTCTGCGGGAGTGAAGCCGCGCGGCTGCTGCTGATGAGCGCTGACCTTTCTTCTTGAAACATCAGACTCCAAATTACTTACTCGTGAGTAAGGATTATTTTCTTTGGAATTATAAATTTGAAATTCGGCTGAAAGCGGGGGACGAAAAACAGGAAGTCCGTCTCCCGGCAGTGCTTAAAGCTCAAAGGCAAAGAAATTGACAAGCGGGAAGCAATTTAAAAGGACTTTAAATTTGGAACTATCGTGCGTTGGAATTGGCATATAAAAGAGAAAGGCAAGTTTCCTTTTTTTCTATTTATTGTATTGGATTTTAATTGGGACTCTCCTCCCTTTTGTGGATTATAAAAATTAAAGATTCCAAATATCGGACTGACAGGAGAAAAGAGAACTATCATTGCGGAAACTGTATCTAAAGTAGAATTGTTACAGTTGAGCGTTACTGGAAGATACAATCAAAGAACTGCAACTTGCACCTCCTGTATGAGACTTTGTGGCAATTTGGGAAGTGCTCTGTAAGTTAAAAAAAGTTTGAAGGACTATTGTTGAAACGTTCGGGACTGCAGGGGCTTTAATGGCGGATTAACTTCTTTCTTTCCTTTCTGAACTGTAACAACACTCCCCCTAGTGGAACTTTGGATTTATAAGTGCCTGGGAACAAACTTTATTTTGACTCTCTGCTGCTTTATTGTTTACATTTGGGAACTGTCTTTCCCATGGGACAATATATAAGTTGACCTTGACTCATAGACAGGTGTGGAATGAGTGGCCCACCGAAAACAAGATCTGCAAAAACGAAAGCAAGGCAAGCTCAATTTGTGCAAACAACTTTGACTACTCAGACACGCAGATCATCTGTCCCAACTATACTGGGAATACAAGGAAAGGAAGCTGAACAGCCAACAACAGAGGATATGGCTGCAGGAGGATCTGATACCTTCTTAAAAGAAATGCTAGAACAATTTGCAATTTTAAACAAGAAGGTGGATGATCAAACAGCAAAAATTGACCTAGCCACATCCTCTATTACAAAATTGTCTGAACAAGTTGCACAGCATACACAAGTAATTGGGAACCTTAAAGAAGCCACGGCTGAGAATCGGAAATTGGCCGAGGCAGCCAATTTGAAGGCAGATCAAGCAAATCAGAAAGTTGAGGCTATAAAAGGGGAGGTGAGGCCACTCCACAAGCATATTAGTGACCAGCAGGCCTACCTGTCTATGGTGGAATTGAGAAATCGGGAAAATAATTTGAGACTAAGATTTATCCCAGAGCTTGAGAAAGAAGATTTGATTGGCTATCTGACAGCAGAATTTTCCAAGTTCTGGGGTATAGAAGTAGACAAAGACTTTAAAATAATAACTGCGTTTAGATTGGGAAGAGTGGCAAGGAAGGACAGGCCCAGAGACTGTCTGATTATTCTGAGATCTAAACAGGAGAGAGACAAAATATTAGACCTCCATTTCAAGAAATCACTTGACATTCAGGATAAAAGAGCGGAAATCTACAAAGATATTCCAAAACAACTTTTGGACCTTAGAACCGTATATACTGACTTGGCAAGACTACTTAGAGGCAACGGGATTCCTTACAGGTGGGAGTTTCCCCAAGGTTTATCTTTCAACTACAAAGGAAAGAAAGTTAAAATCAAAACAACAGAGGACAACCAGAAGTTCCTGCACGACCACGGTGAGGATTTGCAGAAGGGAATCGCAGTTCTTTGGCCACAGCCACAGTTTGGAATAGAACCAACACCGTCCCCCTCGGGCCTGGACGAAAAGAAGGACACCCCATAAAGAGGAAGGACAGATTGACTCAGGATGTCTCTGCAGCTGTATAGTTGGAACATTCATGGAGCAAATTCCCCGGAGAAAAGAAGAAGGATCTTTCATATTTTGAAAAAAGAACAATTGGACATTATCTGCTTGCAGGAAACGCATGTGACCAGACTCCACAGGAAAGTGTTAATTAATAAAAGACTAGGCCAAGAATTTATTTCATCAGACAAAGTTAAAAAGAGAGGAGTGGTGATCTATGCAAAGGAGAACTTGTCACCGAAATTTTTGTTTAAAGATGAGCAAGGAAGAATTTTGGCAATCGAAATACAAACTCAAGGAGAAAAATTTTTGATATTAGGAATTTATGCACCAAATGAGGGGAAATCGGAATTTTATAAGAAGCTACATGAGACATTGCTGGACTATCTGGATTATTCCAACATCATCATGATGGGCGACATGAATGGGGTGGTCTATACCTATATGGATAAGTCACAAAATCAAAATCTAACCAAAGACGGCAGACTACCAAAAACTTTTTTTGAACTAACCGACAATATGGATTTGATTGACATTTGGAGGACAAGAAACCCCCTAGGTAAAGAAGGAACATTCTTTTCTGAGGCTCACCTGTCATGGACAAGAATCGACCAAATATGGACAACTAGAGGGCTGGCACCTAAGACTAGAAGAGTGGAAATCTGCCCAAAGACTTGCTCCGACCATAACGCGATGAAAATGGAATTGAGACTTACTCCGGCCGGTTCTTTTAGATGGAAAATGAATGACACCCTACTAAGAGATCAAGAGACTGTAAAGAAGGCCCAAAAAACCTTGAAGGACTATTTTGAAATTAACTTGAACACCTCGGTGGAAAAGAGAACAATCTGGGACGCAAGTAAAGCTGTAATGAGAGGGTTTCTGATACAACAGAATACGATCAAGAAAAAACTTTGGAATGGAAAAAAGGACAAGATATTAGAGAAGATAAGAGATGGAGAGAAAAAATTGAGATTAAAACCAAAATCAAAAGAGATTTTAAGAGAAATCAAATTTCATCAAACACAATATATGAAATTGATAAATCAAGAAGTGGAATGGAAAATTAAACAAATGAAACAAAGATCATTTGAATCGGCAAACAAATGTGGGAAACTGCTAGCATGGCAGTTGAAAAAGAGACAAAAATTGAACTTTGTTACCAACTTGGAAGTTGAAGGGAGAAACATTCAGAAACCAGACGAAATTAGAAAGTGTTTCCAGAAATATTTTAAAAAACTGTATAAGCAAGGGCCCGAGGAAGTATTAGAGATGGATCAATTTTTGAAAGTTAACGGCTTATCAAAGTTATCTCAGGAGAAGAGATCAATCTTGAACTACAGAATAACACAACAGGAAATCGAGGGTGCCATTCAGAATATGCAATTAGGCAAATCTCCAGGCCCAGACGGACTTACCTCCAAGTATTATAAGATACTGAAAGACTACTTGATTCAACCATTAATGGAGGTTTGCAATCAGATTATGGAGGGAGGGAGGGCACCGGAAATGTGGAAAGAAGCTTTCATTACATTGATACCCAAATTGGAAACTGAGAAGACTCAGCTTAAGAACTACCGTCCCATCTCACTCCTAAATGTGGATTATAAAATATTTGCGGACATCTTGGCAAATAGACTTAAAAAGGTATTAAATGAAGTAATTCACAAGGACCAGGCAGGCTTTCTCCCAGGTAGACATTTGTGTGACAATATTAGGAACATCATTGATATTTTGGAACTGTTGCAAACTAATATTAACACTAAAGCAGTGTTAATTTTTATTGATGCGGAGAAGGCCTTTGACAATATTTCCTGGAAGTTCATGAAGAAAAATTTGGAAGGGATGGGAGTGGGACGGGGGTTCGAAAATGGTTTAGAAGCAATTTACTCAGAACAAAAAGCTAAGTTGATAGTGAACAATGTGGTGACAGAAGAGTTTAAAATTGAAAAAGGAACACGACAGGGGTGCCCTCTCTCCCCCTTACTATTTATCTCAGTCCTGGAGGTGCTTTTGAATATGATTAGGGAGGACCGGCTGGTCCAGGGTGTGCGGGTCGGAGCGAAACAATACAAACTGAAAGCTTTTGCAGATGATTTGGTTTTAACACTACAGGAGCCAGAATCTAGTACAAAAAGAGTTTTAGAATTGATTCATGATTTTGGTCGGGTGGCGGGTTTTAAGTTGAACAAACAAAAAACCAAAGTTTTGGGAAAGAACTTGACTCCCTTAGAAACAGATGGGTTTCAGAAGGAAACAGAGTTAAATGTGGTTAAAAAAGTGAAATACCTGTGGGTCAACTTGTCTTCCAAAAATTTGAACTTATTTAAAGACAACTATGAAAAATGTTGGTCAGAGGTAAAAAAAGACTTAGAAACTTGGTCAAGACTGAAACTTTCCTTGTTGGGCCGAATAGCAGCTATAAAAATGAATGTTTTGCCAAAGATGTTGTTTTTGTTTCAAACTCTACAGATCGTGGACAGAGTGGACTGTTTTGGAAAGTGGCAGAAGGATATTTCGAAGTTTGTTTGGCAGGGCAAAAAGCCCCGAATAAAGTTTAAAATATTAACTGATGCAAAAGAAAGAGGGGGGTTTGCCCTGCCAGACTTAAGGTTATATTATGAAGCTGCAGCCTTCTGCTGGATGAAAGATTGGTTGCTTTTAGAGAACACGGATGTCCTAGATCTGGAAGGGTTTAACAATTCGTTAGGATGGCATGCATATTTGTGGTACGACAAGGTAAAGACTCATAAAATGTTTAAAAACCATATTGTCAGAAAAGCAATATTTATGGTCTGGACAAAATATAAAGACTTACTAGAAAGTAAGACCCCGAGGTGGCTATCACCAGTGGAGGCTAAGGCTCGAAAAAAAACCAATATGGAGGCCGGCTGGCTGAAATATGGGGAAATAATAGAAAAAATTGGAGACAATTGGAGGTTACAGAGCTATGAAAAACTAAAAAATAAGGTGCAAGATTGGTTTCATTATGCTCAAATTCAAGAGGTCTTTAAGTTGGATAAAAAAGCAGGATTCCAGGTGGAAAAATCGAAACTAGAGACAGAACTGTTAGAACCTAAGACTAAGGTACTTTCGAGAATGTATAACTTGCTGCTTAAATGGAACACTCAGGATGAGACAGTCAAATCAGCCATGATAAAATGGGCTCAGGACATTGGGTACAACATTATGTTCGAAGACTGGGAAAGGTTATGGACCACCGGTATGAAATTTACGGCATGTAATGCCTTGAAAGAAAATATTATGAAAATGATATATAGGTGGTACATGACCCCAGTCAAGCTGGCTAAGATATATCATTTGTCTGATAACAAATGTTGGAAATGTAAGGAGGCTGAAGGGACATTCTTTCACCTTTGGTGGACTTGTCCCAAAGTGAAGGCCTTCTGGGAAATGATTTACAATGAGTTAAAAAAGGTGTTTAAGTACACCTTCCCTAAGAAACCAGAGGCCTTTCTCCTGGGCATTGTCGGCCAAAAGGTGTTAAAGAAGGATAGAACGTTTTTTATGTATGCAACTACAGCAGCAAGAATTCTTATTGCAAAATATTGGAAGACTCAAGATTTACCCACACTGGAAGAGTGGCAAACGCAATTGATGGACTACATGGAATTGGCTGAGATGACTGCCAGGATCCGAGATTTGGGAGAAGAAGCAATGGAGGAGGACTGGAAAAAATTTAAGGATTATCTGCAAAAATTTTATAAGTTATATGAATTATAAGAATTCGCATGATTTGGAAAGGTTAGCTCTTGCAATGAGAGTGGATGATATATGAAATTAAGCAATATTAATGAAAGGTCCAATGTTTAAATGTTTAAAATAACATTATATTGGTTTTTGGAGTAAATTAATTAAGTAATTTAAACTTAAAAAGCAATTAGCTGAAAGTATAAAAGAAACGCATGAAACAAGGTTATAATTTGCTGATATTTTTATTGTTGGGAATGCACGGTGAGGGAGATGTGGGGAAGTCCGGTAGAAGACTGAAAAGAAGTTTTGAAATGATTCATCTTTCTTTCTTTTCTTTTCTTGATGTTCTTATGTCTTTGTATATCTGACTGTGTATTTTTATATGGAAAAAATGCAATAAAAAATGTTATAAAAACAAACAAACAGAATGTTCAAACTGAACCATAACATTGGGCACTTAAACTCCCGGTAATGAACCAATTAAGTGGCAGCACTTGGAAATAATCTAGTTTAATGCCCATGAAGCTACTGGGGGAAATTATCTTAAATCCAAGTGCTTTGACGTAAGATGAATTGAGGAGTTGGGGTTGGCTGCTCACTTTATATTGACACTAGTGGGAAGTGCCCACTGCTGCCCAGGATTTTGTAGACCCCCCCAAAAAACCCCAGTGATTTCAAAATAGATGTTATAATTTGTAAGCTTGGACCCATCATGCTAACAATTGGGTGAAGTCACACCAAAGTCATGTTTTGGTTCGCCATTTTAATTCAAAATGGTGCCTTGTATCCAAATGTTGATGAAGGCTGCTGCCCCCATTTTGGGAACCCTTTGGCGATGATATCTCAAGAGGCGGCTGAACGCCTAGTGATCAAACAGATAAACCACTTTCTTTCCAAAATACACAGTGGATGAGTTAGCTGTCGGAGCCTCTGTACAACCGAGCTGAAATGGCTCTCCTCCTCGTCGTATCTTTGGAATCCATCTAGGCTCTCCTCCGATGGTGATTAATGACTTAAACCTTTGAATGAGGCTTCAGGCACGCTCCCCATTACGCAGAGTACCCAGACAGCAGAAGGAGCCAGAAATATGTGCTACATTGCTGCTTTTATTTCTAACTATGCCAACAAAGGTCCTTATAATAAAAGCTATGATTTTCCCAGTAGTGATGTAGGGAAGTGAGAGCTGGACCATAAAGAAGGCTGATCGCCGAAGAATTGATGCTTTTGAATTATGGTGCTGGAGGAGACTCTTGAGAGTCCCATGGACTGCAAGAAGATCAAACTGATCCATTCTTAAGTAAATCAGCCCTGAGTGCTCACTGGAAGGACAGATCCTGAAGCTGAGACTCCAATACTTTGGCCACCTCATGAGAAGAGAAGACTCCCTGGAAAAGACCCTGATGTTGGGAAAGATGGAGAGCACAAGGAGAAGGGGACGACAGAGGACGAGATGGTTGGACAGTGTTCTCGAAGCTACCAGCATGAGTTTGACCAAACTGCGGGAGGCAGTGGAAGACAGAAGTGCCTGGCGTGCTCTGGTCCATGGGGTCACGAAGAGTCAGACACGACTAAACAAGAACAACAATGCAGGACAGAAAAGAACATGCGTCTGCTCTCTGTGAGAGACAGAGAACAACAGGGAACAAAAGAAACAGGAAACCAGTAACTTCAACATCCGTCTCCCGTGAGACTTCCAATGGTCTGGAATGTCAACAGAGTCTTGTGACTCCAAAAACTGCACAATGTCATAACAGAAATCTAACATCCTCCCCCTTTCTGTGAACACCACTGGGCAGTGTGTCAGTACAATCTCAGTACAAACCCAGTTTCTGTACATAGGTACAGTGTTGATCCCTTGGAACAAGCTTGGACAATAAATCAGCAGGAATTAGGCTTATGCTCAAACTTGCTGCAGAGGAGAATCTGCAGGTTTCTCATCACGATGTGAATACAGTGTTGACATCAGCCAATAAGTATAAGATACTGAGAGTTTAGATATTTGGGCTTCTAGATTATTCAGAAACTGAAAAGCCACCAAAAAGTGGCTGCATGTTCAAGGCCTTGCATGGCTATCTATACGAGAAACTCATTTGATATTATTCACATCAAAAAGATGCGAAATAATAGTAATGGGTTGGTGTTGCAGTTAATTGTAAAGGAAAACTTCATAAAGGCTAAAATCCTAATCCTGTCTATTAAGAAGTAACAAAGTGTTGTAGTTGTTTTTTAATTTACTGGGGCTTATCTCCAGGTAGGAATGCAGGAGAAATTTGGCTCTATTTGCATTTAAAGGCTAACCTACCTAATTTTCACTTTCTGAAAAAATGTGTGAACCGAAACAGTTATCCTTTATAATTCGCATTTCTCTGAATTTTGCAATGCAATTCTCCCACTAAGTGATGTCCACAAAAAGGCATGTACTGGGGTAAAGTATGCATTAAATGTATATATGAGTGAAAATAACATACAGAAATGCATTGCATTAGAGAAAATCGCACTATTAAATGTGTATATTAGGCAAAACTACATGGTAAAACATTAGAAGTTAGTACTAAATTGCTGATGAATGATTTTTCAAAAATTCTGCAAGCTGATGTGGAACTGATTTTGAAATTTGAATAGTTAGAAACTGAGAGAAACCAAAATTGACGGGATTGCATATCATTTAGGATTGCAGCCTAACCTTGATAGAAATGGCCGTGATATTTATGCTATAGAGAGTGGATTGGAATTATAATTTCATGCATGGTTTTAAAGGACTTGTTTCTTGGCAGGTCTTGCTCGTGCCAAGTCCCTTCCCAGTCAAACATACTGTGCTGAAGTGGTGACATTGGGGTACCGACCTCCTGATGTGCTGCTGGGAGCCACTGACTATTCTGCTGATGTGGATATCTGGTGAGAGCCAGCTGTGGAGATGCTATAAATCATGTTGAGCGTAGCAATCTTCCCCTTTCAAGCATATACAGAACGTTGGCAGGGTGCAATAAGAGACTTTTTGAGACCATCATTAAAAATCACTTGAACTTCATAAAAATTAGGGATGCGGGTGGCGCTGTGGGTTAAACCACAGAGCCTAGGATTTGCCAATCAGAAGGTTGGCGGTTCGAATCCCCGCGACGGGGTGAGCTCCCGTTGCTTGGTCCCTGCTCCTGCCAACCTAGCAGTTCAAAAGCATATCAAAGTGCAAGTAGATAAATAGGTACCACTCCGGCGGAAAGGTAAACGGCGTTTCCGTGCACTGCTCTGGTTCACCAGAAGCGGCTTAGTCATGCTGGCCACATGACCCGGAAGCTGTACGCTGGCTCCCTCGGCCAATAAAGTGAGATGAGTGTTGCAACCCCAGAGTCAGTCATGACTGGACCTAATGATGGTCAGGGGTCCCTTTACCTTTACCTTTACATAAAAAGTAAATTTGCAAGCATAATAAAAGGAAGAGCTTTTCTCGACTTTCAAGGCTGACACAGAAGTGGGGTTTGTGGGACCTAGATCCCTACCCCCAAGCCAACTGATACCACCAATTTCTAGACTTGAATTGGACTTGAGCCCCTATCAGAATAGATACGGAGATTCTTCCCTCTTTCTTACTGAGACAGGTCCAGAAGAACGTAGAAGCAGAAGTGAGATATTTTACCATGCCCTTGTGTTCGTGGTGAGGAGCACCACACATGCCAATACTCATTCCATCTCAGCATGGTAAATGCACACCTGACAGGATGCTGAGAGGAGTTTTTATCTCTCTTCAACTAATATATAAAGTCCCTTTAAGCAATGATGGCAGGAGGGCTAGACATTACATCCACTTCAAGGCAATGACACATATGTCCGATCCACATAGCATTTTATTTCTGAATTATTTTTGACATTGCTGCTGCTTTTCTTCTTGTGAGGCAAAGAGAGAGACAAACTTAACATACTTGAAACAGTGCAGGTGATCACTTCTGTTCATGATTAGTTCCTGTCCATTTTAGTTATTTAAGACCTGCCAGTGCTATTTTTTCTAGGAAAAGAGGTGTGGGGACTCACCATTAACACCTTGTTCTGTTATACAGTGGTGCCCCGCAAGACGAATGCCTCGCAAGACAGAAAACTCACTAGACGAAAGAGTTTTCCGTTTTGGAGGTGCTTCGCAAAACGAATCTCCTATGGGCTTGCTTCGCAAGACGAAAATGTCTTGCGAGTTCCTGCTGGTTTTTTTCCCTTCCCCCCCTTTTTTCTAAGCCGCTAAGCCGCTTATCAGCTGATCCAATAAGCCGATAAGCCGCTAAAAGCCTCTAATAGTGCTAATAGCGCTAATCCGTCAATGAATGGGCTTGCTTCGCAAGACGAAAAAACCGCTAGACGAAGAGAATCACAGAACGGATTCTTTTCGTCTTGCGAGGCACCACTGTAATGGCACCTGAGAGGTGCCAGAAACTGAGTTTCAGCAAGTTCTGGCTGAAAAAAAGCCCTGTAATTATTATCTGTATTTTACTTTACTTTACTTTATACCCCGCCCATCTGACCAGGTTGCTCCAGCCACTCTGGGCAGCTTCCAACACATATGAAAACATAATAAAACATTAAACATTAAAAACTCCCGATACAGGGCTGCCTTCAGGTGTCTTCTAGAAGTTGTATAGCTATTTATCTCCTTGACCTCTGATGCCAGGTTCTTTCTTGCATTATGCTCACTGAGTGGGAGCCATTGCAGAGTAGCTCCTGCCCAGGTCACCACTGAAACGTGATACAGCCGGGGGCATATGGGAGAAACCTGTACCACAGCCTAGGCCAGTGCCATCCCAGAAACTGGGATGCGTGAAGGAGGTGTCATTTTCTGGACTGACACCACCCCCTCCCTATTCCCGGAAGCTGCTCATATACCATATTTTTCGCTCCATAAGACACACTTTTTTCCTCCTAAAAAGTAAGGGGAAATGTCTGTGAGTCTTATGGAGCGAATGTGTGGTCCATCGCTGGCTCCCTTTCTGGCCTCGCCCCCTTGCCCAGGCCTCCATTGTTGAATGTTCTGCAGATGGAGGCTGGTTTTCCCCCCAGTGACATGTGACTGCCTGATTAGATTATCTGTCTGGAAACTAGGCTACATTATTACATGAGCCCTGTTCCACAGCATTTGATATTTTCATTTCCATACATTCATTCGAAATAAGATGGGTTTGGGTTTATGAAGCAATTCTATACAGTGGTGCCCCGCAAGACGAATGTCTCGCAAGACGGAAAACTCGCTAGACGAAAGAGTTTTCCGTTTTGGAGCTGCTTCGCAAAACGAATTTCCTATGGGCTTGCTTCGCAAGACGACAATGTCTTGCGAGTTCCTGCTGGTTTTTCCCCCTTCCCCCCCCTTTCCTAAGCCGCTAAGCCGCTTATCAGCTGATCCAATCAGCAGATAAGCCGCTAAAAGCCGCTAATAGCGCTAATCCGCTAATCCGTCAATGGGCTTGCTTCGCAAGATGAAAAAACCGCTAGACGAAGAGAATCACAGAACGGATTCTTTTCGTCTTGCGAGGCACCACTGTATCCTCCCACCACACTGACAAAGAATTCTACAAAACAGTAGCTAATATCTGGAATCACTGTTCAGTGTTGGACATCATATTTGCTGAATATACAAAGCTTCCCAGCTTGTCTTTCATCGTACAAAGTCTGGTACCTCGCTTCATTTAAAGATTTTCATAGACTTTGAGACTAAAGATTTCATTTTGTACTTGTTATGGTTTGAAGGAATTCTATAAAGATTGTCTATTGCGTATGTACATGGTCATCGTGTTGACTAGACATTGCTGATGGAAACTGTAGAAAGGGCTCCTTTTCCTTTCCTAAAGAAGCTGCAGAACTGTGCATTGAACCCCATAAAAACAGGATTTCCCCCCTTTGCAAAGTAAGCTCAACAACTTTGAGCTGATCCTCAAAAAATGGGGCTTTCCCCCTTTGCAAAAGAAGCTGCACAACTTTGAGCTGATCCTGAAAAAAACCAGGGCTTTTCCCCTTTGCAAAAGAAGGTGCAAAACTGTGAGCTGATCCCCCCAAAAACGGGGCTTTCCCACTTTCCCCCTCTAAAAACTAGGTGCGTCTTATGGAGCGAAAAATACAGGTACAGTGGTACCTCGGGTTAAGTACTTAATTCGTTCCGGAGGTCCGTTCTTAACCTGAAACTGTTATTAACCTGAAGCACCACTTTAGCTAATGGGGCCTCCTGCTGCTGCCACACTGCCGGAGCACAATTTCTGTTCTCATCCTGAAACAAAGCTCTTAACCCAAGGTACTATTTCTGGGTTAGCGGAGTCTGTAACCTGAAGCATATGTAACCCGAGGTACCACTGTAACTATAAAGAGAACTGGGTTGGTTTTTTCCTGGGAGGAAATAGTACCCGAGGTACTATTTCTGGGTTAGCAGAGTCTGTAACCTGAAGCGCATGTAACCTGAAGCATATGTAACCCGAGGTACCACTGTAGTTGCATTGCACCTGTCTCCCTCCTGCCCGCCCCAATGACCAATATAGCAGCTTTGCAGAAGTGATTCGGATTAGGAGCACAATGTGGTGCATGTGTTGGGAGCAGGGAAGAGCTGATCACCCTATTGAGCAATCCTATTTAACAACTGTCTTTAATTGGGAGAGCCATTGATTGTCCAAATCAGGCCAGAGGGTTTGATGTTTTGGGAAAACACTTTTTACTTTGAATAGAAAATGTAACTGAGGACGTAGTGCATGTGGTTTTCTTCCACCTCGATCTGGACTTAGGCATATTTATCTGTGTATTTAATATCCGCAGTGTGAGACTGAGTGAGTGAAGAGAATGTATACCTTTTCTCCAGGGGTGCAGGCTGCATATTTGCTGAGATGCTTCAGGGTCAGCCTCTGTTTCCAGGGGTTTGCAACACCTTTGAACAGTTGGAGAAGATCTGGGTGGTAAGTATAATGATACATCTGGGAAACTGGAACAAAGATCATTAGCATCTCAAAAGGGTCAGCTTCTATCCGTCTATCTATCTAGTCCCAATGATGGATGCAACAGAAATAAGGCAATTTGATTGAAAGTCTCACTCACTCCCAGTGTGTTAAGTTTGGGGTTGTAGCCAATAGGCTGGTCTATATTTGGCAATTTCCCCACAAACACTAAGATAAATCAAAGTGACTTCCCTTTGATGCCTCTCTTATCTCATCAAAAATTTAAAGCCAATTAAACGGATAGCAGGTTGAAGGAGGCACACAAAAATGGAGTTGCTGCACTTTCTGCTCCCTCTTGTATTTCTTTGTGTCGTGTAAAACAGCCTTCTTGTGTGTGTGTGTTTTGGGAGTTGTTTTGGGAAGATTATCCAAAGCTGCAGCCCTATGTTGGGAACAGGAACAGTGCTTTTTTGTGATGGTACTCAATGGTATGGCGTACCGCAGGCATAGGCAAACTCGGCCCTCCAAATGTTTTGGGACTACAGCTCCCATCATCCCTAGCTCACAGGACCAGTGGTCAGGGATGATGGGAGTTGTAGTCCTAAAACATCTGGAGGGCCGAGTTTGCCTATGCTTGGTGTAAATGCTCAGAAGAAACTGATACGATAAATATTAATTTTAAAAATCCTTAGCATTTTCTAAGCCAACTCTTCAAAGTATTGGTCTGAATCACAAGTTTTGAATCAGTTTGAGCTTTGTTTGTCAATTTGTTCAAGTTTGGAACCACAAATTTGCTACAAAGGGGAAGGGGGATATCTATACATTTGGAATTGTTGGTTTTTTGTGAACTTGAAATTTCAAAAGAAACCAGTCGAAAAGAAAAAGTGTGACAGGATGAATATTCATTTCATTATTAGCATTTTCTGATGCTTTTAAAACAGCTATGTAGCTGCTCCAATTGCAAAGGCAAATAAGGATTCAGAAGTATTGATCACTCAGCCAGTAACAAAAAGCTTGCTTTGGTGGGGAGGACGTATCACATTTTCATTGGCACAGATTTGTTTGCTTGCGGGCAGAATCCTAAGGTGGACTCAGACCACCTCATCAAGATACAGCGTACTTGAGGCCCAGAATGTCTTTGAATTGTGCCCCGGATGGGTTTTTTGAACACCTGTCAGAAGATTCGTTTGCTATCTATTCCTTTTCATCTCAAAGCAGCAGGGATCTCCATCGCAGCCAGTGTACGGCTTCGGAATGCCTATCATTTGGGGGGAGCTACTACCATCAGGAGTCACTCATCAATGCAATCCTGGTCTCTAGGGGAGCACCTTGGGTGTAAAAAAAAGACTGTACCATGATCCTGACTGCTGCTGATATATTTGAAATGGCACCTGTCTTTGCAGTCGCTAAAGCACATTTGTATTCCTAGCTACATCCTCGTAAGAAAACCTTGCTGGGCACCCTTTTCCAGGAGCAAAACTGAGACTAGAATCTAGTCTGCATACATGTATTTGGAAAAGACATTGGGTGTGTGCTGAGTTGTTCTTTTGTTTCTGGTTTGTCTCTTGCTTTATGCAGGTACTGGGAGTCCCAACCGAAGGAACATGGCCAGGGGTTTCAAAGCTTCCCCTTTATAAGCCAGGTATGATCTCTCTTCAGATGGCAAATATGCCACAAATGCTATTTGAAGCGGCTTTTCATATGAGCAAAATCCATGGTTGCATCCTGAAGGTAAAGGTAAAGGGACCCCTGACTGTTAGGTCCAGTCGTGACCGACTCTGGGGTTGCGGCGCTCATCTCGCTTTACTGGCCGAGGGAGCTGGTGTACAGCTTCCGGGTCATGTGGCCAGCATGACCAAGCCACTTCTGGCGAACCAGAGCAGTGCACGGAAACACCGTTTACCTTCCCGCCGGAGCGGTACCTATTTATCTACTTGCACTTTGACGTGCTTTCGAACTGCCAGGTTGGCAGGAGCAGGGACCGAGCAACGGGAGCTCACCCCGTCACGGGGATTCGAACCGCCGACCTTCTGATCAGCAAGTCCTAGGCTCTGTGGTTTAACCCACAGCGCCACCCACGTCCCACAATCCTGAAGGTAGCAACACTTTTAAGAGCTTTTGGCTCATCCATAAAACAGTTCAGTGTTAAACAAGAACCAGAGAAAGATTGATAATACTATGACATTCATCACTTCATACCTTCCATTCATAACGCTATGGAAGGTATAGGCTTTCTCCCTTCTGGCTATTCTCTTTGGTTATAATAATACAATAATAATAATTTATTATTTGTATCCCCGCCCAGCTGGCTGAGTTTCCCCAGCCACTCTGGGTGGCTTCCCCCAAAGATTAAAAATACATTAATATGTCACACATTAAAAACTTCCCTGAACAGGGCTGCCTTCAGATGTCTTCTAAATGTTAGGCAGTTGTTAATCTCTTTGACATCTGATGGGAGGGCGTTCCACAGGGCAGGCACCACTACCGAGAAGGCCCTCTGCCTGGTTCCCTGGTTGCCCTCTCTTTTCTGTAATAATAATAAAAAATAGTACCCCACCCATCTGACTGGGCTGCCCTAGCCACTGTGGGCGGCTTCCAGCATATTCTACATTATTTCCTTTCTCTCTTATGCTCCTGGTTTCCTCTGTCCCTCTACTTAATCATGTATTTTACTCTCTTTTTCTCTGCTTCCCTTTTCTAAGGTTTCTACTTCTGTCCCCTCCTTGGACTCCTCTCTGGCCCAGTTCCCCCTTTCTCCTCCCCTACATTTCTGGGCTCCCCAGGCGTCTTCTGCCATTCCTTATTTAAACACCCTTTCCCTCAAAAGCCCCTTTGCTGTTTGACGGAAGCCTCCTTCTTGGGCTTTCCTCTGCCTCTCAGTCACTTTGTTACCTTCCTGCAGGAATTCGCACTCAGGGCTCCATTCCCCCCCCCCCCAAAAAAAATGCTGAGGATGAGGGTGCTTGGAAAAGTGGTATTATACCGACAAAAATAGAGTGGCTTGCCAAATTATTGCAGTACTACAATATATCCAAAACAATGGGATAAATTGGAAGGTTCTCAAAAGAGAAGATAGACAGGGACTGGAAGGTGTTTAAAGGATACTTGCAAAGCCATATCGAAAAATCAGAACTCCTATTAGAATAAACAAGTTCCGTTTTAAATACTGAAATACTAAATAAGATGGATAACAATGTGTAATAGAAAAAGAAGCATGAAATTAGGTTAAAGGTGTGTGAAAGAAAGTAATAGAAGTGGAAAGAAATTGCAATTGAGTAGACTGGAAGTCTAACACAAAGGTGGGGTGAAGGGTGGTGGACGGTGATGGGAAAAGGAATTATCTGTGGGATTGAGTGTAGGTATGTTTGAACATTTTTAAGGATTGTATGAAATGTAAGTTTGTATGCCTGTATATTTGCAATATGTGTGTATTAATGCTGAATTGTTTTAACAATAAAAACTTTTTTTAAAAAAAGAAAGAAAAAGGAATTGTAGCTCTGAGAGGGGGAAACAGCCATTTCCCAGGTGATTAAAAGGTGTTTAAAATGTGCTCTGCGCATGGGCGTAGCCAGGATTTTTGTTGGGGGGGGCAGAACCTCAGTTTGCTATGTATTTTTATTGATTTTTTAATTTAAGGGGGCAGCGGCCCCTCCCTGCCCCCCCGGCTATGCCCATGGCCCTGCGTATGCAGCCTTCTGAAGCTCACCTCTACTCTTCGTTCCGTCTTTCTTTTTTCCACTCGGCATGGCAGGCCTTCGGGTGCATTGCCACATGGTGGCAGTGTGGGACAGCACAGGCTAGGGAAATCTGTAGGTGGGGGGGCACCAGCAGGATACGTGCCATCTGCCCCTTCCGTCAGCCATGCAGCCATTGTGCTAGACACTGTACATGTGCATCAAATACACAGAGTCCTTCCTCTGCAGAGTCTGCAAGAGGTGGCAACAGGTGGAGGCCACAGATTGAATAGTGACATGATCTCTGATCAGCCTAAAGAGATCCCTGTGTATGCTAATCATGTTGGCTTGTCAAATTTGAAATACGCTGGCTGATATTATATTTTGGCTTTGGTGCTATAAAACAGATTGTGGCTATACAGTGGTAAAGGTAAAGGTAAAGGGACCCCTGACCGTTAGGGCCAGTTGTGGCCGACTCGGGGGTTGCGGCGCTCATCTCGCTTTATTGGCCGAGGGAGCCAGCGTACAGCTTTTGGGTCATGTGGCCAGCATGACTAAGCCGCTTCTGGCGAACCAGAGCAGTGCACGGAAACGCCGTTTACCTTCCCGCTGGAGCGGTACCTATTTATCTACTTGCACTTTGACGTGCTTTCGAACTGCTAGGTTGGCAGGAGCAGGGACCGAGCAACGGGAGCTCACCCCGTAGCGAGGATTCGAACCGCTGACCTTCTGATTGGCAATTCCTAGGCTCTGTGGTTTAAACCACAGAGCCACCCGCGTCCCTATAAAGTGGTACCCTTGGTTTAAGAACAGTCCGGTTTAAGAACGATTCAGTTTACAAACTCCGCAAAATCGCAAATAGTGTCCTGGTTTGAGAACTTTACTTCGGTCTAAGAATGTAATCCGAATGGTGGAAGGGCACTGGCAGCGGGAGGCCTCATTAGGGAAAGCACGCCTCGGTTTAAGAATGGGTTCGGTTTGAGAATGGACTTCCGGAACGGATTAAGTTCGTGAACTGAGGTATCACTGTATTGTTCAGTTTTTCTTGAGATGGGTCGGAGGGTCCCCTCTGCCTTTCTGTCTCTGATTTTGATGTGGGCAAGGCAAGAAGTGTGTGTGAGAGAATGTGAGCGAGAGAGAGAGAGAGAGCGTGCGCATGCACAGCCACACATGTGATTTATAAAGCAAGTTTCTTTTATTCCCATGCAGACTGGGTGAGACTTCTGTGTCCTGAACTTCAAAGGGCCAGTTGTCTCTTATTTTGATGTGGGCAGATTGAGAAGTGCGCTTTGAAAAGAAGGCTCCCCCCCACCTCCCGGTTTTCCTTCCCTTCCCCCCTCCTCTTTTTTTGTTTAATGTTTTCTCGTGGGATATCTTTCAGAGCACTATACCCAGGTGCCAGAGAGGGCTGGGGTTGGGAAATGATCAACACCAATTCTCTACCTCTCAGCAGGATCATTCTTTTGGAAATATATATATATATCTAAAAGTGAAATATTTAAAAGCCTGAAATGTGAAATCCATCCATCTGCGTGTTAGCTGGTGTACCTCTTGCTCGCACTTGGAGTGATGAGGAGGGAGCTGTTTGAAAACCAGGAGTAGCAAGAATTGTGATGGGATGGGGGGGGGGAGAGAGAGAATGCTTTCAGCCAGAGGTTTGCAGGTTTAGCAGAGCATAGTAACATCTCTTCAAAGAAGTGGGTGTTGTTCTGTGACTTGCTCCAAACTGCCCTTTCTCTGGCTCCAGTGCTCGAAAACTAAACCTCTTCTTATTTTCACATGCTAGCCGTGATTGGCTAAACAATAACCCAAACTTGCATTGTAAAGGTCTGGAATTTTTCACACAATTAGCCGAGTCTCATTAATCAAACTGGCGTGAAATGAGAATGTGTCGCCTTCCTCTGCAGACGTAAGGGTCGGGTGTCCCATCTTCCCCACATAATAACCGGGGGGGGGGGGTGCGAAGGGCAAGTAAGTTTGCTAGCAGGGGTAGCTGTACTTACTCCAGCGAAGTACTTTAAAACAAAATTGGAGAAGAGGCACATTCTGACATTGGGACGAGAGAGCAGATCACTACAAAAGAACTAAGGAACATTTTTTTTCTTTTTGTTAAGCGAAATATTCACCAGTGGTGGATAGTCATTGCTCATATTTGTTGGTGCTTTTAAGAGAGACCTTGATGAGTTCTATAGATGGGAATGATCTAAATGTCTGAATAACAAGCTTTTTAAAAGACCACAAAATCTTGTGAGTCTGAGAGGCATGAGCTGGGTTGCTGATTTTTTATTTTTTTTAATATAGCAGAATAATACAGTTCTGGAAAGCAAGTGAAAGCAATTCATTTCTGACTTCAGTGTGTTTTTATACAGACATGGCATAAACCTACCCAGACATCTGGGTAGGGAATTTTTTTTTTCTCCCAAGCCATACAACCAGGAAAAAAGCAAAGGGAAAATGTGTGTTGTTGTTTTTTGGAATGTCAAATAAAACACCGTACATTCCAATTGTTCTGAAACGATGTAGAAAGGAGGAGGAAACTTTTAAAAAGCCAAGAAAAACCACAGATAGGAAGGAAAGCCCTCTGATGGGATAGAGGGAATGGGTCAGGTTCATCAGTTGTCAGATGCTACATAAAATGAGGTTGGGGCCATGGGCTGCCCACCTGTGTTGTAGGTGCACAGGTGAGTGGACAGGTGAGAGTTGTTATATGATGGAGATGCAGGTCCTCCCCATCCTCACTAATACACAGAGGTAGAAGCTTGTGAATTAGACACAACAAGGTGATCCCATGGGACCTTTGTTGTTGTGTTGTTTAGTCGTAGTCGTGTCTGACTCTTCGTGACCCCATGGACCAGAGCACGCCAGGCACTCCTGTCTTCCACTGCCTCCCGCAGTTTGGTCAAACTCATGCTGGTAGCTTCAAGAACACTATCCAACCATCTCATCCTCTGTCGTCCCCTTCTCCTTGTGCCCTCCATCTTTCCCAACATCAGGGTCTTTTCCAGGGAGTCTTCTCTTCTCATGAGGTGGCCAAAGTATTGGAGCCTCAGCTTCAGGATCTGTCCTTCCAGTGAGCACTCAGGGCTGATTTACTTAAGAATGGATCAGTTTGATCTTTTTGCAGTCGATGGGACTCTCAAGAGTCTCCTCCAGCACCACAATTCAAAAGCATTAATTCTTCGGCGATCAGCCTTCTTTATGGTCCAGCTCTCACTTCCATACATCACTACTGGGAAAACCATAGCTTTAACTATACGGACCTTTGTTGGCAAGGTGATGTCTCTGCTTTTTAAGATGCTGTCTAATGCCTAATTCATGCCTAATTCAGGGCAACATGTCCACTACTCCCATCATATGAAGGCTTTGCCGGTTTGATGAATGTATAAATCTGCCCAGGCAGTGAGTATCAATCATGGTTTAATTAGCCTGCATCTCCTGCGTTCCAGAGCAACGTTATCAATAGAGTTCCTTGACAGCTGCCTTGCAAAATAGTTATTTCACATTGAAGTGTACACTTACGTGCTGTGTTCACAGTATGGAGAACATTACGCTCCAAAGGCTACTGAGAACAAAGAGTCTGCCTAGCAAGAGCAATATAAATGCACGATTTAAGATTGGCTTCTCTGCTTTCACCCCTACTGTTCTCAATTAGTCACCACTTGATACTCTCAAGCTATCGTCCCTTTTTACGTGGTGGTTGGCACATTTACACAAGATCAACTGCTGCTCGGTGTTAACCTGACCTGGGCTATAAAACGCCGTAAGACCAAGTGAATCATTGACAGAGATGCTTCCAAATTCACTGGTTTTAAGTTCGTTTCCTGAGACACATGGCAGATACAGCGTTACACTTTTGCTCACACAAAAAGGAACTGAGCACAGCCCCCGCACTGAAATCAACACAGCGTCACACTGGCAAAACCTGCCAGTTTTCCTTCCTCCTTTGATTGGTTGGGGAGATCCATACATTTAAAGCACATCCACTGCACGTTGTGTGAAGTAGTTCCGCAGGCATTTCGGGGGATTTATATATAAAATTTGGAGTGTATGTGGTGTTAGGAGAGGAGGAGTAGCACCTCTGGTGGAGGGACACATTGTGCTCCTTCTGGGGTAGTTTGTCCACCTTTGTGTCTGGAGGCGGTTGGAGGATGGATGGCGGCTAACAGATTGAGGTTGAATCCTGACAAGACAGAAGTACTGTTTTGGGGGGACAGGAGGTGGGTGGGTGTGGAGGACTTCCTGGTCCTGAATGGGGTAACTGTGCCCCTGAAGGACCAGGTGCGCAGCCTGGGAGTCATTCTGGACTCACAGCTGTCTGTGGAGGCGCAGGTTAATTCTGTGTCCAGGGTGGCTGTCTACCAGCTCCATCTGGTATGCAGGCTGAGACCCTATCTGCCTGCAGACTGTCTCACCAGAGTGGTGCATGCTCTGGTTATCTCTCGCTTGGACTACTGCAATGCACTCTATGTGGGGCTACCTTTGAAGGTGACCCGGAAACTACAATTAATCCAGAATGCGGCAGCTAGACTGGTGACTGGGAGCGGCCGCTGAGACCATATAACACCGGTCTTGAAAGGCCTACACTAGCTCCCAGTACGTTTCCAAGCACAATTCAAAGTGTTAGTGCTGACCTTTAAAGCCCTAAATGGCCTCGGTCCAGTATACCTGAAGGAGCGTCTCCACCCCCATCGTTCTGCCCAGATGCTGAGGTCCAGCTCCGAGTGCCTTCTGGTGGTTCCCTCACTGCGAGAAGCCAAGTTACAGGGAACCAAGCAGAGGGCCTTCTTGGTAGTGGTGCCCGCCCTGTGGAACGCCCTCCCACCAGATGTCAAAGAGAAAAATAACTACCAAACCTTTAGAAGACATCTAATGGCAGCCCTGTTTAGGGAAGCGTTTAATAGGTTATTGTATTTTAGTGTTTTGTTGGAAGCCGCCCAAAGTGGCTGGGGGGACCCAGCCAGATGGGTGGGGTATAAATAATAAATTATTATTATTATTATTATTATTAGTCCCCCCCCTGCACTCGGCTCTCACCTGTGGCTCTTAGAAGCTGTCAGCATGTGACAGTAGCCACAGCCCAGGAACAACTTCAACTGGCCAGCTAAACCAGGTGAGGGTAGCCAACGGGTCTCAAACCCTCAGTGGGTTAGGGACTTCTCCTGTATGCAAAGACAGGCTCTGGCGTGAAAAGATCCCTCCGGCGCCCCCCCCCCCCGGTAACTCCAAAACAAGGGAAGGGGCAGTGGAAAATGTCCTCTGCCTCCCCCACCGCCCCAATCCCCGACGTGGCACTCCCATTTCTTTAAGAACTTGCCATAGTTTGCTGTGGTCGACACAGTCAAAGCCTTTTGCATAGTCAATGAAGCAGAAGTAGATGTCTTTCTGGAAAGCGTGTTCTCCTTCATGGAGAGCACGTGTTGCGGTGGGGGCCACCAGGACACTCCAAAGTTGGGGGGCGGGCTAATTGATCGTTGGCCACTGATACGATTGGGGCTTCCCTTGTTGTTGGGAAGAAGTTAATGTTGCCATTTTTTGATTGACAGCCAGAAATAGTAAAACTCCTTGCACGAGGCTAGGGCTTCCTCTTTTTGCCCGTGCATCAGATTGCCCGTCCCCCCCTCCCTAGAATTAGGGTTGTTCGCTTGACCTTGCTATGCCTGTCATGGGGTCGTCTGCTCTTGGGGCAGGGGCCTGGTAGGAATTTTGTCCATCTGGCTGATTGGCTGGGGTCATTTGGTTTTTGCCTACTGCGTAGCAAATCGTCACAACTTGTAAGGTTCGCGGTTAGGCATTGGTCTATGGTTTGGTTGGTTGAGGGGCATGGATTGGCTGTGCCTGCCCCTCTAATGTTACTGCTGCAAGGGATTCCGTTAAAGGAATACAGGGGCTCACTATTGCTTGTCCACTCTGTCAAGGGGGCTCGGGCCATAGCAATGAGCTCCTGGTTGCATTTGGGGAGGGCTGAGGGCAGGTTCCCTGCTCTGCGTAACCCCCAAGTGTATTCCCCCATTCTGACTTTCGCATCGTGCGGAATGTCAGTCTGTCCCCCATGGTGGGGGCAGATAGTCGCAACCAATGCCTACGCAACCACTCACAAATTTGTATTTTAATAATGTTGTGGCCAAAATTATGCCAAAAATCTTAAACAAAAACTTCTGTGTGATGTGTGAGTTATTGGGGTGGACCTGGGGACCTCGACACGCAACTCTCTAGCTTTCTCCATAATCCAGCGCATGTTTGCAATTTGGTCTCTGGTTCCTCTGCCTACCTGCTGCTAATGCTTTAGCAAGAGTTTTGCCTTGTGCCTGTTCATTTGGTTGGGCTGTCTTATTTTGCTGCTTCCAGGGAGGAAGTTGTAAACTCTTTTAATACAATGCTACCCCCCACCCCCACCCCACATCCCATGCTGGGTGAGCTTAAATCCTCGCATTAATCCACTGCTGTGTTTGTTTCACCATGCTGAAAAGCAAGACATGTAAATCCTCTCTCAATTCCGCTTGTGCACCTAAAGGCCAGCAGCCTGATCTTTTTCTAGATATGTTAGAATGAGGCAGTTGGACTCTAGATACATCCTGAGTTCAAGGATAGGAAAGGATTAGGGATGACGGGACAGCTCTAGCCAAAATGAAATTGCTTCCTGCTGCGTTGAGGGGTTTGGGGGGTCACTTAGTTTAAAACTTGCATCACACTGAAACCTGCATCCCCACAGGGGACTGCCTTGCCTCTAAGCACTGCTTTTTCCATTTTTAATCAATGTGGCAGCACATTCATTTTTAATTTTATTTTCTTGGTCTTTTCCCCCCAGAACCATTGCATATACTGTACGTTCTAGAAGCAAGGGTCACCCATACAAAAAAAAAAAAAACACAAAAAAAACAAACACACAAAAAAAGGATGTAATCTGGTTCTGGGGTATGATGAAGCTTCATAGACCTGGTCAGTGTCTCATGTGAATCACTTGGGTGCGCTCTCTCTCTCTCTCTCTCTCTCTCTCTCTCCCATGTGGAATGCCGGAGAACTTCTTGGCAGTTGAATGAATGAATGAATGAATAAGGAAGAGGTCACTGAAGGTAGAAGGTAGAAAGTTTTTGGAAATTGGAAACTATAATCATAGTTACTTGAGCAGAGCTAAAGTGGTCCTTCCCCATTTCACTATCCCATTCACAGGCGGCAAAAATGTCACCAGTTTCTTTGGTGTAGGAGATGTGTGAAGGCAGAATTTACTGGTAGTAATTCCTCCTCCTCCTCCTCCTCCTCCTCCTCCTCCTGAATTCAACTGATTGCCAAAATCCTACAATTTATTGATGTCTAGGATTTAGGAGGGCTCCCCCCCAATCTATTACATTATTATCGGTTCATATAAAGGTAAAGGGACCCCTGACCATTAGGTCCAGTCACGACCGACTCTGGGGTTGTGGCGCTCATCTCGCTTTATTGGCCGAGGGAGCCGGCATACAGCTTCCAGGTCATGTGGCCAGCATGACAAAGCTGCTCCTGGCGAACCAGAGCAGCACACGGAAACGCCGTTTACCTTCCCGCCGGAGCGGTACCTATTTATCTACTTGCACTTTGATGTGCTTTTGAACTGCTAGGTTGGCAGGAGCAGGGACCAAACAATGGGAGCTCACCCCATCGCGGGGATTTGAACCGCCGACCTTCTGATCGGCAAGTCCTAGGCTCTGTGGTTTAACCCACAACGCCACCCGCGTCCCTACTGATTACCATAGAGGACACTATTTCCCCACCTCAGAATCACCCCTTGGAATGATGCAACATGATCGGGCCCAGTGTCAACATCTGACATAGGGGTCACCCAGACTTCCTTTTCACCTGTGTTTTTAGGCACGCGTCCAAACTTTAATGCTATGCGTCCTATTGTAGGTGTTTTGTTTTGGCGCTTCCCTCGGGAAAGCCCATGTTTTATCATTGAATTATAGCAAATGGCAGTCGGGTTTTCTGCAGATTGACATTTGCTCCAATTGAGCGGTAAAACGTGGGATTCCCCAGGTAAAGCGCTGGGACAAAAAACCTTTTTGGTCAAGGAGCTTCAAAGATGTGGAACCTGTGCCTGGAAAGCATGATGCAAGATGAAGTATAGATGTGTGTTTGTGTTGAGCTGGGTGGCTGCAGCTGCCACCATCTTCCCCCACTCCCATGCCTGTAGGCCTCACGCCCAACGTAGTGACACTGAACCAATAATAAGAATAATAATAATTTATTATTTGTACCCCGCCCATCTGGCTGGGTTTCCCCAGCCACTCTGGGCGGCTTCCAACAAAGATGAAAAATACACTAAAATGTCACATATTAAAAACTTCCCTGAACAGGGCTGCCTTCAGATGTCTTCTGAATGTCAGGTAGTTGTTTATCGCTTTGACATCTGATGGGAGGCGTTCCACAGGGCGGGCGCCACTACCGAGAAGGCCCTCTGCCTGGTTCCCTGTAACTTGGCCTCTTGCAGTGAGGGAACCGCCAGAAGGCCCTCGGAGCTGGACCTCAGTGTCCGGGCAGAACGATGGGGGAGGAGATGCTCCTTCAGATATACTGGACCGAGGCCGTTTAGGGCTTTAAAGGTCAGCACCAACACTTTGAATTGTGCTTGGAAACGTACTGGGAGCCAATGTAGGTCTTTCAAGACCTGTGTTATATGGCCTTCCTTGAGGACCTGTCATGGCCTTCCTTGAGGATAGATGAACACAAGGAGTGTAAGGAAGAGCCCATGGATCAGAGCTCTCCCACCCAAGCTGGGAGCTGAGTCCTTCTGCTGTGACTCTCCCTATGGAAGTCCCTCAGGTCCCCTCTTCCTAGGGATGGGGAGCTAGAGCTGGTCGGTGGGCCAGATCTTTACCTCAGTCAGCCACCCATGAGCCAACAATCACTTGTGAATTGTTGTCATTATGACATCAGGTGGTGACTTCAAAAGGGCTTATTCTCTCTCTTTTTAAAAAATAACTTTTTATTCAAAATTAAAACAAAACATATTATCCAGGAGCATATCATCCTTATCCCCCCCCATTTTTCCTCCCTCCCCCCACAGAACCCACCCACTCCCACCCCCGACTTCCCTCAGTTCCAGTCTTTGATTTCTCTAAAAATGCTGTTTTCTGCATGTTACACAGTTGTATAGATCCTCAAACTATTTAGCTGATTATCAATAAAAAGATTGTGAATGTTTATTCAAAACCAGCCAAGGAGTCCAGTTCACTTTGTTGCATCTTCAAATACTTTGAAAGGTTCCCATTCATCTTTAAAGTTACAGTTATCCTTGTCCCGTAGTTTGTATGTCAGTTTTGCCAGTTCTGCATAGTCCATCAATTTTTCTTGCCATGTTTCTTTAGTTGAGGTTTCTTCAGTCTTCCATCCTTGTGCTATTAACACTCTTGCGGCCGTTGTCGCATACATGAAGATATTTTTCAGCTTTTTGGGCAGATCTTTCCCTACAATCCCTAATAAAAATGCTTCAGGATTTTTACCAAATGTTAAATGGAACATTTTCTTCAATTCGTTGTATATCATTTCCCAAAATTTTTTAATTACCTTACAATCCCACCACATATGATATAATGTCCCCTCCTTTTCCTTACACTTCCAACATATATTTGAACTAGTTTTGTACATTTTCCCTAACTGCACTGGTGTCGTGTACCATCTGTACATCATCTTCATGTAATTCTCCTTCAGTAGGGAACAATCTGTAAATTTTAAGTCAGTTTTCCATAATTTTTCCCAATCTTCCATCATAATGTTGTGACCCACATCTTGTTCCCATTTAATCATAACTGATTTTACCTCTTCATCTTTCGTCTTCTTTCAAAAGGGCTTATTCTCAGCGCTGCTCAGTTGACGGGCAATGTGAGAGTGTGCCTCTGAAGTCCACATGCAGACTTCATATGCATTCAAAACTCTGCCTGCAAAATGTCCATATACTGTGTCTGGAAACAGCCTTTGGAAAATGGGAAGACCCTGTCCCTTACTCTAAAGCACAGGAGCTTTATTTTTATTTTATTTTTAAGGCCTCTTGCTTTTTCACTTTCTGCCAGCAGATGGAAGCAAGAAACAAGAAGCGCAGTCTTGCCAAACAACAGAGTGCATTTGTTCGATAAATGACGTCCAAGATCTGGAATGTGCATTTTAATATTTTGAAAGCTTTTTCTTCCCTTTCCCAGTTTCGTTGATTCCTTTAAAAGAATACATCTCTACGGGGCTGAAAGAAACAGAATTCTAAAATGAAGGCAAATCTTCCTTGTCATAGGAGCTTTTAGATCTAAAAGTAATCATAGCTGCTGTGTGTGTGTGGATCAACAAGGGAGTTTGCTGTCTCCACCACGGCCTGGAGGAACCCTTATTGGCAGAGTCGTCTTCTGCACTGACAAACTGAGAGTGCCTTCAGCCTCTGTAATTTAAGATAAATAGTTCAAAGTTCAGATGTGGGAAATTCAGGGTCAGTTCCCTTCCCACTCAGCCATGAAACCCATTGTGGGGCAAGTCATTGTACGCCAACTCTAATCTCCTTACACAGTCATTCTCAAGGCAAAAATTAGCCAAGTTTGTGCTATGTAAACAGGATCTGATTAAGGGAGTTCACGCAATATATATGGACTAAATAGATCCATGCAGTGTTTGACACTCAGCATCGAAGCAGCCAAGTGATTGCTCAAACATGCATCCAAGCCATAAATCAGATCAATCCCAACTCACATCCAACAGCTTTGCAGATTTGACAAATAGCAGGCTCACCTTGATGGAAGGTTGGGCTGCAAATGTGACAGACAGATAGGCAGATCAGTGTAGATGCGTAGCCAGGTAATCACTCCCAATGCTACTGCAAGACTTTGGATCTGCCACCTGGCGTGTAAATGTTTGCATCTGCAATCCTGAGAATAGGTGGGCTGTTTGAATTGCATTGGGTTCAAATGGTGCTTAAGGCATTCAAGTACACAATGTCAAACTGATCACCTCTGTATGTTGATTGAGAGTCTCAAGGAACTCTTAAAGGTTCATGAGAAAGGACTGGCCCTTGCAGAAACCATTCTGACTTTGCTTCAGCAAGGCTTGTTCTCATATATTTTTGTTGTTGTTTAGTTGCTTAGTTGTTTAGTTGCAAGGTGATGTCTCTGCTTTTTAAGATGCTGTCTAGGTTTGTCATTGTTTTTCTACTTGGTTACTTTTATCTTTAACAATACATTCCCCCCAAGTTTCTCATTAAGGACCCCCCCAAGATCCCCTTTTAAGAATAGGTGTTGCTTTGGTTATTTTCTAGTCCTTGGGCATGGAAATTGAGCTTAGGGACAAGTCACATATTTTTAGCAATTTCACATTTGAGTTATTTGAGAACTCTCAGGTGGATACCATATGAACCTGGTGATTTGTCAGTTTTTATTTTGTCTATTAGGCCTAGAACTTCGTCTCTCCTCACTACTATCTTCCTAGGTTTCTCAAACTCCCTTCCTGCAGGAGTTAGTTCAGACACTGAGATCTGCCCTATATCATCCATTGTGAAGACAGATGTAAAGAATTTGTTTAGATTCTCTGCAGTCTCCTTATACTCCTTTAGCATACCTTTGACTCTCTCGTCATCCAGGGCCCAACTTCTCCGTGCTACTAATTTTTTAGAGAGTTTCTTGTTGTTGATCTTAATGCTTTTAGCAATGTATTCCTCAATATATTTTTTTAACATGCCTTTCTGTCTGCTTGCACATCTTTTGCCAAAATTTCTGTTCTTTTTTGTCTTTTTAATTTTTCAAAGGAAGACTTCTTGCCTCTGATAGTTTCTTTGACTCTGCTAGCTAACCACGCTGGCATCCTCTTGACCAGTGATGGCCAAATTTGGCCCTCCAGCTGTTTTGGGACTACAATTCCCATCATCCCTGACCACTTGGTCCTGTTAGCTAGGGATGATGGGAGTTGTAGTCCCAAAACAGCTGGAGGGCCGAGTTTGATCATCACTGCTCTTGACTCTTGTGGTACCTTTCCTGATCTGCATTTATAAACTCCACTTGAACTTCTAATATTGTTCTTTAAACAGCTCTCACATATTTTGGAATGATTTGACCCTCCTGACTTTACCTTTCAATTTCCTTTTTGACTAATCCCCTAATTTTTGATAAGTTTCCTCTTTTGAAGTCAAATCTGACCATGTTGGTGTTTCTTGGCAAATGGCTGTTTACATGTACATTTTGTTTAAAAGCACTATGGTCACTGCTCCCAATGGGCTAAACAACACTTGCATCTTGCACCAAGTCCCTCAAGATTAAGTTCAGGGTCCCTGCCTATGCTATGCTATGCTATACCTACGCAGACCCTGCCCCACAGGAAAGAAGGGCAAGTAACATGCAAGAGAGCTGGAAATGAAGAGGGGTTTCTTTTCAAAGTTCCCAAATGCAAAAGGGGATAGGAGCCCATGCCACCAAATGTCCATCAGACCAAACACCCTACCAGACACCTGCGCCTAACATGCAACAACTATTTCCTGAATAATTGGCAGGATTATATAGCTATCTCGGACATGGGTGGCACTGTGGGTTAAACCACAGAACCTAGGACTTGCCGATCAGAAGGTCAGCGGTTCGAATCCCCGTGACGGGGTGAGCTCCCGTTGCTCAGTCCCTGCTCCTGCCAACCTAGCAGTTCGAAAGCACGTCACAAGAAGATAAATAGGTACCGCTCCGGCAGGAAGGTAAACAGTGTTTCCGTGCGCTGCTCTGGTTTGCCAGAAGTGGCTTAGTCATGCTGGCCACATGACCCGGAAGCTGTATGCCGGCTCCCTTGGCCAATAAAGCGAGATGAGCGCCACAACCCCAGAGTCAGTCACGACTGGACCTAATGGTCAGGGGTCCCTTTACCTTTATATAGCTGTCTACGGGTTTGGCCATCTCCCTGAGCACTGTGATGCTCAGCGACCTTACAGGACTCTTCTTTTAATCCTAGGTCAGGAGTTTTCAGTAACGAACTTTACCCATTGAAGATCCATGCTTTACACACACAGAGGGAGCTATCGGCACACCTCCGCCCCATTCCAGCGAATATTTACAAATGCCAGAGGTGTGATGTGCTTTCATATCAGTAATTTTCAACTTACAGCTTTAAGTCAGCTCATCCACCCAGTCTGGGAATTATTATTTTTATCACTTATCTCTAATCAGTAGTCACAGCGTCTTGCATTCTGGCGGTTACGAAAGAGCTACTTCAATTACATTAGAGAGCTCCAAGGGAATCTTATTGTCATTGTAATCAAAGCACCAGTTTTCTCTTGTCACTCCTTCCCTCCCCTCATACACACATTCGTATACTGCAAGTCAACATGTTTATTGGCACTGAAATTATAGAAAGGCATGGGCATGGTGACAATTATAACACCTCTCTTAGGCTTTTTTTAAAAAAAATATTTTTTAGCAAGATTCCAGAGTGGTGAAAATATGAATCAAGGCCACTGTCTTAGTAGGTAAAGTGAGGCTGTGGATGCTGGGATTTGTGAGATGTCAGAGGACAGAGAGATATGTGTGCCATGTAGCTTGGTGTGTGCCCCCTAAGTTAGCCTGATGCCTTCAGGTGAAGTGGAGGATGTCAACGTTGCCAAGATAGAAGGACAATTCAGCTGCCAGTCCAGCTGGCTTCAGTATGTGGAGAGGGGGGTCTCAGGTGGCAAAATGTCTTGGGCCAGCCTTGGCTTGAATGGAGTGCAGAAACACCCAGATAGGCTTTGGGAGGGAAACCAACAGTTTATTTCTTGCAATTATTTATAAATTGTAAAAAGTAAAGGGACACGGGTGGTGCCGGGGTCTAAACCACTGAGCCTCTTGGGCTTGCCCACCAGAAGCTCAGCGGTTCAAATCCCCGCGATGGGGTGAACTCCCATTGCTCTGTCCCAGCTTCTGTCAACCTAGCAGTTTGAAATCACACCAGTGCAAGTAGATAAATAGGTACTGCTGTGGCGGGAAGGTAAATGGCGTTTCTGTGCACTCTGGTTTCCGTAACGATGTCCTGTTGCGCCAGAAGTGGTTTAGTCCTGCTGGCCACATGACCCAGAAAGCTGTCTGTGGACAAACACCAGCTCCCTCAGCCTGAAAGCGAGATGAGCGCCACAACCCCATAATCGCCTTTGGCTGGACTTAGCTGTCCAGGAATCCTTTACCTTTTACCTATGTATTGTAAATACTGTCAAAGGCAAGGAGACTATTTATTTATTTGCTCATGAAATTCCTATGCCACCCTTCACCCAAAGGCTACTTTTCTGGGCCTTGGGGTGGGGTGGGGAAGTTATTTGAACGCTTTCCACCTCCTCCGCAGTGTTTGCCCTGACTGACTGGACCGGTGGAGAACAAACAGTATCAGCAAGGTTTTCCACAGTAGCATGATACAGAAGTGGAATGTTTTCCGCTGGTACCGGGGTTGAGGTTAGCGCAAGTGTAGTTTAGGGAAAAGAATCCTTTTCAAATTGTCTAGGAAAGTCTTTAAAGCCTGCCTAAGTGTTGTTACACGCTGTGAATTCTCCTCTCTATCTCGGCAACTGCCATTGATGTGGATTGCTGACAGGGAAACTCACCATGATACCCTTGATTGACACTTTGAGTTGTAATAGAGCGCCGTGTGTGAGCGTGTTTGAGTGTGCACGAAACTCGCCACAAAAATGTTGGTAACCGAAGGCAAGGGCAATGTCTAGCCCAGGATAACATGACATCTCTTGATCAGAATTTCTAAACCACTTAAGATTTTAAAATTTCTAACTGGTATACAAAAACACTTAATATTACTGTACAGTGGTATCTCGGGTTAAGTATTTAATTCGTTCCGGAGGTCCATACTTAACCTGAAACTGTTCTTAACCTGAAGCACCACTTTAGGTAATGGTGCCTCCTGCTGCTGCCGCACCGCCGGAGCACAATTTCTGTTCTCATCCTGAAGCAAAGTTCTTAACCTGAAGCACTATTTCTGGATTAGCGGAGTCTGTAACCTGAAGCGTATGTAGCCTGAAGTGTATGTAACCCGAGGTACCACTGTATTTTATTACTGATTATTTACTTATTGTTCATTTATATGCTATATTTTTCTCCCAGGGAGCTCAACAACCCTGTGAAGTATTTTTAAAATCTCTGAGTGGTGTATCTAGTCCACAGGAGCAGTGCCAAAAGGATAAAGGGGTGGGTGAGACTCCAGTTATTCAGAAGAGTGGACAGAGCAACAGCCAAGAAAAAGAGAGGGCTTAAGACTCCTGCCTATCTTAATCTAGGGAAAGTTGTATCTCTTCAATGAGACACTGTAAGGCAGTGACAGATTGCGGATTTTGTGCCTCCCTGTACAGTTGTAGCAGGTCATGTGAGAAAACAGATGGTCACTTGTACCCAGTCACTTGTACCCACATACCCTGATTCAGTTGCGGAATTTGGGAGTCCTGGTTGCAGAATCTGTATTCTTAAAAAAAAGAAAAAAAGAAAATTCAAGCGTCGGTGCCTATATTCTTTAGCAAATGGGTAAAGAGCACTACAGAATCGCTTTATACCAGTACTCATGCTTTATAGAAGCAATGTAGCTTTATAAATACACCAAATTTTATAGCAGGATTTGAAAAGCTAAGTGCAGGGTTTGGACTGTTTCCCTGGGTTTTGTTTAATCTGGTGATTGCATATTAACTTTCCAGAGAGGTTCTTCGCCAGCAACCCTCGGAGGCTCGGAATGATCTGTGACAGGTAAACTACCTATGACAGCGTTATCATGCTTTCCCTTAGGGTCTGTTTGTTTTTATATGCAAGCTTTTAACTCCAGACTTGGAGTCAGAATAAGGCAACTCCAAAGTAGTCTGTGGAAGCAGCAGATTCCAAGAAAAAAGGCATCATTATTGGGCTATTTGCATGAACTACCTAAGCAGCCGCAAGTGAACCATTTCACGACAAGTCATCAGTATGAAGCAAGAGGTCTCTGAGCTTATAGTAGTCACTCTGTAAAAACCCAGGCTGAAATACTTACCAGCTTACCCAATGCTTGCTAAATACACACATCTCAAGGGGTTGGGGTCAGAAATTCCTGCATTGCAGATGGTTGGGATGACCCTCAAGTTCCCTTCCAACTCTACAATTCCGGGTCGTGTGGCCAGCATGACTAAGCCGCGTCTGGCGAACCAGAGCAGCGCACGGAAATGCCGTTTACCTTCCTGCCAGAGCGGTACCTATTTATCTACTTGCACTTTGAGGTGCTTTCAAACTGCTAGGTTGGCAGGAGCAGGGACTGAGCAATGGGAGCTCACCCCGTCGCGGGGGATTCGAACCGCCGACCTTCTGATCGGCAAGTCCTAGGCTCTGTGGTTGAACCCACAGCGCCACCCACGTCCCGTTTGTTGACAATAGTTTGCAAACAAAACTTCTGCACAAAATCCTGCCAGTCAGTGTGGACGGACCTCAAGTAGATGGGCCAATGGACTGACTCATATCAAGGCAACTTCCTAGGTTCCAGGTTGTGTGTCTCGACATGGGAACTTCCTTCAGCCTTGTGCATTGGGACCATGCTGCTTGGCCGGCGACCGCTCAAGTCCAGGGATGTTTGTCTTTTTTTCATGCCCACCCACGAACTTTCACCCATCTTTGTTGGACGGTTGAAGAGCGGAGGCAGCCTTGATGTACACCCCCCACATGTTTCTACCTTTTGCGCAAGTACGTAAGGTAAAGGTAAAAGGACCCCTGACCATTAGGTCCAGTCGTGACCGACTCTGGGGTTGCGGCACTCATCTCACTTTATTGGCCGAGGGAGCCGGTGTACAGCTTCCAGGTCATGTGGCCAGCATGACTAAGCCGCTTCTGGCGAACCAGAGCAGCGCACAGAAACACAGTTTACCTTCCTGCCGGAGCAGTACCTATTTATCTACTTGCACTGGCGTGCTTTCGAACTGCTAGTTTGGCAGGAGCAGGGACTGAGCAACGGGAGCTCACCCCGTCACGGGGATTCAAACTGCCAACCTTCTGATCGGCAAGTCCTAGGCTCTGTGGTTTAACCCACAGCGCCACCCGTGTCCCATATGCATGCGCAAGTATGTAGACACGCATAAAAGCATTTGAAGTGGAGAAGGCACCCAGTTCATGAGAAGATCAGAAAATATTCCTCTATGCCCGTGTAAATGGCTCCCGCTTCTTCTCGTCCCCCACTACCTCCCCTCTCCTCAAAAGGCGTTGGCAGCTGACATGAGATATTCACGCTCCGAGCCCAGTTCGTTTTATGGGTATGTTTTGGTTGGGGCTCCAGGCTGAGAATGAAAGTGAGCAGATCCCAGCGGCGTGATGTCATTCGGAAGGGAAATGCCCGGCTGGGGAGGGTGTGAGGAGAGACACAGCAGCCGGGGCTCTAACAGGCCACCTGACGCTCTGAATAAGCAAGCAAATTAAATGCTATAAAACGCAGGGCACTGTTTTTGTTTGCTTGGCGGTGTTTTCGTCTTCTTCTTCTGTTTTGCTTCCTACACTCCAAACTGTCATGTTCCCCAGGTGTCAGCCACTTGGCATTGAAGTCCCCCCCGCCCGCGCAGACATAGCTGTGGGGAGTAGAGAGGGGAACCGCACAACTTTGTGACATGAAAGTGATTTACATCAGACCATTGGTCTGTCCACATTGAATGTCAGTGGCTCAACGGTGTTTCGGCTAGGAAGTCAGAGTGCTTATATAATAAAACGTTCTGATGTCAGATCTATGGAGCATCTGAAGAACATTCTTCGCGTATGATGAAATGATTAACGGGGCGGTTAAAAACACCCCGCTCCCCTTTTAATGCCGTAATGACACAACAAAGTTTCCATGCTTAACTTTTCTGGCAAAGTTAACGGAACATGTCACAAATTTAACAGGTTTGCCCCTCCACTCCTCCCCGCGCCAAAAAAACCCAACCCAGGGTGACTTTGCTCCCTTATAAGCCTCCCCAGGGAGGCTTTGGCTTAGCTTTGGTAGACAGATAAATGCCTCCACTCTCTTGCAGGATTATTTAGAGTTGCATGTACTTGTGCGTTGGCCAGGACTGGCCCTCTCATTGCAAGGAGCAAGGCAATGAGGAATATCAGGAATACCCTTTTCAGTTAAAGGGCACCAACTGATTTAATATAAGTGGTTGTCTCTATCTACAAACCCTTACTAGTATGTGCCCTCACTTTGGTGTAGAGATTTTACTTGGGGTACTAAGTGTCAGGGCTGCCTCAGGTCTCAGCTCACAAAAGACCAACGCCAGGTTCTTCTTATATACAAGGATGTTTATTGCAGTTCATTATTGCTTTCACAACCGAGGCGCGCAGCCCCGCGTCTCTTAGCCTAGACGTTTTTAGTCCCCTCTGAATCGGTCCCGCCCCTACACCAGCTTAAGAGGCTTGTGCTAGTCCACCTCTTCCTGTCTTTCCTTTTCCGCAGGGTCTTTCTGCCCCCCTGGGTCCCTTCTCTCCTGCTCTCTCCTGAAGCGGATTCCTCAGATGCCTGTTCCCCCCTCCTTCGTGCTTTGGGGCCAGGCTCCTCCTCCGGGCTCTCTCCATTTCCGCGCGCCTCCACATTTGAACTTGGCGCGCGTTCGCTACCCCTGACCTTCCTCTTGACACTTACACTACTCCCTGTACTACTCTCCGCCTCTTCCGGCAGGACGTTCTGCCCCGATCTCCTTCCCCTGTCTCCTTCCTGCTCTGCTCCGTGTGTCACACTGGGAACTCCACTCTCTTCACTTCGTTCCTGCTGGGAAGCCGGCCCCGATCTCCCACTCCCACTCGGGGTTTCCCTGCTGCTTCCCTGCCCCTGGCATGTCCCCCCTGTGAACCCCCTTGGCCTGACTAGGGGCGCCCCCTTCTGGGAATCCTCCGATTCACTTGAGAGACTCATGGAAGACCTCAAGTCATTGTCCTCCTCTTCCTCACAGTCCTGGGATTCTTCCCCATCGCTCTCCGTCTCCCCCCTCACCTGTGCCTCTGTCCCTGAACCCCTGACACTAAGTATTAAGTCTGCCACCTCCTATTCAACCATCATTCAACTCCCCTAAAGTTAAAGGTAAAGGGACCCCTGACCATTAGGTCCAGTCGTGGCCGACTCTGGGGTTGTGGCGCTCATCTCGCTTTATTGGGCAAGGGAGCTGGCCAATACAGCTTCCGGGTCATGTGGCCAGCATGACTAAGCCGCTTCTGTCGAACCAGAGCAGCGCATGGAAACACCGTTTACCTTCCTGCCGGAGTGGTACCTATTTATCTACTTGCACTTTGATGTGCTTTCGAACTGCTAGGTTGGCAGGAGCAAGGACCGAGCAACGGGAGCTCACCCCGTCGCGGGGATTTGAACCGCCGACCTTCTGATCGGCAAGTCCTAGGCTCTGTGGTTTAACCCACAGCACCACCCACGTCCCTCAACTCCCCTACCCCCAGGTGATTGTGCCTTTCCTACCTCATCATTCCCCCAAATGATGTAATCAGTTTCCTAAGTTCAGCATTTGACTCAAAGCAAAACAAGCTATTTGTCACCCAGTTATTAAGGAGAGGTCGAATAACCTATCACTACCCTCGTTGGTCTTTACCTTCAGAGTATTCGGTATTGTCTATTCTTACCAGAACATTATACTTTTTGGTCTGGGTCTTCATTTCATAACCAGAAATTTAGTAAAAGAATTGTGTGCAGCTTGGAAAGAATCCTGGCTGTTCAATCCAATGTATACATTTATTCTTAGGTTTGGGGTGAGTGGGGACAATGTTGGACCGGACCCAAGTATGACCATTGCAATTTCAAGCCAAAATTTAATGGTAACAAAAGCAATATGCATTGCATTAGTCTGCTATTGGTCCTTCCCATGCATTTAAATCCTTTGCTTCCAAAGTAGTGATTTTGCTTCACAATGGATGGCTTTGGAGGAGGGAGGAAAAAGCTTTCTCTGGAAATGAGTCTATAGCATTCTCCAGCAGTTAGGTCCCTAACTTGGAATAAATTTGGAGGAGATGCAAAATATATTGACCCATTTATATACCTTTAACTGGCATAATTCTGTGGCTGAGTTGTTAACACACAATTTTTCAAATTTCTCTATCTATACCTTCGCCCAAAGGGACGCGGGTGGCGCTGTGGGTTAAATCACAGAGCCTTGGACTCGCCAATCAGAAGGTCGGCGGTTCTAATCCCCGCGACGGGGTGAGCTCCCGCTGCTCGGTCCCTGCTCCTGCCAACCTAGCAGTTTGAAAGCACGTCAAAATGCAAGTAGATAAATAGGTACCGCTATGGCGGGAAGGCAAACGGCGTTTCCGTGTGCTGCTCTGGTTCGCCAGAAGCAGCTTAGTCATGCTAGCCACATGACCCGGAAGCTGTACGCCGGCTCCCTCGGCCAATAAAGCGAGATGAGTGCCGCAACCTCAGAGTCAGTCACGACTGGACCTAATGGTCAGGGGTACCTTTACCTTTACCTTTTACCTTTGCCCTGCTTTGGCCAGTTCGCTCGTGAAAGATCCCCCATGATAGCCTTCCTCAAGCTGATACCTTGAACTACAGCTTTCTTCAGCCCAAGCTGACACAGTCTTGATGTCTGGGGCAGGTGGAAGTTGTAGTGCAAAAACATCTAGTGGGCACCAGGTTGGCAGAGTCTCTCCTGTGGCTAAACCTATGGCTCAAGGCCTTGTTTTGGTGTTGGTTATTTCTCTCTGTTGTTTTTTTTAGGCTGGGCAGAGAATCTGAAGCTGAAGACTTGGCAACGAGAATGCTAAAACTTTGTCCACGGGACAGGATCTCAGCACAGAAAGCATGTCGTCATCCTTTTTTCAACTCTTTACCTTCTCAGCTGCACCAGCTTTCTGATGGTATGTCATTCTATTTTCTAACTGCCTCAACAAGATGCCCTTCAGATGTTGTTGAATGACAACCAGTGCTTTTCTCGCAAGAAAAATAGGTGCCGGAATTCACCATGACGTTGTTACAGTAAGTCACTGGGCGGCTCAGGGCAGCCCTCAACAGATGCCAGTTTGACAACAGCCACCGTCACCACCCGCAGAAGTGTGAAAAACTACAGCAAACTGTCTCCCTAGCTGGTTTGGGCGTTGCTTCTGGTTTTGGTACAGGTCAAATAAATGCGCCCTAGCACCCTCGTTCTCCTAGATTCAGGCAGATGGCTAGGGCAGCTTATAAGGGTCCTCGCACATGCAGCGGTAGAGGCCTGACTGGAAAGCTTAAAGCTCGCCGCCACTACGTGGGAGATGGACTGAGGAAAAGGAAATAAGAATTGGCCCTGCCCTGTGGCTTGACCAGTCATGGCTAGGAGTGGGTAGGAGCTTTTCTTGTTGTTGTTGTTTAGTCGTTTAATTGTGTCCGACTCTTCTTGACCCCATGGACCAGAGCACGCCAGTCCCTCCTGTCTTCCACTGCCTCCCGCAGTTTGGTCAAACTCAGGCTGGTAGCTTCGAGAACACTGTCCAACCATCTCATCCTCTGTCGTCCCCTTCTCCTTGTGCCCTCCATCTTTCCCAACATCAGGGTCTTTTCCAGGGAGTCTTCTCTTCTCATGAAGTGGCCAAAGTATTGGAGCCTCAGCTTCAGGACCTGTCCTTCCAGTGAGCACTCAGGGCTGATTTCCTTCAGAATGGATCGGTTTGATCTTCTTGCAGTCCATGGGACTCTCAAGAGTCTCCTCCAGCACCATAATTCAAAAGCATCAATTCTTTGGCGATCATCCTTCTTGATGGTCCAGCTCTCACTTCCATACATCACTACTGGGAAAACCATAGCTTGAACTATACGGACCTTTGTTGGCAAGGGGATGTCTCTACTTTTTAAGATGCTGTCTAGGTTTGTCATTGCTTTTCTCCCAAGAAGCAATGACAAACCTAGACAGCATGGGTAGGAGCTAGGTGGAGTCATTGATCTAAAAAAAAGTGTAGACTCACACATGCTGGCCAGCTTCTGTTTTGACTTGAAATGTTCATTTTGGGCTTCTCAGAAGTTCATAAAGGCAAGAAGCGGGGAGGGGGGGAACCGCTGGCCTGCAATGGGGAAAAAACTGGGGGGGGGAGCTGGGGGGAAAAACACTGACTACAACTCCTAGCATCCATGACCACTGACAGTGTTGGCTGGGGCTGAGGGAAGTTGGAGTTTAGCAACATCTGGAGGGCACCAAGCTGGGGAAGGCACCAAAAAGTATCCAGAGTTAGAAAGAAATCTCCCTGCGCATGGGATAATAATAATAATAATAATAATAATAATAATAATTTATTATTTATACCCCGCCCATCTGACTGGGCTTCCCCAGCCACTCTGGGCTGCTTCCAACAAAATATTAAAATACCGTAATACAGTGGTACCTCGGGTTACATACGCTTCAGGTTACATACGCTTCAGGTTACAGACTCCGCTAACCCAGAAATAGTACCTCGAGTTAAGAACTTTGCTTCAGGATGAGAACAGAAATTGTGCTCCAGCTGCGCAGCGGGAGGCCCCATTAGCTAAAGTGGTGCTTCAGGTTAAGAACAGTTTCAGGTTATGAATGGATCTCCAGAACGAATTAAGTACTTAACCCGAGGTACCACTGTACATCGAACATTCAAAGCTTCCCTAAACAGGGCTGCCTTCAGATGTCTTCTAAAAGTCTGGTAGTTGTTGTTCTCTTTGACATCTGGTGGGAGGGCGTTCCACAGGGTGAGCGCCACTACCGAGAAGGCCTTCTGCCTGGTTCCCTGTAACTTGGCTTCTCGTAGCGAGGGAACCGCCAGAAGGCCCTCAGTGCTTTCTGGGAAGCTTTCTTGTCAGGAAAATGTCTACTTTCTAAGGCTTTTGCAGACATTGACTTTAAAGCTATCCTCCATTCAGGGACACACCTATAAGGCTACCATATTTTTTTCAATGAATCCAGGGACACTTTTCAACTTCAGTGGAGTTTGTATGGGGACTGATTTGTAGAAACGGGGACTGTCCCCAGGAAACGGGGACGTCTGGTAACCTTAACCTAGGGGTTGCTCAGATTGGCCTCTGCCAAGGACGAAAGGCCCAGGGGGAGGGGCACAAAAACCACCTCTTTCCACTTCCGGCTCAGAGTCGCTAGAAGCCCATTTGCCTGTCCATGTGCTCCCTGGCACATGCCTCTGCTGCTCTGGGCTGCTGGGCGAGACACACAGGCTCCCCTGGGCACCATGGTGGAGGACTCCGGTTGCTGGTGTGGGCTGTCGCAGCAGCCTCACTCACCTTGTAGTGGTGAGTGGGCTTGCATGTTCCTATGATAATATGACAGCAACAATCGCAGATAACAGTGGCTCTCAAAGTGAACCATTCAAAGTGGGATCAGGTGTTAATCAGGGCTGCATTATCGCTCCAACTATATTCATTATTTTCGGCGGCCCTCTGGGGTCCCCTCCCCAGCGAAAGGCGACAAGAAGCAAAATTTTTGAATTTCCAGTCCATAGTCTGAAATTTGACTCCTACAATTGACTCCTAGAATTTCACTTTTATCGTTTTGATCGCCATCTTTGTTTGGTCCATAGTCCTCAGGCTCATGAGGAAATCTCTCGTCTGAAGGTCTCTCCATCCCTCCCAAGGGCCAAGGGGTCCACGGTTTGGACCTCTGCTATCTCCCTCATTGAATTCACTGTGGTCAGGGGGGAAAGTATGCCTGGACCACCTCGTCTCCATTTCTCTTCTTGGGGTGGGCCTCCCCGTCCCTCAAATTCACGTAAGCGATGGCCAAATCGCTTGTCTGGATGGAAGTCTTCACAAAATTCAGTCACCATGGAACTCTGGATGAGGTCCCCTTCTGTCTGGCACGCCCCTATTTTCTCTACCATCACTCCAGACTTGGCCACCTCGGAAGGGGTCCCTCTCAGGGCCATGATCAAGACCACCAAGGGAGCCTAGGACTCCTCTGCCTCCATGAACGTGATAACTGACAGCAGTAGAAATACCTCAGAGAGAATTAAAGCTGGACCTCACAGACGGGGACGCAATATTCTTTGCGTACGAAAACAGCTCTTGACAGGCTTTTCCCGTCCTGTTATCGGGCCCGGGTTGTGGGTGGGTTGGCGGGTGGGAAATAAATGATTTTGACTTTGGAGGCATGTTGCAGTCTGAGCAGAAGCCAACAAAGACCATGAGATTCATGGGTGGAATTAAATGAAGTTGTTGCATGCACAGAACAAGGTCCACATGTGCGATGGGACTCCCCCCCCCCGCCTCCTCTCTCTCCCCCCCCCCCTCTGTGTATAGAGCAAGGGAGAGAACTGCATCCCCTTTCTACCCAACCAGCCGCAGAGCACAAATCTACTTTGACACTTTTAGAAAATTGAAAAGATGGAATCTCGTAGGAGCCTGCCTTTGCTGGGGGGGGGGAGGCCGAGGAGGAGGAGGGGAGGACTCTCAGCAGGGTGGGGGGGGGAGTTGACTTTTCTTTATACATATAGGTTTTTTTCCATGCAGAGTTTAAATTATGCCTGATAAAAGGAGTTTCGTGGATGTTTCAGTTCTTTCAAACCCTCCTGGCTTCCTCCCAATTAAATGAGGTTTGTCAAAGCCACAGGGCTCTGCCGCTGCCTGAGAGGCAGACAAGCACTTCCTGCAGTGACATCTCAAATCCCCGAGGGAGGAGATGAAAGTGCCCGTGCCAAAAGACAGGAAAAGAAGGAGAGAGAGAGAGAATGTGTGTGTGTGGAGGGGAGAGGTGTGGGGGGGAGAGAGAGCAAAGAGACAGGAACGCAGGAGGGGAAAAGGTGGGGAGGGAAGGAGGGAGGCAACAGATTGGCGAACACAACATGTCACTCCTGGAGACGAGATGGATCATTTCCATATGAGGAATGCATTTCTCAGTCCCCTGGGTTGGTATATTGGAGTGTTTCTTACAGTGGCTGATATTTTACCCCAGTTGCAGCCCGTGGCGCCTTGGTGGATTGGGGGCAAGTCCATGATGTCATCATGGCAACCAGAGTATTTCAGGCAGAAACCGTTGCAGTTTGCGATCCAGCAAGCTCGTATTCTCAAGTGAATTCACTACGATTGCAATGATGATAATAGGTGGTACCCAATGCTAGTCATGGGGACGCGGGTGGCGCTGTGGGTTAAACCACAAAGCCTAGGACTTGCTGATCAGAAGGTCGGCGGTTCAAATCCCCACGACGGGGTGAGCTCCAGTTGCTCAGTCCCTGCTCCTGCCAACCTAGCAGTTCAAAAGCACGTCAAAGTGCAAGTAGATAAATAGGTACCGCTCCAGCGGGAAGCTAAACGGTGTTTCCGTGCGCTGCTCTGGTTCGCCAGAAGCGGCTTAGTCATGCTGGCCACATGACCCGGAAGCTGTACGCTGGCTCCCTTGGCCAATAAAGCGAGATGAGCGCCACAACCCCAGAGTCGGCCACGACTGGACCTAATGGTCAGGGGTCCCTTTACCTTTACTAATGCTAGTCATAACCAATAAAATAAACGGGCTGAAGTTACTGAAGCCGATTGATTTCCGTGGGTCTACTCAGAATATAGCTAATATTGGATATCACCCAACGACAGCAATGTGATTTCAAAAAAACAAAAAAAAAACTCCTGACAAACATCTGTCTGTACTTTCACAATCAAGCAAGACATTTGGGTTCCAAGGTCACTGCAGCTAATTGAATTGAATTATATAAAATTTAGCATTCTGAGTGCATACAAGATTGTGTTCTGGCTGTAGCCTAGTCTAGGGGATGCTGGTGATTAGCTTTCGTGTGCTCAAGTACAAATTTGAAGTGGCAGTGGGTAAAAGAACCAGCTTGTTATCTTCATCTGAAAGGATACGAGAGAGAGATCCCCTCCCCCCAACATTGTTATGAAATTGTTCTAGCAGGGACCACTCTTTCCTGTAAATTGCCACAGGGGGTGACTAGGTGGGTGGGAGGGAGATAAATGAACGATGCAAAGATCGCTTTTTTATTTTAAAAAAGTAGTTTTGATGATGACAACAAGAACAACAAGATTTTAACGATTATTGAAAAGAATGCGAAGGATCAGATGTTAACTGCGTCGGATTCTGAACTGCCGGCAGAGGAGGCTGCTTTGCTTTGGTTCAGCAAAAAGGAGGTGGGAGGGAGGTTTGCAGGAAGGGTGGGGGCTTCTTGTCCCCTTGTAACACGGGTGGGAAACCTTTTTCAGATGGAAGGGCCACATTCTCCTACGGCCAGGGTCAAAGGCTGAAGCAGGTAGAGCTACAAATGCATACGTTCCAAGTGTCCCGATTTTCCAGGGACAGTCCCGGAATTACAAAAGCCATCCCAGCTTCTGATTTGATCCCGAAATGTCCCGATTTTCCCCGCCAATGCCGCTGCTACTGAGCTCAGGGAAGAGGGTGTCCCAAGCGATTGTGGCTGCTGCTCTGCTGCTGCGAGGGAGAATCTTGTGACCTCTCCCTGGCCACTGCTTCGAGTAAAGGTAAAGGGACCGCTGACCATCTTGCTTTATTGGCCAAGGGAGCCGGCGTACAGCTTCCGGGTCATGTGGCCAGCATGACTAAGCCGCTTCTGGTGAACCAGAGCAGCGCATGGAAACGCCATTTACCTTCCTGCCGGAGTGGTACCTATTTATCTACTTGCACTTTGACGTCCTTTCGAACTGCTAGGTTGGCAGGAGCAGGGACTGAGCAACGGGAGCTCACCCCGTCGCGGAGATTTGACCCGACTTTCTGATCAGTGACCTACTGCTTCGAGTAGCTATGACCTAAATGTGGCGAGGGATGCATATATATTCCTGTAGAAAAGTAAACTTCATCTGACAATCAATAAGTCCGACAAATTAAAAATGATTGGAAAAAGTTGACTTCAACAAATAGCCCACAGTCGTAGAATTCAGTCAAAAGTCTGCTACTAATTGCAATACAGTCGTACCTCGGAAGTCAAATGCCTTGCAAGTCGAACGTTTTGGCTCCTGAACACCACAAACCCAGAAGTGAGTGTTCCAGTTTGCGAATGTTCTTTGGAACCCGAACGCCCAGTGCAGGTTCTGCAGGTTCCAATTGGCTGCAGGAGCTTCCTGCAGCCAATCGGAAGCTGCGCCTTGGTTTCCAAACGTTTTGGAAGTCGAACGGACTTCCGGAACAGATTCCGTTCGACTTTTGAGGTACGACTGTACTATTACTATAATCCGTGACTAATAAAAACAGTAGGCACTCAGCATGCAACTTGTATCTGGTTTTCAGAGAACCACTGGGGCTGCAATCTTATATACAGAGTCAGCCCAAACTCAACTATGGTGGGGCTTACTTCTGAGTATACTTGTATAAAGATTGCACTGAACATCTCTTAAGGTTTTGGCCTCTCCAGGGATGGTGGCTTGTCCATACTGAAGGTTACTGCGTGTTTCTAGCTGTTTAATCTACATAGCCCACAAATCACCCTCAAACTATACCAATCACCATGCTTTTCATCCATAAATTCCAGTTTGCCTGTAAGCCACTCGGGGAGCCCTTGTTGGCTGAAGAGGCAGGTTAAAAATTATTAAAATAACTACGTTTGTGGGAAAATGACTTCCATATATAGATTGGCCCACTGAAGGCTAAATTCTAACAGCTGCTAAGCAAAGTACACATCCAACGGTACAGATACAAAACACATTGGGCCGCATGCACACTGCTGGGCACATAGAGTTGGAACCAAAGGCAGTTAAAGAAAACCACGGTTTGTAAACCAACAGTAAACAATGGCTACAAAGTGAGGGGGGGTTGGCAGCAAGCAAACTATAGTTAAACTACTGGGCAGGCTTCACACATAACACTAAGCCACAGTTTAATAAACAATAGTTTAATACACCATGGTTTAGCCACGTTATTGGGTTGTTGCTTTGATTTTGATTATATATATATTGTGGTTTTTATGCTGATCTTTTCTCTGAACTGCCCTGAGACCGCTGGGTATAGGGCGGTACATAAATTCAATAAATAATAATAAATAATAATACATCATGGTTTAGCATTTCATAAGTGTTAGCTCAGTACACCATGGTTTAGCATGATGTGCAACCCAGGTCTATAAGGCAAGGTTGCTGCACTTTCCCATACATATTAATGAAAATATATGAACCCTGGGAAAGTTAATTCCATTTGGTAACTCCAGTCTTGTATGGCCAGACCATATTGGTGCTGGTGCACAATAGTTTAGTGATAACAAGGGTCCCTTCTATCCCTTCTTGAATAGTTCTTCGAACCATAATTAATTCCACTCCCTGTCAAAATTTAAGCTGACCCCAAGTAGTCTGTTCACCAGAGTAGCTGACTTTGATGTGAGATTTCTTTAAGAAAAGACCAGGGAAAACAGTAAATTGTGGCTGTGAGCTAGAGCTGTTGATATTGCATACTTAAGAATCCTCTTACTCTTTGGGGCGATTGCAGCGTTAACTTGCAGAAAAGTGCTTTGAATTTCATCCGTGAGATCCGCCCTCCCATCCCTGCCACCGCTTTAATGATTTTGGAGCTGTGGTTGGTAAAGGGTAAAGGGTAAAGGGAACCCTGACCATTAGGTCCAGTCGTGGCCGACTCTAGGGTTGCGGAGCTCATCTCGCTTTATTGGCCGAGGGAGCCGGCGTACAGCTTCAGGGTCATGTGGCCAGCATGACTAAGCCGCTTCTGGCGAACCAGAGCAGCACACGGAAACGCCGTTTACCTTTCCGCTGGAGCGGTACCTATTTATCTACTTGCACATTGACGTGCTTTCGAACTGCTAGGTTGGCAGGAGCAGGGACTGAGCAACAGGAGCTCACCCTGTCGCGGCGATTCGAACTGCCGACCTTCTGATCGGCAAGTTCTAGGCTCTGTGGTGTAACCCACAGCGCCACCCCCACCTAATTTTCCACTTCCAATGCAGATTGGCCTTTCTGTGGCGAGCATTCCAAATATATTGTTGTTAACTAGAAGTCCTTAAAGATCCTTGGAGTAAATTTATCACGAAAAGTCGATGAGAAACTGGGAGGGAGTGCCTTAATGCCCGGGAGGGAATGGCTGGGAGCCTTCGTTAAGACTTCATTAACTTCATTGGGTCCCGGCACCGAGGAGGATAAAATAAGATGTTCAAAAGCACAGCGAGATAATGAAAGGAAATAAAATCCAAAGGAAGGAGGGGAGTCGGCAACAAAGGGCATTTAGTTAAAAGAGTTCTTTGAGCTCCGATAAGAGCGTCTTACCTCGGCGCCATCTTGAATTTTCCGTCAATATTGTTGTTAACACCACTGTGTAGATCCTGGTCACCGACCACTGAGTGCTGTCATCCCTGCTTCATGTCATTGGTAGTCAGGACAGGAGACTCACTATGTCATGGGTGGGGAGCAGTATTCCCTGGAGAGCCAGCGTGGTGTAGTGGTTAAGAGCGGTAGACTCGTAATCTGGTGAACCGGGTTCGCTTCCCCGCTCCTCCACATGCAGCTGCTGGGTGACCTTGGACCAGTCACACTTCTCTGAAGTCTCTCAGCCCCACTCACCCCACAGAGTGTTTGTTGTGGGGGAGGAAGGGAAAGGAGAATGTTAGCCGCTTTGAGACTCCTTCGCGTTGTGATAAAGCAGGATATCAAATTCAAACTCTTCTTCTTCTTCTTCTTCTTCTTCTTCTTCTTCTTCTTCTTCTTTTAAGTAACCTAGTCAGAGTCACATGCCAATGGTCATAGAATCATAGAATCATGGAGTTGGAAGAGACCACAAGGGCCATCGAGTCCAACCCCCTGCCAAGCAGGAAACACCATCAGAGCACTCCTGACATATGGTTGTCAAGCCTCTGCTTAAAGACCTCCAAAGAAGATTCCACCTAAACATTAGGAAGAACTTGACAGTAAGAGCTGTTCGACAGTGGAATTTGCTGCCAAGGAGTGTGGTGGAGTCTCCTTCTTTGGAGGTCTTTAAGCTTGACCCTTGTGGTCTATTCCAACTCTATGATTCTATGATTCTAAGTGGGAGCGCAGCCCGGAAGACGCATGTCCTGGTTTTGTGTTGGGACATGTTGGAGGGTATGGTGGCACCATTCGCATAACGAAAACCTCACCACATACATGTCAACATTTTCAAAAGTAGGGGTTCCGAGAGACCTGTCAGGAGTAAGCATGGACCAATGGTACCAAATAGTATGGGGGGGAAATAAGAGAGAGAGACATTGTACACACTTTTGTAAATCAACAAAATCTATAATAATAATAATAATAATAATAATAATAATAATAATAATAATGATGATGATGATGATGATGATGATGATGATGATGATGATGTAGGGGTTCCATTGCTTGGCTTTTGAAAAGCAGAGGGTCTGCAGTACTTACCTAACTGGGGACCACTGAGCTATAGGAATACCTGTAGATTTGTGTTTAACATCTTGTGTACAGTGGTACCTCGGGTTACAGACGCTTCAGGTTACAGACGCTTCAGGTTACAGACTCCGCTAACCCAGAAATAGTACCTCAGGTTAAGAACTTTGCTTCAGGATGAGAACAGAAATTGCGTGGCAGCGGCGGCACAAGGCCCCATTAGCTAAAGTGGTACCTCAGGTTAAGAACAGTTTCAGGTTAAGAACGGAGCTCCGGAACGAATTAAGTTCTTAACCCGAGGTACCACTGTACTTAGCTTTAAACACCACCAGTGGGAGTGTGCCGGAGCCAGAGTAAGTGGTAATTTTTACACAACCTAAGAATCCCATTCCCAAGCTACTCATACCGTTGATATATATTTTTGTAGTGGAAGTAGAAGCATCTGGGGGGGAGGGGATTTCCAGCAGAAAAACCGTGTGAGGAGGAAGGGCACAGAAATTCCTCTCCCGCCCTCCAAACTGGTCCTCTTCCTCAAATTACCGCCTCTAAAGCAGCTACGCTGTAGAAAAGGAAAATTGAAAAAGACTCAAAGGACTACATAGATCGTGTTTGTTGTTCCAGCGGCAGAGGCAATATTTAAACCGGAGCGCTTGTAATTCCCCACCCCCATCCCACTATACTTGTGCCCCCCTCCCCAAGACAGAAATAATTTAAAGAGTAACTGTGCTCTGCAATGTGCCACCGCTGCATTTTGCTGGCTGGATTGCTTTGCAGCCAGGGATGCTGTGGGAGCTAGGCAGAACTGAACACTGCTGCCACCCCCAAGCTCAGAGGAGAGGAAGAGAGAGGAGCAAAATAGAGATGCAGGTTTCACAGGGAACAAAAGTTTAAAAGTTAAAGCTGGAAATGGTGACAACAACAAGCCATCATCCACCAAGTGAGGAACTCAATTAGTCTGAAAGACAACTATGGCACTGTCTTTCCCCCCCAAAATGCTCTAAATACGCACGGATATAAAAATTTAAAACAAACTATCTCTCTCTATTGACTGCCTGGATGACGGCCCTTTCCCTTCTCGTTTTTCTTTAAACATCCACTTTCATATTTATTTATTCTAAGCGCAAAGCAGCTGCGATAATTAGACTGTCAGATTCGGTAAGTTAATGAGGAGTCAGTGGAGTGGAAGCGTTTGCATTTGTTAAGATTGCTGAAGAAGGGAACCACCATGCTCTTGGTTTGCTCTGTCTTTTTGTCTCTCTTCTTTTCTCTCTCTCTCCCCCCCCCCCTCTCTCTCCCCTTCCCTCCCGCCCTCCACTGGGTGGGAAGAAGAGAGCTTGGCAGCACATAGGAAGATTTGAATCCTTTTGATTAGCAGGCTGCATTCCCACTACTGTTATGCCAAATTATTTCTTTTCTGGGGCTCCTGGCATTTAAAAAAGAGAGAATTTCCAGATAAGAATCCTACGAGGGCAGGAAGCATGGCTAGAGAATCCTAGCTTCACTCCACACACCCTCCAGATGGAAAAGGGAAACTTGTAGAAGTTTCTGGGCTTCTTTTTATTATGATATTAGGAAAATACTAACGTGCGTTTCTTCCTCTTTACATTTTTTTAAAAAAACAAAGTACAGTGGTACCTCGGGTTAAGTACTTAATTCGTTCGGGAGGTCTGTTCTTAACCTGAAACTGTACTTAACCTGAAGCACCACTTTAGCTAATGGGGCCTCCTGCTGCTGCCGTGCCGCCGGAGCACGATTTCTGTTCTCATCCTGAAGCAAAGTTCTTAACCCAAGGTACTATTTCTGGGTTAGCGGAGTCTGTAACCTGAAGCATATGTAACCCGAGGTACCACTGTAACTATAAAGAGAATTGGGTTGGTTTTTTTCTGGGAGGATTAAAGGTAAAGGTAAAGGGACCCCTGACCATTAGGTCCAGTCGTGACCGACTCTGGGGTTGCAGCGCTCATCTCGCTTTACTGGCCGAGGGAGCCGGCATACTGGCCCAGGGACCCCTGACCATTAGGTCCAGTCGTGACCGACTCTGGGGTTGCAGCGCTCATCTCGCTTTACTGGCCGAGGGAGCCGGCGTACAGCTTCTGGGTCATGTGGCCAGCATGACTAAGCCGCTTCTGGCGAACCAGAGCAGCGCACGGAAACACCGTTTACCTTCCCGCCAGAGTGGTACCTATTTATCTACTTGCACTTTGACGTGCTTTCGAACTGCTAGGTTGGCAGGAGTAGGGACCGAGCAACGGGAGCTCACCCCGTCGTGGGGATTCGAACCACCGACCTTCTGATCGGCAAGTCCTAGGCTCTGTGGTTTAACCCACAGCGCCATCCTCCTCCCTGGGAGGATTACTAGGACTGAAATGTAGATATCCTGGACAACTTCACATATTGCCCGAAGTGCTGCACAGTAAAAGCACAAGTGTCCGGGATAAGGAGGGCCGGCTCTATCATTGGGTAGAGTGAGGCACCCATCTCAGGCAGCAGATGCTGGGGGGAACTGGGACTGGTGGCAAGGTGTTGGAGGACAGGCTTTGCTTGACACACACACAGGAAGAACATAGGAAGGCTACCTTGTACTGAGTCAGACCTATAGCCCATTGCATTGGGCTCAATATTGTCTACAGTGACTTGGAGCAAGTCTCCAGGATTTCAGACAAGGATCTCTCCCAGCCCTTAAGCCAAAAGAAAGAGGCTGGGGAATGGAAAACAGTCCATAATTGGGACAGGTTAGGCATCCAGGCTGCAATGTATGGTCTGAGAGAGAGATGGAGTGCCAAGCCAAGGCTGATGGTCAGACAAAGTCTAGGTGTGACTAGTTGTTGTTTTTTAATCCCCCAGCATCCCATCAAAAAAGCCATCAAAAGAGGTGACCTGGAAGACTTGTCAGGGGGGGTGGGAACCCCATCAGTTTAGTCTGATAAGCAACTGGCTAACTGGAGCCAAGGATAATGGCTCAGGAACCATTCCCTGCTGTGCAGCGATAACAAGCAACTGACTCATCCACTTTGTGTGCTTCCAGGCTCATATAGGATCAGGGAACATGTATAATCTGTGCCCACAATCAGATCTTGCACATCTCACAGGGAGGAAGATGCGCACACACACAACCTCAAGATTACAAAAAAGTGGGTTCATTAGTCACTGGGATATTGGCTCTTTGACACTTCTTATAACGTGCAAAGCTACCCCATTGCTTGCTTGTTAAATAATGGGGATGTGTGACTTTTTGCCAGTAAATCAACTGATTGCCGGTTTACTACTAGAACTGCAGAGTGAATATGTTTCTTTCCACGGTTGTAGTTTCCAGTGGTGGTTTCGTGTTAAAATTACTTTGGGAAGGAGTCCAGGAATAGTTTGCTGCGGGTTCCTATGGTATGTTTCAGTCTGTGAATGAATTTCTGGAACAGATTGCCTGACTCCCTTCATTAACCTGGTGTTTTCCAGATTCTTTGGAGTAGAACTCCCACCAGTCCCAGCTACCACAGAAGATAGGAGTTGTAGTCCAAAATAACTGGAGAGTTGCTGGCTTGCAAAGGCTTGGACATGGCATAGCTACTGGGTTAAAAAAAAAAGTTATCATAAATGTTACTAAAATGATAGATTCCACTAGAAGAGGGGTTGAGAACCTACAGATGTTGTGGGACTCAAGCTCCCATCATCTCTGACCATTGGCTATATTGGCCGAAGCTGATGGGAGTTGGAGTCCCAATATTTGGAGAGCAATGGGTTATCCATCCCACTTGCACTGGTGTAAAGGCTCTCCACGAAATCTGGGGAAGTTCACCCAGGAATAAGCTTACTCCTGTGTCAAGCAGCATCACATAGGAGCAGTTTTCTTTCAAGACAAGCAATGTGGGTCACCATCAAGGACAGATTTGACCCAGTGCAGGCTCCCCTGTATTGCTCCCCTGTAACTGATCCTTGGCTTCTTTGTTTCCTTCATAGCACAGTCCATCCTCACGGTTCCCGGAGTGAAGCTGAAACCAGAAATGTGTGATCTCTTTGCTCCATACGAGAAGGGTCATCACAAAATCAGCTCTAGCAAGTTTTGGTGAAAAGAACAAACGAAGTGTGGACTTCTTTTCTGGGGCGAGGAAGTCAACGGATGCAGTTCATCGTCACTATTTGAGTCTGGGCTTGCCCTTAAAACTAAGAAGTGATCATAGAAAATAGGAGCAGACTGTATTATAGGCATAAGTAAAAGGAGCAAAATATTTCCCCCCTTTAGGTTTCAGGATTAAGTGCAACTATCAATGTGTCCTGGGACCATTTGATTAAGGGTGGGCTATATGAACAGATTCCTTCCAACCTAGCAGTTCGAAAGCACGTCAAAGTGCAAGTACATAAATAGGTACCACACCAGCGGGAAGGTAAACGGTGTTTCCATGCGCTGCTCTGGTTTGCTTAGTCATGTTGGCCACATGACCCGGAAACTGTACGCCGGCTCCCTCGGCCAATAAAGCAAGATGAGCGCCGCAACCCCAGATTCGTCCGCGACGACCTAATGGTCAGGGGTCCCTTTACCTTTATACGAACAGATAATAATGTAATAGATTGGGGGGGACGCCTCCTAAATCCTAGTGTGATGGCCTGGGATTCCGATTCGGAGGATGAAACAGAGGAATCCCAGCCTGCACAGGAGTCCCCGCCTCCAGGGCCGGCTGAACTGGGGCAAGGCCTAGAGGCTGAAGAGCCTGCACCTGTGGCAGTGCAGCAGGAGCTGGCCCCAGGTGAAGTCCTCCTGGCCCCAGAGGAGCCTGATGACTCAGTGGCCACAGGTGAGCCTCCTCCAGGGCCCAGTAACCCTTCGGCCTCTCCTGATCTGCAGAGGCTTAGGGCAGAGAGGCGAAGGGAACTAGTTGCCCCCAGGAGGAGTGCTCGCCTTAAGGCCAAAGTAGGCGGGGCTCCTGGGGGTCGGGACCGCCCCTGACCTCAGAAGAGGATAAAAGCCCACTCATCCCGGCCCCAGGTTGCGGGAGCAACGTCGTTGTTGGCTTCGGACCTTCCTGTGATCCTGATCCTTGCTCGGCCTTCTGTTCCTGACTAACCGGTACTCCTGTTCCCTGATCGGCTTCCTGTTCCTGACTATTCAGTACTCCTGTACCCTGCTCGGCCTCCTGTTCCCGACCATCCGGTGTTCCTGTTACCTGCTCAGCCTTCTGTTCCAGCGTTCCTGTTCCCCGCCCGTCTCTCTGCATCGGACCTCGCCCCGCTTCGTGTGGACTCTGCTACTCTCACGGTACCTTACCCCCGGGACCAGCACACCTAGACATTAATAAATGGTTTGTTGTTGTTTAGTCGTTTAGTCGTGTCTGACTCTTCGTGCCCCCATGGACCAGAGCACGCCAGTCCCTCTTGTCTTCCACTGCCTCCCGCAGTTTGGTCAAACTCAGGCTGGTAGCTTCGAGAACACTGTCCAACCATCTCATCCTCTGTCGTCCCCTTCTCCTTGTGCCCTCCATCTTTCCCAACATCAGGGTCTTTTCCAAGGAGTCTTCCCTTCTCATGAGGTGCCCAAAGTATTGGAGCCTTAGCTTCACGATCTGTCCTTCCAGTGAGCACTCAGGTCTGATTTCCTCAATAAATGGTAGGATTTTGATTATTTGGAATGTGAAGGGAGAAATACAAGCTGCAGAGGAACTCCTGGGCCAGCCCATGCAAAATGACCTAGCCAAGCTAGGGCCATTAAGAAACAAAACAGGGCCATTGAGGACCAAGGCCAGCTGGCACCAACACCAATCAAGGTCTGCGAGACTGGATGTATATATGAAGGCCTACAGAGCTGGGCCTCAGATCCAGCCTGAATCATAATCTGGTGCTCTTTCATTGGTCAGAAGACCAAGAAAGAAGGTAGATAAGGGACTGTGGTTGTAGTGACCCAAGAGAGCTAATCTTGCTGGGGAAAGGGCTTTGGCCACACTGTCGCAACACTGGAGCAAGCCCACAGCTCCTAAATCCAAGGTCTGCACTTTGTGTTAGCTATGAGTTATAAGAAGGACATTTTCCCTTTGATTTGAAGAGGCTCACCACTCTCAACTTTATTTTTATTGAGTGCTACAGCAAAAGTTTTCACAGCACAAACAACACTGCACATAGCAAAAGCAACAGCGAAAGACAGTTTGAGCTGCAAGTTCATTTGGGTCACGCACAAGCCAAGCTTTTTCCCATTTTTAAAAGAGAAAAGACATTTTCTATCACAAAAATAAATTGGATTTGGCTGTGCTTTTGTAATTAGCGAATCTCTGATGTTTACATCAATCTATGGCTGACTTCAAAGGGATGTGGGTGGCACTGTGGGTTAAACCACAGAGCCTAGGACTTGCCAATCAGAAGGTCGGCGGTTCGAATCCCCGCAACAGGGTGAGCTCCCGTTGCTCAGTCCCTGCTCCTGCCAACCTAGCAGTTGGAAGTGCAAGTAGATAAATAGGTACCGCACCGGAGGGAAGGTAAACGGCGTATCCGTGTGCTGCTCTGGTTCTCTAGAAGTGGCTTAGTCATGCTGGCCACATGACCCGGAAGCTGTACGCCGGCTCCCTCGGCCAATAAAGCAAGATGAGCACCGCAACCCCAGAGTCGGCCACGACTGGACCTAATGGTCAGGGGTCCCCTTTACCTTTACCTTACAGAAGGCTAGTTTCTATGCTCTCACACACCCCTCCCGATCCTTCATCCACGAATCTGATCAGGTAGCCTCCAGAAATAGCATGTTTCACTCAGAGTTTGTTAATGAATATATTATTTATTTAACATAATCGAAACCTCCAGCATTTCCCGTTAATAAACAACGTACAGTCATACCTCAGGATAAATACGCTTCAGGATAAGTATTTTTGGGTTGCGCTCCGCGGCGACCCGGAAGTACCAGAGCGCGTTATTTCCGGGTTTTGCCGCTCGCACATGTGCAGACGGTCAAAATGACGTCACGCACATGCGCGGAAGAGGCGAAATGCGACCCGCGCACACGCAGACGCACAGTCGCGTCTTATGTTCTGTTCAGGATGCGAACGGGGCAACCCCAGTCGGTCATGACTGGACCTAATGGTCAGGGGTCCCTTTATTTATGGCTGACTTACACCAGCATAGATGCTAACAGAATCTGGTTACGGGCCATGTCTTCCTTCTCTGACGACACATCTCAGCAGTAACAGAGGAAACAGATGTCCTGAGTTGCGTATTATCTTTTGTTTAGAAAGCAGTGTCAGTAAGATTGACTTGGCAACCGAGATGTTAACAGTGCGGTCTGATTTTTGGACCCTTAGGATAAATCTGACTGTCCCTTGATAAAGAGATTGCCAGACCAGGGTCTGGGTGGACAAACAGAACAGATGGGAGCCGATAATTTCAAGAATGTATTGACTGATCCAAGGCTTAGGGACAGACTTGTCATTCCTGGGGTTGGTTTCCGATCTTTCCCAACAAAGGGATTCCTGGAGGAAGGAGAGGATTAGATTAAAGTCGAACAGTGTCTCCGGGGAAAGATGGCTTATTGGATGAAGTCAACAAAAGGAATTGTTTAATATTTGTTACACTGTCCTAGAGAGACCTTGCACCATCGCTAATGTGATTATCATTATACCAGTTGCATGCCAACGGAGTATTCAAAACGTGCCGAGTGGGCGGATGACTTCGCTAAATTCAACTGTTCCATCCCAAATATGTCTGCTTTTGAAAAAGGAAAGGATTGCAAGTGAGCTGATATGGATCCAGCCAAGGAATTTTGGTGGTGGAAGTTTTCAGCGGAGGCCAGTGATATTCTAGTGAGTCAGAAGCACATATTTAATCTCCTTGATCTCGCCATTCTTGACAGAATGACAGAATGTCAATAGGAAAGGTGCTCTTAAGCGACTTCTGATGTGGTGGGAGCATCTTTTGAGTTCTTTCATAGACAGCGCATTCTCACAGCGTTTCTCATCAGAATTCGTTTCCAGAGAGAACAAGAAAACTCAAGGCTTGCTCTTGTGTTTTCCTCCAGTCAGCCAAGGCAAACTTGCTTATCTCCAAATAATCAGGCCCACAACTGAGGGAAATAAATATAGAGATGATAAAAGTCATTAGCAATTATATAACTAAGTCCATGAAAGTTAATTGCCCATCTGCCCACACAGATCTGTATTAGTCATTTGTGACCTAAAAGAAACATTTTTTTTTAAAAAAAAGATTGCCTTGAGGTGATTCTTACTCACCACAGCTGGCTAGACAACTAAGAACCCCAGCCTGTTTGCATGAGTACGCTCCTGAATCATGCCACAATTAGTCAAAAGGATTATTCTGCAAAGTCTGAACTAGATAGCCCTGTGCCTTACAAATTAACCATAGATATCCATACATTAAATCATAATGCACACAAGGAACCATGAATACCTATAGAAAGTGCTAGGGAAAATTAGGGTCCGTGCTCCAGTTTTACCAGTAATTTAGCTTTGTTGTTGTTGTTTACTCGTTTAGTCGTGTCCGACTCTTTGTGACCCCATGGACCAGAGCACACCAGGCACTTCTGTCTTCCACTGCCTCTCGCAGTTTGGTCAAACTCATGCTGGTAGCTTCGAGAACGCTGTCCCACCATCTCATCCTCTGTCGTCCCCTTCTCCTTGTGCCCTCCATCTTTCCCAACATCAGGGTCTTTTCCAGGGAGTCTTCTCTTCTCATGAGGTGGCCAAAGTCTTGGAGCCTCAGCTTCAGGATCTGTCCTTGCAGTGAGCACTCAGGGCTGATTTCCTTCAGAATGGAGAGGTTTGCTCTTCTTGCAGCCCATGGGACTCTCAAGAGTCTCCTCCAGCACCACAATTCAAAAGCATCAATTTTTTGGTACAGGTCATTCACAAAAACCTCACAACGGGATCACAGCAAACCCATCCTCTGACAACTTCGTGACACCTTCAAATAATTTGAGAATATACCAACATGAGGAACTATGTCACGCATGAAGATGGAGGGTGTGGGGAGCGAATTGTGGCGAAGGAGAGAGAAAGTATGCTTTAAGATGTACCAAAATAGGGTTTTCTTCCGTTTTAAAAAAGGCCTTTATCAGAGCAATGCTAACATTTTGGGGAAAGGAGGGGGGCATGTTTCCCCCCAGTCAATTCAAGTACTGGCTTGTGGAGGCAAAATACTGCAATATTCTTTGGGTTCCCCCACCCCTAGACCCTTGGATTGTGTGCTAAAGTAGCATACTTGAGTAACAAACAAATTGACTATCGTATTATTTACCCCCCAAAATCATCATTATTTATTTTTACAAGTATGTGGTTTTTAAAAAATAAAATAAATGAAATGAAATTCTTCTTCGTTTCCTCCTCCTCTTCCACAAAGTAAATTTCATGACCATTTTTTAGGGGGAAAAACCACAACCAACCCAAAGGAGAACTAAGCCACAGATCTCTTGTCTAAACGCTGACACAACCGTAGCCAGAATGGCAAACAATGGGCAATATTCTCTCAGAAACCCTGCAAAAATCCCTCACACAACCTGCGACTGCGTTTGGGAAACGCAGATTAAAAAAAAAGCCCCGTCTTGGATCATGGGAAGGTGTCACCTCAGTAATGATACCAGGGACAGAGATAAAAGTCCCCTGGCTCTGGTCATGAGACACAGCTTCATTACTCGCACAGCGGGTGGTCCTGTGGCTCTCAACGCTTGCATTTATTTTTTTATTTTTATTTTTTTATTCTCTGATAATGAGAAAATGTTAAAACTCCCATCCCTGTGTTTAAACACTTCTTCCTGCTGACAGCAGCAGGGAGAGCCCTTGATCAGCTGTCAGGCTGAAAAGTGCACTTTTTCCGGGAAAGTAAACAGCATGTTTGCCAGTGGGAAATAATTTTCTATTTGTTTGCACACTGTTAGTGCTGGGAGTGATGGAGCCATGTCAAAGTAGCTGATTGACTCTGAGAGGGGGAATAGCAAATGGGCCGGGGGAGGGGGGAAATGCCCTTTATTGTGTGCTTTTGGTAAAAAGAGCCTGCGATTTCGGAGATTTCACCGCACACCAACATTTTGAGGCTCAGTTTCGGAACCTCCCTCTGTGTGAGCCTCTGAATCAGTGGGGTGCAGAAAGAATAATAGGGAGTTGCGGCGCAGTTCAATATAAAAATCTGTTGTATGGAGAACATTTTACAAACCAGGTGTTCTTTTATATATAAAACATGAAACAGGATTTACACCTGTCTATGTATTTCTTAGGGACGCGGGTGGCGCTGTGGGTAAAAGCCTCAGCGCCTAGGGCTTGCCGATCGAAAGGTCGGCGGTTTGAATCCCCGCGGCGGGGTGCGCTCCCGCTGCTCGGTCCCAGCGCCTGCCAACCTAGCAGTTCGAAAGCACCCCTGGGTGCAAGTAGATAAATAGGTACCGCTTACCAGCGGGAAGGTAAACGGCGTTCCGTGTGCTGCGCTGGCTCGCCAGATGCAGCTTTGTCACGCTGGCCACGTGACCCGGAAGTGTCTCCGGACAGCGCTGGCCCACGGCCTATAGAGTGAGATGGGCGCACAAACCCCAGAGTCTGTCAAGACTGGCCCGTAACGGGCAGGGGTACCTTTACCTTTATGTATTTCTCAGGGATGTGGGTGGTGCTGTGGTCTAAACCACAGAGCCTAGGGCTTGCCGATCAGAAGGTTGGCGGTTTGAATCCCCGCGATGGGGTGAGCGCCTGTTGCTCGGTCCCAGCTCCTGCCAACCTAGCAGTTCGAAAGCACGTCAAAGTGCAAGTAGGGAAATAGGTACCACTCCGGCAGGAAGGTAAATGGCGTTTCCATGCACTGCTCTGGTTTCGCCAGAAGCGGCTCAGTCATGCTGGCCACATGACCCGGAAAAATTGTCTGTGGACAAACGTCGGCTCCCTCAACCAGTAAAGCAAGATGAGCACCGCAGCCCCAGAGTCATTCGCGACTGGACTTAACTGTCAGGGGTCCTTTACCTTTTTACCTTTATGTATTTCTCATATAAACTACTCAGTTGCTAGATTTTACAAAGCGTGGTAGACTGGAGAGGTCTGTTTACCTTAAGGATATTTTCACATGAGCATGCAGTGATCAAATGGATCGCATCTCAGATACACTCACCTATTGCTGTTGTTTTAATATATTTAAAATTTTTGTTGTATGACTTTATTCCAGGCCGCTCTGAGTACAGTGGTACCTCGGGATGCGAACAAGATCCGTTCCGGAGCCCCGTTCGCATCCTGAACAGAACGTAAGATGTGACTGTGCGTCTGTGTATGTGCGGATCGCGTTTCGCCGCTTCCGCACATGTGTGTGACGTCATTTCGCATGCGCGAGAGGCGAAACCCGGAAGTAACGCACTCCGTTACTTCCGGGTCGCCGCGGAGCGCAATGCAAAAATACTCATCCTGAAGCGTATTTATCCCGAGGTATGACTGTACGTTGTTTATTAACGGGAAAGGCCGGGGGTTTCCATTATGTTAAATAAATAATACATTCATTAACAAACTCTGAGTGAAACATGTTATTTCTGGAGGCTACTTGATCAGATTCGTGGATGAAGGATCGGGAGGGGTGGGTGAGAGCATAGAAACTAGCCTTCTGTACAAATGTACAAATGTAAAGTTTAATTTCCTTGTATTATGTACTGAAGTTCTCACCCTGGGCCAGCAGGGGGATGCTGTAGATAGTTCAGGTCCACATATGCAAATAAGGGATTGAAAGTGACGTTCAGTGATTGGATAGTTACAGAAATTTGCTACAGTTACGTTGTACTGGAGCTCTATATAAGCAGGCTGGCTGAACCCTTCAGTTCTGTTCTGTTCTGGCCTGTGAATAAACAAGAGCTGTTTGAAGAATCACTGTGTCGTCTGATATGTTCACCCACGACTTAACACCTTGCTCCACTTGCATTTCCCTCTGGCCCTGCCCACAATTGCATGTGGCCCTCAGAAAGCTTCTCAGAAAGAAATGCGGCCCTTGAGCTGTGTAAGTCCCCCCCCCCCTTGCTTGGTACAGTGACTTTGCACTAGCCTAACCGGCATTGCGCCCGTTCAGGTTTAAATGCTTTCATACTTTTTGGAGTACCGACAGCTTTCGATATACAGCTCTATCCAAATATATGAAGCCCTAGCGTCACTGACAAGAGGCTTTCCTTTGCGATTACCTGGAAGAAGCTTGGCAGCAAATTAATCTGTTCGCAACTGTAACAAGCATGAATAGGCCAACTGCAGGGAAGGTTGCTTAAGAAATTGAACCCCAGCCTCTTCCTCTCGGCCCCTGAGGGCAGCGGCTTAAGAGTGTGGCACACAAATGTTTGAAAGAAGCAAGTGACTCATGACACCAAAACTGATCTCTGATCAAGCCAGGCATTTGGCAGCTGGACAAATTTTCACAGTCTTAGAAAAGGTTTCCCAGCTATCATACCCTAGCTGGGAACACGCTCACAGCCTAAAAGTTCCTCTTTCGTTCCCTGCCATTTTCATCTTTTCCTTCTCTGCTTTTCTCCTTCCAAAGGGAATGTCAACATGGCAGCTTTCTGTACCGTGGTACCTCAGGTTAAGTACTTAATTCGTTCCGGAGGTCCATACTTAACCTGAAACTGTTCTTAACCTGAAGCACCACTTTAGCTAATGGGGCCTCCTGCTGCCACCGCGCCGCAGGAGCACAATTTCTGTTCTCATCCTGAAGCGAAGTTCTTAACCTGAAGCACTATTTCTGGGTTAGCGGAGTCTATAACCTGAAGCGTATGTAACCTGAAGCGTATGTAACCCAAGGTACCACAGTACTACTTTTCATAAACAGAAGCATGGAGGGGAGTGTGTAGGCTTGGTTCCAAATATTTGTTAACTCATGGGTAGGCAAACTAAGGCCCGGGGGCCGGATCCGGCCCAATGACCTTCTAAATCCGGCCCGCGGGTGGTTTGGGAATCAGCGTGTTTTTTCATGAGAATGTGTCCTTTTATTTAAAATGCATCTCTGGGTTATTTGTGGTGCCTGCCTGGTGTTTTTACGTGAAGAGAATGTGTGCTTTTCTTTAAAATGCATCTCTGGGTTATTTGTGGGGCATGGGAATTTGTTCATCCCCCCCCCCCCCAAAAAAAAATATAGTCCGGCCGCCCACAAGGTCTGAGGGACAGTGGACCAGCCCCCTGCTGAAAGAATTTGCTGACCCCTGTTAAAGGCAATTCGCTGGAGGAATATTCCAATATCCATATTGGGGCAATACCTTTATCAGACCAACGCAAATGTCACAAGGCTTTTGAGCTCTCCAGAACTCATCAGTAGGCTACATGGTCAACAACACAAAGGAAAAAATGAAACTGGCTCTTCATTAAGCCACGCACACTCCATCCCATCCTTGTGGGGGACTCCCTGGTCCTGAATGGGGTAACTGTGCCCCTGAAGGACCAGGTGCGCAGGCTGGGAGTCATTTTGGACTCACAGCTGTCCATGGAGCCGCAGGTCAATTCTGTGTCCAGGGCAGCTGTTTACCAGCTCCATCTGGTACGCAGGCTGAGACCCTCCCTGCCCACAGACTGTCTCACCAGAGTGGTGCATGCTCTGGTTATCTCCCGCTTGGACTACCGCAATGCACTCTACGTGGGGCTACCTTTGAAGGTGACCCGGAAACTGCAATTAATCCATAATGCGGCAGCTAGTCTAGTGACTGGGAGTGGCCGCCGGGACCACATAACACCGGTCCTGAGAGATCTGCATTGGTTCCCAGTACATTTCCGAGCACAATTCAAAGTGTTGGTGCTGACCTTTAAAGCCCTAAACAGCCTTGGTCCTGTATACCTGAAGGAGCGTCTCCACCCCCATCGTTCAGCCTGGACACTGAGGTCCAGCACCGAGGGCCTTCTGGCGGTTCCCTCATTGCGAGAAGTGAGGTTACAGGGAACCAGACAGAGGGCCTTTTCGGTAGTGGCACCCGCCCTGTGGAACACCCTCCCTTCAGATGTGAAGGAAATAAGCAGCTATCCTATCTTTAAAAGACATCTGAAGGCAACCCTGTTTAGGGAAGTTTTTAATATTTAATGCTGTACTGTTTTTAACACTTGATTGGGAGCCGCCCAGAGTGGCTGGGGAAACTCGGACAGATGGACAGATGGGCGGGGTATAAATAAATTATTATTATTATTATTATTATTATTATTATTATTATTATTATTATTATTATTATTATTATTGTCTGAACCGATGTTCATAGTTAAGCTCTCTACATACCAACCATGTGCTGTAGCCAAGAACAAACTTTGGCTGCAACTTGTGGTTAGTTAAGAGCTTAATCACAAGCCTAGACTAGACAACATGGCATAGCACAGGAGGAAAAAGGACCAGGGAGTTCCTCTTCCAGAGGGTCCCAGTAAGCCATAATTTGGCTTTGCTGACCATGTCATGCACAAAAAGTCAACACACACACACACACACACACACACACACACACACGTGACGCTGTGGTCTAAACCACCGAGCCTCTTAGGCTTGCCGATTGCAAGGTCAGCGGTTCAAATCCCCACAACGGGGTGAGCTCCCATTGCTCAGTCCCAGCTTCTGCCAACCTAGCAGTTCAAAAGCACATCAGTGCAAGTAGATAAATAGGTACCACTCCACCGGGAAGGTAAACGGCGTTTCCGTGTGCACTGTTTTCCGTCACGGTGTCCCGTTGCGCCAGAAGCGGTTTAGTCATGCTGGCCACATGACCGGGAAAACTGGTCCGGGGACAAACGCCAGCTCCCTCAGCCTGAAAAGCGAGATGAGCGCAACACCATAGTCACATTCAACTGGATTTAACCGTCCAGAGGTCCTTTACTTTTACATGCACGCAATATCTAATACACCCTAGAGATCTCGCAACACAGGCGCTCCAAACGCTTGCAATCCAAATTCACATTTTCGTATTGATTACTTCTTTCCTTTTGCTTACTTGACACAGGCCTGCAATGCTTCAAGAAATGGTTTCCTCAGAACCAATTTATTATGGAGCATTTCAGTAATATTCTCTATTAATATCCTCTGCAGGTGATTCAGAATTGCTTTCCTTTTCTTAATATAGTGGTACCTCGGGTTAAGTACTTAATTCATTCCAGAGGTCTGTTCTTAACCTGAAACTGTTCTTAACCTAGCTAATGAGGCCTCCCGCTGCCACCGCGCCGCCGGAACACGATTTCTGTTCTCATCCTGAAGCAAAGTTCTGAACCCGAGGTAATATTTCTGGGTTAGCGGAGTCTGTAACCTGAAGCGTCTGTAACCCGAGGTACCATTGTACTTAGTGCTTTAACTACTGATGAAGCCCAGGACGGTGAAACAAGGCCAATATTCCAGAAATCTGTACAGTGGTACCTCGGGTTACATACGCTTCAGGTTACAGACTCCGCTAAACCTGAAATAGTGCTTCAGGTTAAGAACAGTTTCAGGTTAAGTACGTACCTTAGAAGCGAATTAAGTACTTAACCCGAGGTACCACAGTATAAACGACTCTTACATCCTTGTGGGAAACTGTTGGTTAGCCTTCTTGTCCGATGTGGCTCAATATTAGCACACAATTTAATCAGCAAGGGGAAGAGCAAAAGGAGGATTCTGGAATTAACCAGGGGGGTTGGGTGTCCCCCACCCCATACTCTGTTTTTCCTTATATCAGTATGCTTTCCTAGAAGCTGGATGTAACAGAAACTATACACCATGCAAAAGCATTTAATGATTTATTATTGTAGAAGAAAAACATTTTTTTAAATAACTCCCCCCCCCCGCAAAAAAATATCTAGCTTGGAAGGAGGGTTGAAATTAAGGCCAACCTATTTGCATTGTGAATAAAAGCTACCCACTCTCTAAGAAAATGCAGAAATTATCAATGCCCTCTAATGAACTCTGTGGGGTCTGGGCCTTTGATATGGATCTTGCTGCTGAAGAGGAAGGGGAGTTCTAGCCAGACTGAAGCCCAGCGTGGTGTGGAGGGTGGTGGGCAACCCAATCTCCCTCAGAGTGAGAGAAAAGAAGTGGGATTATAGTTTGTTTTCCTTGTCTCTCCTGTGAGAAGGCCCAGCTGGGGCCCAAAAATGGAAGCAAGAAGAGTTACCAACGATTGAAGAATGGAGGATGAAGTTAATGGGCTATGCAGAATTAGATAAACTAACAGGAAGGATTCGAAACCGCAAGACCAGAAATTCACGGAAGACTGGAGTAAATTTACGGACTATTTGAAAAGTAATTGTGAAGAACAGACGACATTTGTTGGTTTGCAAAAAGTTTTGTGAGGAGTATTATTAGAAATATTGTAAAAATGGAGAAGGGGGAGGATGATTTGTTAAGAGACGTAAAGGCAATATAAAGTTAAGAAATGCATAAGAAGTGGTTAAAATGGTGGATCATCAGAGGTGCTGATGGAAGTCCAAAAATATTGTATAAGTGATAAGTTTTGTGGTACATTTTTTAATTTATATGTTAAAATTAATAAAAAATATTATATAAAAAAAGAGAAGGCACCGCTGGGGAGTTAAATCCAGCCCTGTTTAATCAGGACTATAGCCATCTTCACAAAAATCAGAAGCAAAGCCACATCTTTCTCAAACTGAGAATGAGTCATCCTGAGGTTAGAACATCAGTGACAGGAGCAGCCAGACCTGTCTTCGCATTACATTTGCGGCTACTTTAATGGTGTGCATGTTTGCAACCGGATTCTCACAACCCTTCCTCCCTTGTGAAGCTTCAGTCAATTCACACTTCAATGGTCATGTGAAGAATATAAAACCTACATTGGCTAGAGCACGCATTTGATTTATTTTCCATACTCTGTGGCGCATGGAGAACCTTTGCCCATGACACAAAAAGCGTGAGAGAGGCTCAGAGAGGCTCCTTGTTTTGCTTTGGTCTGTTCCAGAAGGCACAGCACGCTCACATGGATAAATCCTACTCCTTCTGTTATGTACTGAAGTTCTCACCCTGGGCCAGCAGGGGGATACTGTAGATAGTTATACAAATGAAGGATCGAAAGTGGCATTCAGTGATTGGATAGTTTTAGAAAGTTGCTACAGTAACTTTCTAAAACAGTAACGGGAGCTCTATATAAGCAGGCTGACTGAGCTCTTCAGTTCAGTTCTGTTCTGGCCTCTGAATAAACAAGAGCTGTTTGAAGAATTGCAGTGTCCTCTGATATGTTCACCCACAACTTAACACCTTCTTTCCTTGAGGGAGGCTGGATCAGAGCCACTTTGGTGTAGGGATCTGTGGGAATCACAAGTTCATCTTTGGTCACAACTGGTTCATGTTCAGACGACCTTTTCATTTTTAGCATTCATTCCAATTGGTTTGCATAGAGCTTATACAGTGGTACCTCTGGATGTGAACGGGATCCATTCCGGAGCCCCGTTCGCATCCTGAAGGGAATGTAACACGCGACTGCGCGTCTGTGCGTTTCGTGGGTCGCGTTTCGCCGCTTCCATGCATGTGTGTGATGTCATTTTGAGCATCTGCGCAGGCGGCAAAACCCAGAAGTAACGCGCAACGTTACTTCTGGGTTGCCGCGGAGCACAACCCAAAAATATTCATTCCGAAGCTACTTCAACCTGAGGTATGACTGTACAATGTTTGCATAGAGGTTATACAATATTGTGTTGTTGTTTAGTCGTTTAGTCGTGTCCGACTCTTCGTGACCCCATGGACCAGAGCACGCCAGGCACTCTTGTCTTCCACTGCCTCCCGCAGTTTGGTCAAACTCATGCTGGTAGCTTCGAGAACACTGTCCAACCATCTCGTCCTCTGTCGTCCCCTTCTCCTTGTGCCCCCCATCTTTCCCAACATCAGGGTCTTTTCCAGGGAGTCTTCTCTTCTCATGAGGGGGCCAAAGTATTGGAGCCTCAGCTTCAGGATCTGTCCTTCCAGTGAGCACTAAGGGCTGATTTCCTTCAGAATGGATACGTTTGATCTTCTTGCAGTCCATGGGACTCTCAAGAGTCTCCTCCAGCACCATAATTCAAAAGCATCAATTCTTCGGCGATCAGCCTTCTTTATGGTCCAGCTCTCACTTCCATACATCACTACTGGGAAAACCATGGCTTTAACTATACGGACGTTTGTTGGCAAGGTGATGCCTCTGCTTTTTAAGATGCTGTCTAGGATACAATATTGTATCAAGCCCTTATTTTCCCTGACTTTCACATGCATTTCCCCCTCAATTTTACTTATCGCAAGTCTGAAGGCAGAGTGGGGGAGACAGGAGCAGGTTTGTTGCTCGCAAGCACCCAATCTGTTTGAGCTGCACAGTCTAAATTTGCAGGTGTGCAATTGAATCCCCCTCAGTAAATAGCGATAGACTGGAAGCCCCCATGGGCCAAGACAAAGCGAGGTGCCTCTGTCGGTGGATGTGCTTCTTCTGGACACAATGGCAACACAGTGGTTCCGCATTTCAGCCGACTGCAATACACATGTCTCAGAAAACCCAGGAAGTGCTATGCTATTTGCCCTGCATGGACTGTACACATGCTTGCTAATTCAAAAAGGACAAAACAACAACAAACAAACCTATGGTCATGTAAAGCATCCTCAATAAACACACGAGACATAATTGGCTGTGTTCTTAGATAAATAAGGTATACTATTCATTGTATCCAATTGTAAATTTCCACAGAAGTACAGTGGTACCTCGGGTTAAGTACTTAATTCGTTCTGGAGGTCCGTTCTTAACCTGAAACTGTTCTTAACCTGAAGCACCACTTTAGCTAACAGGGCCTCCCGCTGCCGCTGCACGATTTCTGTTCTCATCCTGAAGCAAAGTTCTTAACCTGAGGTACTATTTCTGGGTTAGCGGAGTCTGTAACCTGAAGCATATGTAACCTGAAGCATATGTAACCTGAGGTACCACTGTAACTCATAAAGTTCAACAAACGAACAAAGCAGAAGACCCAGTGGATCAGATCATTCTCTAATCAGTTCATGCATAAGGTCCATCCGTGTAATGGTGCCTATTCCACCTGTCTGTTCATAAAGTCCAAACAATCCACATGAAAGGTTGTTACAGTTCCACAAAATCCTTTCACAGAGTCTAGGCAAGGATTTCCGGAATATTGGCCTTGTTTCGCCGTCCTGGGCTTCATCAGTTGTTAAAGCACTAAGTACAATGGTACCTCAGGTTACATATGCTTCAGGTTACATACGCTTCAGGTTACAGACTCCGCTAACCCAGAAATAGCTTGCGGGCAGTGCAGTGGGGTTGCCCAGAATCCCTGCAATGGCTATAAAACGTATGTGAGAGACTATTAGCTCTGCGAACCTAAATGACCACCAGCAGAGATCATTTATTCCCAATCAACAAAAAGAAATGAAAGCCCCAGCTGTGAAGAAAGTGAGTTTTGCTTCCAAATATCAAGTAAATTGGGACGCGGGTGGCACTGTGGGTTAAACCACAGAGCCTAGGTCTTGCCGATCAGAAGGTCGGTGGTTCGAATCCCCATGACAGGGTGAGCTCCTGTTGCTCGATCCCTGCTCCTGCCAACCTAGCAGTTCAAAAGCACCTCAAAGTGCAAGTAGATAAATAGGTACCGCTCCGGCGGGAAGGTAAACGGCGTTTCTGTTCACTGCTCTGGTTCTCCAGAAGCGGCTTAGTCATGCTGGTCACATGACGCTGTACGCCAGCTCCCTCAGCCAATAAAGCGAGATGAGCGCCGCAACCCCAGAGTCGGTCACGACTGGACCTAGTGGTCAGGGGTCCCTTTACCTTTACCTATCAAGTAAATGGTATGTATAGGTTCAAAATAATCAACAATCCAACTACCACCATCAGAGCATTGGGTTGAATTTATATCTATATATCTATATATATCTACACACAGAGAGAGAGAGAGAGAGAGAGAGAGAGAGAGAGAGAGAGAGAGAGAGTCATACCTCGGGCTGAAGTAGCTTCAGGATAAGTATTTTCGGGTTGCGCACTGTGGCGACCTGGAAGTAATGTTGTGCGTTGCTTCTGGGTTTCGCTGCTCACGCATGCGCAGGCGGTCCAAATGATGTCACGCGCATGCGCGGAAGCGGCAAGTTGCAACCCACGCACACGCAGACATGCGGATGTGGGTTGCGTTCGCTTCTGGATGTGAACGGGGCTCCAGAATGGATCCTGTTCGCATCCAGAGGTACCACTGTATATATATGATAGTAGCATTAATGCATGTGATCCTTGTGGCTTCTGTTTGTTTGGGTTCACAGAGCTATGATATTTTCAACCGTCCTTAAAACCACACAGGTGAGAAACTTGAAACCTTACATCCATTCCCCTCCCTCCCCTCCCTTCCGCGTGGCCCCAGGCCCTGGCAACCCACGCTACACCACCAACAGATTTCGGAGGGATTAAATTGAAAGTGCTCGTGCGTATATGAAAGCACACAAACGTGCACATGGAAACAGTCAGCCATGTATACACAGTCATGCCCTAGTGTGGACGCAGCCTAGGATTACACGGTCAGCATATGTCCAGTGAATTCTTATTTCTTTTTTTATAATGTTTTTTATTAATTTTAACATATAAATTATAAAATGTACCACAAAACTTATCACTTATCACTTATCAAATCATCCTGCCCCTTATCCATTTTTACAATACTTCTAATAATACTCCTCACAAAACTTCTTGCAACCCTACAAACGTCGTCTGTTCTTCACAATTACTTTTCAAATAGTCCGTAAATTTACTCCAGTCTTCTGTGAATTTCTGGTCTCGCCGGTTTCAAATCCTTCCTGTTAGTTTATCTAATTCTGCATAGTCCATTAACTTCATCCTCCATTCTTCAATTGACGGTAGGTAACTCTTCTTGCTTCCATTTTTGGGCCCATAATATTCTTGCTGCTGTTATTGCATATAAAAAGAGCTTACATTCCTTTCTATTTATATCACTCCCCACAATGCCCAATAGAAATGCTTCTGGTTTCTTTATAAATGTATATTTCAACATTTTTTTCAACTCATTATATATCATCTCCCAGAAGCATTTCACCTTTTTACATTCCCACCACATGTGATCAAATGTTCCCTCTTTTTCTTTACATTTCCAACATTTATTACTAACTTTATACATTTTTGCTAACTTAACAGGTGTAATATACCACCTATACATCATTTTCATCACATTTTCTTTTAGGGCATTGCATGCAGTAAATTTTAACCCTTCCTTCCATAATTCCACCCAATCACTCAGCTGTATATTATACCCAAAATCTTTGGCCCACAGTGAATTCTTATTTCAATTCCACTGAAGCCCTTGTTTCTTAGTTAGGGCAATGAATTCTTTGCTCTTTCGGAAGGGAAATAGAAAATGCGGTGCAAAGGCAGACAAAGCGAAGGTAGAAGAGACAAGAGGTGAGGAGACTGCCTTTTTATTTTTGTAGCATGGAGGGGAAATGAGGAATCCAGCTGTGAGTCTCCTCCAATATGCAGTCTGACAGTATGGCATGTGAGGTTTGATCCTGCTCCAGGCATGCTTCACAGGGAATACTCTGTTCAAAGTAATTATCCTCTCGAACAGCCTAAGTATTAATTTATGTTTGGTGAGGGAGGGGCAAAGGGAGAATACTACCCTCGATGGTAGGAGTTGATTACAAAGTTAATTTTATACAATTTGCATGCCTCGCCCACAAAGTTCTGGAAGGGCCTGAAGCTGGGGTCCTTTAGCAATTAATAATAAATAATAAATAAATTTTTATTTATACCCCGCCCTTCCCGGTTCAGAAAACCGGGCTCAGGGCGGCTAACAACAAATTTAAAACACTTAATGGATGCGACAAAAAACAGCATAAAATACAGTATAAAACGTGAATAACAATAAATTCAGAATTCAAAAATCAATTTAGGGGGGAAATCCATCCAATAAACATTAGATGACCACCAGGGCTAGCTGGCTAAATTAGTCTTATTTGGGCCAGCGAGGAGACCAGGGGAGAATTAGCTGTGGGATCCCAGAGTGGGTAATCTTCATAAAAAGGGGAGGGGGGAAGGAAGGGGAATAAAAGATCAGGCTAAGTTCAAATTGAAAGCCAGGCAGAATAGCTCTGTCTTACAGGCCCTGCGGAAGGAAGTTGAATCCTCCAGGGCCCTGGTCTCATGGGGCAGAGCATTCCACCAGGTCGGAGCCATCACTGAGAAGGCCCTGGCCCTGGTGGAGGATAATCTGACTTCCTTAGGGCCCGGGACCTCTAGATTATGATTATTCATGGATTATTCATGGATTATTCATTATGATTAAGGTCCTCTGCAGGGCATACCAGGAGAGGTGGTCCCATAAATACGAGGCCTTTAAAGGTCAAAAGGCTTTAAAGGTCAAAACCAGCACCTTAAACGCAAGGAGACAGACAAACCAAGAAAGGGCTACAAAACAGCCCAAGTCAGGAAAGCAGCTTTTAAAGGGAACAGCAAGGCTAGTTCACCTTGTTGTCTTAAAGTTTCTGCTCTCAATTAATTTAGTTCAGGGAGGGAATTTGCTGCAGAAGGTTGCCAGGACTAAGGGCAGCTGAGCTATTCAGAAAAAAATACTTGTATTCAATTAAAAATGAACTGATAGTTTCTCGTGTTACTTCTTCTGGTTGTATTGGTAGACTTCTGACGTGCGTGCGTGCGGCTGAAACAAAATACTAACGTTTAGAATGGAGTTACTTTCAATTACTTTCCAGAACAGTAATGTATTGGTCCATATTACTACTTTGAAACCATCCAATTCCTTATATCTCTTCCGGATCACGGAAATCTTTGTGCATGTTATTGGTTGCTGGTTCAATGGGTAGTGTTGATTGGCTGTTGCTGCGGCAATTGGGTGGGCAATTGGCAACTTCTGCCAGCAAGGGGACAGACGAGGGGCGAATTTAGTGGCACATGCGGGTGAGCGATTTTCGAAAACAACGCTGGGCAACCCTCTGCAAATGAAGCTCAACAACCCTATGCCATCTCCCCCCATTTTCTTAAATTTGAGTCCCCCAAAATAGGCAAAATAGGGGGCATCTTATACACATCTTATATACGGTAAATTCAAACTCACTGTGACTTATTTCTGAGTAGACCTGTCTGGTATTGGAAATTCTAATCTGATGTATCTGTTAAGTTGTGGGTGAACATATCAGACGACACAGCAGTTCTTTAAACAGCTCTTGTTTATTCACAGGCCAGAACAGAACTGAACTGAAGGGCTCAGCCAGCCTGCTGCTATAGAGCTCCACTACAACGCAACAGTAACCACTTTCTGTAACTATCCAATCACTGAACGTCACTTTCAATCCCTTATTTGCATATGTGGACCTGAGTGAAAACTATCTCCATATCCCCCTGCTGGCCCAGGGTGAGACCTTCAGTCCATAACAGTATCCATGATGGAAACCGAGGCAAGGCAGTCTTTATTCCAGATTAGTCAATCCCAAACACTTTTGTCTCTGACTCTGCTCATCGCCAACTCTTATCAACAGAAAAATAAAATATTACCTACTCCTGATCTCTGAAATAGTGCATATTTCACTGGAGGATACAAAAGCCTTCCAAAAAAAGAAAAAGAAAGCACAGTGGTGAAGATAATCCAAAATTCTGTTAAAAAAATAAAATATACAATAAAACAGCGAACAGATCAGCCCTTCCGGAGTAAAAGGTAACTATGCATAAAAGAAAACAGATAAACTAGAACTCCCCAAGAGGCTTTGAGTCTGAAACTTCAAAGGAGGACGTCAAGTTAATTCCCTTCAAACCTTTAAAAACAACCAACCTGAACAAATATGCAATTTTCAATAATTACTAATTGAAATCACATGACCATATATCCCAGCAAATCCCAGGCCATGAAATTACCCTTTTCAGAATTTACCATGTTGTTTTTCGTCAGTATAGCCATTAATGTAACCTTGCCAAAGTTTACGAAAGGTTACCAAACAATTAGGACGAATAACCCTAAAACATAGCAAGGAATATCCCTGGGAAAGTCCCAGGTACTCTCAAAGTTTTAGATTCAGATGATATGAGTAATGCATATATTTCCCTGTTTAGGGAAGCTTTCAATGTTTGATGGACTACTGTATTTTAATATTTTGTTGGAAGCCGCCCCATGGGCGGGGTATGAATAAATAAATAAACAAATATATTATTATTATTATTATTATTATTATTATTATTATTATTATTATTATTACTACTACTATATGATCCTTTGAGATTATAAGCAGATCTTCTGGCAAAGCAATCCTGTGTTGGCTATTATTTCCAATTCGACTCAAATAGTTTTGTCTAAGAGATGCAACGCTGAACGTATCACATGCAATCCCACCTGCAAAAAATGGAATTTGAAAAGTGTGCGGCACTATTTTTGTGGCTACCGCAGCGCCAAGGGAGGGGAGGTTTTATATGAAAAACAAACAAACTGGGGGGAGGGAGTAGCCAAGCCGGTTGCTGTTGCCGTCCTTGTCTCAGCATCCCCAACGCCTCTTGCAGCAACACATAATAATAATAATAATAATAATAATAATAATAATAATAATAATAATAATTTATTTATACCCCACCCATCTGGCTGGGCTTCCCCAGACACTCTGGGCGGCTTCCAAAAAATATTAAAATACTGTAATACATCAAACATTAAAAGCTTCCCTAAACAGGGCTGCCTTCAGATGTCTTCTAAAAGTCTGGTAGTTGTTGTTCTCTTTGACATCTGGTGGGAGGGTGTTCCACAGGGAGGGCGCCACTTCTGAGAAGGCCCTCTGCCTGGTTCCCTGTAACTTGGCTTCTCGCAGTGAGGGAACCACCAGAAGGCCCTCGGTCCTGGACCTCAGTGTCCGGGCTGAACGATGGGGGTGGAGACGTTCCTTCAGATATACTGGACCGAGGCCGTTTAGGGCTTTAAAGGTCAGCACCAACACTTTGAATTGTGCTCAGAAATGTATTGGGAGCCAATGTAGGTCTTTCAAGACCGGTGTTATATGTTCTCGGCAGCCGCTCCCAGTCACCAGTCTGGCTGTCGCGTTCTGGATTAGTTGTAGTTTCCGGGTCACCTTCAAAGGTAGCCCCACGTAGAGCACATTGCAGTAGTCCAAGCGGGAGATAACCAGAGCATGCACCACTCTGGCGAGACAGTCCGTGGGTAGATAGGGTCTCAGCTTGCGTACCAGATGGAGCTGGTAAACAGCTGCCCTGGACACAACAAGAAGCCTTGTTTACACCTTTCAGCCTAACAAATTTAGTATGGCATTTGTGGACTCAAGCCCACTTCATCAGGAGCACGCAGGAAATCAGTCACTGTGGTTAAAATACTTCCAAGAAGCCTTTTCAGGGAAGTTTTTAATATGTAACGCTGTACTGTTTTTAACACTGATTGGGAGCCGCCCAGAGTGGCTGGGGAAACTCAGCCAGATGGGCGGGGTATAAATAATAAATTATTATTATTATTATTATTATTTGGCACACCCACCCATCCTCATCCCTTATTGTAACTTGGCTTAAGTGTGTAACCAAAATAAATGCACCTTCTCCCCTTGAATATGCTTTCTATCTTTCTCTTGCCCTTACGCATGCCAACGCACAGCTACATTCCTCTGACATGCTTTGCTATCCATCCATTCAGCCTTGACTTTCAAGATGACTCACCAACCTGAACTTAGATAGCTGAACAAAAGTGCTCCAAAAATAAATGTCACTGAGGGGTCAGGCCTCACTGAACTAGACCATAATTTAATTGCTGCCATAGTGAAAGTGAAGCATGCAGGAGTTGAGTGATAGAACCCGATACACTGATGTCAAAGCCAGGCATCTGAACACCTAGTAGTTTAATTTTACTAGGGATATAAATAGGGTTGATATTTCCTGCTGGCCCTGTAACAATAATTTATTCCTCTGTCTCAGTTTCTGTTTTATGGCGTATCAACCGGGAGAACAGAATTCCGCTTGGCCATGTAATGAGACTCACAGAGTCTTAATTCTGGCTAATAATAATAATAATAATTTCTTCTTCTTCTTTGGTGATCACTCGTAGCCGAGTAAGATTGTCTTCCATGAACACGGTTTTAACAGTGAGTCCGTAAGTGACTGTGGAGGCCAATTCTGGATCCACACGTCCTTCCACAGTGGGGACATTGGTTTCTGGGCGGGAGTTGATCATAATGAGGGTTTGCCAAACGTGCCTTCCTCTTTGTGCGTTTCTTCCTTTCGTCCGGAATTTGAGTGTCTTCCACATCCATGACATCTTTGGTAAAGGCTGTGCCCACACATTTGGCTACATTGCCCCAAAACATATAAAACATACCGGTAATAAAACGTAGAACATCAAAAACTTCCTGATACAAGGTAGCAGGGCTGCCTTCAGATGTCTTCTAAAAGTTCCCCATCCAATTCTATATATGGGATGGGATGAGATGGGGGAATAATCTTTTTGGGCCAAACTTGGTCCTCTGCCATTGAGCTACTCACCACAATGATGTGAGGTGTGTTAGGCTGAGAAGAATTTTGTCCAAGGACACCCAGTGAGATTCATGGCTCCCTTGGTAGGAATCAGAACATGGTTTTACTCCAAGTGAAACACTCCAACCACGATCCCTGTGTTGCCATTAAAAGAAATTACAGTTGACTGGCGTATGAGGGTTTCTCTAGGAGCACAGGTCATGGCAGGGCTTTTTCTGGCTAAGAGCACATTTGGAGTTTTGAGGCAGTGCTGTGGGCTCCAGTCACAAAATGGCCACCACTGGGGGTGGCACAAGGCAAAATGGCCGCTGTGCTGGTGTAGAACAAGACAAAATAATTGCCAGGCAGTGTGTGATGTGGCAAGAAATGGCTGCCACAACTGAACGAGCAGAAAAAGCAACAGGTTTGGACATGCCCCTCCATCAGTGTGTGTTTATGTGTGTGTTTGTGTGGAGATATTCTCTCACCAAGAGAAGCTATCTGCTGTTAAGAATAGGGTGGGGGTCCAAACTTGGCATCCAATGAAATGCTTGGCAGAAAGGGTATCCGATCTAGGACAGACCCTCCAAGTGTCCCTATTTTCCAGGGATGTCCCTGAATTTAGAGAAGCCATCTCGATTTCTGAATTGATCCCAGAATATTCCACATTTCCTTGTTGTTGTTTGGTTGTTTAGTCGTGTCCGACTCTTCGGGACCCCATGGACCAGAGCACACCAGACACTCCTGTCTTCCACTGCCTCCTGCAGTTTGGTCAAACTCATGTTGGTAGCTTCAAGAACACTGTCCAACCATCTCATCCTCTGTCGTCCCCTTCTCCTTGTGCCCTCTATCTTTCCCAACATCAGGGTCTTTTCCAGGGAGTCTTCTCTTCTCATGAGGTGGCCAAAGTATTGGAGCCTCAGCTTCAGGATCTGTCCTTCCAGTGAGCACTCAGGGCTGATTTCCTTCAAGATGGGTAGGTTTGATCTTCTTGCAGTCCATGGGACTCTCAAGAGTCTCCTCCAGCACCACAATTCAAAGCATCAATTCTTTGGCGATCAGCTCTCACTTCCATACATCACTACTGGGAAAACCATAGCTTTTACTATACAGACCTTTGTCGGCAAGGTGATGTCTCTGCTTTTAAGATGCTGTCTAGGTTTGTCATTGCTTTCTCCCAAGAAGCAGGCGTCTTTTAATTTCGTGGCTGCTGTCACCATCTGCAGTGAGCCCAAGAAAGTAAAATCTCTCACTGCCTCCATTTCTTCCACTTCTGCCCCTATTTTCCTTGGAGAAATGTTGGAGGACATGGAGTTATGCAACCTCCAAGCCAAGGAGATAAGTATGGTGTTATCCCGAGTCGTCTGAAGGCAATCCTGTATAGGGAAAGTTTTTTTTAAATTGTTTAATGTTTTATTATGTTTTTATATGTGTTGGAAGCTGCCTGGTATATACTGGGACAACCCAGTAAGATGTGTGAAGTATAAATAGCAAAATTATCATTATGGAATGGGACATCCCTATTTTCATCGGAGAAATGTTGGAGGGATAGGCAGAACCAAAGCAAACAGGAACTGAGCAGGAAGAGTGAAGGGTCTCTCACATGCCATAAATTTTTGAGGGGATATTGCAGACACCCTGGGCACATTTAAGCTTTTGTTGGATTGGAGGCCATTCACAAACAGCCCAACTTCAGCCCTGTCTCAGGATAACCACAGCTGCCTCTGCGCTCCATCGCAATGTGAAGTGGCATGATTTCAAACACATGAAGAGGCGGGACGCTTTACGGTGGCTGTTTTACAGAAAGTGAAACCCCTGAGGCCTGCGGATTCGGTGCCAGAGATCAGCTTCCATGTAGAATCTGACACGTTTTGGATCCCAGAAGGCAACCGGCGCCTGTCTCGCCTTTTGCGCAATGACAGTGAGCTCCTGATGGTTCAGACAGCCACAGAAAAGGAAGTTCTGCGCAAGTGACCTTGAGCACTGGCGGCGCAGCAGGGAGCTGGTGTACTGATGTAAAAAAATATGGCAGGAAGCACCCTTTGTATCCCCTGCCCGGTTGAGAGAGAGGGCAGCTTGTCGCCAGGAATTCAGCGCGCAATAACCAAGAGGGTCTCGAAGGGGTTAACTGGATTCTGCCTATCTTTTCTGTTGAACTCATTGATTCAGGGGTGTTTCCACCCCCTCTCTCTGTTCCTATTCCTTTCTTTTACTTTCTTCTTCTTTCTCTTGCAGCTGATTAAAAACTCTTTTGAGTTTGAAGGGGCTTTTTTGTATCAAAACAGCTCAGCTGCCAGCTGGGTGCCAAGCAGTGAATATTCATGGTATTTAAATGCGACAGCATAGTAGGGTGGGTTGGGGGGGAAGGATGGACTAGTTATAGTTCTTTTTAGATGGAGATTAGCTGCCACTTTGCTCCTTATGTTCTTAATCAGGACTGTTGTTGAAATATTAAGGCTTCTGTTACTACGACTAATGCCCCCTAAATGAAGAACAGGCTCCTCTGAATAACATCAAACATCAAATGGTCACTTTTAATTTCAATACAGCATTTCTTTCCACTTTGGGTGGATGGGGAGAAAGAGCTGGCCTGACACCATCCTGTTTGGTTTCAGAACCAGAAGGCAGTGAAGAACTTTGGCTGCCTAGTTAAAAAACACGTGCTTCTCCTCCTTTTCTTCATCTGAGTTCATGATAAGGTAAAGGTAAAGGGACCCCTGACCATTAAGTCCAGTCGTGGCCGACTCTGGGGTTGCGGCGCTCATCTCGCTTTATTGGCCAAGGGAGCCGGCGTACAGCTTCCGGGTCATGTGGCCAGCATGACTAAGCCGCTTCTGGCGAACCAGAGCAGCGCACGGAAACGCCGTTTACCTTCCCACTGGAGTGGTACCTATTTATCTACTTGCACTTTGACGTGCTTTCGAACAGCTAGGTTGGCAGGAGCAGGGACCGAGCAACAGGAGCTCACCCCATCACGGGATTCGAACCGCCAACCTTCTGATCGGCAAGTCCTAGGCTCAGTGCTTTAACCCACAGTGCCACCCGCGTCCCTATGAGTTCATCATATCCAACCTTTAAATAATGCTTTTTACCTGCAGTGGAAGCAAGCGCATGCTTGCTCCAAAAAAGAAGCTCCATTGTGCTGGATGGGTTTCACTCCCTCATAAACTACATTTAGGATTGCAGCTGGTTCATAAGCTACTAGAGTTCTCTTGAATGAAATTCAAAGCACATCAGCCTAGGAGTCATTTTGGACTCACAGCTGTCCATGGAGGCGCAAGTCAATTCTGTGTCCAGGGCAACTGTCTACCAGCTCCATCTGGTATGCAGGCTGAGACCCTCCCTCCCTGCAGACTGTCTTGCCAGAGTGGTGCATGCTCTGGTTATCTTCCGCTTGGACTACTGCAATGTGCTCTATGTGGGGCTACCTTTGAAGGTGACCCGGAAACTGCAACTAATCCAGAATGCGGCAGCTAGACTGGTGACTGGGAGTGGCCACCGAGACCACATAACACCGGTCCTGAAAGACCTACATTGGCTCCCATTACATTTCTGGGCACAATTCAAAGTGTTGGTGCTGACCTTTAAAGCCCTAAATGGCCTTGGCCCAGTATACAGTGGTGCCTCGCAAGGCGAAAATAATTCGTTCCGCGAGACTTTTCGTCTTGCGATGTTTTTCGTCTTACGAGGCACGGTCCGTCGCAACTGCGCCTCTTCAAGCGGCTTTAAAAAAAAGCGCAAGATGTTTTCGTCTTGCGAAGCAAGCCCATAGGGAAATTCGTCTAGCGAAGCAACGCAAAACCGAAAAACCCTTTCATCTAGCGAGTTTTTCGTCTTGCGAGGCATTCGTCTTGCGGGGTACCACTGTACCTGAAGGAGCGTCTCCACCCCCATCGTTCTGCCCGGTCACTGAGGTCCAGCTCTGAGGGCCTTCTGGCGGTTCCCTCAGTGAGAAGTGAGGTTACAGGGCCTTCTCGGTGGTGGCGCCCGCCATGTGGAACGCCCTCCCATCCGGTGTCAAAGAAATAAACAACTATCTGACTTTTAGAAGACATCTGAAGGCAGCCCTGTTTAGGGAAGTTTTTAATGTTCGATGTTTTATTGTATTTTTAATATTTTCTTGGAAGCCGCCCAGAGTAATAATAATTATTATCAGCATCCGCATCATCACCACCAGCACCATGAAAATTAATGAAATTAAAAGCACATCCTGAAATGATGCACCATTGACCCCAGTAGTTCATATTGTTTTATTATGTTGGGTGCATCAATGCCGGATTTAGCGCTGTGTAGAAGAATTGATGCTTTTGAATTATTGTGCTGGAGGAGACTCTTGAGAGTCCCATGGACTGCAAGAAGATCCAACCTCTCCATTCTGAAGGAAATCAGCCCTGAGTGCTCACTGGAAGGACAGATCCTGAAGCTGAGGCTCCAATACTTTGGCCACCTCATGAGAAGAGAAGACTCCCTGGAAAAGACCCTGATGTTGGGAAAGATAGAGGGCACAAGGAGAAGGGGACGACAGAGGACGAGATGGTTGGACAGTGTTCTTGAAGCTACCAGCATGAGTTTGACCAAACTGCGGGAGGTAGTGGAAGACAGAAGGGCCTGGCGTGCTCTGGTCCATGGGCTCACGAAGAGTCGGACTAAACGACTAAACAACAACAACAAAATGGTTGTGGTACTAAGCAATACCAAAATGCTTGTTTACAAATCTATTGTACTACCAGCATTACTGTATGCTTGTGGTACATGGACCACTCCAACGCCACATCCAAGTCCCCAAAAGATTCCATCAACAGTGTCTCCAATTTTATTTTATAAATATTTTTATTAAACAATTTCAACATAACAAATTATCAGTCCAAATAATCAATTACATTATCCCCCCCAAGACTTCCCTCAGCTCCCCTTTCTGGTTTCTTTAACACATATTGTTCTCTGCATGTTATAAAATTGTACATACTCTTGCTTTGTCTACCATATGTTCAACTAATAAATTTGTGGATGTTTATTCAAAACCTGCCAAGGAGTCCAGATCATTTTGTTGTCTTTTTAGGTAGTTTGTAAAAAGTTCCCATTCTTCCTTGAAGTCACAGTTGTCCTTGTCATGCAGTTTGTATGTCAATTTAGCCAATTCCGCATAGTTCATCAGTTTTTCTTGCCATTGTTCTTTCGTTGGGATTTCCTCATTCTTCCATCCTTGTGCTGGCAAGACTTTTGCTGCTATTGTAGCATACATAAATAAGTTCTTTATTTTTCTTAGCCGGTCTTGTCCTACAATCCCTAATAAAAATTCTTCTGAGGTTTTTTTTTTACAAAAGTCATTTAAAACATTTTTTTCAATTCATTATATATTATTTCCCAATTTTTTTAAACTTCTCTATATTCCCACCACATATGATAAAAAGTAACTTCTTTTTCTTTACATTTCCAACATATATTTGACCCGGTTTTATACATTTTTGCTATTTGTACTGGTGTGGCATGCCATCTGTACATCATTTTCATATAATTTTCTTTCAAGAGAGAATATTCTGTAAATTTCAGATCTACCTTCCACAGTTTTTCCCAGTCCTCAAATTGTATATTATGTCCTATATCTTGTGCCCATTTGATCATGACTGATTTGACCTCCTCGTCTTTTGTTTCCCCTTCTAGCAGAATACTATATGCTTTCTTCAGCAGCTTCACTTCTTCTTCTATAACTTTCTTCTGAAATCTGGAAGTTGTGTAACTGTTACCCTTTCTTGATATCTTCCTTATACATCTCATGTAATTGTCTATAGTGTAACCAACTCTGAAAGTGATCTTTAATTTCCTCATAATCTTTTAATTTCCATTTCCCTTCTTGATAGCTCAGCAAGTCTCTAGATGTAGGCCACTTCCCCTTTTTGCCCCAGTTTTTTACAAATCACTGGGGAATACAGGTGAACTAATGCCAGTGTACTGGAAGAAGCAAAGATCACCAGTTGATTCTTCAACATCAACTTCGTTGGACTGGTCATGTTGTGAGGATGCCTGATTATCATCTTCCAAAGCAACTACTCTATTCCGAACTTAAAAAATAGAAAGCGTAATGCTGGTGGTCAACAAAAGAGGCTGAAAGACTCTCTCAGGGCAAATCTTTTAAAATGTAGTATAAATACCGACAACTGGGAAACACTGGCCTGCGAGCGCTCCAATCGGAGAACAGCCTTTACCAAAGATGCTCCAACTTAGGAGTGCTAAGACGTGCTAAGAGGAAGGCACGCTTGGCAAACCCTCACCGTGATAAACTCCCACCCAGAAACCTGTCCCCGCTGTGGAAGGACGTGTGGATCCAGAATTGGCCTCCACAGTCACTTGTGGACTCACTGTGAAATCGAGTCAAGAGTGTATTTCATGCTCTTTATTCAGCTCATAGTTGTGAGGAGGAATGGAAGTTCCCCCAGAATGTCTGCTTTATATACATTATTTACACAATGGGCCCCACGTGATTGGCTAATTCCGGGATTCTCCTGTAGGCCAATCAAGTTGCGGATTCAGTTCCACCTGGAGCTGGATTGGGTGGCTCCTGTGGACCAATCAGACTGCTGCATTCTGGATCCTATTGTTCTAGGACCAATCAAACTGTTGCATTTTGGATCCTATTCAACTCAGTACATAACAGTCCCCAAGAGATCCAGCAAAACAGAAAGGTGTGCCCGGTTCCCTTTCCAGTTCCTCAATGCAGATCACCTGCCAAGGTGACCCACGTCACCTGCGCTCTATTTTCAAGATCTCTACACGAGCCAAGAGTTGCGTTCCCAGCCCCGAAGCCAAAAGGCTTCCCCGAACCCACTCCTTTTCCTGTCTCCTGTGTCGACGACGTGCTGTCTCTGCTGAGCAATTTTGTTTCCAGCTCATTATTTCCGTGTTCTACCCAAGGGATCATTAAGTCTCATTAGGCTTCTCTTCATTAAACAATGTGTATTGGCGTAATATCTGGGGCTACTCCCCTCCCCATCTCTGTTGTTGACATTTTGCAGTGTTGCTTGACCCCCTACTAAGCTTGGGGGGAGTGAAACTGAATATTGGGGTTCTGGGTGCCTTTTCCTTGAGGTTACACCCCGATTTTCGGGTGTGAAGTAATGTGTGCACGCCTGTATACATACACACAGACATCTGCCATCTGGATCCACGTTGGGATTCTTCAAGGAGCTGTGGCTGAGGAAGACCTTCACCTCCCAACTTCAGAGAGAATGTGCTACACAGAGCAACATGCCCTTAAACCAGCCCCAGCTTCAGGAATCTGAAGTCTGGGACAGGATTAATTACCCAGAATGAGGCTTGTCAGAAGCCGTGTTGGCAAGCAGATAAGGGGAACTGTAATAGAGCCAGCCAATTAGGCAGCCAATGGTGCTGAACTAAGTATGACCTCATCATTAATTGTGGGAGTTGTTTCTCAGCAGTTTTTCATCATGTTGAGGTTTGGGGTGAGTAGGAGGAAGGCAAAGGAGGGGGGGAGGAGAGAGAAAGACTTCGCTTAATTTGCTTCTGCTCACAAAATGTACCAAAAACATTTGGGGAAAGAATCACACAAACGCACACACAGGCACACACACACACACACAGTGGATTTGAAAAAGACGCACATATATCTATTCCGAGAAGGAAAACAAAATTAACAAAAAGCCACACAAGGCACATATGTTGAATTTGGGATAGATGCAAAAATGTAAGCTCTAGTAACACATCTCCCGGTAATTTGCAGGAGATCAGCATGGATTCCTGGCTCCCAATTGCTTTACAATAGCCACAGCAAAATAATTCTCCCTACCCCCCAGGCGTACGCCAATCTGCTGTGATAAAGAAAGTCTTAAGGTAACCAAGAATGGATTGTTGTGTGAGGTCTGCTCATTTTCTGGTGCTCAGAACAAATCCCCAAGCCCTGAGCTCAAAGGCACCATATTCCTTATTTTTAAGTATTTACCTTTTTATTTTTTACTTTTGCACCTGGCTCTAGTTGTGGGCAGACTCTCCTGGTGTCCCTATTTTCCAGTCCCAGATTTACAGAAGACTTCCGAGTTTCAGATTTGATCCTGGAATGTCCCCCTTTTCCTTAGGATGTCCCTATTTCCATCGGAGAAATGTTTGAGGGTATGGTAGGATGTCCCCATTTTTATTGGAGAAATGTTGGAGGGTATGGCTGAGGGATCTCAGGGCTTCTAGTAAAATACAGTGGTAGCTCGAGTTACATACGCTTCAGGTTACAGACTCTGCTCACCCTGAAATAGTGCTTCAGGTTAAGAACTTCGCTTCAGGATGAGAACAGAAATCGTGCTCCGGCGGTGCGGCAGCAGCAGGAGGCCCCATTAGCTAAAGTGGTGCTTCAGGTTAAGAACAGTTTCAGGTTAAGAACGGACCTCCGGAACGAATTAAGTACTTAACCCGAGGTACCACTGTACAAAGATTCCACAAGCCTGAAATCTGCCCTTCGCTATTCTAAACAATTTTTTGAGGCACAGAAGTCTCATAATGAGGACAAAGGCAAGTGCAATCTTCTGCCATCGCCCCTGAAGCTGGATGTCCTGTCCACCAACCTTGTACCTACTGCTGCTGCTTTTAAAAGCCAGGTCAGTTCAAAGTAAGACAGGCTTCCTCATCCTCGGCCCTCCAGATGTTTTTGGCCTACAACTCCCATGATCCCTAGCTAGCAGGACCAATGGTCAGGGATGATGGGAATTGTAGTCTGAAAACATCTGGAGGGCCGAGGTTGAGGAAGCCTGTAGTAAGATCTCCCACATCCATGATCTGATAGCAAGTGAGGAGACTGAACTTGTGTGCATAATAAGCCAGGGGTAAGCAAACATTTTTAGCAGGGGGCCGGGCCACTGTCCCTCAGACCTTGTGGGGGGCAGGACTATATTTTGGAAAAAATAATGAACAAATTCCTAAGCCCCACAAATAACCCAGAGATACATTTTAAAGAAAAGGGCACATTCTACTTGTTAAGTTGTGGGTGAACATATCAGACGACACAGCGATTCTTCAAACAGCTCTTGTTTATTCACAGGCCAGAACAGAACAGAACTGAAGGGTTCAGCCAGCCTGCTTATATAGAGCTCCACTAGAACGCAACAGTAACCATTTCCTGTAACTATCCAATCACTGAACGTCACTTTCAATCCCTTATTTGCATATGTGGACCTGAGTGAAAACTATCTACAGTATCCCCCTGCTGGCCCAGGGTGAGAACTTCAGTACATAACACTACTCATGTAAAAACATGCTGATTCCCGGACTGTCTGCAGGCCGGATTTAGAAGGCGAATTGGCCGGCTCTGGCTCCCGGGCCTTAGTTTGCCTACCCATGGCATAAGCCAATGGTCTGTGCTTGTTTGTGTGTAACTGGAGGAGTTAGTCTCCCTCAGCTATGCACTTCTGGTGGGTGGGTGCTTCAACACCCATGGCTTGGCGGGACCTGGTTGCTGACTTTGTTGGACTGGTCATGTTGTTCGGATGCCTGAATACCGTCTTCCAAAGCAACTACTCTATTCCGAACTTAAAACTGGAAAGCGTAACGCTGGTGGTAAACAAAAGAGGTTTAAAGACTCTCTCAAGGCAAATCTTTAAAAATGTAGTATAAACACCGACAACTGGGAAACACTGGCCTGTGAGTGCTCCAATTGGAGAACTGCCTTTACCAAAGGTATCATTGACTTTGAAGGCAGTCAAACTCAGGATGAAAGGGAGAAACGTGCTAGGAGGAAGGTACGCTTGGCAAACCTTCACCGTGATCAACTCCCGCCTGGAAACCTATGTCTCCACTGTGGAAGGACGTGTGGATCCAGAATTGGCCTCCACAGTCACTTACAGACTCACTGTTAAGACTGTGTTCATGGAAGACCATCTTACTCAGCTACGAGTGATCTCCAAAGAAGAGGAAAAAGAAGGTGTTCTCCATAGCAGTGGTCCTCACAGTGGCTGACCAGAAGTTCTTCTGAATACCAGTTGCTCAGAACCACAGGCTTCCCACACGCATCTGGCCCTCCACTGTGAGAACAGGATGCTAGAATAGACATTGGCCTCATCGAACAGACTGTTACGTTTTTCTCTGGCTTTTCACCCACCATTTTTGAAAGAACGTCTCTATAGAACGAAACCCCACCACCTTTTAACAGTATTTTCTACCACTCTAAACATAGCGGACGGTTCTGAAGCTTCTTGTGGACCTCTTCCAGAATATACTTTGGGACAAATTACATACCCTCCAACATTTCTCCAATTAAAATAGGGACATCCTATTGCATAATAATATTAATAACAACAATTTTATTATTGATACCTTGCCACCACATCTGACTGGGTTGCCCCTGCCATTCTGGGCAGCTTCCAGCATATACAAAGACATAATTGAAATATACTTGGATTCATGCAGTGATTTCATGCTCTTTATTGCAGCTCGTAAAACAGTGAATGAATTCCCCCCCGCAAACCTCAGGGTTTTTATAAAGATTATTTACACAATGAGCCCCATCTGATTGGCTGCTTCTGCTTCCCTCCTGGAGCCTGATTGGGCCGCTCCTTCAGGCCAATCAGGTTGTTGCATTCTAGGATCCTACCTGCCTATTGTTCTAGGATCCAATCTTAGTACATAACAATAATAAAACATTATACAGGTCTGCCTTCAGACATCTTCTAAATGTTGTATAGTTACTTATCTCCTTGGCTCGGGGGTTGCATAACTCAATGCCCTCCAACAATTATCCAATGAAAATAGGGACATCCTAAGAAAAATGGGACGCGGGTGGCGTTATGGGACACGGGTGGTGCTGTGGGTTAAACCACAGAGCCTAGGACTTGCCGATCAGAATGTCGGCGATTTGAATCCCCGCGACGGGGTGAGCTCCCGTTGCTCGGTCCCTGCTCCTGCCAACCTAGCAGTTCGAAAGCACATCAAAGTGCAAGTAGATCAATAGGTACCGCTCCGACGGGAAGGTAAATGGCGTTTCCGTGTGCTGCTCTGGTTCGCCAGAAGTGGCTTAGTCATGCTGGCCACATGACCCAGAAGCTGTACGCCGGCTCCCTCAGCCAATAAAGTGAGATGAGCGCCGCAACCCCAGAGTCGGACACGATTGGACCTAATGGTCAGGGGTCCCTTTACCTTTAAGAAAAACGGGGACATTCCGGGATCATATCAGAATCCAGGATGGTTTCTGTAAATCTGGGACTGTCCCTGGAAAATAGGGACACTTGGAGGGTCTGAAATTACCCTGTTTCCCACCCACCCTTTCCTCCAGTTATGCTTCTAGGGTGCAGATACATTCGAGCTTTTACACAGGACCAATTTCAGCTGTTTGCTACAGCGCTGGAGACCCTTGCAATATGGCAGAAGGGCAGCTTCTTGCCCGTCCTCATGGATCTGCCTGATTCCTTGCTAGCTCTACATCAATGAAAGGGCTTGATTCACTCCACATTTGTGCTCTCTCTCTCTCTCCCCACCCCCCTCTCCCGCCATGGGTCAGGATAACATATTTTAAAGAATCCCTTGGGAGCTCATTCAAGCTCTCTGTTTACATAGCAGATTGGTGGCTTTATGTTTGAAGTCAGGATTTAAGCTGTTCCTTCTAATTACAGAAAGACTTTGAAACCAGAGAGACCTCAGCTATGGAAGAGAGAAGGGGGGGGGGCCAGGAGAGGATTGGTGAAACAATGACTTTAGCCAAAGCTAAGCTTCCTTAGAAGAATGGGTGCAGGCCTTGGTATGCAATCGGCTCACAACCAAATGAGACATATGTTCATTTTCCCTTCTTATGTTTTTTAATTCTTACTACTTCTGACACATACCCCCTGTTCCATATCCCATGCATCCCATAATTTTCATGTAATTGTTAAGTGGGAGTGAAAGCCAGACCCTCCAAGTGTCCCTATTTTTCCAGAGACAGTCTCAAATTTACAGATTTAATCTCTGAATGTCCTGCTTTTCCTTAGGACGTTCCTATTTTCATTGGAGAAATGTTGGAGGATATGGAGTTATGCAAACTCCCAGGCTGTCTGAAGGCAATCCTGTATAAAGGTAAAGGGACCCCTGACCATTAGGTCCAGTCATGACCGACTCTGGGGTTGCGGCGCTCATCTCACTTTATTGGCCGAGGGAGCCGGCGTACAGCTTCCAGGTCATGTGGCCAGCATGACTAAGCCGCTTCTGGCGAACCAGAGCAGTGCACCGAAACGCCATTTACCTTCCCGCTGGAGCGGTAGCTATTTATCTACTTGCACTTTGAAGTGGTTTCAAACTGCTAGGTTGGCAGGAGCTGGGACAGTGCAATGGGAGCTCACCCTGTCGTGGGGATTCGAACCACCAACCTTTTGATCGGCAAGCCCAAGAGGCTCAGTGGTTTAGACCACAGCGCCACCTGCGTAACTCAGAGTGGCTTACATGCAGCTCCCAGGCACTCTCCAATCAGGCTGAGACCTGGCTAGCTTTTATAATGTAATAACATCATGTGCTCTGTGGCCAGAAATGGAGCCCTCTAGATGTTGATGGGCTCCAACTCCCATCAGCCCTTGGACAGCATGGCCAACAGTCAGGGGTGATGGGATGTGCAGCCCAGCAGCAACAGGACAGCCGCATGTTCCCCATCCCTGTTGAAAACTTTGCAAAACTGAATGTCGGCAAACGTCTGCATTAGAAGCAACTATTTCCTTGTACCCCTTCATGGATCACTGCCTTGCCATGGCAAAGGGGCTTGAATAACTCAGAGAAGCTATGAACTATGCCAAGCAGGGCACCCAAGATGGACAGGTCATAGTGGAGAGTTTTGACCAAACGTGATCCACCTGGAGGAGGAACTGGCAAGCCACTCCAGTATCCCTGCCAAGAAAACTCCATGGACAAAGACAACAAGTAGTGATGTATGGAAGTGAGAGCTGGACCATAAAGAAGGCTGATCGCCAAAGAATTGATGCTTTTGAATTATGGTGCTGGAGGAGATTCTTGAGAGTCCCATGGACTGCAAGAAGATCAAACCTATCCATTCTGAAAGAAATCAGCCCTGAGTGCTCACTGGAAGGACAGATCCTGAAGCTGAGACTCCAAGACTTTGGTCACCTCATGAGAAGAGAAGACTCCCTGGAAAAGACCCTGATGTTGGGAAAGAGAAGGGGGCGACGGAGGGCGAGATGGTTGGACAGTGTTCTCGAAGCTACCAGCATGAGTTTGACCAAACTTCAGGAGGCAGGAGTGCCTGGCATGCTGTGGTCCATGGGGTCACGAAGAGTCGGACACGACTAAACAACAACAACAACAACATTTCCTTTTAATTTCCAATCCCTTTGGGGTTGTGGCGTTCTCTTGAACAGGCTAGCAGAGGCCATACTCCTGGAGGGACTCTACTTCATTTAAATGTAATTTATTTCATTTATGCAGCTGATGTCTCATTCTCGCAAGCCAGGAAAGGGACGCCACGAATGTGTGTGTTGCTCCTCAGAGGAAACTCAACTTGCTAACACTTTAGTAATCAGATTAAGGGTCTCAAACCGCAGCTGTGTTTGCACTATATAATTATTCTACTTTATAACGTGAAGGATTGTCTTCTTTCCAATTAACATGACCAGGCGTTTCCTTGCCTCCTGTTTTTCAATTTGTTCCCTGAATAAATAGAGCCCCACATTTGCAACAGTGGATTATTGCTGTTTGAACCACACTGATCCAGGCAAACTCCGGCAACAATTATAATCTCTTATCTGGAAATGACTTGAGGGAAGGGGGCCATAAGTCCCACTGAGATGGAATTCTTTCCAGTATTATCCACCATTCTAATGGATATAGATACAATCTATATTAATTAAAAGCCACAGGGCAGCCAAGAGTAAGATTTGGTGGGGGGGGGGCTTACTTCTCATATTTTATGACCCAAGAGGATGTTCTCCCATCTTGCCTCCAGTTCTCTCCCCCAAGGCCTTCTTCAGTAAGCAGCCTGAATGCATATTTTCCCAGCAAAAGGAAGATCAGGGTCGGCAAAAAAAGAATTAAAAGGAAGGCAGTCTAGAGTTTGTTTTCTTTGGCTTGGCGGGCGTGTGCCAGAGATTGGATTAAGTCACGCAGCGGAGATCATATGGAGCTGCATCTAAGAGGGCTCGTACCTTTCTACAGGTTTGGAAAAATCAATTGAGCGTCATTTCCGGGTTTGGAAAAGCTGCTTGGGTTTGCCAGCAGGAAAAAGATGCCAAAGTCAAAAAGCACCAGCTTTTGGCTGCAACACAGGAATCAGGAGGGTGCTTAGAGACATTTGGGTTGCAGATATACAGTTAAAGGGCAAAAGCACAAAGATTCACAAAATGTTTAGGGTTATGCATACTGTTAAGTTGTGGGTGAATATATCAGACGACACAGCGATTCTTCAAACAGCTCTTGTTTATTCACAGGCCAGAACAGAACTGAACTGAAGGGCTCAGCCAGCCTGCTTATATAGAGCTCCACTACAACACAACTGTAACCATTTCCTGTAACTATCCAATCACTGAACGTCACTTTCAATCCCTTATTTGCATATGTGGACCTGAGTGAAAACTATCTACAGTATCCCCCTGCTGGCCCAGGGTGAGAACTTCAGTACATAACAAAATTATTAATTTGAGGGAGGGTGGGTGGGTGATCCTGGAAGGAAGAAAACCAAAAGAGGCTTGTACAAAGCGGTCAGCCGCTTTTCTATGGCCTTAGCCCCACCCCCAGCCGGCCGTCCATTGTCCTCCCTGGCTGAGGGTGGGTCAAAGGCTAGCCCAAACAGGTGGGAGGCACCTGCCCAGGTGAGCCCCTGCTCGGTGCTGCAAGCCCCGCCCACTTGTGGGGAAGGGAGGGAGGAAATTGTTGCAGCAGCTCTGGCTAGAAGCTCCCCAGGCAAATGATGACTCTGGGGCTGGCCTCCTCACCACTATGAGCTGAATAAAGAGCATGAAATCCACTCTCGACTCCAAGTATATTTCACAGGCTGAGAGAGTTACCTGCCAAGGCCTGTGTCAAGTTCTCACTTCTGAAGCACAATAAAGTTGTGGCCAATTTGAACCCATACTCTGGTCTATTGCCTCATTCTTTGGGGAAAGGGTAGGCACCACAGACAGGGTTTAGTGTGTGTGCCCACAAGAACCCACAGACGCCTTTGGGAGGCAGAGACATAGCTGTCAAGCGTCCCTTATTTGGTGGGAAAGTCCCTTATCCCAGTGCTGTGTCCCACTGCTGTCCCTTATTGATGATGTCCCTTAAATTTCCTGGGTTTCAAAGGAAGCAGCTCCTCTCCCTCCCTCCCTGCCGGCCAGGGAGGAGGGAGGCTCCAACTGTGTTGCTTGGCTGCGTTGCTCACCCAATAAGGAGTCTAAGAACTTGCACGTGTTGCCTGGGGACTCACCTTTGCTCAGCGCTTCCCAGCAGGTGACGGTGGTTTTCTTTGCTGCATCCCCTTTGCCGGGTTGCTGCGCTGTAGGAACCACCGCTTGAGGCTTCATTTGGCTGCTGGCTGGGCTTTCTGCCTTTGGCTCGGAGGGGCTCAGAAGTTGAACATTACTGTCCTCCTTGGAAAATCCCTTATTTTGGCTGCTGGTCCCTTATTTTCAAGGCTGCTGGTCCCTTATTTTCAAATCTGTAAGTTGACAGCTATGGGCATAGACATGAGAAGGCATCAGAGAAGGGAGGGAAGGAAAGAGGGACAGAGGCCAGTGTTGCCCACGGCACCCCTGACCATCCTTCAAGGCACCCCAGGGTGCCACAGCACACTGGTTGAAAACCACTGGCGTAGGTGGTGTAGAAAGAAATTGAGGAGAAAGGAATGTATTTTTGGCTGCTCTTGAAGCCACAGACTTTGCATCTGGTCACAGTGTTAGGAAAGGAGGGAGGAAGTAGGCATTCAAATGAGGCCCTTTTAGATGCTATGCAGGTATTGGATTGCAGGAAGGGTGCCTAGAAGCAGCAACATGAAAATGACTGATTTGCCTTCTCTGGTCAACTCTCAGCATTCGGCAGGAGGAATTCAAATGCATACTGGAAATTTAGCTTTGCAGCGTTAATTTAGGCTCCTGTTCTGCCGACCCGGTGCCACAAATCCACTTGAAAACAAACGAACATCAGACTTGCTGCAGTCAGGAAAATGGTGTGGAGATGCACTAGAAAGTGTGGGGCGATTGATTAAGGAGAAGATCTTATAAACAGCACAGAATGAAATCAGGATGACCGTTCCGTCTCGTAAGTAAAGGTAAAGGGACCCCTGACCATTAGGTCCAGTAGTAGCTGACTCTGGGGTTGCGGTGCTCATCTCGCTTTACTGGCCGAGGGAGCTGGTGTACAGCTTCTGGGTCATGTGGCCAGCATGACTAAGCCGCTTCTGGAAAACCAGAGCAGTGCACAGAAACGCCGTTTACCTTCCCGCCGGAGCAGAACCTATTTTTCTACTTGCACTTTGACGTGCTTTCGAACTGCTAGGTTGGCAGGAGCAGGGACCGAGCAACGGGAGCTCACCCCGTTGCGGGGATTCGAACCGCCGACCTTCTGATCGGCAAGTCCTAGGCTCTGTGGTTTAACCCACAGCGCCACCCACGTCCACCCACGTCCACAGCACCACCCGCATCTTGTATAACCTCCCTGCAAACAAATCACAACCCATAAAGACCGGACCTAGTTTAACCTCCATGTAGACTTTGTGTAGCACGAATGCTCCATAAGCAGGGTGTCTGGAGCAGCCCTCTGAAAACATAAACAGCAGCTGTTTCCCAAATCATCCTTAGGCAAAACACACAGGTTCCTTGCTGGGTGGAAAACAGGAACAGAAACATCACTTTGAAGAATTAAAAAGGTAAACTGCAATTTCACGGGCAAGGCAATTAGCCAAGCGGGAGCGATTCTCAGCATAGGCCTGGCATGAGTGGCTAATCCAGAACAAGATTCTTGTCCCATGACAACTTATTACCTGATTTGTTTCCTTACAGTTTTTACCCTGTCTGCCCCCTATTTTTGTTGGAGACAAGTTGGACGGTATGCAGTTATGCGACCCCCCCCCCTTAACCAAGGAGATAAGTAACTATACAACTTTTAGAAGACACCTGACGGCAGCCATGTACAGTGGTACCTCAGGTTACATACACTTCAGGTTACAGATGCTTCAGGTTGCAGACTCCGCTAACCCGGAAATAGTACCTCGGGTTAAGAACTTAGCTTCAGGATGAGAACAGAAATCGTGCTCCGGCGGCGCAGCAGCAGCGGGAGGCCCCATTAGCTAAAGTGGTGCTTCTGGTTAAGAACAGTTTCAGGTTAAGGACGGACCTCCGGAACGAATTAAGTACTTAACCCGGGGTACCACTGTATAGGGAAGTTTTCTCATGCTTAATGATTTATTATGTTTTTATATATGTTGGAAGCTGCCCAGAGTGGCTGGGGCAACCCAGTCAGATTAGCTGGGTATAAATAATAAAATAATAAAATAATAAAATTATTATTATTATTATTATTATTATTATTATTATTATTATTACAGTCATACCTTGGTTCTTGAACGCCTTGCAACTTGAACTTTTTGGCTCCTGAACACCGCAAACCCGGAAGTAAGTGTTACAGTTTGTGAACATTTTTCGGAACCCAAACTTCCGACACAGCTTCTGATTGAGTGCAGGAAGCCGCGCCTTGGTTTTTGAATGTTTTTGGAAGTCGAACAGACTTCCAGAACGGATTCCTTTCAAGAACCAAGGTACGACTGTATTATTTTTATTATTGTTAGATAAAGGTAAAAGTAAAAACAGTCGCTTACAGACACACTGTTAAGACCATATTCATGGAAAACAATATTACTTGACTGTGAGTGATCATGGGATGCGGGTGGCACTGTGATCTAAACCACAGAGCCTAGGGCTTGCCGACCAGAAGGTCGGCGGTTCGAATCCCCGCAACAGGGTGAGCTTCCGTTGCTCGGTCCCTGCTCCTGCCCACCTAGCAGTTCGAAAGCACACCAGTGCAAGTAGATAAATAGGTACCACTCTGGCGGGAAGGTAAACAGCGTTTCTGTGCACTGCTCTGGTTCACCAGAAGCGGCTTAGTCATGCTGGACACATGACCCGGAAGCTGTACACCAGCTCCCTCTGGCAGTAAAGCAAGATGAGTGCCGCAATCCCAGAGTCATTTGCGTTTGGACTTAACTGTCAGGGGTCCTTTACCTCTTTACAAACAAGGCAAACTTTTTAAAAATCTCAAAAATGTGTAAATCTTGTGTGTGTGTGTGTGTGTGTGTGTGTGTGTGTGTGTGTGAAAAACTAGTTGCAAGTACTGTATAGCAGTAAATAAATATTGGGTTTTTAATTGGTATGAGCCTCATGTCAAGATGAAAACAATCTGATATTCCTTAAATGTAACATAGCCAGTATAAAGGTACAACCAGTGCTTTTTTTCTGGGGGGACGCAGGGGTATGCATACCCCTAAACATTTTGTGAATTTAAGTTTGACCTCATTGAGGGGCAGTATTTCAATATCAGTAGGAAAATGAGAGCACCCCCTAAACATTTTTTAAGGGGGAAAAAAGCACTGGGTAGAGTCATCATAGTGATCCATAGTTAAAAGCAGAAGTTGGCAAATGTGTTCTCATTTTTGCCCTTCAAAATATGGCAACCCTACAATCAGCTTTCTTACCCTAAACAATTGCTTCCCCCGGCATTCCCAGTGGAACAGCTTGCTCAAATCCAGGTAACTTCCTTTCTGAGAAACAACATCTGGCAGAAACATCTTCTTCCTCTCATCCAGCTGTTGCATGTGATCCTATCAACATTTTTATTTATTTTAAGAGATGCGGCTAGTTAGGCTTGAGTACAAAAAGCGTCAAACTCCCCTTTGCAGAGGAGATATTAATGTTTCCTACACCACTAAGTAAGAGAGCCACTTTCAAGAGATTCACTGCTAGTGAAAGGTGTGCAGTAATAAGCCAGCCATCTGTCTGGCAGGAAGCACCATGACAATTAAGAGATCATTTTCAAGAAATCTTCCCTGAGCACATAGCTCAAAGCTAACCAGTTGCTGGAGGCATTTTTCCGGACTAATGAGAGAAGGAAAAGATAAGGGGCCTGCACCCAATGCTAATCTTAGAGAAGTCCCATTGAAATTAATGCACATGAGTGACTTGGATGGGGTTGCCGTATTTCAAAAAGTGAAAAGTCGTTGGGCTTTTTTTATAGTTTGCCTGAAGTTGCTGCTTCTTTTTGCAAAATCTCAAAAAAATAAATGATTTTTTTGAGCTATTTTTAATGAAAACCACCAAAAACGACACTGCTTACATGGGTTGCCATATGTCCAGATTTTCTTGGACGTTTCAGTTATTTTTGCCCGGACACTGCTTCCGACGGCTGATTGCCGGCTATGTCTGGAAAATTCCGGACATATGGCAACCCTAGCCTGGATTAATTTAATTAGATCTACTTGGAATGCACGTTAGTCGGATGCAACCAATGGCATATAAACAATAACAACAACCATAACATGTGCATTCCTTTTTGCATGTTCGAAAACCTTTCCCATTACGTTCACCATCTTCATTGTGATGCCTCCAGGCCATTTTTGGGATGGATTCCATCACATACCACAAATTTAGGTAAAGGTAAAGGGACCCCTGACCGTTAGGTCCAGTCATGGCTGACTCTGGGGTTGCGGCGCTTATCTCGCTTTATTGGCCGAGGGAGCTGGCGTACAGCTTCCAGGTCATGTGGCCAGCATGACTAAGCCGCTTCTGGCGAACCAGAGCAGCGCATGGAAACGCCGTTTACCTTCCCGCCAGAGTGGTAACTATTTATCTACTTGCACTTTGACATGCTAGGTTGGCAGGAGCTGGGACCGAGCAACGGGAGCTCACCCCATTGTGGGGATTCGAACCGCCGACCTTCTGATCAGCAAGTCCTAGGCTCTGTGGTTTAACCCACAGCGCCACCCGCGTCCCAACTACAAATTTAGGTTTATACAATTAAAGTGGATTAAAGTGCTTTGCTGAATCTGTTATAAGAAAATAACCCACTTTAAAACAAACAAAAACAGCAGAAGATTTTTTGCACAGTCATCCAAGAGTGTGCCATTTCTATTTTGTCGATAATGCATGTATTTTATTACCTCCATAGTTCTCTCCACAGTGTGACACAGGAGCAGAAGAAAGGCCTGAGAGTTTCCTTGCCCGTTGCGAAAAACAGTACCATTTTCCTGCAATGTGTGTTCTTCGACTGGTTGACTTGACGCTTAATTTGTTAGATAACTTTTTTTTTAAGCAAAGCTATGTTCAAAATGTGATGAAACTTTACTGCTAATTTTTGTAAGCTGCTGTGGGAAACGTTTTTGCTGGAGGAAGCCCAGCAAGGAGCTGGGCATGTTTAGCCTGGAGAAGAGGAGGTTAAGGGGTGATATGATAGCCATGTTCAAATATATAAAAGGATGTCACATAGAGGAGGGAGAAAGGTTGTTTTCTGCTGCTCCAGAGAAGCGGACACGGAGCAATGGATTCAAACTACAAGAAAGAAGATTCCACCTAAACATTAGGAAGAACTTCCTGACAGTAAGAGCTGTTCGACAGTGGAATTTGCTGCCAAGGAGTGTGGTGGAGTCTCCTTCTTTGGAGGTCTTTAAGCAGAGGCTTGACAACCATATGTCAGGAGTGCTCTGATGGTGTTTCCTGCTTGGCAGGGGGTTGGACTCGATGGCCCTTGTGGTCTCTTCCAACTCTATGATTCTACGATTCTATGATTCTAAGTCTTATCTCCCATCCCAGCCGGCAAGGAGTGCCTTACTGCCAACATTGTCCCGCAGGGGTGTTGAAAGACAGTGACCAAGGAGAATTGAACCTCCTCCACTCCAGCTGACACAGACTGTTCAACCCTGCTTTCTAGATGCAAGATCCATCTGTGTACTTGCAGTGCACCTGACGTCACATGCTGATGTCCAGTTTGGGGGCAGGTGGGCATAGTCTAGGAAAATGGCCTGGCATGTCAAAATGGGCTAAATTTGTCCTAAGACTCCCCACCCCTGCCCTCAACCAGAACCCGGGCCTTTTCAACACTGGCTCCGGCCTGGTGGAACGCTCTTGTTATGTACTGAAGTTCTCACCCTGGGCCAGCAGGGGTATGCTGTAGATAGTTTTCACTCAGGTCCACATATGCAAATAGGAGATTGAAAGTGATGTTCAGTGATTGGCTAGTTACAGAAAGTTGTTACTGTTGCGTTGTAGTGGATCTCTATATAAGCAGGCAGGCTGAACCCTTCAGTTCAGTTCTGTTCTGGCCTGTGAATAAACAAGAGCTGTTTGAAGAATCGCTGTGTCCTCTGATATGTTCACCCACAACTTAACAGCTCTGTCTCATGAGACCAGGGCCCTGCAGGATCTGATTTCTTTCCACAGGGCCTGTAAGACAGAGTTGTTTCGCATGGTCTTTGGCTTGGAATCAACTTGATCCCCTCCCCCTCTTTCCTTTTTCCTTTCTCTTTCTGTGATGGAACTCCTATTTGGGGACTTCCCTGGCTTTTTTCTGGCCCACGTAGGACCAGTCTGGATAGTTGGCCTTGGTGAAGATTTGACGTTTTCATCCCCAAAAAGTTTTTGATTGAAATGAGGCTGCATTTTAATGTTGTATTTTAATCTTGTTTTTAAGTTGTATTTTAATCAATTGTTTTTATACCTGGTGCTAGCCGCCCTGAGCCCAGTCTTGGCTGGGGAGGGCAGGGGTATAAATAATTTATTATTATTATTATTATTATTATTATTATTATTATTATTATTATTATTATTTCAAAATACAATATTGAAATAATATATACAATTTAGCTACCCAGTAGCTCACTTCTCCAGCCTCTCGGCGGATTTCAGGTACCTTTTAAAGGGTGCCAAATGATTTCACTAGTGATTCACTATCATATTCATTACTGTGGGATTTGTGCCACTGCTGTGTTCCTCGTCTGTGGCCTTAGGTGCCAAACTGTCTTGGGCTGGCCCTGCTTGCCTCAAGGCTGCTATACCCAAAACATCATGGAACTTTGAAGTGTCAGGCATAGCCCTAATGGCTTTAGCCCAAACGTAGCAGAGTTTTCCTGCACAGCGAAGAAGCTAGTTGAGGTGGAAATGACTAGTCAGCTAGACTCAGAATAACTATTTACAGGATTTATTAAAAGAAAAAAAAAAACCAGCAGAGTTTCTGCATACAAAACAAAGCAAATAAAACCTTTCTTTCTCTCTCTCTTAACCATACACAGCACTCCTACTCCTTCAACACACCTAACACACCAAACTGTGCTAGCATTCCTAGATAACTGTGTTGAGTGCTGGTCGTTAACCAATCAGTGTAAATAGTTTCTAGGTCAAACAGACCTTGGCTTTCTGCCAAGAGTAAATTGACACTGCCTTGAGTTAATTGTGTGAAGCCAGAATCTGTAAGTTTTCATGAGAATCAATTAACAGAAACTGAACAAAACAAACTGTCCTGCCATTAACTTCCAGACTGCTGGAACCTGCTCCCTTCTTTTATTATGATGGTGCTGTGGGAGCTGATAGCAGGAGCAGAGAGCCTGCCTGTACCACAAGACCCTCTGAGCCTCAAGGAAGGAGAAATCTGCTCAGCATCTCTTCCCTGCACAATCATCCCCCACTTTTCAGAGAGTTTTGCTGGCGTGGAGAGGAGCCGCCAAGTGCCGACCCTTCTTATGACCCTGAGTAGTGTAGCCGAAGTTGTACTACTCACCTTACCTTGTTGTATGCTTGTAAAACGTGGACCACTTATAAACGCCATCTCCAACTCCTCGAAAGATTCCATCAACGGTGTCTCCGAAAATTCACCTGGGAAGACAGGCGAACTAACACCAGTGTACTGGAAGAAGCAAAGATCACCAGTGTCAAAGCAATGATTCTTCAACATCAACTTCGTTGGACTGGTCATGTTATCGTCTTCCAAAGCAACTACTCTATTCCGAACTTTAAAATGGAAAACGTAATGCTGGTGGTCAGCAAAAGAGGTTTAACGACTCTCTCAAGGCAAATCTTTAAAAATGTAGTATAAACACCGACAACTGGAAACACCGGCCTGTAAGTGCTCCAATTGGAGAACAGCCTTTACCAAAGATGTCATGGACTTTGAAGACGCTCGACCTCAGGACAAAAGGGAGAAACACGCTAAGAGGAAGGCACGATTGGCAAACCCTCACCGTGATCAACTCCCGCCCAGAAACCTATGTCCCCACTGTAGAAGGGTGTGTGGATCCAGAATTGGTCTCCACAGTCACTTACGGACTCACTGTTAAAACCGTGTTTATGAAAGACAATCTTACTCGGCTATGAGGGCTCACCAAAGTAGAAGAGGAAGCTGAAGTACTTTTAGACTCTGGACTTTTGTCTTACATGTCCCCTCGGCCACCAGCTTTTGGTTTTAGCAATGTGTGCTACAGGAGTCTCCAAGCTCTCTGTAAGGTAAAAAGGTAAAAGGTCCCCTGACCGTTAAGTCCAGTCGCAGACGACTCTGGAGTTGCAGCGCTCATCTCGCTTTACTGGCCAAGGGAGCCGGCATTTGTCTGCAGACAGCTTCTGGGTCATGTGGCCAGCATGACTAAGCCGCTTCTGGCAAACCAGAGCAGTGCACGGAAACGCCGTTTACCTTCCCGCCAGAGTGATACCTATTTATCTACTTGCACTTTGACGTGCTTTCGAACTGCTAGGTTGGCAGGAGCAGGGACCGAGCAACGGGAGGTCATCCTGTGTAAACATCCCCTCAAAGATCCACAACGCAGGAGACTGTTCCTCTTGCTCCCTTCCTGTTTACATTGGCTAATGGCATGAATTGTCCATTCATGTCATGAATTGGCAGGACACACAAGGAAGGAGAAGAGGAATCTGGCCCAGGGTGCCAGCCCAACTGGTACACAACTGGTACACAACACAAAAAGGCAAGATGGGGAAGGGTCATAATGTGGTAAGTCGGCCCTAGTGTCTTGCAGGGGGGCCCTCCTCATTTTATTGAGTCTCGCCCTGAGCTCTTTCCTCAAATTCTTGCCCTGACAGTGCCAAGGATGCCTCAGGGCTTCCAACAACCGCATGAAAAGAGGCTCCCTTTTCATGAAAATGATGTACCGGTGGTATTTAACACCTATAAAACTAGCAAAGATGTATAGAACTGCTTCAAATGTATGTTGGAAATGTAAGGAGACTGAAGGCACCTTCTTCCACATGTGGTGGACATACAAGATAACAAAAGCATTCTGGGAAAGGATATATAATTAGTTGGAAAAAAATGTTTAAAATAACATTTGGGGGGGAAACCAGAGGCTTTTTTACTAGGAATTTTAGGTGCGGAGATGCTAAAGGAGCAGAAATGATTATTTCTGTATGCAACGACAGCAGCGTGGATATTACTGGCCCAGAGATGGAAAGAAGATAAAGTCCCGACCAGCGATGAATGGCTGATGAAGATGATGGACTACGTCAAAATGGCGAAATTGACCAGGAAAATCAGAAACCAGGAAGAGAAGACCTTTGAGAAGGGATGGGAAAAATTCACAATGTACTTAAGAGAACACTGTAAACAACTCAAAACTTTAGTAATGTTTGTAATGTACTAAAAACTAAGAAAAATAGAGAAAATAAGGGAAAGAGTGGGAAAAGATTGAAAATCACTACCATGGAAGGGTGAAGGGGAGTTAAAGGATCCAGGAAATCCTAAATGGTGGTGATGATGTTTATTGTTTGAATTTAAATTTAAATAAAAAAGATTTATTTTAAAAAAAGAAAAGAGGCTCCCTTGATAGAGGTCAGCAGGAACTCCCTAGATGTCAAAAGCTGCATACACACAGCATGTGTGAAACACATTTAAAGCACATTACTTTTTCCAAAGAATCTGGGAATGACAGGTTGTTAAGGGTGCCGGGAACTATAGCTCTGTGAGGGGTAAACTACAGTTTCCAGGATTCAGGGTGGGGTGGGGTGGGCGAAGGAACATAGCCAGAGAAACAGCAGGAGTGGGTGGCAATTTGACACCTAACATGACGAAGGGAGAAACAGCAAATGTTTTGGCTCGGATGCCACAAAAACCAAAGTGTGCATGCTAAACCCTTTGTTGGCAAATAATTATTATTTTCCTAAGGGGTTTCGTGGAAACCCTTTGCCAAACTTGTCAGGCAAGTAGTGCAAGGCACTGATTAACCAATTATTTTAGTGCCAAGGGCAGTGCCAACCTCAGCAGTTTCAACAGTTTCTCCTCTTCGACTTGGGCTCAATGGAGGTAGCTTGATGCCTTTTCCCAGACAATTCTTCACATAGTCAACAAAAGCCGAGACAGTGCTATGTGTCATGTAGACTTGATGGGAATTTTTTAAAATTAAAAATAAAAATAAAATTGTATATATTCAGCCCTTCCTCCAAAGCACTCTTAACAAATAGATGGTGCTCCCATTTTATGTTCACAGCAAACCAGTGGAGAATGTTAGGCTGAGAAATTCTGGCTGGCACAGAGCGAACCAGAGAGAACTTCATGATGGAGGCGGAATTTGAACCTGGGTCTTCTCAGTCTGTGGCTGGTACCCACACCATACATTTAAAGCGTATTTGAAGCACATGATGTCCTCCACCAAAGTATCCTGGTAACTGTATTTGGTTTTTAAACATATTTTTATTGAAGATTTCTTGGTTTACAAAAGTACAGTGGTACCTCCGGTTAAGAACCTAATTCGTTCCAGAGGTCCGTTCTTAACCTGAAACTGTTCTTAACCTGAGGTACCACTTTAGCTAATGGGGCCTCCAGCTGCCACCGCACCGCCACCGCGCAATTTCCGTTCTCATCCTGAAGCCGCCGTTTACCTTCCCGCCGGAGCGGTACCTATATATCTACTTGCACTTTCACGTGCTATCGAACTGCTAGGTTGGCAGGAGCAGCGACAGAGCAACGGGAGCTCACCCCGTCGCGGGGATTCGAACCGCTGACCTTCTGATCGGCAAGCCCTAGGCTTAGTGGTTTAGACCACAGTGCCACCTGCATCCCAATACATCTCTAAAAGGTAATGGGACCCCTGACCATTAGATCCAGTCGTGACCGACTCTGGGGTTGTGGCGTTCATCTCACTTTATTGGCCGAGGGAGCCGGCGTACAGCTTCCGGGTCATGTGACCAGCATGACTAAGCCACTTCTGGCGAACCAGAGCAGCGCACAGAAACGCTGTTTACCTTCCTGCCGAAACGGTACCTATTTATCTACTTGCACTTTGACGTGCTTTCGAACTGCTAGGTGGGCAGGAGCAGGGACCGAGCAACGGGAGATCACCCCGTCGCGGGGATTCAAACCGCTGACCTTCTGATCGGCAAGTCCTAGGCTCTGTGGTTTAGACCACAGTACCCCCCACGTCCCAACACATCTCTATGGGCCCCCAAATAGCTCTCTAGCATCACTTTTGGAAGACCCCTAGATGCCTAGACGGTGTAACTGGCAGAGATAAAAGGGGGGGGGGTGTCTTTGAAGAAGGTGGCTAATTCACTGAGCCGAATTCACTCCACCACCCCCGCCTCCTGACCACTTTGGCATCACCCACCGTCTTTTTAAATCCCGGTTCTGCTTGCTGCCTCATCCCTTTGACATCCAGACAATTGCAGCTATTCAGCCAACTCCTCAGCCACCTGCCAGCGGCCTTTCTTCTGCATGTGGGCAAAAAACGAATCACAATGCAGAGAGGAGCTACTCCACTAGGAAACAGAGTTCTTCCCCCCCCTTCCCCCTCCCATAATGTTTTTATTAATTTCGAAAACTTTTACAAATCTACTTAAAATTCAATATATATTTTTTGTTTTAAAAATTTGACTTCCCACCCTTACCTGCATTGTGTTTCTGTCCCCACCCTGTACCTTCTGCTTTATATAACATATTAATACAAATATCCTCTCTTTCACTTACGGTTGCATCCACTCTGCTGCTCATAATTCGAATCCTGCAGCGTTTTCATTTGACTATAGCAGTTCTTCAGATAGTCTCCACTATTCCTTATCTGAAGAAGTCTGCATGCACACGAAAGCTTATACCAAGAACAAACTTAGTTGGTCTCTAAGGTGCTACTGGAAATTTTTTTTATAGACCGGTATTTCGACTGCGTCAGACCAACACGGCTTAATCTATTCCTTAAACAGTTTGTCTCTTTTATCTCTTATTTTTGCTGTCGATTTTGCTGTTTCCACACAGTCTGTTAACTTTTGAAGTCATTATTCCTTGGTTGGTACTTCTCCTTCTCATACCTGCAAACATTTCTCTGGTGAAAATAGGGATGTCCCATTCCATAATGATAATTTTACTACAGTGGTGCCCCGCAAGACGAATGCCTCGCAAGACGAAAAACTCGCTAGACAAAAGAGTTTTCCGTTTTTTGAGTCGTTCCGCAAGACGAATTTCCCTATGGGCTTGCTTCGCAAGGCGAAATGTCTTGCGAGTTCTTGCGAGTTTGTTTCCTTTTTCTTAAAGCTGCTAAGCCGTTAATAGCCGCTAAACCGCTAATAGCCGTGCTTCGCAAGACGAAAAAACCGCAAGACGAAGAGACTCGCGGAACGGATTAATTTCGTCTTGCGAGGCACCACTGTATTTATACCCCACCCATCTGACTGAGTTCCTCCAGGCACTCTGGGCGGCTTCCAACATATATAAAAACATCATCATTCTTATTCTTATTCTTATTATATAACATAATAAAACATTAAACATGAAAAAACTTCCCTATACAATAATTCACAAAGGAAACAGTTGAAAGGAAAGAAATTAAAAAGCCGATATCGGGGTGAAGGAAGTCAAAACTTTATGTGTGGTGTAGTGGTTAAGAGCGGTAGTCACGTAATCTGGGAAACCGGGTTCGTGTCTCCGCTCCTCCACATGCAGCTGCTGGGTGACTTGGGCCAGTCACACTTCTCTGAAGTCTCTCAGCCCCACTCACCTCACAGAGTGTTTGTTGTGGGGGAGGAAGGGAAAGGAGAATGTTAGCCGCTTTGAGACTCCTGAAGGGGAGTGAAAGGTGGGATATCAAATCCAAATCCAAACTCTTCATTTATGTGGTGTAAATGTTGACGTTTCGTTGGTTGTAACTTTTATTGTCATTATCTAATTTTTAATTTCTTTTTATTGCTGTATATTGTTTTTGTTTTGTTTTCCTGTTTTGTTGTTGTTCCGATGTATCAAATATATATATATATATATATATATATATATATACACACACACACACACACACACACACACACACATTTAAAAAACTTCTCTTAAGGCGGCTTGGGTGTTGGATAACTCCATACCCCCCCTAACATTTATCTGATGAAAATAAGGACGTCCTAAGGAAAAGTGGGACATTCCGGGATCAAATCAGAAACTGGGACGGCTTCTCTAAATTGGGGACTGTACCTAGAAAATAGGGACACTTGGAGGATCTGCATTCTTTCCATTTTATTTCTGTGAGTACAGTGGTACCTCAGGTTAAGTACTTAATTCATTCCGGAGGTCCGTTCTTAACCTGAAACTGTTCTTAACCTGAAGCACCACTTTAGCTAATGGGGCCTCCTGCTGCTGCTGCGCCACTGGAGCACGATTTCTGTTCTCATCCTGAAGCAATGTTCTTAACCCGAGGTACTATTTCTGGGTTAGTGGAGTCTGTAACCTGAAGCGTATGTAACCCGAGGTACCACTGTACAGGATTAAGGCTGCTGTTTTTGCATACATAAATAGTTTGACCATCTTTTGGGGGGCAAAGTTTTGACAGAGCGGGGGCCTTTTTTTCTTTTTGCCCCTCCTGAATGCAGTCAGGATACCAGAAAGGCCATCTTTATTGTGAATTCCACAGTGGACTCCTGCCAGGTCTCCAGGAAGCATAATGACTTCTGTGGCCATTCTTGGCTGCTGAGTCAAGCAACCGTAAGAGGAATGGTTAATATGATGAGGATGTGCAATAAACCTCACCATTGCACTGAATAACACAATGAAAACAAGGAAGGCAACATCAACTCACTGACCCAGACAAATGGTGCCGGCTTTGCCTAATCCCTCTCCGCTATGATGGTGGATCGTCATCGTTAGTAAACAGTAAAAGTGTCCCGCCTGAGAATGGTGACTCTATGACTGTGTCCTTTAGGAAGAATTTTTACTACATGCTGCATAGCTAGCTACCAATCTCCTCTCCCCCCCAAAAAACAACAACACTAAAGATACTAATACTATATCGCATCACTAAAAAAAAGATGCAATAATTTACCTTTGAAGACGGAAGTGGGTTGCGCTGTGGGTTAAAAAACAGAGCCTAGGACTTGCCGATCAGAAGGTCAGTGGTTCGAATCCCCGCGACAGGTGAGCTCCCGTTGCTCTGCCAACCTAGCAGTTCGAAGGTATACTAATTTACCTTTGAGAAATCTCTTCCTTTTTAAAGAATGGACACAGTCCTACATTGGCAGAGGTGCAAGTGTGAGAAAAGTGAATCCATAGTCAGAAATTTCTTCTTCTTTCTTAAAAACTTTATCCTCAAACTGGTCACCCCAATGAGCGAGTTGTCTTTCTGTTTTAAAACCATAGCTTCTTGGTTCAGCCAGCGTTTGAATACCCCTGTTTGATATGTTTTTCCTCGAACCAATTTGAAAAGGTAAGCCATGGGTAAGCTGAGGTGTGTACACTTCAGACAGCCACTGCCCATGGGCAGACGACAGCTTCGTGGAACTGGAATTGTGGTTTGCAAGTGGGAGAAACAAATCAGGGAATGTGAAATGGGTACAGACAACCCCATCCTCTCCGTGGTATATACGGCAATGGAAAAATGCAGTTTGAAACACAGCGGTACGGAAGGAGGAACAGGCTGGCAGGTGACCTCACTGAGGTTCATGGCAGATTTAGAAAGATGGAATAAACATCTGAGGGACGCGGGTGGCACTGTGGTCTAAACCACTGAGCCTTGGGCTTGCCAATCAGAAGGTCGGCGGTTCGAATCACCGCGACAGGGTGAGCTCCCGTTGCTAGGTCTCTGCTCCTGCCCACCTAGCAGTTCGAAAGCACGTCAAAATGCAAGTAGATAAATAGGTACCACTCCGGCGGGAAGGTAAACGGCGTTTCCATGCGCTGCTCTGGTTCGCCAGAAGCGGCTTAGTCATGCTGGCCACATGACCCGGAAGCTGTACTCTGGCTCCCTCAGCCAATAAAGCGAGATGAGCGCCACAACCCCAGAGTCAGTCACGACTGGACCTAATGGTCAGGGGTCCCTTTACCTTTACCTTTATAAACATCTTGTCATTTAAGAGAGAAAGGAGGAGATGAGGAGCAGAGCCATGGATTTTGGGCACAGAAGCTAAGAACTTCACAAATCCCACAGAAATCAACGGGATGTTCAAGTGTTGAACTTTGGATAGATTGAGCCCTTTAACGTTCCTCCATGAACAGCACTCGGATGCAATGGTGAGCTGCATTTCAACCACCCTTGCAATAGTACAGACTGGGACTCATTCAGCACTTGGTTTAATGCAATGCACCCCCTTCAAAGTAAAACGGTAAAGGACCCCTGGACGTTTAAGTCCAGTCAAAAGCAACTATGGGGTTGTGGCGCTCATCTTGCTTTCTTTTTTTTAAAAAAAAGATATTTATTAAAGTTTTTTAAAATATAACAATGAAAAAAATAAAAAATAAAAAGAAACAAAATACAAAATATAACATAAAAACAGTTAAAAAACAAACAATTTTCCATAATATATCTTCCTTACGCTTATTTCCCCAGACCTCCTCATACCTCCCTTCTTTGTATTCCACTTCAATTTGTTAGTTCAGCAAATCCTTACCATTAAGCTTTTACCCATTTATAAACCTTTCTTTTTCGTATCTCCTAAAGCATTACAGCTGGAAACCCCTTAGTTTCTATCCAACATCCTTCTAACATTCATTAATTTTACAATATTTCTGTAAATAGTCTTTACATTTCTTCCAGTCTTCTTTCACCAACTCTTCTCCCTGGTCTCTGATTCTGCCAGTCATTTCTGCCAATTCCATGTAGTCGATCACCTTCATCTGCCATTCTTCCAGAGTGGGTAAATCTTGTGTCTTCCAATACTTTGCAATAAGTATTCTTGCTGCTGTTGTAGCATACATAAAAAAAGTTCTGTCCTTCTTTGGCACCAATTGGCCGACAATGCCCAGGCGCTCATCTTGCTTTCAGGCCGAGGGAGACGGTGTTTGTCTGCATATAGCTTTCCAGGTCATGTGGCCCGCAGGACTAAACCGCTTCTGACACAACGGGCCACCGTGATGGAAACCAGAGCGCATGGAAATGTTGTTTACCTTCCCGCCGCAGCGGTACCTATTTATCTACTTGCACTGGTGTGCTTCCGAACTGCTAGGTTGGCAGGAGCTGGGACAGAACAATGGGAGCTCACCCCGTCAAAGAGATTCGAACCGCCGATCGGCAAGCCCAAGAGGCTCAGTGGTTTAGACCACAGAGCCACCCTTCAGGAATGTGCCACATGTAAGGATGGGGCCATGCAAAAACATTTTGCGAATATATTTCAAGGGTTGCTCTCTCCGCATTGCCATGTCACGGTCTGAAAACTGATGATCAAAAAAGGTAGAGCCCACCTGGCCTGCTCCTGGTGTCATATGTGACATCAGGTATGGGACAAGCAAGGATGTGACTACATTGAAATCATCGAGAGCTTAAAGTTGGCTCCAGATTGTTCCTCTGCAAGTGGGGCTTGCAGCCAGTGCCCGTCAGCTTATCAATACTGAAAGCAAGCCCTGTCCATTTGCAGGTTCGCTTCCTGGCAGGCAAGAGAGCCTTCCCTCTAAAACCTGGAATCTCATTTATTTGCAAATTGTTCCTTTTGGGCTTGTTGTGGCCTAGGACTTCTTATGCAACCCAAGAGGAACCAGAGAAGATCAGATGCAGCAATGGAATGCTTGCAAGTTGACGCATCGCCGCAAAGAAGCCGAGCAGACGGATGTGGAAGAGACCACGCACATGCCAGCCAAAACCAGATGTGTTGCCAACTGGAAAGGAAGCGTCTTCACTTATTTCCCCTCTCAGGAACAGCTGTGGGTAATACAGTAGATGCATTCACTGTGAGTGTTGCTGGGCATCTGAGCCAAAGCGCCGCTCGCCTCACTGTGACATGGAGCACAAGGCTTGCATATGGTTGCAGCCCACATTAAAATCCTATGCAGATTTACCTGGGAGTAAGCCCCACTGACGCGGGTGGCGCTGTGGGTAAAAGCCTCAGCGCCTAGGGCTTGCCGATCGAAAGGTCGGCGGTTCGAATCCCCGCGGCGGGGTGCGCTCCCGCTGCTCGGTCCCAGCGCCTGCCAACCTAGCAGTTCGAAAGCACCCCTGGGTGCAAGTAGATAAATAGGTACCGCTTACCAGCGGGAAGGTAAACGGCGTTCCGTGTGCTGCGCTGGCTCGCCAGATGCAGCTTTGTCACGCTGGCCACGTGACCCGGAAGTGTCTCCGGACAGCGCTGGCCCACGGCCTATAGAGTGAGATGGGCGCACAAACCCCAGAGTCTGTCAAGACTGGCCCGTTCGGGCAGGGGTACCTTTACCTTTACCTAAGCCCCACTGAACTCAGTGATAGTGTGGGATGTGATACATAAGTAACAGTCAAGTACAACATTCCTTGTTTTCCTAGAGTGGACATGCAGGGAATGTTTGGTCCAGCCGGTCAAAAACTTCCTGTTTCCTCCTGGCTGGGACATTCCTCCTTTACATGTGACTAGAGGTGGGCGTGACCTTACCTGTCCAGTTAACAAAAGGACAGGGCACGCAGGGCACACGTCATTGGAGCAGCTTTTTAGGTAGAGATGCTCTGTTGGCTTCCAAATAACAGAGGAGAGTGGGATTATCCCCCTATAGCTCCACATGTATATACTTTGTGTATACTAAGTCTGCCTTCAGGGATCCAACTGTGAACTGAATGTGAGTAAACTACTTTTATATACTTTACACAAGATTGTGGCATATTTATTCTTTTAAGAGGGATATAAGGGAACTTACCAGGAACCTGGGACGCAGGTGGCACTGTGGGTTAAACCACAGAGCCTAGGACTTGCCAATCAGAAGGTCGGCGGTTCGAATCCCCGCGACGGGGTGAGCTCCCATTGCTCGGACCCTGCTCCTGCCAACCTAGCAGTTTGAAAGCACGTCAAATTGCAAGTAGATAAATAGGTACCGCTCCGGCGGGAAGGTAAACGGTGTTTCCGTGCGCTGCTCTGGTTCGCTAGAAGCAGCTTAGTCATGCTGGCCACATGACCCGGAAGCTGTACGCCGGCTCCCTCGGCCAGTAAAGCGAGATGCGTGCCGCAACCCCAGAGTCGTCCACGACTGGACCTAATGGTCAGGGGTCCCTTTACCTTTACCAGGAACCTAACAGGGAGAGACTTACACAAGCCTGCAACCATCTACCCGTTGTGCGTTTAAAAAGGGGAATAATAATAATAATAATTTATTATTTATACCCCACCCATCTGGCTGAGTTCCCCCAGCCACTCTGGGCAGCTTCCAATCAAGTGTTAAAAACAATACAGCATTAAATATTAAAAACTTCCCTAAACAGGGCTGCCTTCAGATGTCTTTTAAAGATAGGATAGCTGCTTATTTCCTTCACATCTGAAGGGAGGGCGTTCCACAGGGAGGGTGCCACTACCGAGAAGGCCCTCTGTCTGGTTCCCTGTAACCTCACTTCTCGCAATGAGGGAACCGCCAGAAGGCCCTCTGCGCTGGATCTCAGTGTCCGGGCTGAACGATGGGGGTGGAGACGCTCCTTCAGGTATACAGGACCGAGGCCGTTTAGGGCTTTAAAGGTTAGCACCAACACTTTGAATTGTGCTCGGAAACTCTGCTAAGTAAAGGAACCTGCTAGCGCAAGTTAGGAAGGATATTAAAAAACAATATATCCTCTCCTGCCTCCCTGAACATTCCCACAGAAAGTAGGCATGTAAGGGATTGCATCATTCCTAGTTGCCTCTTTCTCATTTGACGACAAAAGCTTTGTTCTGCGGCTCTTTGCAGTTTGATTTCTCCTGTACAGAACATTCAGAGTTTGTGAGCACAGTACCCCTGGAAATGTGGATCGATGGAGAGACATACAGTGGTGCGCCGCAAGACGAATGCCTCGCAAGACGGAAAACTCGCTAGACGAAAGAGTTTTCCGTTTTGGAGGTGCTTCGCAAAACAAATCTCCTATGGGCTTGCTTCGCAAGACGAAAATGTCTTGCGAGTTCCTGCGGGGGTTTTTTTCCTCCCCCCCCTTTTCTAAGCCACTAAGCCGCTTATCAGCTGATCCGATAAGCTAATAAGCCGCTAAAAGCCGCTAAAAGCCGCTAATAGTGCTAATAGCGCTAATCCTCTAATCCGTCAATGGGCTTGCTTCGCAAGACGAAAAAACCGCTAGACGAAGAGAATCATGGAACGGATTCTTTTCGTCTTGCGAGGCACCACTGTACGTAATTTTTGCAATGTGCCTCTCTAGTGGTTCAGCTAGGCTCAGGCACCTCTATCTTTGCAGTAGAAACAACAGAGGTGTGTGTCTTTCTATCCAGCTTCTTTTTCCTTGACGTGATAAACATCTTCCTCTCACCTAGTTTCAAAGGTGGGACATCTCTTCTTGCCGACCTGAATTGGGCAGAGGGAAGCAATGCTCTCATGAGCCACTTTCAGTAAGTATTTTGCAGGAGGGTTTCAAGGGCATAGTGGAAATTTAGGTGTGCTAAATTTAGGTGGACTAAAGCGCTCTGTTGTCCTGACAGAGCAAATACATTGATAAAAAATCCCAATGGTCTTTTGCTGTTAGGAAAGTGAGGAGGAAAATGTGCAGGATGGAATGGTGAACAAAAATATGTATAACCACTGAGGAAGCAAATTGGGATGAATTTGGGACGAATGCTCATTGTCATATAACCTTGTTGTTGTTTAGTCGCTTAGTCGTGTCTGACTCTTCGTGACCCCATGGACCAGAGCACGCCAGGCTCTCCTGTCTTCCACTGCCTCCCGCAGTTTTGTCAAACTTATGCTGGTAGCTTCGAGAACACTGTCCAACCACCTCGTCCTCTGTCGTCCCCTTCTCCTTGTGCCCTCCATGTCGTCCTCTGCTGTCTCCTTCTCCTTGTGCCCTCCATCTTTCCCAACATCAGGGTCTTTTCCAGGGAGTCTTCTCTTCTCATATGAGGTGGCCAAAGTATTGGAGCCTCAGCTTCACGATCTTGTGCTTCCAGTGAGCACTCAGGGCTAATTTCCTTCAGAAAGGATAGGTTTGATCTTCTTGCAGTCCATGGGACTTTCAAGAGTCTCCTCCAGCACCATAATTCAAAAGCATCAATTCTTCGGCAATCAGCTTTCTTTATGGTCCAGCTCTCACTTCCATACATCACTACTGGGAAAACCATAGCTTTAACTATATGGACCTTTGTTGGCAAGGTGATGTCTCTGCTTTTTAATATGCTGTCCCCTCATGGATCACTGCCTTGCCGTGGCGAAGGGGCTTGAATAACTCAGAGAAGCTATGAACTATGCCGAGCAGGGCACCCAAGATGGACAGGTCATAGTGGAGAGTTTTGACCAAACGTGATCCACCTGGAGGAGGAACTGGCAAGCCACTCCAGTATCCCTGCCAAGAAAACTCCATGGACAAAGACAACAAGCATATAATCTTACCTCAAACAAATCAGGATGAAAGCTCAATAAAGACCTGCTGTAATCTAACCCCTATGTAAGCCTTGTGCATGCCAGCTCATAGAATATTTGACTATGGTCTGGGAGACCAGGGTTCAAATCTCCCATTCAGACACAAAACTCACTGGGAGATCTTGGGCCAGTCTCTCAGCCTAGCCTACTTCACAGGGTTGTTTGGGGGATTAAATGGGGTGGGGGAGAACCATGTAGCTGTTTAGAGGTGTGGTGGGATAGAACTATAATAAAATGAACAAGTAAACAGGTAATCTGTAGGAGCCCACAGTCAAATATTTCCCCAGCCTCAGAGCTAAGAGAATAAGCAGAAATAAGACTCTCAGCCACTGCCTGCAGAGCTTGAAATTCATGCCGGAAACTTGTGGTCTGGAACCAATAGATGGCTCTTGCAGTACCAGATAACACACATTTACAGCAAAAAGAAGGCAATTTTGGGGCCATTGCACTCGTTTGGTGTTTGTAGAAGAGAGAGAATAACCAATATTTGGGTTATTTTGCAATTGATGTAATATGCAGCCTCAAGTGGAAGTTATTCTGTGCCAGTATCCGCCAGTTATGCAACGCTGCATTCCTATTACATTTCTTGTCTTGCTTTCTAATAAAAGCTGGCGCGTTTGTGTGTGTGTGCCCTGGCCGGCAGCACTGTAGTCATCTCCCAATGCTAAAGTAGAAAGTTGGTAATTCTGTAAGTCTGATTGTAGTTCCGCGAAGCTAGCAAGAGATGACTACGTTAGGCTAACCTTGTTTATGATGCTAGAAGCAGAATTCTGAAGCGTCAATATAAGATGCAGCACAAATAATTAAATAGATTTAGTGGCAGGTTGATGCTTGCCTTATGATGCCACAATACTTAAAAAAATAAAATAAGAGGAGGAGGAGGAGGAAAAAGTCAAGGAACCTACTCCTATCGCGTTCTACAACCCAACATCCCCCTGGATGCTATTCAAACAAACATTGTTCTTCCCTACAATGGCTATCTATGGGCGATTTTCCTGGTAAGTCGACAATGCATTCCATCCTCGCGTTGTTTGCATTTCAATGGAGCAGCTACACACAGACAGGCAGAGACGCAGGATCAGGCAATCTGAGAAGCACTGTAAAAATGTAAATAGGGCATAATGTAGCTATTTATACACAAGCAAATATGTCTCATTGCTCGGGATCTGACTGCTGCTATCTGCTATCTAAGGCAAACGGCGTTTATTTCGTCCACAAAAATCCTTCGCAGATTATTTTTGTCTCCAGCATCAACAATTCTTTGTTTGTTTTTTTGTGTGATAATTGTTATTAAAGTTTCCCTTTGGTTAAAAATATGGAATGCTTCTGTCAGTTCTCCTTGCACAGGGGCCATGCTAATCTCTGTATCGTTCCAATTTTAGAATGTGTGCTGTTTATAAATATCCATAAGAATTATACATCCGGCATCATATATCTAAGATGTGTTGCAGGAATTTATGTATAGGTTTGGGGGGGGGTTGCCCCTCCAGCAGATATCATGCACATGCAGCCCACTACCAAAACCAGCACTATCACTTTTGTGACTTTTGTGATTTGTCCCCACAATACACTTCATCACAGTTTCTTCCTATCTATTCAAAGGGCCTTTGCTGCATGATACTAAATGTAAGAATTCACTGATAAATGTATCTATGTACTGGCTCACTGGGAAAACTTCAGAAATTCATATAGACATGTGAGCTTAGCTACTCAGCAGCCCCTCTGCCTGAGGGATAATTCCTGGCATCCTGATACCTGAGTGCCAGACAGGTAGCCATTCCAGAAATAACAAACCCAGATGAAGACAAAAGGGTGTGATTAACTTGGATGGGAAACAGGGAAATGTAAATAGATTTTTTGTTACACTTGATGGATGTTTGGTGGAGGGCAAGGAGAACCATGGGACAGGGTCCAGGATGCTCAGATTACTGCCACCAGACCTCCCCTTTCATGATGTAACCATTATATATGATGTAGTTTGGGGTGGCACTGTGGGTTAAACCACAGAGCCTAGGACTTGCTGATCAGAAGGTCGGCGGTTCGAATCCCCGTGACGGGGTGAGCTTCCGTTGCTCAGTCCCTGCTCCTGCCAACCTAGCAGTTCGAAAGCACACCAAAGTGCAAGTAGATAAATAGGTACCGCTCCGGCGGGAAGGTAAACGGCGTTTCCGTGCGCTGCTCTGGTTCGCCAGAAGCAGCTTAGTCATGCTGGCCACATGACCCGGAAGCTGTACGCCGGCTCCTTTGACCAATAAAGTGAGATGAGTGCCGCAACCCGAGAGTCGGTCACGGCTGGACCTAATGGTCAGGGGTCCCTTTACCTTTACTTTAACATGGGGATTAGCAGCTAATAAACGTTTGGGGGCTCTTTTGTTCAGGACTTCCATCTTGTTCCACCTTGTGGCAGGTGGGAGTCCTGTTGCGACAGTCTTCAATAAAGACCAAGCCTACTGGCTGCTGTTTTGCTCTGGAATTCCTGGCTGGTGTCCTTGTTTTTTGTCCAAGGGAGCCCACAAATTTCTCTGTTAACAGATGGAATTGTGTGTGTGTGTGTGTGTGTGTGTGTGTGTGTGTATTATTACTCTATACAAATAACATGCCATATTTCAGATTTCATTTTGGCAAAATCATTGAGCCCCCCCCCCACCCTTTTTTCTTTTTGGCCAAAGTAGTGGAGCGTTTTTTGTTTTTCAGCTACTTTTAAGGAAATTTGCCCAAATCTACACTTCCGATATGGGTTGCCATAAGTCCGCATGTTCCAGGGCATTAAAGCAGCAATCTCCAGGAAATTCCGGACGTATGGCAACCCTACATGCATGGGTCAGCATGGTCAGGGTTAATGGATGATGGGAATAGTAGTCCAAAACATGTACAGCATTGGTTTTCTAGTGGTGGGTCACAGCCTGATCGAAAGGTGGATCACAGCAGCAACACAGCCATTGTACAAATGCATGGTTAAAACAAATAGGCCCCCAACTGCCTATGTAGGCTAATAGTCTGACCTCAGTGGGAAAAGATTGAGGATAACTTATTTAGAGGGCAGGAAGTTTTTTTCTATTAAAAGAGGCCTGCTTCTTGGGAGAAGAACAATGACAAACCTAGACAGCATCTTAAAAAGTAGAGACATCACCTTGCCAACAAAGGTCGGTATAGTGGTAAAGCTATGGTTTTCCCAGTAGTGATGTATGGAAGTGAGAGCTGGAGCATAAAGAAGGCTGATGACCGAAGAATTGATGCTTTTGAATTCTGGTGCTGGAGGAGACTCTTGAGAGTCCCATGGACTGCAAGAAGATCAAACCTCTCCATTCTGAAGGAAATCAGCCCTGAGTGCTCACTGGAAGGACAGATCCTGAAGTGAGGCTCCAATACTTTGGCACCTCATGAGAAGAGAAATCTCCCTGGAAAAGACCCTGATGTTGGGAAAGATGGAGGGCACAAGGAGAAGGGGACGGCAGAGGGCAAGATGGTTGGACAGTGTTCTCGAAGCTACCAGCATGAGTTTGACCAAACTGCAGGAGGCAGCGGAAGACAGGAGTGCTAAAAAGCACATCACCCTTCCTTTTAGGGCAAGCAGCGGCTAGTGTCACTGACCAAGGCCTATGCCTTAGGCAAGGAGGTTTCCTTCGTATGCCGCCGCTGTCAATGTGGGACCGAAAAGGGGGTGAAAACCCCTAGATGAAGGCGAATGTCTGAGGGGAGAGGGTGGCGGGAGGGAATAAATAAGCCTTTTGTTTTGAAGGTTAAATAGCCAAAAATGCAGCTCCGAATGTTCCATAAAGGTTTAGCTTTCAGCAACACACAGCGGAGACAAAGCTGATTCCTCCTCTTTCGCTGGCCCCGTGACCTCGGAGTTTTATATGGCATTGCCTGGGAAGTCAGGGAACTCGATGGCTTTCCCAGGACATTCAGAGCTTTCCTGCTCTGGGCCTGCCTGAGTGGGGAGCAGCGGGGAGGGAGAGTTTTCGCCTCCAATTTAAAAATACCAGGGGGAGTTTACCGATTAATATTCATGAACAAGGAACAGTCTGCTTTTTGTTACCACGGCCTTTTCCCATGCAAGGTGGGTTCGGAGGGAGGAATACATTAACACACACACACACACACACACACACACATCCTTACTGACACAAAGACTAACCACCTCTAGGATTACCAAAAGGCAAGAGCCAGCGCTCAACACAAGTGGTAAATATTTAACAGGGAAAGAGCTTGCTTCCTTTGCCCTCCCCTCGCCCCGATCTCCTTGCTTCCTTCTAATTTGCCGTATATATTAATCTCATTACTTCGTCTTTAAACAACGGGGCTGTGTTTTCCAAAATACCCGGGCTTCACAGAAAGTCTGGATATAGGAAGGGTGGTGTGTACACACACACACACACACACAACCTTTGCACTAGTAGCACAATGGATTGCGGTTCTTTGTATTGTTTTGGGGGTGGTTGTTTTTTAAATCATGACGGTACATTCCCCGTTGTAGCTAGGGAACAAGGATACCTCCGTTTGCCCCGAGACAAAACTTGTGGTGTAAATCAGGACTTTCTGTCTTTAGCTGGGGGGGGGGGGCAGGGGAATCCTAAATCAGGATAAAATACGGGTGGCAGCTGAATGAATAAAAGCCAAGGTTTTCAAAAGTGACAACTTTGGGGACACGCAGCTCCAAGAGGCTTCTTGCTTCTGATTTTCAGAAACGTCAAAAGACTTGCGGATTTCCCTTTAACTCTGTGCATAGCGCTTAGCACCTCTGAAGGGAAGTCAGATCCGGATTTCAAAACAGTGACATTCAGAAAGCAGTAAAGACTATTTGTTTTAAACCCTTGAGGCTGTCTAGAAGTTTTTGAATAAGACGCATTGTGACGTTCAGTTTAATTGGAGGGGTACATTTTGATTATTCGGGACACCTCAGTCCGCACTCTGTGTATTCTCATGTTTACCCCAACTTCGACAGAGAATTCCCGAGAGCAGAGGAGCACACTACAAATTTAGAAATAACACACGGTGCACCCTTATCTTTGCAGATATCACAGAAGCATTTGCATATCTGAATGGTCTCCTTGATCCTCTGATCCATGGGTAGGCAAACTAAGGCCCGGGGGCCGGATCCGGCCCAATCGCCTTCTAAATCTGGCCCGCGGACGGTCCAGGAATCAGTGTGTTTTTACAGGAGTAGAATGTGTCCTTTTATTTAAAATGCATCTCTGGGTTATTTGTGGGGCATAGGAATTCGTTCATCCCACCCCCAAATATAGTCCGGCCCCCCACAAGGTCTGAGGGACAGTGGACCGGCCCCCTGCTGAAAAAGTTTGCTGACGCCTGACCATCACATGCAACAGAGAAGTGGCATATCAGGGAATAGGACTCTGATCTAGACTTCTCTGCTGCTTGTATTCTGCATACAGGGAGCTTGGGGTGTGTAGCAGCAATATCTGCCACAATCCATTTCCCCTGCGGCAGTCTAAATTGGCACTGTCTGGGAATGTTTGTCTGCTACGGATCGTTGCAGGAAACTGCCACCTCAAAAGGGCTATAAGCAAAGTTCAGGCTTCCGACTGTTATAGCCGAGCCACCCAAATGAATTCTCCTCACTATGAAGCAGATTTGTTAAATCGAGGGTATAAGGCCTGGTCAGCAATCCCCTCTCCAGATATTTGCTTCCTTCCAATATACCAGGTTGGGACACAGGTGGCACTGTGGTCTAAACCACAGAGCCTAGGACTTGCCGATCAGAAGGTCGGCGGTTTGAATCGCCGCGACAGGGTGAGCTCCCGTTGCTAGGTCCCTGCTCCTGCCAACCTAGCAGTTCGAAAGCACATCAAAGTGCAAGTAGATAAATAGGTACCGCTCTGGCAGGAAGGTAAACGGTGTTTCCGTGTGCTGCTCTGGTTCGCTAGAAGCGGCTTACTCATGCTGGCCACATGACCCGGAAGCTGTACACCGGCTCCCTCAGCCAGTAAAGTGAGATGAGTGCAGCAACCCCAGAGTCAGCCACGACTGGACCTAATGGTCAGGGGTCCCTTTACCTTTAATATACCAGGTGTGGGGAACTTTTGGTCCCCCGGATATTGCTGAACTACAACTCCCATCAGTCTCAGCAAGCATGACCAATGATTAGGGATGATGAGAGTTGAAGTTCACCTGGAGGACCAAAAGTTCTCCACACCTCCTCTACACAACCACAGTTATATAGTGGGTATCACTCTGAAACTCACCTACAGATGGTACCTAACACCAAGAAAACTAACGCTAATATGCCTAGGAACCTCACCAAAATGCGGGAGAGGGTGCACCTCCACAGGCACATACCTCCACATGTGGTGGGAGTGCCCCAAAATCCAACTATTCTGGACAACAGCCACACGAGAAATATGTAAAATAACTAAGCATGTATTAGACATCACCCCAGAATTGGCCCTACTAAACATCTTCCAAGACAACAATGCCCATTTACAGCACAAAGAACTCATAACCCACCTACTTTCAGCAGCCAGAAACACTATAACCAGACACTGGAGAGACCTGTCAGGAGTAAGCATGGACCAATGGTACCAAATAGTATGGGAAACAGCCCTACTAGAAAAATTAACTAATAAACTGAAACTGACACAGGGACAAACAGAAGAAGATGGCTTTACCCCGGTATGGCTCCCCTTTATCACATACACAGCCCAACAAGACAATGACAATAATCCACCAACAGCATACAAATCAATATGGCTAACCTGATCCAAAACACCCACCCACCCCACTCACACACGAAAACAAAGATCACCACAGCCAACCACAAACAAACAACCACACCCTAGGCCAACCCCAACCTCTCTCACCACCAAAGGAACACAAATGAACAACACAAGCAACGCTGACACCAAACCCTGCATACATTAAGCAAAATAGAAACATCGCCACCCAACCCCATCTTCCCCCCTTCCCCCCAATGTCTCAACAAATGAAACTGATTTGTAAAAAAGGTTCCATGGAAAAAATACGAGAGACATTACACTTACTTCTGTAAAACAAGAAAATCTTTAATATAGTGGATATCACTTAAATCCAGCTTTGTTACATAGGACGGACACCTTCCATACTGGAAAACACTATCCTACATCCCATTTAGAAATTCATTTAACATTTTGGGGGTTTCTTTTAAGTTGGTTACACCCTGATACTTGATCATCACCACTTCAGGGAGAATGTTTTAGAGGTGGAGAAGTTCACTTCCCCTTAAAGTCACGAAGAATATTGGACCTGCTCGTCTCAGAGGCTCGTTGTCAGGAAAAAATGGGGGACTTAGAAAACGGTGCGATACAAATGATTCAAGTCTATATTGAAAAAGTTATTTCCCATATGCGGGGTTTGAAGCGTAAGAAAATATCAGGATATATTAAGAAACAGGTTGGAGAGGATAAAAATAGGTAAGACAGAAGCTTAAAATGAATTGCAATGTAATTTGAGTTGTAAATATCAATATTGGGTGAGTGGAAAGTCACTAGTTTTGTTCAACTGGAATATAATAGTTGAGGAACAAATGTAACTTTCTCTTTGGAAAAAAAGAATAAAATAGTTTTATTTATTTTTAAAGAAAACAGTGTGGTAGAAATGTAATTAACGGATAAATAAAAACCAGTGTACAGTGGTACCTTGGTTCTCAAACGGCTTAGTTGTCGAATAAATCGGCTCCCGAATGCTGCAAACCCGGAAGCAAGTGTTCCGATTTGCGAACATTTTTCGGAAGCCAAACCTCCAACATGGCTTCCGCTTAAATGCAGGAAGCTCCTGCAGCCAATCGGAAGCTGCGCCTTGGTTTCCGAACGGTTTCAGGAGTCGAATGGACTCCCAGAATGGATTAAGTTCGAGAACCAAAGTACCATTGTATAACTGAAAGCAACTTACTTTGTTTCATAAACTTCCAGAGAAGTGAGTTGCATGATCCAGAATACAGGTGAAACTCGGAAAATTAGAATATAGTGGAAAAGTTCATTTATTTCAGTAATTCAACTTAAAAGGTGAAACTAATATATGAGATAGAATCATGACATGCAAAGCGAGATATATCAAGCCTTTATTTGTTATAATTGTGATGATCATGGCATACAGCTGATGAAAACCACAAATTAAGAGATATATCAAGCCTTTATTTGTTATAATTGTGATGATCATGGCATACAGCTGATGAAAACCGCAAATTAAGAGATATATCAAGCCTTTATTTGTTATAATTGTGATGATCATGGCATACAGCTGATGAAAACCCCAAATTAACAATCTCAGAAAATTAGAATATTAAATGAAATCAGCAAAACTAGGATTGCAAATAGACCAATATTGGACCTCTGAGAAGTAGAAGCATGCAAATGTACTCAGTGCTTGGTTTGGGCCCCTTTGCATCAATTACTGCCTCAATGCTGCGTGGCATGGATGCTATTGGCCTGTGGCACTGCTGAGGTGTTATGGAAGACCAGGAAGCATCAAGAGCAGCCTTCAGCTCTTCTGCATTGCTCGGTCTCATGTCTCTCACCTGTCTCTTGGCAATGCCCCATAGATTCTTTATGGGGTTCAGGTCAGGCGAGTTTGCTGGCCAATCAAGCGCAGTAATCCCATGGGCATTGAACCAGGTTTTGGTACTTTTGGCAGTGTGGGCAGGTGCCAAAGTCCTGCTGAAAAATGAAGTCAGCATCCCCATAAAGCTCGTCTGCGGAAGGAAGCATCAAGTGCTCCAAAATCTCCTGGTAGATGGCTGCGTTGACCCTGGACTTAATGAAGCACAGTGGACCAACACCAGCTGATGACATGGCTCCCCAAATCTCTTTTCTGATCAGAGCAGCTTTTGCATCTCATTTGGAAACCAAGGACCCAGAGTCTGGAGGAAGAATGGGGAGGCACACAATGCCAGATGCTTGAAGTCCAGTGTGAAGTTTCCACAGTCTGTGTTGATTTGGGGAGCCATGTTGTGTGTACCTAACCATTTCCCTATCATTTCTGTTCCATATTTCAAAAGACCAGCCCCCACCCTGACCAGTTAAAAGAACTAGGAGGGGCAGCAGTTCTGCAAATTGGCAAAGGTCAACGGGAGCTGTAAGAAGGCTCATCTTCTTGGACAATCTTGGACAATGTCCCATGTATCCAATGGTCAGATCCATCTCTCCCAACTGCCCATCTTCTTGAGAAGACTGTGGCCAATCCAGCCTTTTTTCAAGATGCATTTTCATGAGCTATGCATGAACTTGATCCTATTGTGAATGCAGACCATAACCTTTCTTTAAACAGGTAGGCCAAGAAAGTTATATCTTTCTGCCTTTAGGGACCAGTTTCTGAGTACAGAGGGCTTACCTTGAAAATGTTTTCCATACTGTTTGATGTTGTGGAGCCATCGGTGGGAATACTGAGAGCATTAGGTTCCTGGGTGGTTCATTGATTTGTTCTAGTTTTACTAAATTGACTAACATCAATTCACTCAGACATTTCACTTTCCATACTGAAATGCTTATTCTGAATACCCTTTTGAGGGACAGGGTGGGAAAAGAAGACTTGAAAGTTGAAATATATATCTGAGCTATGTGACGTGGACATGGACTTTATATTTTCGTATATAAATGAATCACTAACATGTTTTGAGTAGCAGAGGGTGCCATTCCTTCTAGCTATTTAAGTTCTGTAAAAATGGATTTTTATGTGCAAAGGGTTTTTAATGATTGAGCATCTATGCATACATATTAATAAGGGCACACTGAAACATGGAGAGAATAAAAACTGCCAAGAGACTTCAAGAGTAAGAAGACCCATTGGTACCACCATTTGATCCAATGAACTCATAATGAGTCATCTGTATCTAATTACTCAAATAACAACAATGGAATAATTAAATGCCCATGGTCACATGCTGACCAGCTAAAGTTTTCTCTCTCCATCCAGTTTCTACCAATACTATTAGGATAAGTTACTTAGCAGTTATTCCCTCATACATCCACATGCACACACAACTTGTACAAATTCTAAGAAAATTTAAAGACCAGATGCTGGGAACTGCAGCTGAGGAGAGTGCTGTTGCACTCTTGCTAGCATAATAACAATAACAATAATAATAATAATAATTTTATTATTTGTACCCATCTGACTAGGTTGCCCCAGCCATTCTGGGCCGCTTCCAATAAATATAAAAGCATAATAAAACATTAAAAACTTCCCAATACAGGGATGTCTTCTAAAAGTTGTGCAGTTCTTTATCTCCTTGACATCTGATGGGAGGGCGTTCCACAGGGAGGGCGCCACTACTGAGAAGGCCCTTTGCCTGGTTCTCTGTAACTTCACTTCTCACAGGGAGGGAATTGCCAGAAGGCCTTTGGAGCTGGATCTCAGTGTCCGGGCAGAACGATGGGGGTGGAGACGCTCCTTCAGCTATACAGGCATCTTGTTTGCCACTGTGCGAACAGGATGCTGAGCTAAATGGGTCATTGGCGTGATCCAGTAGGCTCTTACGTTCTCATGTTTAATTGGCTATCTGGATTCTGTTCATTTACATATTACAACTGGCTCCACCTGATGGAACCCAACTTTCACCAGGGACACATTGGCATGGAGATTCATAGCGCCTTTGCAGAGTCCTCTGTGGATGCTGCTGGCAATTCCTTTGAGGGCAGCAGTGCTGGGATCCATAGGAGGTGAGAAGCATCTCCATCAGTTCAGCTGAGAGACCAGCTCCACTTGGCTCCTCCCCTCCCTGAATTGTATTCATGCCACACATCATTAAAAGAACTATGTAACTTTAAGATAGGTTTGATTGGTTCAAAGTTGGGAAAGGAGTACGACAAGGCTGCATATTGTCTCCCTGCTTATTTAACTTATATGCAGAATTCATCATGTGAAAGGCTGGACTGGATGAATCCCAAGCCGGAATAAAGATTGCCGGAAGAAATATCAACAACCTCAGATATGCAGATGACACAACCTTGATGGCAGAAAGTGAGGAGGAATTAAAGAACCTTTTAATGAGGGTGAAAGAGGAGAGCGCAAAATATGGTCTGAAGCTCAAAATCAAAAAAACTAAGATCATGGCCACTGGGCCCATCACCTCCTGGCAAATAGAAGGGGAAGAAATGGAGGCAGTGAGAGATTTTACTTTCTTGGGCTCTATGATCAGCGCAGATAGTGACAGCGGTCACGAAATTAAAAGACGACTGCTTCTTGAGAGAAAAGCAATGACAATCCTAGACAGCATCTTAAAAAGCAGAGACATCACCTTGCCAACAAAGGTCCGTATAGTTAAAGCTGTGGTTTTCCCAGTAGTGATGTATGGAAGTGAGAGCTGGACCATAAAGAAGGCTGATCGCCGAAGAATTGATGCTTTTGAATTATGGTGCTGGAGGAGACTCTTGAGAGTCCCATGGACTGCAAGAAGATCAAACCTCTCCATTCTGAAGGAAATCAGCCCTGAGTGCTCACTGGAAGGACAGATCGTGAAGCTGAGGCTCCAATACTTTGGCCACCTCATGAGAAGAGAAGACTCCCTGGAAAAGACCCTGATGTTGGGAAAGATGGAGGGCACAAGGAGAAGGGGACGACAGAGGATGAGATGGTTGGATAGTGTTCTCGAAGCTACCAGCATGAGTTTGACCAAACTGCGGGAGGCAGTGGAAGACAGGAGTGCCTGGCATGCTCTGGTCCATGGGGTCATGAAGAGTCAGACATGGCTAAACGACTAAACAACAACAAACTTTAAGAACTGGTGCTTGAGGTTGCTTGTTTTTCCTCTCCCCTCCTCACCCCCTTGTCTTTTTGTGTTGTGTCTCTTAGATTGCAACCTTTGTTTCTGTTGACCTTATACAGTATAAGTTATTCTGGGAGCCGTGTTGACTACAAAGCTGGGTTTAAATGCCCTAAAAATATGTTCGTATGCTATACTCCCCAACATGAATGTGCTGCCTCGGGGTTTTTCAGAGTGCATTGTGAACAGCCCTTCTGTAGAGTGTGAATTGAACTGAGTGGTTTCCCTCATAGAAAGGATCAGTCAGACATTTTAGACTTCAAGTACCAGGCTTGGGGTGGGAAGAGAAAGACAGAAATTGCTGACGCCAGAAAATACAGAAATCCCAATGAAGCTGTAGGCACCATCTCATGTTATAGTTTTACAGGCACTTTCACAAATTATCAGAATTGTGTTTAATGTAGCATGTAATGTGGGGAACAGCGACATCAGTTCAGAAAATAGTGACTATTTAATTCAAATGATCTGGTGGATGCACTCATATGTCCCTGTGAACTGACAGGGCATGAAAGAAATTTGCCTAGCTGCTCTCTTGCATGTTTTGCCTCTCTCCTTCCCTGGAAAATAGAGCAGATACATCCAAAAGTGCAAAAATTTAAATCTTTGCATTCATGAAGTGGATTAGTAGGATATTACACAGATGGAAGAAATGCAATTGATGAAATTGTCTCTCGCGACTACGGGCACACAGTTGGCCATACAATATTAGCACTTTCAAACTCGGATTTATAACAGTGATTAATTTTCATCTCGTTTCCCAGAAACAAAATGCTGCAATCTGAGTATGGGGAGATTGCAACTTATCTGCACAGCTTTGAAAAGTTGGGTAGATCGTCTGCTGCAACTGAGGACCTAACTAAATTAGATTGATGTTTGCCTCACTTTATTTATTAAAAAGCAATCCATGTGGTATGTGGGCATGTGTGAATAAATTGGATCGAGACTGCAGCACCGAAGTTGTTTCTTTTTAACCCTCTCGGAGCCATTTCCCCCAATGTAAACAATTCTTCAAGCATCTGCTTGCCCCATTAGGGACAATTTACAAGTAACTTGAAAAACAGCTATACAACCTCTGCTCAAAGAAAGGCTGTGGGACAGGTTTCCCCAGCTCAGAGCTCTCCAGATTGTTTCAAAGGATGACTCCAAGCCAGGAGTAGGCAACCTAAGGTTCGTGGGCTGGATGCGGCCCAATCGCCTTCTCAATCCGGCCCGCGGACGGTCCAGGAATCAGCATGTTTTTACATGAGCAGAATGTGTGCTTTTATTTAAAATGCATCTCTGGGTTATTTGTGGGGCGTAGGAATTTGTTCATTTTTCTCTCCAAAATACAGTCTGGCCCACCACATGGTCTGAGGGACAGTGGGCCGGCCCACGGCTGAAAAAGGTTGCTGACCCCTGCTCCAAGCAGTCCCTGTCAGTGATGCCCAGGTCTGCTGGGAATGTATTTATTTAATAAAATTTATATAGCGCTTACCGTGAAAACACACATCTCAAAAGCAGTTTGCAAAAAGAATTGTTGTCCAAAACATCTCGAGGGCTCCAGGTTGGGAGGAAATGCCTTAGGGCCCTAGATAATAATATTTTGAAGAATAATTTTAGTTTCCTTTGAAGAAGCACCTTTTGCTGGGGCTGTGTACAGTGGTACCTCGGATTACATACACTTCAGGTTACAGACTCCGCTAACCCAGAAATAGTACCTCGGGTTAAGAACTTTGCTTCAGGATGAGAACAAAAATCGCGGCGCGGCAGCGGGAGGCCCCATTAGCTAAAGTGGTCTTCAGGTTAAGAACAGTTTCAGGTTAAGAACGGACCTCCGGAACGAATTAAGTACTTGACCCGAGGTACCACTGTACTTTGGTTCCAGTGTGTTCCCACCGCTGGTGGCCAATACAGAGTACACATGACCTTAGCCACGATCCACATTTATCCTATAGTTTATTGAGAAATGCCACTCTGTGATCCGTTTCCGCTCAAACCAGCTTCCATCTGATTTGAAAACGGAAGCCACATTCACTTCTCAGTTAAACTGAGGTATGTGCATTTGAGAGTCCCATGGACTGCAAGAAGATCAAACCTCTCCATTCTGAAGGAAATGAGCCCTGAGGGCTCACTGGAAGGACAGATCCTGAAGCTGCGGCTCCAATACTTTGGCCACCTCATGAGAAGAGAAGACTCCCTGGAAAAGACCCTGATGTTGGGAAAGATGGAGGGCACAAGGAGAAGGGGACGACAGAGGACGAGATGGTTGGGCAGTGTTCTCGAAGCTACCAGCATGAGTTTGACCAAACTGCGGGAGGCAGTGGAAGACAAGAGTGCCTGGCGTGCTCTGGTCCAGGGGGTCACAAAGAGTCGGACACGACTAAACAACAACAACATGTGCATTTGAGATAGCCATTGTGCATGCACAGATGACAGTGCGTGAACAGCTTCGCGAACAGGGTGTGCATGTGTGTTTTTAGGCATGGTGAAACAAATCTGGTTGTGTGCATCGGATTAAAGCACACACACACACACACACACCCCTCCGAGCCTGGTGTGTACAGTAATGAGAGTCAATTCACAGAACCTGTGAAGACCTGCTGAGCCAATTGTTTTCACCCCAGTTGCAGATTGCTTGTGGTGAGCTATAAACTGAAATTGCGTTGGGCATGCTTCTAAAACCTTCCTCAAGTGGAACAATCAGTGGTTTGTTTAACTCTGATGTGGCGTACTGTGACCTCGAGATTCCATGTGTCGAAGTTCTCCCTGCCATAAGCAGAACTTTTGCCTCTTTCGTTGTTTCTCTCGAACTATGAATGGTGTATTGATAGCCGTATCTCCCAAAATGCATTCCTTAATTCTATAATATCAGCTCCAGGACATATAATTTTCCGTTTTTCATTCTGGAAGCAGACAGGGATTTTGCTTTTGATTTCTTTTTCTTTTACAATCGAAACTCTATCTGCTTTCTTTTCTACTTGGTGAATTGGGAAATTGTAAGGCAAGAATCTAGCTAAACAAGTTCCCAGTGCAAACGCCATTTTGTAAACAAAGAACTCTTTGAAAAATGGTTGCAGGCCTCTGGATCCTTGTGATGGCCAGGAAAACTGTTTGTTTTGGGGTGTGTGTTTTTTGCTGTTCCTGGAATTCATCTAAGCCTCTCAGATAGTGTCAAATGTAGCAAGAGTGTTTGCGGTGCAGAAGGAAAGAAGGAACTTTTCTCCGCTGAAGAAGTCAAGCTCTTTCCTGCCAACTAACTATCAACCATGATTACTGAGAGCATTGCTCTTAAGAATATGCAGGAATTTCATACCCCTGTATATGCAAGATTATTGCTAATGCCTGCCCTTTGGCAGACCAAAATATTAGCAGGGGGAATCATCTGAGTCTTTATCAAAGCAGTTTGACTCATAAACCAACCCATCAGCAGAGAGTTCTCTTTCTTTCTTTCTTTCTTTCTTTCTTTCTTTCTTTCTTTCTTTCTTTCTCTTTTTTTAAATCATTCTATGAGGAACTTTTAAAAACTGCACTCCTAAATCGACTCAACAAACTCAACTTTGGTACAAACCTGATGTTTCCACATGGCATCAAATTGACTACATCTTGGGTGCATTTTGAAAGGTTTGCTCTATTAACATTTATCAAGTCAATTGATACCTCTCGTCGAAAGCATTCTCGTCACTGGGTTCTAAAACAGATTCCCATTCCGGTCCCTCCTCTCCCCGGTTTTGAGGGTTTTTCTTCTTCTTTTAAAAACCCATATATAATGTCTTCTAGTGACCATATAGCAAACACAATTTGTGGCCTTTTTCAAAGCTCCTGAAAGAAACGTAGAGCTTGGGAATCGGAATAATCACCACTTTTGTAAAGACAAGTGTGCTCAACATTTTGTATCCTGACAGTATTCTGTTTTCCTCATTTGAACCTTGTAGCTTCTTTTAAGAGGCTGGTGGGAACAGGTTAAAGGTCGCCCTTGAGCTGACAGCAAATCGAGTGAAAAATTGTGGACAGTTCCCCTTTGCTTGGATTAAGAGTTCTATTCTTTCCCTTTGTGATGGCAATACCTTCTCTGGGAGGACTTGTGTGTAGCAAATTAGTGTTCTGACCTCCCTTTCTAATTACTTCTTCAGGTGTAACAGCAAGCCAGCTGTTGGGGAAAGACAGAAGATGCTGCTCAGCGGTGTTCGGTTCACATAATGACATCTGTCACTAATAGCCCCAGAATTACAAAAGGCTCCTTTTGTTTCTCCCCTTTTATTCAAAGAAGTGGAACGTCTTCTTTCCCCGAGGAAATAAAAAGTGGAACTCTGTGAGTTGTATGAAAGTGACGGTGCGATATTCCGTGTGGTCCATGCTTAATGTTGACTGCCAAATCTATACCGGCGGCTCTCAAACTCCCCCTGCCACAGACCACTTGGAAAAAATGCTAATAGTTTTGTAACGATTTTTCTGCTCTATGATTTTTAATTGTATTCTTATAGCTGCTTGCATATTGCATTTCTTGCAAGTTGCATTCCAGAGAATTCAGATGGCAGGAAGGTGAAATACAAAATAAAATAATAAAAGAAACCATTTAAATACAATTAAAAATCCACACAAATATTTGACACAGGCATGCCACTGACCACCAAAATGAAGCTTTGAGAACCTCTGATCTCTCAAAGCCCTTCACGGCCTAGGACCCTCGTACCTACGGGACCACCACTCCCATGGAGAGCCTCAAGGTCCATAAATAGCAACACCCTAGTGCTCCCAGGCCCTAAGGAAGTTAGATTAGCTTCAACCAGAGCCAGGGCCTTTTCAACACTGGCTCCAGCCTGGTGGAACGCTCTGTCTCATGAGACCAGGGCCCCGCAGGATCTGATTTCTTTCCGCAGGGCCTGTAAGACAGAGTTGTTCCGCCTGGCCTTTGGCTTGGAGCCAATTTGATTCCCTCCCTCTCTTTCATTTTTCTTTTTCCTTTCTCCTCCTGTGATGAGGCTGCATTTTAATACTTTAATGTTTCAATATTTTAATGTTGTATTTTAATCTTGTTTTTAAGTTGTAATCATTCAAGTTGTTTTTATTATTGCTTGTTAGCCGCCCTGAGCCCGGCCTTGGCTGGGGAGGGTGGGGTATAAATAAAAATTATTATTATTATTATTATTATTATTATTATTATTATGTATTTAAATGAAACAACAACATTCATGTAATTAAAGTGGCATGTTTTCTGGTAGCTGGAATATCCTAACAACCGAATGTGCTAGAAACTATGAACATATCCAGTAAGTTTCTGTTGTGTAATTCTGCCAGTTAGATGAACATCTGGAAAATTTTGGAAAGCTTAGTAATGAAAGCATGTCACACAGAGCTCTGGCTGCAATGCACTATATCTGAGAAGACGACTAGATGCAGAAGTCAGGGCTCTTGCAACTTTAATAATTGTAATTATTGAATAACAAGTTACACCTGTTGAAATTCCCTGTTTAAGGTATGGGAGTCCTCCTCCTTCTTGCACCCCCGCCATGCATTCTTGATACAATAAGGGCAGGTCAAACACTGCAAAACCTTTGCCAAAGTTTGGCACCGGTTTGGAGTGAATCGGATGGCGTTGGGTTTTGGGTGACCCAGTGACCTCCAGGTTTGAGTGTCAATGGCTCTGTTTGTGGGGCTCCGCAAAACGCAGGGTTTTCGCTGCAAAACTTTGGCACAGGATTGGAGGGGATGCCAAATTTTGGGGTTCCTAGTTGATGGGACATCACCTTGCCGACAAAGGTCCGTATAGTAAAAGCTATGGTTTTCCCAGTAGTGATGTATGGAAGTGAGAGCTGGACCATAAAGAAGGCTGATCGCCGAAGAATTGATGCTTTCGAATGATGGTACTGGAGGAGACTCTTGAGAGTCCCATGGACTGCAAGAAGATCAAACCCATCCATTCTGAAGGAAATCAGCCCTGATTGCTCACTGGAAAGACAGATCCTGAAGCTGAGGCTCCAATACTTTGGCCACCTCATGAGAAGACAAGGCTCCCTGGAAAAGACCCTGATGTTGGGAAAGATGGAGGGCACAAGGAGAAGGGGACGACAGAGGACAAGATGGTTGTTTTCGAAGCTACCAGCATGAGTTGGACCAAACTGCGGGAGGCAGTGGAAGACAGGAGTGCCTGGCATGCTCTGGTCCATGGGGTCCCGAAGAGTCGGACACAACTAAATGACTAAACAACAACAACAAGTTAATGGGACGGTACTGCTGTCCCCCAGAGAAGCGCTATGTGCATGTCAAAAATAACCATGCCAGCAGTCTGTTTCATCAAATCTCTTCATTAAAAAGGTTACCATGGTGAACGGACAGTAGACCATAGATATGCAGCAGCCACATCGCAGAGGTAAGAACTGGCCCTAAGAAACTGCCACACCCCCACACCCACACCCCCAGCTCATAAAACTGCAGGGGAAGGAATATGCTGTGAAACTCAGAATGCTGGATGCTAGTACAACTACTAGCAAAGCTATTTCATGATTTATTTCCTGCACACATGTTCTAGGTCCTGAGAGTTGAAGTTTTACTCCTGATGATGCCCTACATTTATTTAAGTATAGAACACGTTTTGAAATATACTCGGAGTCGAGAGTGGATTTCATGCTCTTTATTCAGCTCATAGTGGTGGGGAGGAATGAAAGTCCCCTCAAAATATCTGCTTTATATACATTATTTACACAATGGGTTGCACGGTGATCGGCTAATTCCGGAATTCTCCTGTAGGCCAATCAGGTTGTGGATTCACTTCCATCTGGAACCGGATTGGGTGGCTCCTGCAGACCAATCATACTGCTGCATTGTTCTAGGACCAATCAGACTGTTGCATTTTGGATCCTATTCAACTCAGTACATAACACGTTTACACCAGTTTAACTGTCATTCTCTCCCCAGGGAACAGAAGTTTAGTGAGGGATCTCCCTAGCGGGAAATTTCCAGGGTCGGATTTAGGTTTGATGAGGCCCTAAGCTACTGAAGGTAATGAGGCCCTTTAGATGTCCAGCTGTCCTTTGTCAACAACAAATTGTCTCTGTTTTTTGCGTTGAATATATGCTATATGGTAATTTATGGACCTAATAGGTATCTCAAGATGAATATTTTTCTAAAGTAATTTTATAACGAGATCAAAATAAATAAATAATGTGTTACATGAAGTCAATCAGCAGGCATAAGACTCAAACCCTTAGTCTATGCTGCCTGATCATCAGTCGACAAGCACTCTTTAAGATTAGAGAACAGGTACAACATTTGACCTACATTCAACAGTTGACCTACATTCAACTGTGCTGCACTGCAGTCTGCAGCTGCATGCTACGTGTTGCCATACAACCAGCCCATGCAGAATGTAGGCACCCTATATATAGAAATGAGCAAACCAGTGATATTTTAGGGAGCAGGCTAGCAGGCAGGGACCATTACTTACATCATAGGAGCCTACACAACACAAAACACTGTTGCTGTATGTAGGTTTTATTTTACTTGGTTTTTTATCTTATTTTTTGGAAATGTACAACCAGTGTTTTTTCCCCCTTTAATTTTTTTGGGGGCCCTCAAGAGAGTGGGGCCCTAAGCTATAGCTTGTTTAGCTTATATGTAAATCTGGCACTGACTGCTCTCACCAAGCAACAACCCCCAGGTACCAGTAAATCAGGAGGAAACTGAGTTGTAGATATGCCAATGGTGCGTCTATCCTGCGAAGCAGTTCAGGGTCAGCGGGGACAGATGGTGTTTTACCAATTACAGATGAGACTATGCAGTACTGGTTTATATTAGATTTCAGCTGGAATAGGTAAGGCAATAAGGTACAATTTTATATTAGACTTCAGTCAAGTCTACTAATTCCAGCAACACGTTTTCTGTAAAGTGCATGTGCAAAGTTTTGCACCAGACTTATCCTTCAAATGTAAGGGGATATGTGCAAATGAGCATATTAGCAGGCACATTAAGTTTTTAAAAATATGGCTACATGAGAAATATGAATAGCATACTTGTTACGACATCAGTCTTCCTAGCTGATACTTTGCCCTGTCTTGCTAGCAGAAATGGTAATGGCGAATGATGCACAATAGCATTTGTGAGTCAAGGACTGTTGCAACTGAACCCACCCACCCCCCTGTCACACGCAGAGAAGAATAAGCCTGACAAAGGATATGTTTGCTTTAGGATTTTACCCCGGCAAATCCAGCAGCCTCCAAGCTAGAGCTGGGATGATTAAGATACAGCAGGGAAATCAGTCAGCTAGCAGCACCTTCGAAAACAGGTTTTAAGAGACTGCTGCACAGCCGTAACCCCTGCAGTCCTCTTCCCCACAGAATTTAATTATGATAACTGTAATCAAATTTGTAAATCAATTTTACATTGGGATGGGGTGCAACCAGGACTTGGCTATGCCAGCTTGCTGTCAAGGCTATGCCCGCTTTCTGTAGACACAGACAATATATAGTTTTTTGCTGGAATGGTATACAAAAGATGAAGAAGTAAAGGAATCAATGATAAAATGGGCGGTCAATAATGGGCATAACATCGAATTGGAAGCGTGGAAAAGACTATGGAAGGAGGGTTTGAGATTTACAGGATGTATGGTTCTAAAGGAAAACTTGTTAAAAATGATGTATAGATGGCACTTGACGCCAGTAAAGTTAGCTAAAATGTATAGAAAAAGAGAAAGAAAATGTTGGAAATGTTAAAAAGTAGATGGGGATTATTTTCATATGTGGTGGACCTGTGATAAGGTTAAAAAAAATTGGGAATCAATTTATAATAAACTCAAAAAAATATTTAGGTATACTTTCCCCAAAAGACCGGAAGCGTGTCTATTAGGTTTAATAGGAATGGAAATCAAAATGGGTGACCAAAATCTGTTCATGTATGCTACGGCTGCCGCAAGAACCCTCCTGGCCCAAAGATGGAAAACACAGGTGAAGTTGACAGAATACGCAGAAGTTGCCAAATTGTCAGGGAGGATCCGGGACTGGGAAGACCAAAGATACCAAAATAATTGGAGTAAATTTATTGACTATTTAAAAGAGAATTGTAAAGAGGTAAAGACACTAGCAGGATTGACATAATACCTTCAGTGTATAATAGTACTATTGTGAGAATGATGTGCGTGATAGAAAGGGGTTAAATATACCAATTGCAGGGAGGGAGGGGAGTCGTGACTTGGCAGAGTCAAATGGAATGTATGGTATTAATATGGTTTGTTGGGAAAGAATATGTAAGGAAAACAATAAAAATTTACTTGGGGGGGGGAGATAGTTGCCTGCTTTGGATTTCTAATTGGTAAAGAATGGCTCTAGTAGCAGTGACCTCCCGCATCTCCCCAATTACAGGTCTATCAGCTTCCGCAGAGAACAATTTGGTAAGCAAAAGGCCTCGATTTCCATAACCATTACCCCTAACAGCAGTTCCTAGGAAGGAGCTGAAAAGCACGCCTGATCACAGGGGGAGGAAATGTTTGGAGGAGAGATTTAAATGAATAACCGGTGATAGTGCAACATTAACCTCGGACTAGCAGAAGCTCAACATCAAAAAAACAAAGATCATGGCCACTGGTCCCATCACCTCCTGGCAAATAGAAGAGGAAGAAATGGATGCAGTGAGAGATTTTACTTTCTTGGGCTCCATGATCACGCAGATGACAGCAGCCACGAAATTAAAAGACGCCTGCTTCTTGGGAGAAAAGAAATGACAAACCTAGACAGCATCTTAAAAAGCAGAGGCATCACCTTGCCGACAAAGGTCCGTATAGTTAAAGCTATGGTTTTCCCAGTAGTGATGTATGGAAGTGAGAGCTGGACCATAAAGAAGGATGATCGCCGAAGAATTGATGCTTTTGAATTCTGGTGCTGGAGGAGACTCTTGAGAGTCCCATGGGCTGCAAGAAGAGCAAACCTATCCATTCTGAAGGAAATCAGCCCTGAGTGCTCACTGGAAGGACAGATCCTGAAGCTGAGGCTCCAATACTTTGGCCACCTCATGAGAAGAGAAGACTCCCTGGAAAATACCCTGATGTTGGGAAAGATGGAGGGCACAAGGAGAAGGGGACGACAGAGGACGAGATGGTTGGATAGTGTTCTCAAAGCTACCAGCATGAGTTTGACCAAACTGCGGGAGGCAGTGGAAGACAGGAGTGCCTGGCGTGCTCTGGTCCATGGGGTCACGAAGAGTCGGACACGACTAAACGACTAAACAACAACATAAGAGACAGAACATTAGGTTCTATAAAATGACCGCCTTGGTCACTGCAGTTTATCATAGACTGTTGCCAATATTTGAATCATGTTGTCATTTGCTACCGGTCAAAAACCAGGGTCTGGTATTCATGGAAGTTGCTTTGGAAATTCCTTTGTGAGGGCCTGTCGCCAAATAGTGGCATCAGTGGGCTTCTCCCGAGTAAGTAATCTGAGGATTATAGCTATAAATAAATGGGAAATGACCACACAGTTATTATTGGAAACGAAGCAGCTTGTTTCCACTATTTAATCTGCCAAATGCTGGAATACAAAATAAGGTTGCCAATTATCTCCTGCTGTGGGCTCCTGTACCTTTTACAGGTGGAAATTTAGCAGCTGAAGCCCCTCCCCCTTCCCGCTTAATTTCTGCTTGTTGGGCATCTATTCAAGGAGAAAAAAATCAGCTTTCATATCATCCCATCTGTCTGTAGAGTTCGTATTGAAGGGCCCTTTGTCATCTTGGTGTGTGGCCCTTTAAATTCTAGGAAAAAATGGGGGGGAGGGGTTTAACCCTTCAGTTGTATCAGCTCAGTTCGGTTGGGCATTTCTTTGTTTTACAGCCTCTTCGTGGGATTTTTTAAATACTTTTTTTTTTTTTTTTGGTATTGTTCAGGTTTCTGGCGGGCTTACAAGCCTGTTTCTCTCGAGAGACCATCTTGAGAATAAGAGGGGTATTCTGTTGCGGGGCAGCTATTTTAAAACCCTGAATAGCTTGGCTTAGGGTTTTCTATTTACTTTCTTGAGCTGTTTGCTCCAAGGATTGCCTCACCTCAGAAAGGATATTGGAGAGCTGGAAAAGGTTCAGAAAAAGGGGGACAGAAACTACCAAGAGAATGGAAAGAGTCTCTTATGAGGAAAGGTTGCAGCGTTCGGGACTTCATAGTTTGCAGAGAGTTTAGTTTTAAGAGGCGACACGGTGGAAGTTCTTAAAATCGTGCCCTGCAAGCAGAGAGGGGACAGAAAAAAGTATTTCTTCCCTCATAACACTAAAATTTGTGGACACCCTGCAAAGCTGAATGTTGGAAGATTCAGGAGAGATAAAAGGAAGTACTTCATGTAGCAGATTGTTAATCTGTGGAACTTGATTCCACAGGAGCCAGCTTAGATGTCTTTAATAGAAGATAGGACATACGAGAAATAAGTAAAATAACCAAGCAAGTATTAGAAACCACCCCAGAATTGGCCTTACTAAACATCTTCCAAGACAATAAGTCCCACTTACACCACAAAGAATAGGGACGCGGGTGGCGCTGTGGGTTAAACCACAGAGCCTAGGACTTGCCGATCAGAAGGTCGGCGGTTCGAATCCCCGTGATGGGCTGAGCTCCCGTTGCTCAATCCCTGTTCCTGACAACCTAGCAGTTCCAAAGCACGTCAAAGTGCAAGTAGATAAATAGGTACTGCTCTGGCGGGAAGGTCAACAGCGTTTCCGTGCGCTGCTCTGGTTCGCCAGAAGTGACTTAGTCATGCTGGCCATGGCTGTGCAATGGGAAGAAATTCAACAACTGTGGTGTCTCTGTGCAGGGAAAGTATTCTATCTGTAATGCAGTTATTAAAGACACAAAAGTGCTGCCTAACCTAATTTACAAAGTTGTTGTGATGATAATAATATTGAGCTCCTTGGAGAGATGGACGCTGTGTGTGTATGTGTGTGTGTGTGTGTAAATGCGACTAGCCAAAATCGTAGGTGGTGGCAGGTAGTGTTTGTAGAGCATCTTGGCAAATCAGGCATCTCAAGGTATTGATTAACTAACGTGAGCTGAGCTAATGGGGCCAGCCACCTAAGAAAAGTCTGTCTAAGGCTGATTGGGAGGTTTGGGGGCAAAAGGTTACGAAAGTCCCTACCAGTATGTGCACTAATATATATCAGTCATATATAAAGAATGGAACAGGCGAACTGGGGCATTGCTGTTTGGACACTGGGCACCAGTGGCGTAGCGTGGGTTGTCAGCACCCGGGGCAAGGCAAGTAATTTGCGCCCCCTAACCCATGGATTTGCGCCCCCTAACCCGTGGATTTGCACCCCCTAACCCTAACCCCCAGATGTTGTGCCCGGTGCGGCCGGCCCCCCCTGCACCCCCCACGCTACGCCACTGCTGGGCACCACTTTGAATCAAGGTGGGGAACAGATGGGGAACCTTGGTATTATTTTGTCTATTTTTGTGTGTGTGCAAAGGTTCAAAAGTAGGGCATAACTACCCCGAAAGAACCAGGGCAGTCCCTGCTTGCTTTTGTTGTTGTTTAGTCGTGTCCGACTCTTTGTGACCCCATGGACCAGAGCACGCCAGGCACTCCTGTCTTCCACTGCCTCCCGCAGTTTGGTCAAACTCATGCTGGTAGCTTTGAGAACACTGTCCCACCATCTCGCCCTCCGTCGTCCCCTTCTCCTTGTGCTCTCAATCTTCACCAACATCAGGGTCTTTTCCAGGGAGTCTTCTCTTCTCATGAGGTGGCCAAAGTATTGGAGCCTCAGCTTCACGATCTGTCCTTCCAGTGAACACTCAGGGCTGATATCCTTCTGAATGGATAGGTTTGATCTTCTTGCAGTCTGTGGGACTCTCAAGAGTCTCCCACTTTTCTTACAGATTCTAAGAAAACTCAACACTTCTGGAAACCAGTGCCTGGGAATTGCAGACTGATCTTCTGTGTCTCGCCACCAGGATCCGGGATCTAAGTCATCTTCTTCTGTGCTCTCCCCGGGGGGGGGGCTCCTGGGCGGGGGGTGGGGGTGGACTCCCACCACTCTTCCTCATCCAGTCAGTCCCTGACAGCTCCCATCACAAGCAACTCTTCAAGTTACCAGGAGGGAGAGGGGCAAGGCAGAGGCAACTCGGTTCTGCCAGGGTTTGCACCGCGCCCGCAGAACCACTCTGCCAACCATGACCACTGGCAGAGCCTCCCCAGGATTGTAGAGGAGTCTTCCAGCCCGACCCTGATATTGCCCGGAATCAAACCTGAGCTTTTCTGCACGTGAATCAGATGCTCTACCACTGAGCTAAGGCCCTTCCTGTCGTATGAATATCGAGGCCATTCATTATCATTCAGTCACAGTCCAATTTCTGGTCTAGTTCTGAGAGACCTGCTTTGGCTAACAGATTGAGGTTGAATCCTGACAAGACAGAAGTACTGTTTTTGGGGGACAGGGGGTGGGTGGGTGTGGGGAACTCCCTGGTCCTGAATGGGGCAACTGTGCCCCTGAAGGACCAGGTGCGCAGCCTGGGAACCATTTTGGACTCACAGCTGTCCATGGAGGCGCAGGTTAATTCTGTGTCCAGGGCGGCTGTCTACCAGCTCCATCTGGTACGCAGGCTGAGACCCTGTCTGCTGGCAGACTGTCTTGCCAGAGTGGTGCATGCTCTGGTTATCTCCCGCTTGGACTACTGCAATGCGCTCTATGTGGGGCTACCTTTGAAGGTGACCCAGAAACTACAACTAATCCAGAATGCGGCAGCTAGACTGGTCACTGGGAATGGCCGCCGGGACCACATAACACCGGTCCTGAGAGATCTGCATTGGCTCCCAGTACGTTTCCGAGCACAATTCAAAGTGTTGATGCTGACCATTAAAGCCCTAAACAGCCCTTTTCCTGTATACCTGAAGGAGCATCTCCACCCCCATCGTTCAGCCCGGACACTGAGATCCAGCGCCGAGGGCCTTCTGGCGGTTCCCTCATTGCGAGAAGTGAGGTTACAGGGAACCAGACAGAGGGCCTTCTCGGTAGTGGCGCCCTCCCTTCAGATGTGAAGGAAATAAGCAGCTATCTTCTTTTTGAAAGACATCTGAAGGCAGCCCTGTTCAGGGAAGTTTTTAATATTTAATGCTGTATTGTTTTTAACACCTGATTGGGAGCCGCACAGAGTGGCTGGGGAAACTCAGCCAGATGGGCGGGGTATAAATAATAAATTATTATTATTATTATTATTATTATTATTATTATTGGCTACTTGGAAGCCATGGACAAAATTATGGTTGGAATCAGATTTGGCAGCAATCATTCATCCCTCCCCGGCCAGTTTCTGCCTTGGTGATCTGGTTTCGAATCACTGCCCTGTGTCCATTTCCCTTCTGCCATTTAGGTCTTCAGGATTCTTGTCCATATGGCTCCTCCAAGCTCACCTGTCAGTCACAGCTTGTAGGTCAGGAAGGAAGGAGCACAATTTCACATTTTCTACCAGGAGATCCTTTCCTGATTTGTCATAGATATGTTGGTATCCGTTTCACCATGACTCCTTTTCTGTCTTTTCAGTACTAAATATCAGGAAGAACTTTCTGACAGTAAGAGCTGTTCAGCAATGGAACAGACTCCCACGAGTACAGCTGAGCCATTGGGTGAAATTATGGAAAGAAGGTTTAAAATTTACTGCATGCAATGCCCTAAAAGAAAATGTGGCGAAAATGATGTATAGATGGTATATTATACCTGTTAAGTTAGCGAAAATGTATAAAGTCAGTAATAAATGTTCGAAATGTAAAGAAAAAGAGGGAACATTTGATCACATGTGGTGGGAATGTAAAAAGGTGAAATGCTTCTGGGAGATGATATATAATGAGATGAAAAAAATGTTGAAATATGCATAGGAAATAGCCCAGCCAGGATGCTCAACACAAATTCTATCATCTCTCTTGAACAGGAACAGAACAGACACAGGAAACTCTCAACCCAAAAAAGTCCAGTGCCCCCTAGTGACTAAGCTACATAATGACATTATCCACACACACCCTTATTTAAAGAAATAATGATTCTATAAATAAATAACATTGAAACATCTTGTAGTTTGAGTACTCAGTCATACATCTCGAAGGCTTCTGTTAACTTAGCAGGAACGAGTGTCAATCTACCTATTACAGTAATTTTATTGATAATCATCAGTGTGATGAGTATCATTTTCTAGAGTGTATAGAACTTCTTTGTCAAGGCCTTAGCTCCCAGCAAACCCTGTAGCAATACTACAAACCTAACATGACTCTTAAACCCTCAACTAGTTTGTAAAACGTCTTTAGAGCAGTAGCAAGTACAAGGCCAGGTAATGTATCAAATGCATTAGTGATCTTTAATTGTTTCATGTACCTAGTAAAGTCTTAAGGTTTGCACATTTCATAGGGTATATGCAGGGCCAGATTTAGGTCTGATGAGGCCCTAAGCTACTGAAGGTAATGGGGCCCTTTATATGTCCAGCTGTCCTTTGTCAGCAACAAATTGTCACTGTTTTTTGTGTTGAATATATGCTATATGGTCATTTATGGACCTAATAGGTATCTAAAGGCATTTGCACGTAACAAAATATGTATTTTATCAAAGTAATTGTTGAACTGAAATACAAATAAGAAGAAATATATGCAACCAGTCCATGCAGGATGTAGGCACCCTATACAGTATATAGAGATGAGCAAACCAGTGATATTTTAGGGAGCAGGCTAGCAGGCCTGTATTGGTGCCATTACAGTGGTGCCCCGCAAGACGAATGCCTCGCAAGACGGAAAACTCGCTAGATGAAAGAGTTTTCCGTTTTGGAGGTGCTTCGCAAAACGAATTTCCTATGGGCTTGCTTCGCAAGACGACAATGTCTTGCGAGTTCCTGCTGGTTTTTTCTTCCTCCCCCCCTTTTTCTAAGCCGCTAAGCCTCTTATCAGCTGATCCAGTCAGCAGATAAGCCGCTAAAAGCCACTAAAAGCCGCTAATAGTGCTAATCCGCTAATCCGTCAATGGGCTTGCTTCGCAAGACGAAAAAAACCGCTAGACGAAGAGAATCACAGAACGGATTCTTTTCGTCTTGCGAGGCACCACTGTACTTATATATAGGAGCCTTTACAACACAAAAAACACTGTTGCTGTATGAAGGTTTCATTTTATTTCTTTTTTATCTTATATTTTGGAAATGTACGTCCAGGTTTTTTTTCCCTTTAATTTTTTTTGGGGGGGCCAAGAGAGTGGGGCCCTAAGCTATGGCTTGTTTAGCTTATACAGTGGTACCTTGGGTTAAGAACTTAATTCGTTCTGGAGGTCCATTCTTAACCTCAAACTATTCTTAAACTGAGGTACCACTTTAGCTAATGGGGCCTCCTGCTGCCGCCACGCAATTTCTGTTCTCATCCTGAAGCAAAGTTCTTAACCCGAGGTACTATTTCTGGGTTAGCGGAGTCTGTAACCTGAAGTGTCTGTATCCCGAAGTACCACTGTACGCAAATCCGGCACTGGGTATACACTAAGTATCGCATTTGGACCGCGGATTTCGTCTTCAGAGCACCACACATCGACCCTTTCAGGTAGGCTAGGTGGAGAGAGAACGACATGGCCAAGGCTTTGTAGGGGATTTGAAAACCCGGGTCTTAAAAAAACCAGAAGCATTTTCACTTGGTATTATAGGTCAGGACATTAATAGGCAAGATGTTAAATTGTTTTTATATGCAACAACTGCGGCAAGAGTGTTGTTAGCCCAGAAATGGAAACAAGAAGAAATTCTGATGAAAGAATGGCAGATGAAATTAATGGACTATGCAGAATTGGACAAAATGACAGGAAGGATTCGAAACCTGTGGGACCAGAGATTTACAGAAGATTGGAAGAAGTATATGAATTATTTGAAGAGCAACTGTCATCAACAAATCACGCTAGTAGGACAGCAAGAAGTTTTGTAAGGAGAAATATATGAAGTGTTACAAAGTAGAAAAAAATAGAGATATTGGTTATGAGTTTGAAATGTAATAAAGAAAATAAGAAATGCATACTAAGAGATTAGATTGGAAAATTTTCAGCCAGGATTGATGGAAGTCAAAAATTTGAATAAGATGTAAAAGTGTGTTTAATTACTGTTGAAAATGATATGTTTTAAAAAAACTAATAAAAAAATTATATATATATATAAAATGAAAACCCGGGTCTTCCTGCTCAAAGTAACACCACGGTGTTGGCCAAGTCAAATGACACCCATGTGCCTTACAAGGATGCTGATACAGATCCTGTCATCAGATACTTTTGCAGGGCCTCACTTCCTGTATATCATTTGAGCTCTGCACTCTGAAGCAAGGCAAGTCCTCTTCTCTCAAACAGTAGTTTGCAATACTGGGACATTTTAAGGGCTGTACTGAATTCCATCCATAGCTGTCAACTTACAGATTTGAAAATAAGGGATCAGCAGCCTTGAAAATAAGGGACCAGCAGCCAAAATAAGGGACCTGCAGCCTCACCTGTTCTAGGCACTCCAGTCTTCCTGTCCTCCTGCAGTCTGGTCAAACTCATGCTGGTAGCTTCGAGAACACTGTCCAACCAACTTTGTAACCAGAGGTTCAACTGAATAGAATCTGAATCACATGCACCACAAGGCCTATGTAGCCTCAACTTAAGATGACTCCCCGGCCTGGCTTTGCACTGCAAAGATTGCAGCAGCACGTGCAACAAAATGGCATCCAGCATTCAAAAAACCCCTCAGCTTGCATTAACTAGCCACACACAAGGCATGCAAGCTCCACCCCCCAGTCGTTCTTAGACTTCTTATTGGGTGAGCAACACAGCCAAGCAACGCAGTTGGAGCCTCCCTCCTCCCTGGCCGGCAGGGAGGGAGGGAGAGGAGCTGCTTCCTTTGAAATTTAAGGGACATCATTAAAGGGACATCCATCAATAAGGGACAGCAGCGGGACATGGCGCTGGAATAAGGGACTGTCCCTTCAAATAAGGGACACTTGACAGATATGATTCCATCCTCAACTTTTAATTGCCTTTGATATTCGCCACTTTCAACCCTGCAGAAATAATCGCAACAACGTGAGGCTCTTTCCATTTTAGCTTGTGCACGGGAATTTCTATTTGCAGCTGAAGCCCGTTTGAGATCCAGCAGTGTGTTCCCACAGAATACTCCTGGCAACCTCCAGTACATTCTTCCTCTGAAGCAATGCACAGCTCCACATATGCTTCCAATTATTGTTTCTGGCCCCCGAAAAAATAGAATAAAAAATGTATTCCAGTACCTGTTCACAGGAGCCTTTTTCTTTTTAGGCAAGCAGTGCAACACATAAAGATATTTTTTGTTTTTTGTTTAAGCCTTCGAGAGCGGGAGCTACAAGACTGTACATCACACCACCTGTCCACGTGGAGCCGCCTGCATGGGATGGGAATAAACCTCTGCAGTTTTGCAATTAGCATCAGACGCCACACACTGCCAGGCAAGGCAGTCGGAGGGGAAGAGCCTTAAATATCAGCCACGTAATTAAGCAGAGAAGGCTCTGCATCCCACCAGAGTATCAATAACGGCTTGAGAATGTTATTTCCCAGTGCTCGTGAGGGAAATAAGCAAAGCGATTTCAGCCGCGCTGCGGTGCCCATTATTGGCAGCTGCAAAGAAAGACTGACAAGGAGACACAAATAGTGTTTCCGTAACGATTGCTCGCGGAAGAACACAAACACGGTCTCCTAGGGGTGACAGGAACCGGAGTTCTGATTCCATTCTTTGCATGCCTCTAAATTCACTCTTCCAGAGTACTATTAATATTTCAGGAAGGGCCTGTCATCAGAAACTAGGAGCCTGCGCTTCAAGCAATCCCCTTAGCTTACAGTCGACGCGTCAGAAAGACAGCCCCTCAGACCGGTGATGGCTGGTGCGAGTGGTAGGGCGGAAGGCAGGAGGACCAACAGTAGGTGGAGCCAGAGGCAACTAATTTGAGTTCTGACCTCTTTCTCCCCCCTGTTGAGTTCCGCAAAGGCTGCACTAGATGTAAGTTCGAAGTCTGGCAGCTGGGGGCTGGCTGAGGATGAACTTAAGTTGGGGCATTGTCCAACTCCCTCTAATGGAGTAGTGTTATGCAGTGAGTTGAACAGGATCCAAAATGCAGCAGTCTGATTTGTCCTAGAACAATAGGATTCAGAATGCAGCAGTCTGATTGGTCCTAGAACAATAGGATCCAGAATGCAGCAGTCTGATTGGTCCACAGGAACCACCCAATCCAGCTCCAGGTGGAATTGAATCCACAACCTGATTGGCCTACAGGAGAATCCCGGAATTAGCCAATCAAGTGGGGCCCATTGTGTAAATAATGTATATAAAGCAGACATTCTGGGGGAACTTCTATTCCTCCTCACCACTATGAGTTGAATAAAGAGCATAAAATCCACTCTCGAGTATATTTCAAGTAGCTTCCAGTGACTTGGACTCCATCAATCCACTGAAGGACCATGTGGTCAGATTCATGCTGCGCAGCCTCATTATCTCACCACTCACACAGAGAATCATAGAGTAGGAAGGGACTTCCCAGGGTCATCTAGTCCAACCCCCTGCAATGTAGGAATCTCAGCTAAAGCATCCATGACAGATGGCCTTGAAACCTCTGCTTAAAAACATCCAATGAAGGAGTCTACCACCATCCGTTCCACAGTAAAACAGCTCTTACCATCAGAAAGTTCTTCCTGATGTTTCGTCAGAATCTCCTTTCTGGTTACTTGAAACCTACCTGCCCGCAGACTGTCTCACCAGAGTGGTGCATGCTCTAGTTATATCCCGCTTGAACTACTGCAATGCGCTCTACATGGGGCTACCTTTGAAGCTGACCCAGAAACTACAACTAATCCAGAATATGGCAGCTAGACTGGAGACTGGGAGTGGCCGCCGGGACCATATAACACCGGTCCTGAAAGATCTGTATTGGCTCCCAGTACGTTTCTGAGCACAATTCAAAGTGTTGGTGCTGACCTTTAAAGCCCTAAACAGCCTCGGTCCTGTATACCTGAAAGAGCGTCTCCACCCCCATCGTTCAGCGCTGAGGGCCTTCTGGTGGTTCCCTCATTGCAAGAAGTGAGGTTACAGGGAACCAGACAGAGGGCCTTCTCGGTTGTAGCGCCCACCCTGTGGAACACCCTCCCATCAGATATGAAGGAAATAAGCAGCTAGTTTTAATATTTAATTAGGAAGTTTTTAATATTTAATGCTGTATTGTTTTCAACACTCAACTGGGAGCCGCCCAGAGTGGCTGGGGAAACTCAGCCAGATGGGCGGGGTATAAATAAACCATTATTATTATTATTATTATTATTATTATTATTATTATTATTATTATTATTATATTGGTTCAAGTCCTCCCCTCCAAAGCAGGAGAAAACAAGCTTGCTCCATCGTCCATGTTACAGCCCTTGAGATATTTGAAGATGGCGACCATATCTCCTCTCAGTACAGTCATACCTCATGTTACATTTGCTTCAGGTTGTGCATTTTCAGGTTGCGTTCCACGGTGACCCGGAAGTAACAGAGCAAATCAAAAGAATTTAATGCTGGTTGCTTATCTTTACAGTAAGATTTTGAGACACAGTGGTGCCCCGCAAGACGAACACCTCGCGAGACGAAAAACTCGCAAAACGAAAGGTTTTTTCGTTTTCGAGTTGCCTCGCAAGACGAATTTCCCTATGGGCTTGCTTCGCAAAACGAAGCTTGCCCCGCAAGCTCCGGGGACAGCGGGTCTTCCCCGCTGTCCCCGGACCTCTTTTGAAGCAAGGGGCGGCGGGAAGAAGTGATCTTCTCCCCACAGCCCCAGGTCCGGGGACAGCGGGAAGCGCTTCCCGCTGTCCCCGGACCTCTTTTGAAGCAAGGGGAGGCGGGGAGAAGCTATCTTCTCCCCGCAGCCCCTTGCTTCAAAAGAGGGGACAGAGCGGCGCTTCCCCTCTGTCCCCGGACGGTCTCCATAGGAACGCATTGATTGATTTTCAATGCATTCCTATGGGAAACCGTGCTTCGCAAGACGAAAAACTCGCAAGAAGAAAAAACTTGCGGAACGAATTAATTTCGTCTTGCGAGGCACCACTGTAGTCACTTTGAGAAGCTCTCCACAACCCCTAACTGTAACCATCCCTGGAAATCTAAGCAAGGGTTAAGGAGAGATTTTGTAAACACAGCTTACAGACTCCTTAGACCCTTTGAAACCACCATATCAAATGACAGCTCTTTTCCTTTCAGCTTTTCGGAGCCAAATTCTTCAACTGATTAACATGTCCCTCCTTGGCGCCTATGAATTTTAATCAAGCATCGATAAACTGTTTCTCTGGTTCTGCCAGGCGATAGAACAGCCTCCAAAGAAAAGTCAGTGAGTGCCCCATATCTGCCCCTCTACTCCCACACCTAGAGGCTACACAGAAGGCTTTAGAAAGAAGCCACGCACAGCGCAAAGCCCACCAGGTCATTTTGAATCAAGGTGTACAATTTATAATAATTATATAATAATTTATTATTTATACCCCGCCCATCTGGCTGAGTTTCCCTAGCCACTCTGGGCGGCTCCCAATTGAGTGTTAAAAACAGTACAGCATTAAGTATTAAAAATTTCCCTCAACCGGGCTGCCAACCGGGATGTCTTTTAAAGATAGGATAGCTGCTTATTTCCTTCACATCTGAAAGGGAGGGTGCCACCACCGAGAAGGCCCTCTGGCTGGTTCCCGGTAACCTCACTTCTTGCAATGAGGGAACCGCCAGAAGGCCCTCGGCACTGGATCTCAGTGTCCGGGCTGAACGATGGGGGTGGAGACGCTCCTTCAGGTATACAGGAAGGATATCCTGCCTTGACTCCTTGCTCCTCGACAACCAGCCGACGAGCCTGCGTTTCCTGGGGCTGCTACCTCTCTCCCCGTCTTCCCATCAAGGGTGAACAGAATATCTTTCCATACAGGCCTCAGAAACCCCATTCTGAGATACTGCAGTGCTGGCGAGGTTTTGCCACCCCCGCAGCAAAAGAAGCCACGCCTACATGCTTAGTGCTGAGGATGTTATGTACTGAAGTTCTCACCCTGGGCCAGCAGGCGGATACTGTGGATAGTTTTCACTCAGGTCCACATATGCAAATAAGGAATTGAAAGTGACGTAAGTGATTGGATAGTTACAGAAAGTTGTTACTGTTGCGTTGTGGTGGAGCTCTATATAAGCAGGCTGGCTGCACCCTTCAGTTCAGTTCTGTTCTGGCCTGTGAATAAACAAGAGCTGTTTGAAGAATCGCTGTGTCGTCTGCTATGTTCACCCACAACTTAACAGAGGAGCCACGTTAATTTCCTCCTGCTTTATTTCTAGAATTCAGAGACACGTCTCAGTCACGCCATCCGTCCTCCGTGTTGCACATTTCCAAATCTATGCCTCCATCTAACTAAATATCGCGGGGATGTGGGTGGCGCTGTGGGTTAAACCACAGAGCCTAAGACTTGCTGATCAGAAGGTCGGCGGTTCGAATCCCCGTGACGGGGTGAGCTCCCATTGCTCGGTCCCTGCTCCTGCCAACCTAGCAGTTCAAAAGCATGTCAAAGTGCAAGTAGATAAATAGGTACTGCTCCGGCGGGAAGGTAAATGGTGTTTCCGTGCGCTGCTCTGGTTCGCCAGAAGCGGCTCAGTCATGCTGGCCACATGACCCGGAAGCTGTACGCAGGCTCCCTTGGCCAATAAAGCGAGATGAGCGCCGCAACCCCAGAGTCGGTCACGACTGGACCTAATGGTCGGGGATCCCTTTACCTTTACTAAATATCACAGGCATTAAGCCTATTCCGCCCTGCCCCAATCCTTTGGCAGATTGCTTTGCAGGCCAGCAGTCATTTTAGTCATTCACAAGGCGTCTAATATATAGGCCCCTCGCTGTGTGGAAGTGCATCCCGTGCAATATTGCTTTCCTATTGTCTCCCAGCTCCTACCCATATGCTCTTTTGTCAATCAGTTTATCATGTCTGGTCCTTGGAGGTGGGTAGCAAGCAGGAAAATTGGACCCTGGATCCACGAAGAAATAAATAAAATATTAAGAATATCATATAGTAAAAGGGCAGAGGCATTCCTTTTAGGAATTTTAAATGACAATATTCCAAAAGACAAAACTAAATTTTTCTTATACGCAACGTCTGCAGCAAGAATCCTGGTGGCTAAATATTGGAAAAAGAATCAGTTACCCACTAGAGGAGAGTGGTTATGTAAGCTTTCGGAATACTTAGAATTAGCCAAATTGACAGACATAATAAGACAAAAACCAAAAAGTGAAGTGAAAAAAGAATGGGAGTGCCTAAATGAATACCTCAAAAGTCAAGGTTCGAGGGCAGAAATCTGGCTGAGTCTGGAATAACCTTGTGAAGTGAAAGGATAAGAAAGAGGGATTTATATCTAGATGTTAGGATAGAGATGATCAGGAAAACAGGAAGACACAATGAGAGATAAAGGAGGTGCTGTGGGATTGGTAGAAGTCAATGTTTTGTTGTTGTTTTTATAGTGTTTATATTATTAACTTGTAAGATATGGATTTGTTGTTGTTTTTTAGTTGTTGTTGCTTTTTGAGTTTTTCGAATGTTGGTTTTTGTGTGTTGTGTATTGCTATTTTTGGATATTTTTCCTGCTGTTGTTGTTGTGTGGAAAATACTAATAAAATTTATTTTAAAAAAGAAAAAAAGAAAACTGGACCTTTGTTATCTTTCCACCTATGAAGTACCAATGCTTCTTTCCCCGCATGCTAGAATTCAAACGAGAAACAATATTTACTCCTTTCTCAAAGTGCAATAACATGGTTAGAGCCGTCTCTAAGAAACACCGATCCGCGAGCTTATGTGCTCGCACATCTAAAACCACCTAAGTTACATCAAGGGAGTCAGAAAGTTTGCTTTGTGCTTTTATGCCACCTTGTGTGACGCGCATAACGCATGAGATGTTAGAAGTAAAGATATGGGGAGATGAGGTTTAGCTCAAGGTAAACCAACTGATAGACAGGTTTCAAATAAATCTGAGGAGGGAGAGAAGTTTTGACTTAAGTGCCACAATAAACAGTGATAATCACCCAGGGCAGCCACTGTCTGCAAGGCTTTGTATGGAGGGGAAGCCGGGGAAAATAAAGGGTAATTGTAACTTGCAAATCTTGAAGCAGGTACTCTGGAAAACATCACCTGAGGGCTTGCAGAGTCACTGTTGAGCTGCAGATTCCCTTTCCTGTGGAAAGGAATGTAACAATTGGATTAAGGACTGCTAAACAGAAACCTACCATTTGTATAAAATCAGTTTACTTGAACCAAAGCTCCACAGATATATAGAATAGAATTTCATACTACTCTTGCTGGGATAGCCAACATGGTGCCGTCCAGATCTTGTGGACTACAACTCCCATTCGTATATCTCCTCCGAGAAGCTCAAGCTGGTAAACAAGATTCTCTCCTTCCCCATTTTATCCTGCAAACCACCCTGTAAACAGAGCTAGCTTCATGGATGAGTGGGGATTTCAACTTGGGTCTCCCTGGTCCTAATCTGACACTGTGACCAATTATTAGAGCACAATTTGAAGTATATTCAAATATACTTCAATCTGCAGGGGATCTGCAGGGAGAAAGAATAGGAAGTCCTGTTGTGTGAGTGTCGTTGTTGTTGTTTAGTTGTTTAGTCGTGTCCGACTCTTCGTGACCCCATGGACCAGAGAACGCCAGGCACTCCTGTCTTCCACTGCCTCCCGCAGTTTGGTCAAACTCATATCCAACCATCTCGTCCTCTGTCGTCCCCTTCTACTTGTGCCCTCCATCTTTCCCAACATCAGGGTATTTTCCAGGGAGTCTTCTCTTCTCATGAGGTGGCCAAAGTATTGGAGCCTCAGCTTCAGGATCTGTCCTTCCAGTGAGCACTCAGGGCTGATTTCCTTCAGAATGGAGAGGTTTGATCTTCTTGCAGTCCATGGGACTCTCAAGAGTCTCCTCCAGCACCATAATTCAAAAGCATCAATTCTTCAGCAATCAACCTTCTTTATGGTCCAGCTCTCACTTCCATACTTCACTACTGGGAAAACCATAGCTTTAACTATATGGACCTTTGTTGGCAAGGTGATGTCTCTGCTTTTTAAGATGCTGTCTAGGTTTGTCATTGCTTTTCTTGCCGTGGCGAAGGGAGAAGCTATGAGCTATGCCATGCAGGGCCACCCAAGATGGACAGGTCATAGTGGAGAGTTTTGACCAAACGTGATCCACCTGGAGCAGGAACCAGCAAGCCACTCCACTACCCCTATCAAGAAAACTCCATGGACAAAGACAACAGGCATATAAAAGTTGTGTGAGTGCAAGCCTTAAAACAAGAAGCATAAATTAGAATATATAAACTACAAGGGGGAAACACCTTTTGAAAGCAATATTTCTTCTCCCCTCAGTCCAAACTGGTTCTTGAGTAGTCCTGCAGTGGAGGTGGTTGGAAGAGGCAGAGGTCAACTCAGCTGGAGCTAGATTATAGGGTGTTTGTGATATCTGTGCCATGGGTATTTAGGAAGCAACATAGGAAGAAACTGCCTTAGGCTGTGCCCACTGCTTGGAATTCTTTAAGGGAAATAATGTGTTTTGAATGCACGAAGAAGAAGAAGAAGAAGAAGAAGAAGAAGAAGAAGAAGAAGAAGAAGAAGAAGAAGAGGAGGAGGAGGAGTTTGGATTTGATATCCCGCTTTATCACTACCCGAAGGAGTCTCAAAGCAGCTAACATTCTCCTTTCCCTTCCTCCCCCACAACAAACACTCTGTGAGGTGAGTGGGGCTGAGAGACTTCAGAGAAGTGTGACTGGCCCAAGGTCACCCAGCAGCTGCATGTGGAGGAGTGGAGACGCGAACCCGGTTCCCCAGATTACGAGACTACCGCTCTTAACCACTACACCACACTGGCTCTCAGTGAAGGTACTGTTGCGTGCAGACAGCCTTATACTGAAGCAAACCATTGGTCCATTTGTTCAGCATCGTCTATACCATCCCCTCCAACATTTCTCTGATGAAAATAGGGATGTCCCATGCCATAATAATAATTTTACTATTTATACCCCCACACATCTTACTGGGTTGCTCCAGCCACTCTGCGTGGCTTCCAATATATAAATAATAATTTAAAAAAAAACATTTTTTTAAAAAAAACACACATTTCCTATACAGGATTGCTTTCAGATGGCTCGGGGGGGGGGGTCAGATAACTCCATACCCTCCAACATTTCTCCAATGAAAACAGGGACATTCTAAGGAAAAGCAGGACATTCCAGGATCAAATCAGAAACAGGGGTGGCTTCTCTACATCAGGGACGTCCCTGGAAAACAGGGACACTTTGAGGGTCTATTATACTGGCTGAGTCCTCGCTGGTTGCTGCAGTCATCAAGTTTTGAAGATGCACGTGTGAACCAAGTGGTACAGGAGGGTCTCCCTTGTGTATGGATAACGAATAGACTTTAAAAACAAACACACTTTAGTTTTATTGAAAGGCTTAGATGCGACAACACATTCTGCATTTCTGCGTGAGGCACAAGATCAAAGGGAAAGATGCGATAGGCCTTACTTTCTCGGGGTTATTTTTATGGACACTTACAGAATCCTAGATTGGCAGGCAATAACTCCAGGTAATCGATTGCTCAGAATCTTAAAAGTGCAAATGCTGGCCTTCAAATAATTGTTCAATACAGGTGCATCCATTATGCCAGGCTTTATCCCCCTCAAATATTCAACCATCCAAGGTCTTAAAGTCGCAGGCTTTTGTTTTTTAAGAACATATATTCTGCATCCCATAATGCACTCAATCCTAATTGTTTTCATTAAAGATACCAGCCAATCCAAATGCATCCCAATTCATTAACCTTCTCACTTTAAGCTGATGAGGCCTTTAATTAACAGCAGCACCTTTGTAATTTTCCTATCACGGACAGACCTGTGCTATTAGTAAGTCACACCACAAAGTAACTGGAAGGAAAGAGGAAAGGTGGAAAACCTCCCTCACTATCTTATCTGGGGAAATTCCTTTTTGACCAATACCTAACTGAAGGAGCGTCTCTACTCCCATCGTTCTGCCCGGACACTGAGGTCCAACGCTAAGGGCCTCCTGGCAGTTCCCTCGCTGCGAGAAGCCAAGTTACAGGGAACCAGGCAGAGGGCCTTCTCAGTGGTGGCGCCCACCCTGTGGAACACCCGCCCACCAGATGTCAAAGAGAACAACAGCTACCAGACTTTTAGAAGACATCTGAAGGCAGCCCTGTTTAGGGAAGCTTTTAATGTATAACAGACCACTGTATTTTAATATTTTTTTGGAAGCTGCCCAGAGTGGCTGGGGAAAGCCAGCCAGATGGGTGGGGTATAAATAATAAATTGTTATTATTATTATTATTATTATTATTATTATTATTACTACTACTACTACTACTACTACTACTACTACTACTACTAACAACAGAGTGGCAGTCTGGTGCCTTAAGGATTCCAACTAGCTCTTTCAAGCAGATGTCCCTGGCAAAGTGGGAGAGGAATGAGCTTCTTGGAAGGGGTGGGGTGGGGTGGGGACAGGACTGACTTCCTTTTCTTCATAAACTGTGTAGTTTTTACACGTTTTTCAACTTTTCTTGAACTCATCAGTCAAGGTATTTTTTTTCTATTCTTGGAAGGAGTTTCCCACAGATTGAGCCAACAGTATTTTCTGTATATTGCCAATTAAAAATGCTAGAATCTTCACCTGCAGATGCCTCTGCGGTCATGTTTATAACAGGTACCTCCCTCACTGGAGAAGTCTAGCAAATTCCTAATCTCTAGTTGGTTGGTTGGTTGGTTAAGAGGAAAAAATGGTCCTACCTTTATGCGCAAAGGATCCCCATGAGGGTTCACTGTCCTGGCAAGACAATGCTCTCCTGCTCATTCTTAAAAGTGGGATTACCACTCTCCGTCCATATGGCTACCATTTCTTGTTGTTGTTTAGTCGTGTCTGACTCTTCGTGACCCCATGGACCAGAGCACGCCAGGCACTCCTGTCTTCCACTGCCTCCCGCAGTTTGGTCAAACTCATGCTGGTAGCTTCGAGAACACTGTCCAACCATCTCGTCCTCTGCCGTCCCCTTCTCCTTGTGCCCTCCATCTCTCCCAACATCAGGGTCTTTTCCAGGGAGTCTTCTCTTCTCATGAGGTGGCCAAAGTATTGGAGCCTCAGCTTCACGATCTGTCCTTCCAGTGAGCACTCAGGGCTGATTTCCTTCAGAATGGAGAGGTTTGATCTTCTTGCAGTCCATGGGACTCTCAAGAGTCTCCTCCAGCACCAGAATTCAAAAGCATCAATTCTTCAGCGATCAGCCTTCTTTATGGTCCAGCTCTCACTTCCATACATCACTACTGGGAAAACCATAGCTTTTACTATACGGACCTTTGTTGGCAAGGTGATGTCTCTGCTTTTTAAGATGCTGTATTGTACCACTGGGACGTGGGTAGCGCTGTGGGTTAAACCACAGAGCCTAGGACTTGCTGATCAGAAGGTCGGTGATTCGAATCCCCGTGACGGGGTGAGCTCCCATTGCTCGGTCTCTGCTCCTGCCCACCTAGCAGTTCGAAAGCACATCAAAGTGCAAGTAGATAAATAGGTACCGCTCCGGCGGGAAGGTAAACAGTGTTTCCGTCCGCTGCTCTGGTTCGCCAGAAACGGCTGGCCACATGACCCGGAAGCTGGACACCGGCTCCCTCGGCCAATAAAGCGAGATGAGCGCCGCAACCCCAGAGTCGGCCACGACTGGACCTAATGGTCAGGGGTCCCTTTACATTTTATACTACCACTATGATGCTCAGCCCTGTCCCCACCCACCCAGACAACACACAATTCTTGCCCATGTTCTGTGATGTCACACATCCACCCCTAACTCTTTGGTTTCCCTCAGACTGATCCGCAGCCCTGAGATTAAGAGTCACCTACTGAGCTATCACAGCAATCTTATACCCACTTACCTAGGGCTAAGCCCCTTGAACTCAGTTCCCAGCAGACATGCCTAGGATTGTGCCTCACACGTTTTTAACAGAAATGCAAATAGCGATAAGGAATCTGCGCAGGCACAGATGACAGATATTGCCCGGTTCAGCCTAATCCCTCCAGAGCTTCTCCTGAAGCGAATACTCTCAGGGACTGAATGAAGTTAAACACAATGGATCAAGTTGGAAGACCTCATCCTTGGTATGTCACTGGTGGTAACTCTGATAAAATGGGTTTGCATGACTTAAGCGCTCTGTGGCTGCGTGAAAATACGTTGTTGCTGTTTTTTTAAAAAAAGAAAACTAACCCTGCTTAACCACAAAGGCTGTATCTCAGAGTCCTGCAATTAAAAAAGGCCAAGGCTTTTTCTCTCTCCCTGCATTCAGCCCAGAAGCAAGTCAAATCCTGCTACATTAAAAATATATTGCGGCATGTCAATTGGGGCAGGCAAAAATAGAATTGTGTGGGTGGGAGTCTGCAATGATTTTGTATCACTATTTGGGTGAACATTCCTTGCAAAGGGATGTTAGCATTTACCCTAAACTTTTTTCTTTCTTTTTTTAAAGAATACTGCTAATGGATTCAGCTTGCCTAATATACCCATCTATATTTATTGAAGCTGCAATTCTGTACCTGGTTACCTGGCAGAAGATTGGGCTGTTTGCACCCTTCCTTTTAGAAAGACATCTCATAAACAGCCTCATGTGCCTCCTCTACGTGAGGTCTAGAGGGTGGCAATACGAGAACGGCGCCTTTTTTGAAGTGGCTCCCCATTTGTGGCCACCTTCATTATACAAAACTGTTCCTCCAGGCCTTTGGCTGACTAACATAATAATAATAATAATAATAATAATAATAATAATAATAATAATAATAATAATACATTTTTATTTATACCCCGCCCTTCCCGGTTCAGAAAACTGGGCTCAGGGTGGGTAACAACAAATTTAAAACACTTAATTGATGCAAAAAACCCCAGCATAAAATACAGTATAAAACGTGAATAACAATAAATTCAGAATTCAAAAATCAATTTAGGGACAAAATCCATCTAATAAACATTAGATGATCACCAGGGCTAGCTGGCTAAATGAGTCCTATTTGGGCCAGCGCGGAGACCAGGGGAGAATTAACTGTGGGATCCCAGAGTGGGTTATCTTCATAAAAAGGGGAGGGGGAAGGAAGGAAGGGGAATAAAAGATCAGGCTAAGTTCAGATTGAAAGCCAGGCGGAATAGTTCTGTCTTACAGGCCCTGCAGAAGGAAGTTAAATCCTGCAGGGCCCTGGTCTCATGGGGCAGAGCATTCCACCAGGTCGGAGCCATCACTGAGAAGGCCCTGGCCCTGGTGGAGGATAATCTGACTTCCTTAGGGCCCGGGACCTCTAAACTATTATTATTCATGGACCTTAAGGTCCTCTGAGGGGCACATCAGGAGAAGGAGTCCCGTAAATACGAGGGCCCTAAGCCACAAAGGGCATGTTAACATGTTATACCCCTTATAAATGTGTGTTTTTTTGGGGGGGTGGAGATGTGGGAAGGGAGGTTTATTGTTTTGTTTTGTTCTTGTTTAACTATGTATTTTATCTGGTGTTTTTATCTTGTATTTTTATGCTGTGAAGTGCCCTGAGATCTACAGATAAAAAGGTGGTTTGGAATTGCCCAAGAAAAATGTGAAATTATTTTTGTATGCCACAACTGCTGCTCGTATTTTGTTAGCTAAAAAGTGGAAAACCCAAGAATTACTAAAGATAGAAGAATGGCAGATGAAGATGAGGAATTTTTTGGAGCCAGCCGACCTAACCGGAAGAGTCCGTGACCAGAAGGAGGAGGAGTATCAGGAAGAGTGGATTAAATTTAATGATTACTTAGTTAAATATGTTAAGTTAAATTAACTGAAAACAGCTTGCAGATACTTAATTGGCTTAGGATTTTATTTCTGTTAAGTGATAAATTATTATGTTTAATTTCGTAATGTGAAGATCTAAGGATGTTAATGTTTAAGTTAAATTTTATAAGAACTGTGATTTGGAAAACCGTTAAAATGATATGCAATGAAATCTAACGAAGGGGAAGCGAGGAAGTCACTTAACAATGTTAATACGTGTAATTTTCAATAAGGCTATGATTTATGTTTGTTTGTCTTATGTGTTTGTTTATAATGTTGTGAAAACTAATTTAAAAAATTTGACAAATAAAATAAAAACAAAACAGCAGTTCTTAACCCCGCAGCACAACTGAGCCATGATGTTAAAACATTGTGGATCACTTGACGCTTCCCAGAGGTTACGTCCAGACATAACTTCCTTTCCCTGAAGACTCATGAAATAGACTCAAGTGTTTTCCAGAAACTCTGTTGCTGTTGTGGTGGAGAGTTTTAGTTGCTGAGGTTAAGTAGCTACTTACTTAAGCGTATATGATGTTTTGTTCTGGGGTGTGTGGGTGTGGGTGTGGGTGTTATAAATGTTGTTGTTCCAAGAGTTATTTCCCTGCCCTTCTTGCCAAGCCAAGAGGCTGAGACAGAAGTCAGATGCGAGTGCCTAACAACTGCAGTTCCTTAACCACACTCACATTGGAACCCACAGGCAAATTTTGCTTCCTTCCATACCCCAGAACCAGAATTTATCCAATGTTGGGCAGACCGTGAAAAGCCAAGCCATTAAAGTTTTTCAGATCTCCCAAGTAAGGTAAAGGAAAAGGGACTCCCTAAAACGTGACATCAGGTCAACAACCTTGACCTGAAACAGATTTTAATCGTGTGAGTGGATCGCAGTCCCCTGGAAGTTGGACGTCCCTGGAATATACTATTGTCATTTATGCTAGGTAAAGGTAAAGGGACCCCTGACCATTAGGTCCAGTCATGGAGACTCTGGGGTTGCGGCGCTCATCTCGCTTTATTGGCCGAGGGAGCCGGCATACAGCTTCTGGGTCATGTGGCCAGCATGACTAAGCCGCTTCTAGTGAACCAGAGCAGCGCATGGAAACGCGGTTTACCTTCCCACCGGAGCGGTACGTATTTATCTACTTGCACTTTGATGTGCTTTCGAACTGCTAGTTGGGCAGGAGCAGGAACCGAACAATGGGAGCTCACCCCGTCGCGGGGATTCGAACCGCTGACCTTCTGAATGGCAAGTTTTAAGCTCTGTGGTTTAACCCACAGTGCCGTACTATATCCTAAAAAACACCACGCCTACTCGTAAGCGCTCTGATTCATTGAAACGGGTTCCTTAATTCCGCTCTAGGAAATGTGGTTAGGACAGCAGCTTATGGGAAGGGTGAACTCAAACAGACTCAAATTTGGCCATTTGTCGTTTGCATCTTGCTGTAAACAGCAGAGGGGACCGTTGGCCTTCCTCCTTAAGGCTGCTCTTGATGGCAGCCCTTCCCCCGCCCTCCATAGAAGTGAATGGAGTGTAGGGGAGAGCCTTTCCCACCAATTCATTGTTATGGAATGAAAAGAAAGAGACTGTGTTATTATGGAGTCCCTGAAATCAGAGATGTGGGGCAGGGAGGGGGGGTACTGCTGTACCAGACCCAAAGCCAACAAAGGAAATCAGACTCTGAGCTCCACCCATCTTTAAAAAAAGTGAGTTTCTTGTCCCTGTGAATTAAAACTATAATGCAAATCTGAATCCTCTTTTTGTGAGAGGTGAAGGGAACCCAATCCACATACAGTATCCTGGGCCCAGAAAATCTTCCTGGCACCTTTTCCTCGAATTCAACTACCCTAGCCTGTACTACTTGCTTCAGATTAATTAAAGCTGTGTGCTATACACACTAACTGGGGAGTAAATTCCTGGGATTTCTTTCTGAGATAAAAGTGCTTACGTTTGCATTGAATATCACACTGGAGTTCATGAGACACCAGCTCCACCCTTTAATATGATGTCAACTTTCTTTTCTGAAGCTTTTTCTTTTTTTGGGGGGGGGAGTTTAACAGAACTTTCTTTAAACATTGAACTTTAGTGCATTTTAAAAGTTGTGTTATGAGAAGGGAAATGTCCCGGCCATAAAAAATGTGATTAAAAAAAGAATTCCCGTTGAAGCTGCACAATTCAGAGCATTTGAATTTAAATCTGTCCTGAAGCGACTAAACCGAACGAATGCCTGTGTATGCATTCAGTAGCAGCTGCTGTGGTGTATGAATAACATTTTTGCGCAAGTAAAACGCTCCGAAAACAAGTGCTAAGTATTGCCACTGAGTTTCATGGCTACTCAAGAGTAGGCAGTAAAGCTGTGTGCTATACACTGGCCTCTCCCTTAGATGGACATAGGTAAAGGTACTCCTGACCATTAGGTCCAGTCGTGACCGACTCTGGGGTTGCGGCACTCAGCTCGCTTTATTGGCCGAGGGAGCCGGCGTACAGCTTCCAGCACGCAGGTCATGTGGCCAGCATGACTAAGCCACTTCTGGTGAACCAGAGCAGCGCACGGAAACACTGTTTACCTTCCCACTGCAGTGGTACCTATTTATCTACTTGCACTTTGTGTTTTTGAACTGCTGGGTTGGCAGGAGCAGGGATTCGAACCGCCGACCTTTTGATCGGCAAGTCCGCTTCCCTAGATTGACATACACTGCCCTCAAAATAATTACTTGGACAGTTACAAGGAGACATAGCTGCTATGCAACTAAACCCCTTCAAATCTGTATACTCTGCAGATTTCTTGATAATTATCCTTTCTCCCTTTAAAAATCAAAGGGTGTACAATTATTATGTTTAACATCCTGGTCTTTAAAGCGCTTACATATAAAATAAGTCACATTCCTTTCACTAGGAGGGTTTAAATAAGACTCGTGGAATCGGGACGCAGTTTCAGACCACCTAGAGTCTGGGTTCCTATCTTACCTACTGGGGACGTTTGAGGAGGGACGCAGCAGTGGTGTTTTCGGGGAAAAAATCATTTCTGGGAAAGGAACGGGACAACATCAGGAACGCTGCACATCTGATGTGACCTCATCCGCTCTGATCTCGTCCTGGGCTCTCTTTGAACGCCCCCGCCCCGCCCCCCGCGCCGTCCATTCTTGCCTCAGAGAAAGTTTCTTTCAACTTTTCAGCAGAGGAATCCCATCGCCCGGGATCCGCCCACATTCCTCCCCGCCCCTGAGAGCCCTTTTATCTTCCCAGCCAATCGTAAGCAGAGCTGCGGAGACAACAGACCGCGCCATTGGCAGGGACTGGGATGGCGTGGCCCCGCCCACCGCTCGGTTTGTGAATGGGGAAGGGGCGGCGTTCCATGGAACGCTCGGGCATAAATGCGTCCTTTCCCTTTTCTGCCGCTCCCCCGCCTCCTCCTCATTTTGTAAGGCGAGTTCCATCGGCCGCTCCAGCCGCCGGAGAGACGGCTTGCATCTGCCAAGCGCGGGGGCGCCGGCGGGATCTGTTCGGCTGTCTCTTAAACCGGGGTGTCGAGAGCGTGCGAAGAAGCAGCCGAGTCAGCGCGGGGCGGAGGAACCACGCAGTAATTGGATTTTTTAAAAATTACTGAAAAGCCCCTGGAGTAAAATGCGCGGAGCAAGCGGGAGAAGCAATCGTAATCCGTTTAACTCTGAAGCCTAAAATCCCAGGAATTTATTTTTTTTTAAAGGAACGGAGAGCAAGCGAAATTGCCACGGAGGGACTTTCTCAAGGACTTGTTCTTCCACACCCGACGCCTCCGATGAAACTTTTTTATATATAAAAAGGAAGAAAACCCCTATGGACTGATTTCGCGCGGCGGGGGAAAAAAGACTGCAGCCCTTGCGGTTTCGTTGGGAACCAGGTACTTTTGGGACAAACCGAGGCGTGTGTTTTGAGTGTTGGAAAGACCCGTTCCGGAGGCGAGGCAAACGCGGAGAGGCTTCCCGGTCCTGGCTGCTCCGCAGACGGATCCCTGCACAGCCCTTTGGCGAGCGATCAACGGGAGAGCCGGCTGAGCGAGCGATCCGCCCCTCCCGCCTCCCCCACCCGAGAGCAGGCGGCTGCAAGAGCGAGCCGAGCAAGCCCCGCCGCCGCCTGACCCCTTTTGCAGCTCGCCCCGTTGAAGGAAAGTCGCGGAGGTCCGGCGGCTCTTGCCTTGGGAGCCCCGCGGCGCCGGGCTGCGCAGACCTCCCTGGTGCTCCGCGCTTCTCTCCCGGGTGCGCGCGTGTTCGGCTGCCCGCCGCTGCGCCGGATCATGGGCCGGGGAGCGGCGTCGTGCGGGAGGCGGGCGGCGCCCCTTCCTCCCGCGGGCCTGTGGGCCTTGGCGTGGTGCGCCCTGGTCTGGGGCTTCCCTCGGGGCGCCGGGGCGCAGCCTTACCAGGGCGAGAAGGGCATCTCGGTGCCGGACCACGGCTTCTGCCAGCCCATCTCCATCCCTCTGTGCACGGACATCGCCTACAACCAGACCATCTTGCCCAACCTGCTGGGCCACACGAGCCAGGAGGACGCGGGCCTGGAGGTGCACCAGTTCTACCCGCTGGTGAAAGTGCAGTGCTCGCCCGAGCTGCGCTTCTTCCTGTGCTCCATGTACGCGCCCGTCTGCACCGTCCTGGAGCGGGCCATCCCGCCTTGCCGCTCGCTCTGCGAGAGGGCGCGCCAGGGCTGCGAGGCCCTCATGAACAAGTTCGGCTTCCAGTGGCCCGAGCGCCTCCGCTGCGAGAACTTCCCCGTCCAGGGCGCCGACGAGATCTGCGTGGGCCAAAACACCTCGGACACCTCGGGGGGGACGGGCGGCGCCCCCGGGGGCGGCTACCCCCCCTCCGCCGCCTCCTCGCCCACTCCCCCTCTGCCCGACCCCCCGTCGCACCCTCTGCCCCCCTCCAGCTCCGCCTCCTCCTGCCCCCGCCAGCTCAAGGTGCCCCCTTACCTGGGCTACCGCTTCCTGGGCGAGAGGGACTGTGGCGCCCCCTGTGAGCCAGGCCTGCCCTACGGGCTGATGTACTTCAAAGAGGCGGAAGTCCGCTTTGCCCGCCTGCTGGTGGGCATCTGGTCCGTGCTATGTTGTGCCTCCACTCTCTTCACCGTGCTGACCTACCTGGTGGACATGCGGCGCTTCAGCTATCCGGAGAGACCCATCATCTTCCTCTCGGGGTGTTACTTCATGGTGGCCGTGGCGTACGTGGCCGGCTTCGTCCTAGAAGACAAGGTGGTGTGCGTGGAACGCTTCTCCGAGGACGGCTACCGCACGGTGGTGCAAGGCACCAAGAAGGAGGGCTGCACCATTCTCTTCATGATCCTCTACTTCTTCGGCATGGCTAGTTCCATCTGGTGGGTCATTCTCTCGCTCACGTGGTTCCTGGCGGCCGGGATGAAGTGGGGCCACGAAGCCATTGAGGCCAACTCCCAATACTTCCACTTGGCCGCCTGGGCTGTGCCGGCCATCAAGACCATCACCATCCTGGCCATGGGGCAGGTGGATGGAGATGTCCTCAGTGGGGTCTGCTACGTGGGCATCTACAGCGTGGACGCCCTGCGGGGCTTCGTCCTGGCTCCGCTCTTCGTCTACCTCTTCATCGGCACCTCCTTCCTGCTGGCCGGCTTTGTGTCGCTTTTCCGGATCAGGACCATCATGAAGCACGATGGCACCAAGACGGAGAAGCTGGAGAAGCTGATGGTGAGGATTGGGGTCTTCAGCGTCCTCTACACAGTGCCGGCCACCATTGTGCTGGCCTGCTACTTCTACGAACAGGCCTTCCGGGACACCTGGGAGAGGACCTGGCTTCTGCAGACCTGCAACAGCTACGACATCCCTTGCCCTGCAAACGTGGCCCCCATGAGCCCTGACTTCACGGTCTTTGTCATCAAGTACCTCATGACCATGGTTGTAGGCATCACCACCGGCTTCTGGATTTGGACGGGCAAGACCCTCCAGTCCTGGCGCCGCTTCTACCACAGACTCAGCACCGGGAGCAAAGGGGAGACGGCTGTATGAGCCTCTTCCGTCCCAGGCAGGCTGTCTCCCCAAAGCTGCTGCTCTCTTGCTTCTTGTGGAGAAGACTTGATTGTAGCAGGAAAGAGGGAACTGGTGAGACGCCTGCTGTTTTCCTTCAAACTCTGCCTCTTCTTCTTGCCACCAAAAAGATAAAGATGGTTGCTGGCTTGTTTCGCCTTGCAGGCTGGCCAAGTTGAAGAGTTGAAGATTAAGTGTCCTTCTTAAGACTGCTCCTCGGGACAGTAAATTTCTTAACCCTGTGAGAATTTCTTTACTTCCCTCCCCCCCCCCCCCTTTTTAAGTGCTGCAGTATCTGTTCAAAGGGAAATATTGGGATTGTGCCAGGGATAGAAGCTGGGGAGACAGCATAGGAAAGGGAAGAAAAGCAATATATTCCCCCCCCCAAAAAAAAATAAAAAAATTGGTCACATTTGTGGATTTATGTGCTGTCAGATTGGAAGTTCCTAACTCCCCCACCCCAAATCCAGAGTCCTGATTCACAGCCTTTGTCAACTGCATCCTGGCAGATTTTATTTTTCTCAGACAACACTGCAAATTGGAAGTCTTGCTCCCCGTACTTCTGTTTTGTGTGTCTTCTGTCTGCAAACTTCTTTAGGAATCTTCAGTTCCATCCTCTGCATGACTTACTCAGAATGCCATCCCTTTAATTTCAAGGCTCTTACTCCTAAGTAAGTATGTGTATAGGATTTTAGCGTCCTCTATAGACTTACTTGTGAGTAAGACCCCACTGGGTCTTCCTCCTGAGTAGACCCCTTTAGGATTTCCCTGTTAAGTTTCACTGACCTCTGTGAAACCTCTCCTGAGTTAATGCATGTTAAATAGGCTCTGCAGAAAACGTTTTCTCCTCTACTTCAGCTTTAAAAGATTTCCCCCCAAATGAATCCCTGCCTTGGCAGAAGGTATCTTGCTGGGGTGGGGGAGGAGAGGAGCTTTCTGTGCAGGATTCTGAAAAAAGAATTGACATGTTGATTTTCAGTAGAATGCGATTTACCCTCTTCCCTTTTGTTAGCGGAGACAAAAGAGAAACTAAAGTGTATTTCTCTGTGCCAAGGCATAAGCATGGGATCAGTTTTTTATGGGGAAACTTAACAAAGAATTTGTTGAGGTTCAGCCATGGAGCTCGCTGGCTCAGTCAGGTCCACATTCCTTTTATGAACACAAGAGGGAAGTTTCAGAAAGGTCTCCTGTTTAACTCAATCTGAGACTCACCCACTGTTTGTTTTTTAAAAAATGGGAGTTTTAATTTGGAACACTTGACAAAACAGGCCACATCAAAATACGCAAAGCAGGCGGTTATAATATCTCTTGGTCACAAGGCTGCAGTTTCCTCTGCTAATTACAGAGATCACCCTTAAATACTGAAAAAGGGGGAAAGACTTTGAAACCGACAACTGCAGCAGAAAGATATTTATCAGCCCAGACCTAAATCCCGTTCTCTGTTCACGTGGTTTTAAAAGCCCGTTGAAATCAGTGTTAGAGTTTCTTTTTTAAAAATCTAATTCTGTGCTGGGTTGTGGCCATTATTATGGAGAAATAGATTTTATCGGCAACGAGACTTTCAGTGCACTCCTGTCCATTTTTACGCTGGTATAAGTTCTGCTGGGTTCGCTGGGGCTTATTCTGTAGTGAATGTGTTCATTTTGTGTGCTTGACCACCACCCAGCAAAAAGTTGTCGTAAGGCCACAAACCTGTGCACACATAACCAGGAAAAAAAAGTTCCACACAGTGGTGCTTACTTAGGATCCGAGTGGCCTGTAATTAATCATCTCTAACTTGAGTCCCATTGATGGGGAATGATGACATGTCCCAAACAGCTAATTTTTTGGGTTGTACTGAAGCTGTTAAATGAATGGTAAACTGCAACTGCTGGTTTCTCTTCTTCCTAAACTGGTCAGTTCTTTATAAAAAAAAAGCATAATAAATACATGTTCAGAGTCTGCCTTGCTGTATTCTGTGAGTAAGGAATACTTCTGAGTAGACCAGTATAGGGTGGTGCTGTCAGTCTCTTTCCTTGAACCTTGTTAAATAGAAAGTCTTCTGAAATAAGAAGGGAAAGGGTGTTTTCAGCACAGCATCATCATATGTGAAATTCTCCAGATAGCCATTCATTGAAATAAATTAAGTTTTACTTCAGAAGCATTTCATGTTCCTTTCTGAAATGTTCCAGTGCTCTCAAGTCTCTTAAATTATGTTAAATTGACCTTTTCATACATAGATAAATTAAGGGGTTTTCTATTTTTTAGCTTTCTGTGAACCTAAGGGGTTTGAATTTATTTTTGCTTGAAAGACTAATTGGAGAACTGCAGGCTTTTAACAAGCTCTGCTTCCATTTCCCCTTCCTATGGCTGTAATAACTTTCTCCTTTATATGTATGAACGGAGATCCAAGTTTTTAAATAAATAGAAAGTATTGGAAAGGGAAAGTCGTCGGGGTGATGAGTGTGTGCAGGGCGTAGTGTTTGGGAATGAGGCAGCAAGAGAGAAAAAACCCCACCCCAGTAATTTTGCAGTATGTTTTGTCTCCCTGGTTCAGAGATCCTGGTTTGTTTTTTTAAGACAATAAGACCAGCTAAAAGTACAAGATGTATATTTTGTAAATCTGACATTTTGTAAGAATATATATATGTATTTATGTTTTTATTTACTTTTTTGTCTTCAAATGGTCTGTGTAAGACCCATTCATATGTGCAGAACACAAAAATAAATGGATTTTTAATACAATATAACTTTTTTTTACAGTTCTATCTTAATTCTCATATTCTTTTCCCTTCCTCATCTTTTTATTATTGGGTGTCTTAAATGCTTAATGGATGTGGCCTCAAACTATGCTTCATTCTGCTAAGCATCATTCTTGCAGTTCAGTGCTGTGGCAATTGTTCCATCAGCTTAAGCTTTTTGGCTTGCCACATAATATTATTCCCCCCTCGTCTCCCCGGATGCTATTCTGGTGGTTCTAAACTCTCCCAGAGCCAATTTTGGGTGGCTTGCAAGGAAATAGGGGAAACTTCTTGCATTAGCAAAAGCTCTTGTGTGGGTTTATGCCATTTGTATTTATTTTAAAAATACGACTAGATTGGGTCAGGTTGCACAATCCGGGATATTCAGGCCTGAGACTAAACTCAAATTATTTTGAAGAGGGCCGGCTTCCAATAGGGTAGGTTAGAGCTAGCAGTCCTAGACTGCTTACTGGTAATCTTATCTCTCTGAAGTCATAGAGGAATTCCTACCAAATCAGCATGCTGAGGACTTTGTTGTCATCTTTCAATTGATATATTTAGTAGTGGAATGGGGATCTTATGGCCCTCTGGGTGGTTTGGACTCCAGTTCCCATCAGCCCCAGGCAGCATGGCAGCAGCAATAATAATAATGATAATAATTTATACCCCAGCCACTCTGGGCAGCTCCCAGCAAAATACAGTTGTACCTTGGATCTCGAACGCCTTGCGAGTCAAACGTTTTTGCCACAAACCCGGAAGTGAGTGTTCCAGTTTGCGAACGTTCTTTGGAACCCGAACGCCCAACGTGGCTTCCGATTGGCTGCAGGAACTTTCTTCAGCCAATTGGAAGCCATGCCTTGGTTCCCGGACATTTTGGAAGTCGGACGGCCTTCCGGAATGGATTCCGTTTGCCTTCTGAGGTACGACTGTATTCAAACAATAAAACCTCAAAAGTTAAAAACTTCCCTAAACAGTGGCCACAAATTATGGAAGTTGTAGTGCAGCAACATTTTGGAGAGCCACAGTTTCACATTTCAAGCCCACCTTTCCTCTAGAGAGCACTTTAGCTCAGTTGTTAGAGCATGGGACTGTGGGTTCAAGCCTCTCATTGGGCAAAAGATTCCTTCAATGCAGGGGATTGGACTAGAACTAGATGATCCTCCTGGTCCCGTCCAACTCTAAATTCTATGAAAGCGGCAGCTAGACCGGTGACTGGGAGTGGCCGCCGGGACCACATAACACCGGTTCTGAGAGATCTGCATTGGCTCCCAGGGCACACTTCAAAGTGTTGGTGCTGACCTTTAAAGCCCTAAACGGCCTCGGTCCTGTATACCTGAAGGAGCGTCTCCACCCCCATCGTTCAGCCCGGACACTGAAATCCAGCGCCGAGGGCCTTTTGGCGGTTCCCTCATTGCGAGAATTGAGGTTACAGGGGACCAGACAGAGGGCCTTCTCGGTGGTGGCGCCCACCCTGTGGAACACCCTCCCTTCAGATGTGAAGGAAATAAGTAGCTATCCTATCTTTAAAAGACATCTGAAGGCAGCCCTGTTTAGGGAAGTTTTTAATATTTAACGCTGTATTGTTTTTAATACTTGATTGGGAGCCACCCAGAGTGGCTGGGGAGATTCAGCCAGATGGGCGGGGTATAAATAATTTTTTATTATTATTATTATTATTATTATTATTATTATTATTATTATTATTAATTAAGCAACTCCGTGAAGCAGGTAATGTTGAGAGTGACCAACCCAGGGCATCGTGGCTGAATGGGGACTTCTTTCCGTCCTAGCTGAGGTCACAAAATGCCTTGCAGAACTTAAAATCGATGGTTTTCCCAACAGTATACCTCCATTTAATCCTTTCTGTATTGATTTGCAGAATTTATATGCTTTCCCGTAACATAAAGGTCTCCAGGTGGCTTACAATAAGTAAGAAAAGAATTTAAGTTCAAAATAAGATTCAAAACGAAAGCAACTTAACTGTAACAAAAGCAAAACTCGCTGCACCTAAACAAAAACACATTTAAAGACTATAACCATATTGTCTGCCATTGGAAACCTGCAAGTTGCAAAGCATTTTGGGACTCACTGTTTGTGACATGCTCACCCATTGGGCATTACTTTCACAATCTGACACTTAGGGCTAAATTAAGCAAACTGGTATAATGTAAGACTGTTGGGCTAGGAACCAACACAGACCTAGGCTCAAAATCCCATTCAGGCCTGAATAATAATAATAATAATAATAATAATAATAATAATAATAATATCTTTATTGTCATTGCCCCCTTCGGGGACAACGAAATTACTTGACTGCTCCATAAAAACACTAATTAAATAATACAGTATAATACAGCAAGGGAGATTAGATGACTTTCAAAGTCCAGGCTTCCCATTCAGGACCGAGATCGCTCTGGAGAAGAAGCTGTTCTTAAGACGGCTCATTCTTGTCTTCATCGTCCTGTATCTCCATCTTGACGGCAGGAGCTCGAAGAGACAGTGACCAGGATGCGATGGATCTTTTACTATGTCCAGTGCCTTCCTATGGCACCTTGTGGCATAAATCTGCTCTAAGGTGCAGAGTGGGCAGCCAACAATGCTCTCTGCTCTCTGAACTGATCCATTCTTAGCCTATAACCTACCTCTCACGGTTGTTGTGGATCACACAGGGGATTGGAGAACAACCATGTATGCTGCCTTGAGTTTACTGAAGAAAATCTGGGGTATGAAAGGAAAGCCAACACTTCTCTACAGATTAGATGCTGGTCAAGTCTTTCAGTTACCCATCACTTGTAAATGAAGTAATTCTCTACAAAAAAGAGGATATTGCTGTCTCAACATTTGTTCCTTCTTTGCTCAATGCACGATCAATTTTTTCCTTTTCCTGTAAAGGCTGTAAAAACTTGACCACTTCCTAAATTTTGTCCCAGGTATGTTGGCGTATAGAGAGAGGAGCTTTCTCAATAGTGAAAACGGGGGTGGAGGGTGGGAACAAGCAATTGTCACGTTTGACAGTATTTGGTTCAGAAAGGTGTTTTTCCCCCAAGCCATTGTCTGTTTTTCTCTAGGTTTGCTTCAGTTCTATTAGGCAGAAGAACCTGAAGCATGAATTCGCACTGAGAGCAATGGGGCATCATCACTCGGGTATCCTATAGGCTGCAGATAAGTGACCAGGACTGCAAACAGTGGGATTTACTCCCAAGTAGGTATGTAAAGGGACGCGGGTGGCGCTGTGGGTTAAACCACAGAGCCTAGGACTTGCTGATCAGAAGGTCGGCGGTTCGAATCCCCATGACGGGGTGAGCTCCCGTTGCTCGGTCCCTGCTCCTGCCCACCTAGCAGTTCGAAAGCACACCAGTGCAAGTAGATAAATAGGTACCACTCTGGTGGGAAGGTAAACAGCATTTCCGTGCGCTGCTCTGGTTCACCAGAAGCGGCTTAGTCATGCTGGCCACACGACCGGCTGTACGCCGGCTCCCTCAGCCAATAAAGCGAGATGAGCGCCGCAACCCCAGAGTCGGTCACGACTGGACCTAATGGTCAGGGGTCCCTTTACCCTTTAGGTATGTAAAGGGTTATGCTGTTAATCCCAATGAACTCATTTTATCACCTTTATCCAAGCTGACATTTCAAATCACTATTTTGCTTGATAATAAGAGGACCTGTGCTTAACGTCCTATAAAAACATTGCTCCCAGAATTCTTGACATCAAATGCCATTTTGCTGCAATAAAGACAGTTTTAGACACTCGGCCACTTTTCACAAGGCAAGGATAAGTTTTATTGCTCAGTATATTTCAAAAATGTATGTTTCAGATCAGCTCCAGAATTTATTTTAGAAACTTGATGTTCAGCTGCTGTTGCGGATTGGTCATTCCAGTGCATATTTTTATAAGCAAGGGAACAGTAATATTAAATACTGGCAGTGAATCCAAGTAGATAAATGACATTTTCCAGCCTTCTCCTTCCCTAAGGTATCTGTCTCGCTATCTCACATTCATATTAGGGGTGTGTGTACCAGCCGCAAGATTCGACTTGTATCTGTAACTTTGGGAAGCAGCCTGATCTGTTTCAGAGCTGCTTTGTGTCTTTCCAATTCGACTCCATGTTCAAGACGGAATTATCTCTGTTAAAAACAACGCTCTGTTTCACCACCAGCACCCCATTCACTATGATGTTGTTGTTGTTGTTCAGTCGTTTAGTCGTGTCCGACTCTTCATGACCCCATGGACCAGAGAACGCCAGGCACTCCTGTCTTCCACTGCCTCCCGCAGTTTGGTCAACTCATGCTGGTAACTTCGAGAACACTGTCCAACCACCTCGTCCTCTGCCGTCCCCTTCTCCTTGTGCCCTCCATCTTTCCCAACATCAGGGTCTTTTCCAGGGAGTCTTCTCTTCTCATGAGGTGGCAAAAGTATTGGAGCCTCAGCTTCACGATCTGTCCTTCCAGTGAGCACTCAGGGCTGATTTCCTTCAGAATGGATAGGTTTGATCTTCTTGCAGTCCATGGGACTCTCAAGAGTCTCCTCCAGCACCATAATTCAAAAGCATCAATTCTTTGGCGATCAGCCTTCTTTATGGTCCAGCTCTCACTTCCATACATCACTACTGGGAAAACCATGGCTTTAACTATACGGACCTTTGTTGGCAAGGTGATGTCTCTGCTTTTTAAGATGCTGTCTAGGTTTGTCATTGCTTTTCTCCCAAGAAGCAGGCGTGTTTTAATTTCATGACTGCTGTCACCATCTGCAGTGATCATGGAGCCCAAGAAAGTAAAATCTCTCACTGCCTCCATTTCTTCCCCTTCTATTTGCCAGGAGGTGATGGGACCAGTGGCCATGATCTTCGTTTTTTGATGGGGAATCAAACCTTTTTGCTTTTCATCGAAGTGAATGTTGTAGGACTCCCACTATTCCCAGTCAACATGGCCACTGGTCAAGGATGTGAGGAGTTGGTCATCCAGCATCACCTGACAGGCACCACATTGATTACCCCTAGTGCAGAGTGTGTTAGGTTGTGTTTTGGGGGGGGGGTTAAGGTGGGAATATTTGTGCATTTATTTAGATCTGCACCCCACCTTCCAACCGCATTACCAGGACAGCTTGCAATGAACACTTTAAAAACACTTTAATATCCCTAATATGTTGAGCTATGGTCAGGAACTCCATGAAAGCAGCATCCAAATAAAGCAGATGAACAAAAGTTCAAAAGTCCGCACAAATAAAAAGGTCTTTGCTGGTGCCACACAAGCAGTGGAGGGCCTTCTCGGCAGTGGCACCCTCCCTGTGGAATGTCCTCCCATCAGATGTCAAGGAGATAAAGAACTACACAACTTTTAGAGGACATCTGAAGGCAGCCCTGTATCAGAAAGTTTTAATGTTTGACATTTTATTATTTTTTATGTTCTGCTAGAAGCCGCCCAGAGAAGATGGGTGTGGCATTATTATTATTATTATTAATTATTATTATTATTATTATTAATTATTTTGTCTCTAGAAGAGGACTGTTCCAAAGCCGGGAGGCCATCACTGTGATGGCCCTTTTCACCAAACCAACCACAGCACATTTGTGGCAGAGAAACTGGCCGGAGGGTAATGCCATGAGCTTTTTTTGTTTCGTTTTGTTTAAAATCCACCGAGCTCATGTCTCTTGCATCAGTGTAAGCCAGTGTTGTCACGCTGGGTGTACGTGTGTGTGTGGCTTTTAAAGGAAACTCTTGCTCTGTGGACACGCAGCTTTGCCGTGCGTAGAGAAAATTGGGGGTGGGAAACTGTGGCAATAGTACGGCTTGAACCCTACGCAACCGTATGCGCATAAATTCTGATTTCAAGGAGGTCAGCCTAAGCGTACAGGAATGGGCTGTGCTGCTGCAATGACTAGGAGCAATTGTACGGAATAATCATAGAATTGTAGAGTTGGAGGGAACCCCAGTCATCATCTAGTCCAACCCCTTGAAATGCAGGAATACTGTAAGCCGCTTCCTATATGGGGATCGAACCTGCAGCCTTGGCACCATGCTCGAACCAATGCCCTGTTGAACTCGTTGGGACTCCTATGTCTATGTATAAGATTTGGTAGCACTTTTTTTATTAAGCACACTGCTTCTGTGGGAGGGCAAATTGTAGTCCGGATTATGGATTCCGTTGCACAGGAATCGGTCCCTCGTGGCTCCACAGCCTGACTTTGATGCGGTGAAGGTCCTGTGTGAGTTTCTGGAGGCGGTTGGAGGATGGATGGCGGCTAACAGATTGAGGTTGAATCCTGACAAGACAGAAGTACTGTTTTGGGGGGATAGGAGGTGGGCAGGTGTGGAGGACTCCCTGGTCCTGAATGGGGTAACTGTGCCCCTGAAGGACCAGGTGCGCAGCCTGGGAGTCATTTTGGACTCACAGCTGTCCATGGAGGCGCAGGTCAATTCTGTGTCCCGGGCAGCTGTCTACCAGCTCCATCTGGTATGCAGGCTGAGACCCTCCCTGCCCGCGGACTGTCTCACCAGAGTGGTGCATGCTCTAGTTATCTCTCGCTTGGACTACTGCAATGCGCTCAGTGTGGGGCTACCTTTGAAGGTGACCCGGAAACTACAACTAATCCAGAATGTGGCAGCTAGACTGGTGACTGGGAGCGGCTGCCAAGACCATATAACACCGGTTTTGAAAGACCTACACTGGCTCCCAGTACGTTTCCGAGCACAATTCAAAGTGTTTGTGCTCACCTTTAAAGCCCTAAATGGCCTCAGTCCAGTATACCTGAAGGAGCATCTCCACCTCCATCGTTCTGCCCGGACACTGAGGTCCAGCTCCGAGGGCCTTCTGGCGGTTCCCTCGCTACGAGAAGCCAAGTTACAGGGAACCAGGCAGAGGGCCTTCTCAGTAGTGGCACCCGCCCTGTGGAACGCCCTCCCACCAGATGTCAAAGAGAAGAATAACTACCAAACTTTTAGAAGACATCTGAAGGCAGCCCTGTTTAGGGAAGCTTTTAATGTTTAATAGGTTATTGTATTTTAGTGTTCTGTTGGAAGCCGCCCAGAGTGGCTGGAGAAGCCCAGCCAGATGGGTGGGGTAAATAAAAAATTATTATTATTATCATTATTATTATTAGGCCTTCCCCAAACAACCAGATTTTTTTGCCAATTTCAGTAAGCACTGAGAAATAATATAATAATTTATACCCCGCCCATCTGGCTGGGTTTTTCTGAAATCCACTCTCTCCACAGTAATTCTGACATCGTCTCTCAAAACACAAATCTAGGGCAAAAATTCACCCCTCCCCGCCACAGTTTAAACCATACCAGAAAGCTGGTTTTTATATATTTAAATGCAGAAACACAGATGAAATAGTCGGGGCTTACGAGGCTGACTTCTGACAAGTGTGAACCGACTCGTCTTGGTGTTGGGAAACTCTGACTTGCAACGGCTTGTTCAGCCTGGTTGCCAAGCCCATGTCACAACTCGGTTTGAATATAGGTAGGTTTTTATTTGGTGTTAAGCGTTGCATGAAAACAAAAACAAATACTGGGATCGTAGCAAACATACAGATGTGAAGACCGGGGGTGGGGTGGTGGGACAGAAAAATTAGGTTGGTTTTAACATCCCTAAACAAATGTACACTAACGTGTCACAGTATGGCTTGGCGAGATCAATCTTGTTTTAGTGTGAGTTTTACATATAGACAATAGGTTTGAGCTGTGCCGGATTTACGTATTAGCTAAGCAAGCTATAGCTTAGGGCCCCACTCTCTTGGGGGCCCCCCAAAAAATAAAGGAAAAAAACCTGGATGTACATTTCCAAAATAGAAGATAAAAAACAAACAAAATAAAAGCTACATACAGCAGCAGTGTATTGTGTTGTGTAGGCTCCTATGGTGTAAGTCATGGGCGCCGCCTGCTTGCCTGCTCCCTAAAATATCACTGGTTTGCTCATTTCTGTATATAGGGTGCCTACATTCTGCATGGACTGGTTGCATGGGAACATGTGCAAATGGCTTTAGATACCTGTTAGGTCCATAAACTACCATATGGCATATATTCAGCACAAAAAACAGTGGTGATTTGTTGTTGACAAAGGACAGCTGGGCATATAAAGGGCCCCATTACCTTCAGTAGCTGAGGGCCTCATCAAACCTAAATCCAGTCTTGGGTTTGAGCAGAACTTACTTTGCAGAATCTTCAGGATTTCAACCTGCTATTGTTGTGCATCTGCTAAACAACAAGCCTGCAAGTAGACAAGGTGGTCGTGTTCCTTTTTTGGACGGGTTTATGATGGTAAATGGGATGTGGGTGGCGCTGTGGGTTAAACCACAGAGCCTAGGACTTGCCGATCAGAAGTTTGGCGGTTCGAATCCCCACGATGGGGTGAGCTCCCATTGCTCGGTCCCTGCTCCTGCCAACCTAGCAGTTCGAAAGCATGTCAAAGTGCAAGTAGATAAATAGGTACCACTCTGGTGGGAAGGTAAACAGCATTTCCGTTGCGCTGCTCTGGCTCGCCAGAAGCGGCTTAGTCATGCTGGCCACATGACCCGGAAGCTGTACGCCGGCTCCCTTGGCCAATAAAGCAAGATGCAACCCCAGAGTCAACCACGACTGGATCTAACGGTCAGGGGTCCCTTTACCTTTACCTTTTATGATGGTAAAAAAGGGGGCGTTCAAGCTTCGGGACCACACAGAATCATTCATCAGGCCTATTTTTGCAAAGCAAAGTGCCTTATCGAAAAGCATCAACCCTCCCACCGCAACTGGCAATGGCACAATTACAGAAACATTTTGATTTTAATTGCATGATATATTACTCGAACCACTCAGGTTCACAAGCTTTAGTAGTGACTCAGGATTGCCAGTAATTGAGTTGAAAAGGAGCTGGACTTGGAGACACACCAGGGTATTTCGGAAGCTCTGTTCGTTTTCGTAAAACGTACACAGAAATTCTTAGAAAAAGATGCAAGACTGGGGCACACTCACCGAACTACGATTCTCTCCTTGTTGTGCTATCCAAATGTCATTGAGCCCAGACAAGGGACAATTAACTTCTAGTCATCCTTCAAGGAATTTAAAGCAGCGTCTTGCCAGCAGCCAAGCATGTCACTTGTACGAAGGTCAGAAAAGTTCATGCCTGCTGGGCCATGGTGCTGGGAACAATCTGGCAGCCAGCAGTGGAATGCCATCATCACTTTAATGCCCTCTCATGGGAGAACAGGAAACGGCCATATCCCAAGACAGACCACGGGATTCATCTCACTCAGTATTGTCAGCACTGACAAAGCACATCTTCAGGCAAGGACCCTTTTCCTACTGGGAGATGACGGGGACTAAAACCTGGGACCTTTAGCAGGCAAAGACGGTGCCTTACCACTGAGATTGCCTTTCCTTTTTTTACAGACAAGTTGGAATAAGGGAACACAAAAATTAACTACATCAGCCAGCATTCCATAAACCGAACCCTCTTGCCTCCCAGCGGTGGTCAACTGAATATTATACAGTGGTACCTTGGTTCTCCTGGCAAATAGAAGGGGGGGAAATGGAGGCAGTGAGAGATTTTACTTTCTTGGGCTCCATGATCACTGCAGATGGTGACTGCAGTCACGAAATTAAAAGACCCCTGCTTCTTCGGAGAAAAGCGATGACAAACCTAGACAGCATCTTAAAAAGCAGAGACATCACCTTGCCAACAAAGGTCAGTATAGTTAAAGCCATGGTTTTCCCAGTAGTGATGTATGGAAGTGAGAGCTGGACCATAAAGAAGGCTAATCGCCAAAGAATTGGTGCTTTTGAATTATTGGTGCTGGAGGAGACTCTTGAGAGTCCCATGGACTGCAAGAAGAGCAAACCTCTCCATTCTGAAGGAAATCAGCCCTGAGTGCTCACTGGAAGGACAGATTGTGAAGCTGAGGCTCCAATACTTTGGCCACCTCATGAGAAGAGAAGACTCCCTGGAAAAGACCCTGATGTTGGGAAAGATGGAGGGCACAAGGAGAAGGGGACGACAGAGGACAAGATGGTTGGACAGTGTTCTTGAACCTACGAACGTAAGTTTGACCAAACTATGGGAGGCAGTGGAAGACAGGAGTGCCTGGCATGCTCTGGTCCATGGGGTCACGAAGAGTCGGACACGACTAAACGACTAAACAACAACAAAAACCTTGGTTGTCAAACGTCTTGGGACTCAAGCAACTTGGAACTCAAACACTGCAAACCTGGAAGTAAGTGTTCCGGTTTGCGAACCTTTTCGGAAGCCGAACGTGCTCCATTTTGAGTGTTACGCTTCCGATTTGAGTGCCACACTTTCGATTGGAGCGTTACGCTGAGATCTGCCTGTTTTTGCTATTTATTTTGCATTTTTGCTTTTGCAGCTCTTTTGTGACTGTGTGGAACCCAGTTCAGCTACTGATTGATTGTGTGGCTGCAGTACATTGTTTATCGCTTTCATTTTATGGATCAGTGGTCTCGTTAGATAGTAAATTTCATGTTAAATGGCAGCTTTAGGGATTGTTTTTAAAAGTCTGGAACGGATCAATCCATTTTGCATTACTTTCTATGGGAAAGCGCGCCTTGGTTTTGGAACGCTTTGGTTTTGGAACGAACTTCCGGAATGGATTAAGTTTGAGAACCAAGGTACCACTGTACATATATACAGTGCTTTTTTCCTGGGGGGACGCAGGGGTACGCATACCCCTAAACATTTTGTGAATCTAAATTTGGCGTCATTGAGGGGCAATATTTCATAATACTTTCATAATTTAATTGAGGGCAGTATTTCCTCATAAGGAGGAAGATGAGAGTGCCCCTCAACATTTTTTTTTTTAAGAAAACAAAAGCACTGCATATATAGATCCTATAGATTGCAGATTCTCCAAGTGTCCATATTTTCCAGGGAGAGTCCTGGATTTACAGAAGCCGTCCCAGATTCTGATTTGATCCCGGAATGCCCCGCTTTTCCTTAGGACACCCCTGTTTTCATCAGAGATGCTGGAGGGCATGAAAGGATGTCCCTATTTTCATTGGAGAAATGTTGGACGATATGCAGTTATCCGACCCACCAAGCTATCTGAAGACAGCTCTGTATAGGGAGGGTTTAAAAATGTTTTATTATGTTTTTATATATCTTGGAAGCTGCCCAGAGCGGCTGGGGCAACCCAGTGAGATAGTACAGTGGTACCTTGGGTTAAGTACTTAATTCGTTCCGGAGGTCCGTTCTTAACTTGAAACTGTTCTTAACCTGAAGCACCACTTTAGCTAATGGGGCCTCCTGCTGCTGCCGCGCCACCGGAGCACGATTCCTGTTCTTATCCTGAAGCAAAGTTCTTAACCTGAAGCACTATTTCTGGGTTAGCGGAGTGTGTAACCTGAAGCGTATGTAATCCGAGGTACCACTGTAAAATTATTATTATTATGGAAAAAATGTCCCAGTTTTCGTCGGAGCTATTTTGGAGGGTATGGGGTTGTGCAGCCCAGCTTTAAAGCGTTCCACAAGCTCACAACCGTTCTGGTTCCAATTCTTTCCTCATTTGTTTTTGTGTTTTTACATCTACCTGGCAGTGGGCAAACGTTCATGCGAGGAGCCAAGCTGCCAGTCTCCAGATTGTCTCTGTGGAAGTTCAAAGGCTTTTTCCTTTCCTTTTTTTTCACTTGGGGAAGCTTGCCATGAAAGCATCTACTTAACACATATTTTTGCTCTGAGGTTATCCTCTGCCTATATTCAAATCTGCGAGGATGAGGCCAAGAAACTCAAAGCTGGTGACCTATCTTCATAATAAAGCAAATATGACTGGGTTGTCCGCCGTAAAAATGTGCACATTCTCGTTTGAAGTTTACGCCACCCACACTTCTCTCGGCTTCTAACTGTCAATAGTTCCCCCCTTCCTTTCCTTTCTTTTCCCCCCCCCATACACATCAAAGTGTGTTCCTGGCCCAAAATCATCTTGTTTTTAAGAGAGTCTGAACTGGAGACAGTAAAATTGAACGGCTTCCCAAATGTTTGTCTAAACTCTGAACCAGATCAAGTGTCTATCCGTGGAGCCTTTCCAAGAATTCCTTGCACACCCTCCCTAACCCACAGCCGTCACAAGGAGAGCAGTAGCCAAAATTCCAGCATTGGTAAAAGAGGAAAGGGGTGAGTAGGTGGGAAAATCAATATCATAACCAGAAACACTCGCTTAAAATGCAGCTTGCTGCTAATTAAACATGGGTGCTCATCAGCACGGTTCCCTTGCATCTTGCTCTGCTTCTGAGATCTTTGCGTGTCGAGGTCCCCAATAATTCACACATCACACATCAATTTTGGTTTGGGTTTTTGGCACGATTTTGGCCACAACTTTATTTAAATACACACCAGTGCGTGGTTGCTTAGGCTTTTGGTTCCGCCTATCTGCCCTTGCCCAGGGACAGAACTGACTTCCGGATTCCAGCGGAAGCCAGTGAGGGAAACAATTTTGGGGAGAAAATGAAGCTGGGCCTCAGTCCCTCACTTCTCACCCTCATGCTCCTGGTGGCCCAAGTCCGATGCCAGGGACAAGGACGAAACAAATGGCAAGCCCCTGGATTCCTTTAACGGAATTCTCTTTCCGCACCACCATTGGAGGGGTAGGCACTTACCCCTCCACCAAACATTTGAACCAATGCCTAACCGCCAACCTTACAAGTTGTGACGATTTGCTACGCAGTAGGCAAAACCAAATGGCAACAGCCAATCAGCCAAATGGACAAATTCCTACCAGGCCCCTGCCTCAAAGCAGACGACCCCATGACAGGCATAGCAAGGTCAAGCGAACAACCCCCCCAATACAGGGAGGATGGGCGGGTGATACGCTGCAAGCAGCCCAGAGGACGCCCAAAGTTGGGCGTCCAATATTTAAAACCTCTGACCCCTCCTTCAAAATTGGCAACAAGCAGTTCTCCCCAGTGACCCGATTAACCCATTCACTGCCTGGCTCACTCCGCGAATCCGCCCAGCAACACTGGGGTGGCTTGTATCCTCCACCGCAACACGCGCTCTCTGCTAGGGAGAACACGTTTTTATGAGCATGCTATTTTCCTTGGAATTTTTCATATTCTCGAAAAAGAAATAAGTGTAAAGCTGTGTGTGTGTGTGTGGTTTTTTTAAGGAGGGAGAAATGTATGTGCGTGCGCCCATATGCAAGTTCAAAGCCAGCTTTGATTACCAGAAGCAAAAGTCAGATTTCAGAAAGGCGAGCCCTCCTAAACGAAAGGATAGGTTGTTGTTTTTTAACGTAATCCGTGATGAAAAGAGATTTTTCAAAATTCTTTTTTTTTAAAGGCCTGGTAATGCTATCCTTCTTTCTTTGTAAACGTAGAAGTTTCAGGCAGCATTTCCTGTTCTTGTTTTATGAGCTGCGCATAGCAGCAGAACTGGCAGCCAGTAAAAGGGATGTCATTTGACACCCTTCGACATGTACACATAGCAGTCTGGAACTGAGAGGCATTTATGTGGGTGGATGAGGGGGGGGGAGAGACCCACTTTAGAGCACGTTTTGGGTTTTTTTGTGTTCATGTTGCTTCTCATTTTAACATCCACCCAGAATTTCCCCCTAAGGTTAGTAAAAGGAAATGTACCCCTCCGTTCTCATAAAGCGAATATATTCAGACGCAGAGGACAGAAATGCAAACTTAATCAGGACTCTGAAGGGGGCGAGGCAGTTTGGGATCCAACAATTACCGTATTTTTTGCTCTATAAGACTCACTTTTTCCCTCCTAAAAAGTAAGGGGAAATGTGTGTGCATCTTATGGAGCGAATGCAGGCTGCGCATCTATCACAGAAGCCAGAACATTAAAAGGGATTGCTGCTTTCACTGCGCAGCGATCCCTCTTGCTGTTCTGGCTTCACAGATTCAGAATATTTTTTTTCTTGTTTTCCTCCTCCAAAAACTAGGTGCGTCTTGTGGTCTGGTGCGTCTTATAGAGCGAAAAATACGGTTCTTTCCCATCTCTGCGAGGATAATTCCTGGACCTGAATTCATTTCAGGAGGACCAAAGTCCAGATGAAGGAGGAAACCCGTTTACCCAGCAAGTCCTTTGAATGGATGCATTTAATATCCGCCAAAAGCTATTGTAACCCATGTGTCTCCTTGGAAGCCCTCATGTTTGAACCTCGTGTGTGCATGTAGCTGAAATATGCTCGGAGTCGAGAGTGGATTTCATGCTCTTTATTCAGCTCATAGTGGTGAGGAGGAATGGAAGTTCCCCCACAATACCTGCTTTATATACATTATTTACACAATGGGCCCCACATGACTGGCTAATTCCGGGATTATCCTGTAGGCCAATCAGGTTGTGGATTCACTTCCACCTGGAGCTGGATTGGGTGGCTCCTGCAGACCAATCATACTGCTTCATTGTTCTAGGACCAATCAGACTGCTGCATTCTGAATCCTATTGTTCTGGGTCCAATCAGACTGCTGCATTTTGGATCCTATTCTAGGACCAATTAGACTGCTGCATTTTGGATCCTATTCAAGTCAGTACATAACAGTAGCTCTTTAAACATCCATCCTAGAGAGGAGCAGGAATCTTTGCTAAAGATAAACTGGGAGGTATCACTTAATGGGCCCGATCAGTACATAACTCAAGAAATGTAGATCTAAACTAAGCTAAAGAAAGATCTTCTTTCCTTGCAAGAAAAGAGGAAAAACAGAGGTGCATGGAAGCATTCATTATTATTAATACTGTAACCCATTCATAACTCAAAACTGAAGAGATAAAAGGTCATTAGTGCTATAGGTGCTGCAACAGATGGCAGAAATCGGGCCCTCCCTTAAAGAGGGCACGTATATACTAATAATACTAATACTAATACTAATACTAATAATTTATTTATACCCCACCCATCTGGCTGGGTTTCCCCAGCCACTCTGGGCGGCTTCCAACAAAACACTAAAATACAACAACCTATTAAACATTAAAAGCTTCCCTAAACAGGGCTGCCTTCAGATGTCTACTAAAAGTTTGGTAGTTTATTTTTCTCTTTGACATCTGGTGGGAGGGCATTCTACAGGGCAGGTGCCACTACCGAGAAGGCCCTCTGCCTGGTTCCCTGTAACCTGGCTTCTTGCAGCGAGGGAACCGCCAGAAGGCCCTCGGCGCTGGACCTCAGTGTCCGGGCAGAACGATGAAGGTGGAGATGCTCCTTCAGGTATACTCAGTGGCGTAGCATGGGGGTGCAGGGGGGGCCGGGCGCAACATCTGGGGGTTAGGGTTAGGGGGCGCAAATCCACGGGTTAGGGGGCGCGAATTACTTGCCTTGCCCCGGGTGCTGACAACCCACGCTACGCCACTGGGTATACTGGACGTATTGCGGTGAGACCTGGACAACCCTGTGTTGTGGGTGGGTACAATTGGTAAGCCACAACACCCGATTGATAGGTCCCTCAAAGCTGGGTACAATCTGGCCAATGGGACGCAGTCCAACCGGTTCGAGGGACCTATTTATGCCCATGCACGTGACCCAGAGCACCCTCTTTCAGCGTGTGCATTCGGAACACCCACCCACTTCTCCCTACGTTTAGGGCTTGTTGCGCTTGACCTTGCTATGCCGTCGTGTGTCGTCTGTCCTTGGGACAGGGGCATGGCAGGAATTTCCCCCACTTGGCTGATTGGCTGTTGCCATTTGGGTTTCGCCTGCCGCGTAGCAAATCATCACAACTTGTAAGGTTGTGGATAGGCTCTGGTTCAAGTGATAGGGATGGGAGAACGCTCTCGCCATCCCTATGTGAAGGGTATTCTGTTAAAGGAATCCAGGGGCTCAGTGGTTTGGTCAACCCCTGAGAGGGGGTTGTGCCCGTGCCCGGCTTTTCGCCTATCCAGGTGTTCACCCTTGGCTGACCTATGCTGGTGCCCTGGGTCAGCGCTACCTGCATAGGCTCTTAAACCAGAGCCTATGCAACCAGTCACTTTCTGTAATCAATAAAGTTGTGGCCTAAATTCTGCCAAAAACCAAACCAAAAATTTGAGTCAAGTGTGAATTTATTTAGGGGGGAGGTTTCTGGGTCTGAACATGCAAATCACCTCTCCTAGGTTCAGGGGTGGGCAGTGGATTTCGGAGTATTGAATCAGGGACTTTATGAATGCAAAGCAATCATAAGCTGCCCTACAGACAGTAATGGCTATAATAATTCAAGCAGCAAGATGATAGTAAAGGTAAAGGGACCCCTGACCATTAGGTCCAGTCGTGGCTGACTCTGGGGTTGCGGTGCTCATCTTGCTTTATTGGCTGAGGGAGCCGGCGTACAGCTTCTGGGTCATGTGGCTAGCATGACTAAGCCACTTCTGGCGAACCAGAGCAGCGCACGGAAACGCCGTTTACCTTGCCACTGGAGTGGTACCTATTTATCTACTTGCACTTTGACGTGCTTTCAAACTGCTAGGTTGGCAGGAGCAGGGACTGAGCAACGGGAGCTCACCCCATTGCAGGGATTCGAACCATCAAAAGAGCAGGTCTTCCCATGTTGTGACCCATCTGAACCAACTTGGACCCTCCAACCGTAATCTGAGGCCCTTCTTTGTGTGATGTCTAGAGAGCATCAACATGAAAACAGGCCTTTTCTGTGTTGGCTCCCCATTTGTGGAAGAATATTCTCCTCAGGGAGGCTGGTCTGGGGCCTTCATTGCATTTCTTTAGGCACCAGGCAAAAAAAATTCTCTATAACCAGGCCTTTACTGATCAACACTTTTATGGCCTTCAAAATGTGTTTGTGAGAGGAGAGTTGTTAGATTTTTTTCATTTTATTGTGTATTTTGTGTTCTCATTTTGTATCTTTATGTTGCGAACCACCCCGTGATCTTCAGATGAAAGGTGATAAATAATAATAATAATAATAATAATAATAATAATAATAATAATACAGCTGTGCCTGCTTCTTGGGAGAAAAGCAATGACAAACCTAGACAGCATCTTAAAAAGCAGACATCACCTTGCTAACAAAGGTCCATATAGTTAAAGCCATGGTTTTCCCAGTAGTGATGTATGGAAGTGAGAGCTGGACCATAAAGAAGGCTGATTGCCGAAGAATTGATGCTTTTGAATTCTGGTGCTGGAGGAGACTCTTGAGAGTCCCATGGACTGCAAGAAGATCAAACCTATCCATTCTGAAGGAAATCAGCCCTGAGTGCTCACTGGAAGGACAGATCGTGAAGCTGAGGCTCCAATACTTTGGCCACCTCATGAGAAGAGAAAACTCCCTAGAAAGACCCTGATGTTGGGAAAGATGGAGGGCACAAGGAGAAGGGGACGACAGAGGACGAGATGGTTGGACAGTGTTCTCGAAGCTACGAACATAAGTTTGACCAAACTATGGGAGGCAGTGGAAGATAGGAGTGCCTGGCATGCTCTGGTCCATGGGGTCACGAAGAGTCGGACACGACTTAACAACAACAACATCTGTGAAAGAACTCTGACCCAAAAGGCGCAGTGAAATTTCTCCAGGCTGCCATAGAAGTCTCTTCCATGCCTGGGGTCCAATTCCAGTGTTGCCGGGAGCCCAGGTACCTAGTTGCAGCTCAACTAGCCATCTTTCTGCGTAAACCCAGACCCTAAATACACTTTCCTCTTGGACCTATGGGGAAAGGTGTGGGGTTTTCTTTTTTTTTTTTTAATAACATCAAAACCGCTGTGCCTGTGGTGGGAATGTGTAATTGCTGAGACTTTGGGAACAATGCTTGTTTTATTTTCTTAAACAATGGGATTCCCTCCCCCCCCCCCCAAGTGTAAGGGAGGTCTGACACAAGGAGGCGTCAACAATCCCACATAGATTTTGCAACATGCATGCCCAAAAATAAATGTGTATTTCTCAACATTCTGGACAAAGGCCAGAGAATGCTGGCAATCATATTTTGCTGAGTGTCAGCAATCAATGGCGCGTCTTGAGTTTTCAGACTTTCGCAACATTTCCCTAGGAGGTTCTTTGTCATTCGGTATGCCTATACAGTATTAACTGTAAAACACAAAGGCACAGTTAAATGAAGCTTGCATTCCGTGCTGGTGGAATGGAAACACCAGTACAGAATGCATGCTCTCTTATCCAGGTCAATAGAGGTTAGTGACTAGTCCTGCAATCACCATAGCTGTCATCGTCCCTTATTTGGTGGGAAAGTCCCTTATCCCAGCGCTGCTATCCCTTATTGATGATGTCCCTTAAATTTCCCGGGTTTCAAAGGAAGGAGGAGGGAGGCTCCAACTGTGTTGCTTGGCTGTGTTGCTCACCCAATAAGGAGTCTAAGAACGACTGGGGGTGGAGCTTGCATGCCTTGTGTCGATCAAATCGGCCGCGTTGCCTGGGGACTCGCCTTTGCTCAGCGCTTCCCAGCGGAGAGGTGACAGTTTTCCTTGCTGCATCCCCTTTGCCAGGTTGCTGCGCTGTGGGAACCACCGCTTGAGGCTTCTTTTGGCTACTGGCTGGGCTTTCTGCCTTTGGCTCGGAGGGGCTCAGAAGTTGAACATACCTGTGCTCTGAAAATCCCTTATTTTGGCTGCTGATCCCTTATTTTCAAATCTGTAAGTTGACAGCTATGGCAATCACACCTGTCCTGGCTCACTAGCTCATGCCAGCTAACTGTTGAAGACAAGATAGAGTTTTAGTAGCAGGGTCAGGGCAGGTTTTTCCAGGGCCCCAGTCAGCAGGTGTCGGGCTTTGGAGAAACGGCTTCCTCCCCCCCCCCCCTTGGCCGTGCATCAGCAGAACAAAGCACTGTGGTCTAAACCACAGAGCCTAGGGCTTGCCAATCAGAAGGTCAGCGGTTCGAATCCCCGCGATGGGGTGAGCTCCCGTTGCTCGGTCCCTGCTCCTGCCAACCTAGCAGTTTGAAAGCACATCAAGTGCAAGTAGATAAATAGGTACCGCTCTGGTGGGAAGGTAAATGGCGTTTCCGCGTGCTGCTCTGGTTCGCCAGAAGCGGCTTAGTCATGCTGGCCACATGACCCGGAAGCTGTACGCCGGCTCCCTCGGCCAGTAAAGCGAGATGAGCGCCACAACCCCAGAGTCGGCCACGTCTGGACCTAATGGTCAGGGGTCCCATTACCTTTACCTTAATGATGTGAATGTATATTATTAAATGGAAAATAAATAAAAAATATATGGATATATACACACACACACACACATACAAATGTCAGATTGGCAGCTCGTCAGGACATCCCGTAACAATTTGGTTTACATCATTGTCTTTATGGAAGTTGAGCCTGAAACTCCACAGGTCACCTGAAATGTTAATAATTTTTCAATCTCCAGTTTTCAATTCCATCCGAAATGGAAGCAGTAGCAAAGTTATTGCCTCTGGGTCTGTCTCTGGATAGCAGCAAGTCTTGCAATTACATAAGGGTCCTCTCTTGACTAGCAAAGAAAGAAGCAATCACATGCCTTAGCAAGAGGTGGCCCCCGCCTGCATTTTTTAAAAAAAGTTTAAATCATCACATGTATCTGTTTTGGATCCTGTGAGAATCTGATTCACTTTCTTTTGCCGGCAAAGCCCTTCCTTGATTTGAGCATTTCTTAACAAGACTCTCACACATCTCTTGAGAGAATGAAAACCTTAGCAGAGCCTGGGGTGGAAGGAGGAGAGAGAGAGAGATAGATAGATATATACGGAAGGGTTTTTTTTTAAATAAATAAATAAATAAATAAAATCAGTTGGCATTTTCTAAAAGTAGCTACGATTTCAGGAGAGAATTAATTAATTATGATAAAAAACATTCCTAATAGGATTTACGCTATCAGATCACTTAATTAGTTCTGGCTTTTGGTTACTGGTAATGAGCTTCTGCGAGGGGAGGCAAAGAAATTATTGTTTATTCAAATGGTAATAATTTGGGTTTCTTTAATTGACTCCTAGAGAGAGAGAGAGAGAGAGAGAGAGAGAGAGGATTCCTGCTGTTTTCTAAAAAAAGCAGGATGGAAAATTTCCAGCAACAACTCAGAAAACAGGACCATTCCGGCTCCTTCTGCGGCCTGCCTTTGTTCTCTGATGCAAAGTTGATTTCAGGTCTGTGGCAATTTTCAAGGTCTATGTGCATGTGCGGGTGGCGCTGTGGGTTAAACCACAGAGCTTAGGACTTGCCTATCAGAAGGTCAGCGGTTCGAATCCCCACGACGGGGTGAGCTCCCATTGCTCGGTCCCTGCTCCTGCCAACCTAGCAGTTCGAAAGCACCTCAAAGTGCAAGTAGAAAAATAGGTTCCGCTGGCGGGAAGGTAAACAGCGTTTCCATGCGCTGCTCTGGTTCGCCAGAAGCGGCTTAGTCATGCTGGCCACATGACCCGGAAGCTGTACGCCGGCTCCCTCGGCCAGTAAAGCGAGATGAGCGCCACAACCCCAGAGTCGGCCACGACTGGACCTAATGGTCAGGGTCCCTTTACCTTTACCTTTATGTGCATGTGCACAAGTATAAAGTATTTCAGTGCAGAATTGATGGTATTCTCATAAGTTATGCAGCCTGGGCTTTGAAAGATATATATATGTTATTCTACAGCACAGGGAGACTGATCAAATTGGACCCTGGGACTGGAGGTGTTTTTAAAAGAAGAAAAATAGAGACGATTGAATGATCTCCAGAGATGGAACCACTACAGCACTCAGAATATTGGTGGGGGGCACTGTGTTTTTAACATATCAGAGATTACTTCTCCATTTTTCTTCTCCTTTTGCCCAGGGAGAGGCATGAAAATTAAATTTCTTTCTCCAGGAGGACCAGGCAAAAGCTGAGAGAAGGATAACTTGCACTCCTACTGATTGCTAATTGGTGCAATACTTGAAGCCCTACTGGACTGATTCAGCAAAACCGTGAAACAGTTTCCAGAAAGTGGAAGTCAATGAGAAAGAAACCGGGGAATCTTATTTCAGAATGTCATCTCTCAAGGAAGCAAGATGTTAAAATTTACTCAAATCTGAGTAGTGCCAGAGTCGCTGCAGCATGGAGGTCAAACGGCCACGGATGGGAAAGTATAAGCAGATCGACCACCGTCATCAGACTTGCTGATCAGAAGGTCAGCGGTTCAAATCCCCGCGACGGGGTGAGCTCCTGTTGCTCGGTCCCTGCTCCTGCCAACCTAGCAGTTCAAAAGCACGTCAAAGTGCAAGTAGATCAATAGGTCCCGCTCCGACGGGAAGGTAAAATGGCGTTTCCGTGCGCTGCTCTGGTTCGCCAGCAGCGGCCTAGTCATGCTGGCCACATGACCCGGAAGCTGTACACCAGCTCCCTTGGCCAATAAAGTGAGATGAGCGCCGCAACCCCAGAGTCGGCCACGACTAATTCCGGGATTCACCTGTAGGCCAATCTGGTTGTGGATTCACTTCCACATGTTGCTGGATTGGGTGGCTCCTGTGGACCAATCAGAATGCTGCATTCTGAATCCTATTGTTCTAGGACCAATCAGAGTGCTGCATTCTGAATCCTATTGTTCTGGTACCAATCAGACTGCTGCCTTTTGGATCCTATTCAACTCAGTACATAACATTGATGTTTTCATATTCTGTAAACTGCTTTGAGATTTTTCTTAAAATTATAAAGCAGTATAGAAATGAAATAAATAAAATAAATTATAAGCGTCCACAGCAGAACTGCTACCCTCAAGGCTTAATCCATCAAATATCAGGTGAAAATTATTTTATCAGCTGACAGCTAGAATGATGACAAGCAGCCTGGGAACAATACATGTGCTTTCTATGTGATTAATAATGATTCTCTCCACCGCAAACATCACCCACTGACCCTCTGAGCCCTGAAAGGCAAATACTTTTCACAGCTTTAGCGGAAAGTTTTGGGTTTCTCATACCCTCCACAAATAGGCTCATTGTGAAAGTCCATGAGGTGCCTCTTTGCTAATTGCGATGTAAGATGGTGCAAGCACATCCTCTTGCAGGACGTTTCTCCACTGAAATGCCTTGGCCCCAAGAAGCCCCCTCTCTCCATAGGCTGCTAGCCCCTTGCCCAGCCCCTACCAAGCTGCTTTTCTTCGCTTGCCTCACACTTCTGGAATGCGCATGCTTTTCAGTGTCACGTAGCATATGGGCAATCTCTCCTTTGTCAGCTCCCAGTCTATAAGGGGCGTGTGAGAAACAGTTTCTACCCAAATGCAATTCTGGTTTTAAACGCAGTATAAGGAGTCTCTATCTCCTGCCAACCTAGTAATTCGAAAGCACGTCAAAGTGCAAGTAGATAAATAGGTACCACTGCAGTGAGAAGGTAAACGGTGTTTCCGTGAGCTGCTCTGGTTCACCAGAAGCGGCTTAGTCATGCTGGCCACATGACCCGGAAGCTGTACGCCGGCTTCCTCGGCCAGTAAAATGAGATGAGCGCCGCAACCCCAGAGTCGGCCACGACTGGACCTAATGGTCAGGGGTCCCTTTACCTTTAAGGAGTCTCTATAGGAGTATATTGTATTTTAAAATGGGGTTTCAGAGTTTTTAGGGGTTTTTGAAAGTCTGATGTAGATTTTTCAATTTTATTATTCTGTATGGGACAATGACAATAAAGATATTGTATTGTATCATATGGCAGAAAGTGAGGAGGAATTGAAGAACCTTTTAATGAGGGTGTAAGAGGAGAGCACAAAATATGGTCTAAAGCTCAACTTAAAAAAACTAAGATCATGGCCACTGGGCCCATCACCTCCTGGCAAATAGAAGGGGAAGAAATGGAGGCAGTGAGAGATTTTACTTTCTTGGGTTCCATGATCACTGCAGATAGTGACAGCAGTCATGAAATTAAAAGACGCCTGCTTCTTGGGAGAAAAGCAATGACAAACCTAGACAGCATCTTAAAAAGCAGAGACATCACCTTGCCAACAAAGGCCCGTATAGTAAAAGCTATGGTTTTCCCAGTAGTGATGTATGGAAGTGAGAGCTGGACCATAAAGAAGACTGATCGCCAAAGAATTGATGCTTTTGAATTCTGGTGCTGGAGGAGACTCTTGAGAGTCCCATGGACTGCAAGAAGATCAAACCGATCCATTCTGAAGGAAATCAGCCCTGAGTGCTCACTGGAAGGACAGATCCTGAAGCTGAGGCTCCAATACTTTGGCCACCTCATGAGAAGAGAAGACTCCCTGGAAAAGACCCTGATGTTGGGAAAGATGGAGGGCACAAGGAGAAGGGGATGACAGAGGACGAGATGGTTGGACAGTGTTCTCGAAGCTACCAACATGAGCTTGACCAAACTGCGGGAGGCAGTGGAAGACAGGAGTGCCTGGCGTGCTCTGGTCCATGGGGTCACGAAGAGTCAGACATGACTAAACGGCTAAACAACAACATCATATCATATTGCAGTGTGTGTGTGTGTGTGTGTGTGTGTGTGTGTGTGTGTGAAGCCAAGACAGGCTGCTGAAACAATCCTTCCAAGGAAAGCTGAGCAAAGGGAGAATTAAGTTACTATATTTATGAATGGCAAGGGGTGGGGTTGCTCTGCTGCACACAATTGGGGGGGGTCTGTTCCTAGACTCACAACAGGGTCGTCTCCCCATGGGCATAGCCTGGGGGGAGCGAGGGGGCAGCTTCCGCAGCTAAATCAAGTAAATAAATAAAAAAGTCAGCTCAAAGTTGGAATTGTGCAAAGTTTTTGACAGATTTCCTGAGCTCTTGGAGTCAAAAGAAAATAATTTAAATCAACTGTTGCTGAGACATTTCATTCCAAATCTGCTAGGCAGAGCCAAACAGAAGGTGATGACACGTGGGGGTCCTGCCCCCCAACATAAATCCTGACAATGCCCCAGATTCTCTAAGTGTCCCCATTTTCTAGGGACATTCCTAGATTTACAGAAGCCATTCCAGTTTCTGATTTGATCCCAGAATGTCCCGCTTTTCCTTAGGACGTCCCTATTTTCATTGGAGAAATGTTGGAAGATATGGAATAGGATGTCTCTATTTTAATTGGAGAAATGTTGGAGGGTATGGAATAGGACATCCCTATTTTCACTGGAGAAACGTTGGAAGAAATGGAATAGGACGTCCCTATTTTCACTGGAGAGATGTTGGAAGGTATGGAATAGGATGTCCCTATTTTCACTGGAGAAATGTTGGGGGGTATAGAATAGGACACCCCTATTTTCACTGGAGAAATGTTGGAGGGTATGGAATAGGACGTCCCTATTTTCACTGGAGAGATGTTGGAAGGTATGGAATAGGACGTCCCTATTTTCACTGGAGAAATGTTGGAGGGTATGGAATAGGACGTCCCTATTTTCATTGGAGAGACGTTGGAGGGTAAAGAATAGAACGTCCCTATTTTCATTGGAGAGATGTTGGAGGGTAAAGAATAGAACGTCCCTATTTTCATTGGAGAGACGTTGGAGGGTAAAGAATAGAACATCCCTATTTTCACTGTAGAAATGTTGGAGGGTATGGAATAGGACACCCCTATTTTCACTGGAGAAATGTTGGGGGGTATGGAATAGGACACCCCTATTTTCAATGGAGAAATGTTGGAAGGTATGGAATAGGACGTCCCTATTTTCACTGGAGAAATGTCGGAGGATATGCGCCCCTGGTCCCCCCTCTTCTTTCTCCTCAACCACTTTGCAACCTTTGAAGCCCAGCAATGTACCCTCTTTTGTTAAGAAAGCCTTGAAGACCTTTTGCTCCTTTTGTTCTTGTAGGTTGGGGAGATTTCCCCCCTCCTCCTCCTCTGTCTTCCTGGCTCCTTTTCCCTTGGGGGGGGAGGACAAGCAATATGGGTTTCATTGCACGCCCCCCCCCAAACGCCCCCTGCGTGGTCCAGGCGAGCAAGGCCTACTTCACCACCCCAGCCAGAAACAGGAAATTGCTATTCAGGGAAACACAAAAGGCTTATGCATTTTGGGGGGGGGGGTGTGAAGACCCCTCTTAAAAAATCATTTTTGAGGGGGAGCCCCCCCCCAGTAAGCAAAACAGCAGCGTTTCACCCCCAGTCATAGCTGTCAACTTTCCCCTTTCCTTGCGAGGAATCCTATTCGGAATAAGGGAATTCCCCTTCAAAAAAGGGAGCCTCTCAGCTCGCCGGCGTTTATTTTCCCTGCCAGCTGCATCTGAAACATGCCGTAAAGATGGCGATTAGGGGCGGCGGTGGGGTGTCGCCGCGGGGGCCTTGTGAAGAAGAGAAAAGGCCCTGAATGAGCCCCTGGAAGCTGTTGCCAGGGAACCAGATGCTATGGACACGCGGCCCCAGAATAGGCCACGCCATGGGAGGAAGGGAGCGCAGGGGCCGGCTTTTGGGCTGAGAAGGGAGGGAAGGGCCGGCTGGGAAAGCGGGTGGCTCTTGCAGCCCTGGGGAGCATTCAGACGAACACGCAAACACACACACACACAAACACAAAGAGAGCAGTGAAAGGCAAATCTTAAGTGAATCCACCGCCGCCAGGCCGCAATAAACAGCTTTGTTACGGAAATCACGGGGGGGGGCACATCTTTAAAGTTAAATGTTGCAAATATTATGCCTGAATGTATACTTTCAACTTGACAGCTCACTTGTGGGGTGTCTCAGGGTTCTGTCCTCTCCCCCATGCTTTTTAACATCTACATGAAGCTGCTGGGAGAGATCATCAGGGGATTTGGGCTGGGTGTTCATCAGTATGCAGATGATACCCAGCTCTACCTCTCTTTCAAATCAGAACTAGTGAAGGCGGTGAAGGTCCTGTGTGAGTGTCTGGAGGCGGTTGGAGGATGGATGGCGGCTAACAGATTGAGGTTGAATCCTGACAAGACAGTAGTACTGCTTTTGGGGGACAGGGGGCGGGCAGGTGTGGGGGATTCCCTGGTCCTGAATGGGGTAACTGTGCCCCTGAAGGACCAGGTGCGCAGCCTGGGAGTCATTTTGGACTCACAGCTATCCATGGAGGCGCAGGTTAATTCTGTATCCAGGGCGGTTGTCTACCAGCTCCACCTGGTACGCAGGCTAAGACCCTACCTGTCCGCAGACTGTCTCGCCAGAATGGTGCATGCTCTGGTTATCTCCCGCTTGGACTACTGCAATGCGCTCTACGTGGGGCTACCTTTGAAGGTGACCCGGAAACTACAATTAATCCAGAATGCGGCAGCTAGGCTGGTGACTGGGAGTGGCCACCGGGACCACATAACACCGGTCCTGAGAGATCTGCATTGGTTCCCAGTACATTTCCGAGCACAATTCAAAGTGTTGGTGCTGACCTTTAAAGCCCTAAACGGCATCAGTCCTGTATACCTGAAGGAGCGTCTCCACCCCCATCATTCAGCCTGGACACTGAGATCCAGCTCCAAGGGCCTTCTGGTGGTTCCTTCATTGCGAGAAGTGAGGTTACAGGGAACCAGACAGAGGGCCTTCTTGGTAGTGGCGCCCGCCCTGTGGAACGCCCTCCCTTCAGATGTGAAGGAAATAAGCAGCTATCCTATCTTTAGAAGACATCTGAAGGCAGCCCTGTTTAGGGAAGTTTTTAATATTTAATGCTGCATTGTTTTTAACATTTGATTGGGAGCCGCCCAGAGTGGCTGGGGAGACTCAGCTCCCTCGGCCTATAGAGCGAGATGAGTGCGCAACCCCAGTGCCGTCCATACCGCACCATTGACCTTGGACTGGACTCGGACCTCGCCTCTCGGTTAGCCCCCGGGATCAGTACACTTCACTTATGAAGAGACACCTGAACCTTAGCTGGGTTAACAGAGTGAAGCCTTTCGTGCAGCCACGAACAAATTAATGGACACCCTCTGAAATATACTCAGAGTCAAGTGTGGATTTCATGCTCTTTATTCAGCTCATAGTGGTGAGGAGGAATGAAAGTTTCCCCAAAGTATCTGCTTTATATACATTATTTACACAATGGGCTGCACGTGATTGGCTAATTCCAGAATTCTCCTGTAGGCCAATCAGGTTGTGGATTCACTTCCATCTGGAGCTGGATTGGGTAGCTCCTGAAGACCAATCATACTGCTGCATTGTTCTAGGATCAATCAGACTGCATTGGATCCTATTCAACTCAGTACATAACACCCTCTTACCTGAAAGCAGTGGGAATTCAACGGTATTCTTAACTTCCGAGCAGACAGGATTGTGTTTCTCTATGTTCTTTGAAAGCATTTATAAACCACTTAATATTTTTTTGAAATTTCTCAGCAGTATGCATGTAAAAACAAACGAACCATTATGCCATTAAAACAAAATGCAACCTAAAACTAAGAACATAGCAGTATAAAAACTGTGCCAAGGCAAAGAAAACTAACCCCCAAACAACAACAATATCCAAGGGACTCAGTCACATGAAACAGGGACCAATCTTAAGGGTTAGGGAAAGCCTGGGCAAAAAGACATCTGAAGCAACTGATGGTTGATGCAGAAGGACAGACATTCCACAAGTCCAGGGAGAAAAAGTCCATAGGAGAAAATGCCTGTTTTCAGGTTATTGCTGTATGGTATTCTGTAGGGTGCAGTGCCACAAGTAAAATTTCCCCAGATGATCTAAGTGATCTTGCAGATCTGTGCAGGGGGGGCGGTCTTTCATGTAACCTGGAAATATATCTTTACCATTAACAACTTGTAAATTGACTTTCCCACCCCACCCCTGATGGCACTTTCCTAAACATATCTACACATGGTACTAATTTAGTATTCAAAATGCTTAAAAGGAGCATTATCGTATTCATAATTGATGTAAGTAACTTTTTTTAAGGGCGGGAACAGAGCTTTATTGCCTCTTGTGGAATCCTTTTCACCAATATATTCTTCATAAGTTTCTGTAGTCTCTGTATAACATGGATGAAGCCACAAATTATAAATAGGCCTGCTCAATAAGGAGAAATTTGCCTCTGAGGATGCAGACTTAAAACATGATCATATTTAGCCACACAGCAGCAATATTTTATCCACCATCTATGAAATTATGCACAAAAAGTATTATTGTTCATCATTTATATAGCACCAATTTGCTGTTCAGAATGTTTTATGATCCTTATTCCATTCTCACCTAATAGAAGGTCACCCAGTACAACCTGATGTTTAGCACAGGATCTGCGGGGAACGATGTACCGTATTTTTCGCTCTATAACACGCACCCAACCATAACACGCACATAGTTTTTAGAGGAGGAAAACAAGAAAAAAAAATTCTAAACGAAACCGTGGATGTATGCTTTTTGTGGTTCATGCTGTGGCCACAGACATGTGATCTGACGATAAGTTTGGGGTAGCCCAATGCAAAAATCCTGAGGATCCATGTGGATCCATGCTTTGTAACCACGTTTTTGCACCACTGCGGCCTCAGGCAACAGTGGGTGCGTGATTTTTTTGGTGCAAGCTGTAGCCATGGACATGCTATGTGATCTGATGGTGAATTTGGGGTGACCCAGTGCAGAAATGCTGAGGATCCATATGGATCCATGCTTTGTAACCACATTTTAAGTGGGGAAGGAAGGAAAAGCACTCAAGGGACAAGGAACACACGTGGGGTGGGTGGAGAAGGATACTGTTAATAATGCAGAAGAGGGATATAAGAGGAGAAGGCGCCTCTCCTCTCCCGCTTTGCTCCTTTAAAGCAAGCAGGCTCTCTGTCCCTCTCTCCTCCCCACTCAGCGGCTCTTCTCCCGCTTTGCTGTTTCAAAGTGAGCCACGGAGGAGGGAAGGAAGGGGAACCATGGATCCTCTGCTCACGACTGCAGCAGATCCCCCCACCATCCGTAGGCATTCGCTGCATAACACGCACAGACATTCCCCCTTACTTTCTAGGAGGAAAAAAGTGAGTGTTATGGTGCAAAAATACGGTATTTCAAGGGCTCTTGTTGCTGTTCATAAAGCTTGTGAGAGTTTTTATTGCATCCCTTTAAATCAGTTCACAAAAGGAAGGAAGATAACAGCTAAATACAGTCGTACCTTGGAAGTCGAAAGCTTTGCAACTCAAACGTTTTGGCTCTCGAACGCCACAAACCCGGAAGTCAGTGTTCCAGTTTGCAAACGTTCTTTGGAACCCAAATGTCTTCAGTCAGCTTTCAGTTCATAGGATATTTATGAAAATTTGGTCCTAATCTAGGACACATCTTTTGTCCTGCATTGCCCGGGGGAGAGAATACCAGAGTCTGGCTTCTACCACCATGAAGGCCCTTCCTTCCTTTTACCAGTTCTAGCGTTGGATAATGTGGTTGGGATTGAGGAAGAGCCTTTGTCAGTTATCTCACTAGTTGGCGCAACTTTTTGTTGTTGTTTAGTCGTGTCCGACTCTTCGTGACCCCATGGACCAGAGCACACCAGGCATTCCTGTCTTCCATTACCTCCCGCAGTTTGGTCAAACTCATGTTGGTAGCTTCGAGAACACTGTCCAACCACTGTCCCCTTCTCCTTGTGCCCTCCATCTTTCCCAACATCAGGGTCTTTTCCAGGGAGTCTTCTCTTCTTATGAGGTGGCCAAAGTATTGGAGTCTCAGCTTCAGGATCTGTCCTTCCAATGAGCACTCAGGGCTAATTTCCTTCAGAATGGAGAGGTTTGATCTTCATGCAGTCCATGGGACTCTCAAGAGTCTCCTCCAGCACCAGAATTCAAAAGCATCAATTCTTCGGCGATCAGCCTTCTTTATGGTCCAGCTCTCACTTCCATATATCACTACTGGGAATGGCGCAACTTACAGTTGTTTAAAATCCCAGCAGCCCTGCCTGATACCTGCTTAACCTGGCAAGTGGGAATGAAAGAGAAGACGTCCTATGCCCACAACTTATTTATTTATTTTGCACGAAAACACCACACTGCCATAACTGGCGCTAATTGGCTTCCACACTGACAGCCTCAGAAGGAGTCCTTTGACGCGAGCAAAGCAACTCTCTTTCCTCCCTCCCTCCCTGCCCCTCGCAACTTGATAAATGCAGTTCAGACATTTCGGCTGGTAGCGCTGCGCTGCGCATGCATTTTGCTAAAACTAATTTGTGTACCGAGCCAGAGCCATCATCTCCAAGGATATCAACTCAGCAACTTTCGCCGGAGCTAATATTCACTTGAAAGAATAGAACTGTTGAAAGAGAAGCAATTTACACAGCGGTGTCTTCAGGTGCCAAGTGTGAGAGTTCAGAGGTGGAATGTGGCGGTGCATCTGCAATATTTATTTTGGGGCTGCGTGGACTTTATGACCTTTGCTATTTATATAAGTAGCGCACGGTGACAGACATGCCCAAGGTAATTTTGCAGTTGCTGCCAAAGCGAACACCCTAACTGCCGAATACGCTCTCAGTTGAAATGCAATTTTTTAAAAAAATGCATTATGTGAAGTTCTTTTAGCAAAAAGTCAGGAAAGGATTAATAATGATCATGGCCACTGGTCCCATCACCTCCTGGCAAATAGAAGAAATGGAGGCAGTGAGAGATTTTACTTTCTTGGGCTCCATGATCACTGCAGATGGTGACAGCAGCCACGAAATTAAAAGACGCCTGCTTCTTGGGAGAAAAGCAATGACAAACCTAGACAGCATCTTAAAAAGCAGAGACATCGCTTTGCCAATAAAGGTCCATATAGTTAAAGCTATGGTTTTCCCAGTAGTGATGTATGGAAGTGAGAGCTGGACCATAAAGAAGGCTGATCGCCGAAGAATTGATGCTTTTGAATTATGATGCTGGAGGAGACTCTTGAGAGTCCCATGGACTGCAAGAAGATCAAACCTATCCATTCTGAAGGAAATCAGCCCTGAAGGACAGATCGTGAAGCTGAGGCTCCAATACTTTGACCACCTCATGAGAAGAGAAGACTCCCTGGAAAAGACCCTGATGTTGGGAAAGATTGAGGGCACAAGGAGAAGGGGACGACAGAGGACGAGATGGTTGGACAGTGTTCTCGAAGCTACCAGCATGAGTTTGACCAAACTGCGGGAGGCAGTGAAAGACAGGAGTGCCTGGTGTGCTCTAGTCCATGGGGTCACGAAGAGTCGGACACGACTAAACAACAACAATAAAGCACGCCTAAAGCCTTGTTTGGAATTAAGTGTTTCATCTTGCACAACTATGTTTGGCAGGGAGGTTGAATTCAAACTGGAATAATAATTATACAATTGCAGATTTCATTGCCTTCTGTTTGGTGAGTTTGTAATCTTTTGTATTTCAACTTATTTTATTGCACAACTCTTCTGCAACTTTGGGTTGTGTGAAGCAGTTAATCTGCAAATCAATCAATCAATGCAAATGATAGTGATGGAGATCATTGGGGCAGAGCCTTCATTTTCTTCATTTGCATTTATCAATTTGCTATGTTGCTTTTTGACCAGAAAGGCCAGATAATAAAATATGAACAAGCCAATTGAATAATGTATTGCTGAAAAGAGAGAATCACTGAACAGGTAGTGAGAGTCAATAGTACGGTTGGATTAGGCAGTGTTTCTCATACTTGGGTCTCCATTAAAAGACACCTGCTTCTTGGGAGAAAAGCGATGACAAACCCAGACAGCATCTTGAAAAGCAGAGACATCACCTTGCCAACAAAGGTCCGTATAGTTAAAGCTATTGTTTTCCTAGTAGTGATGTATGGAAGTGAGAGCTGGACCATAAAGAAGGCTGATGACCGAAGAATTGATGCTTTTGAATTCTGGTGCTGGAGGAGACTCTTGAGAGTCCCATGGACTGCAAGAAGATCAAACCTCTCCATTCTGAAGGAAATCAGCCCTGAGTGCTCACTGGAAGGACAGATCCTGAAGGTGAGGCTCCAATACTTTGGCCACCTCATGAGACGAGAAGACTCCCTGGAAGAGACCCTGATGTTGAGAAAGATGGAGGGCACAAGGAGAAGGGGACAACAGAGGACGAGATGGTTGGACAGTGTTCTCGAAGCTACCAGCATGAGTTTGACCAAACTGCGGCAGGCAGTGAAAGACAGGCGGGCCTGGCGTGCTCTGGTCCATGGAGTCACGAAGAGTCGGGCATGACTAAACAACAAGGCCATATTATTCTGATCTGGGACCACTTTGTGACTCTCCAGCCTTTGCCTACAAGTGTATATAAGCTCCATATCCTTCCCCCGCCCCATTTTGAATGCATCAAACTTGGGAGTTCTAATCCCTTCCTAATGCCTGGCTTTGAAAAGCTTCTTTCGGTCTGTTTGGGAAACCAGACCGCCTGTTTGAACGCTTATTTGTTTTGTACATTTCCTATTGCTGTTTGTGTTTTGAAAAGCACTCCGAGGACATGTTGCGTGAAAGGCACTCTACCAAAATCTAGCTGAAAGTAGCCTGCTGTATAACTTTGTACATGTCAGCAGGGGGGCACTTTCAGAAGATTGATGCTGAAGAGCACTTGACAGACTTTACCGGTTTCTGCAGCGAATACACCCGTATAGTATAAGCAGAACACGCCTCGCCTCCCAACCTCAAGCGAGATGGTGCTCGCTCCCCCTGCCTGTTCGAATTGAATTCTCAGGAGAACTTAGCGTTGGAAGAAAACCCAGGAGGAAAGGATCTAATCCTGTCCTAAAATGAGGATTTTCAACACAGTTTCTTCTGGGGCGAAAGAAAAAGAATATTAGAGACATACAAACTGTATAAACTGAAAACAACATTTATTTTATTTTATTTTTTGCTAACGTGTGCAGTTTATTTTAGTTATATTCTGAGGTCACACTGATTTCCAAATCCTTAGTCACAGTCTCAGCTGTTACAGTGGTACCTCGGGTTAAGTACTTAATTCGTTCCGGAGGTCCGTAATTAACCTGAAACTGTCTTAACCTGAAGCACCACTTCAGCTAATGGGGCCTCCTGCTGCCGCCGCGCCGCCAGAGCACAATTTCTGTTCTCAGCCTGAAGCAAAGTTCTTAACCTGAAGCAATATTTCTGGGTTAACGGAGTCTGTAACCTGAAGCATATGTAACCTGAGGTACCACTGTAGTATCCTTTGCATGATGGGAAACCCAGCAGCTTGGTCCTGTGATCCAGCTCAGGTGATTGCATCACAGTCTCTACATGTGCCCTTGCTGACTCTGCAAATTAAAAGAAATACCTCATGGGGTGATTTTAGCTTAATAAGCAAACATATAAATAAGTATACTGCTCATTTACACAGCTTCAACCTAACACACACACCCCGCCCCCACCTACTGATTTCCCCCTGCAGTTGCTCCCAACCTGTTTTTGGTCCACAAATGAAAGTTTGTTTGTTGGAAGTTAGTCTGCTGGTATAAGGTAAAAAGGTAAAAGACCCCTGGATGGTTAAATCCAGTCAAAGGTGACAATGGGTTTGCAGCACTCATCTCCTTTCAGGCCAAGGGAACTGGCCTTTGTCCGCAGACAGCTTTCCGGGTCATGTGGCCAGCAGGACTAAACCACTTCTGGTGCATTGGGACATCGTGATGGAAACCAGAGCGCACAGAAACACCGTTTACCATCCCGCCACAGAGGTACCTATTTATCTACTTGCACAGGTGTGCTTTTGAACTGCTAGGTTGGCAGAAGCTGGGACAGAGCAACGGGAGCTCACCCTGTATGAATCCTCCCCCACATGTACACAATTTGTTGCAGCTAAGATAAAAAAGTAAAGGGACCCCTGACCATTAGGTCCAGTCTTGACCGACTCTGGAGTTGTGGCGCTCATCTCGCTTTATTGGCTGAGGGAGCCAGTGTACAGCTTCTGGGTCATGTGGCCAGCATGACTAAGCCGCTTCTGGTGAACCAGAGCAGCGCACGGAAACACCGTTTACCTTCCCGCCAGAGTGGTACCTATTTATCTACTTGCACTGGTGTGCTTTTGAACTGCTAGGTTGGCAGGAGCTGGGACCGAGCAACGGGAGCTCACCCTGTTACGGGGATTCGAACCGCCGATCTTCCGATCAGCAAGCCCAAGAGCCTCGGTGGTTTAGACCACAGCAGAGGCGTAGCGTGGGTTGTCAGCACCCGGGGCAAGGCAAGTAATTTGCGCCCCCTAACCCGGGGCAAGGCAAGTAATTTGCGCCCCCTAACCCCTAACCTGCCGCCGCTGCCAGCTTCTTCTTGCTGCTGCCTGGGCTGGTCTGGTGTGGTTCTCTCCCACGCTCAGCGCTGCGCTGGGCGGCCGCTGCACTGTCCCTCCCCCAGATAGTCCCTTGCTCTCTCTCCGCACCGCACACCTGGCACCCACCCCTCCACAGTGGGCGGTGACCCAGCGGCTCGGATCGGATTCGCACAGCCAGCACTGCAGTGAGAGAGAGTGAGTGAGCCAGGTAGGGGCAGAGAGCTGCGAGTGCGAGCGCCCCCCCCCAGATGTTGCGCCCGGTGCGGCCGGCCCCCCCTGCACCCCCCACGCTACGCCACTGGACCACAGTGCCACATGCTCCCTGTTGGTATACATATGTCTCGAGAGACAATGTGCCTCCAGAGGTGAAGTCAAATTGCTGCACTAGCTGCACCAGAGAGACCTCCCTGGGGCGCAAGTCTGGGCAGTGTGTATGGAGGCCCTGGGCTATCCAGACAACCAGGTTCTTTCTTTCTTTTTCAAATTTTTTTATTGGTTTTCCAAAAATTTAAAACAAACAGACAAACAAACAAACAAACATACATCCTGTCTGAATCTTGGTAACATTATTAAGTGACTTCCTCAAATCCCCTTGGCTGAATTTCATTACATATCATTTTAACAGTTTTCCAAAATCGATTTTCTCAAAAAATTAACTTGATCACTTAACATATTTCATCCTTTCTAATTTAGCTTTAAACATCTTAAATCCTATCCTTACATATCTAAATCCTAAGCCTATTATTTGCAAGCTTTTCCAATTAAGTTATCTTAACATATTTAGCTAAATAATCTTTAAATTTCTTCCATTCTTCCTGGTACTCCTCCTTCCAGACTCTTCCAGTCAGGTCGGCCAGCTCCGAAAAATCCATCATCTTCATCTGCCATTCCTCCACTGTTGGGACTTCTTGTGTTTTCTAATTCTTAGCTAACAAAATTCTTGCTGCAGTTGTGGCATACAAAAATAATTTAACATCTTTCTTGGGCAATTCCAAACCTGTTATTCCAAGAAGGAAGGCCTCTGGTTTCTTAGTAAATGTATATTTTTTAAAAAAAATATTATTATTTTTTAAGAATAATTTTTTATTAACCAACCAATCACATCAAATCAAACCAAATTACATAAATTCCAAATTACACAGCTGAATTTTAAATTTTTGTTGGGGGTACCCATATTTCAAGTTCCGAAGGGATCCCATCAACTTCTTGCTTCTTACTGCTGTTTTAATGTCCACAAATCTAACCTTATGATGTTCACAGTACTATCCAGTCCTTTCTTATTATTTTTCCACATCTCTTGTTGTTATTTTCATATATTTTTCCTTTCTCTTTGTGACCTCTGATAGTCTCCGCAAGCTGGTTAGAACAGTTTGTAATCCTGCGTGGATATTATTTTTTTTATCCAGTAGCCATATCCAGACGTTTTCCATATAACATCACTTCCATACATCAAAACAGTCTTAGCGTCATTAATCTTCACCAATCTGCCTCCTTTCTCAAAACCTCTGAGGAAATTCACTAGGAATGCATTTTAACATTTTTTTCAGTTCATTATAAATCTCCCCAGAAGTCCTTCACCTTGGGGCAGGTCCACCACATATGATAAAGGGTACCTTCTTTTTCTTTACATTTCCAGCATAGATTATCACTATTGTGATAAATCTTTGCTAATTTTACAGGGGTTAAGTAACATCCCAGACAACCAGATTCTTGGCTTCACTGATGTGGTTCAAAGGAAAGCAGAGCAATATGTTTGGCACCAGCTTGCCTGCGGTAGTTGCCGGAAGGAGGCGTACAGGCTGCTCTCCACTCTGGATTGGTGTAGAGTTTACTTCTTAGGATTTTCTTCTCCTGAAGATACCCCTCAAGCAAGCCGAGGTTTAGGATCAGAGCTTTCCATCTAGATGAGTTCCCTTCCCAGGTTGACAAGACCATCTGGCCCTCATTTCCCTCTATAGCTCATGCAGCAGCCTCCTTCTTGACCATAGGACCCACTCTTGGCCAGAGCCTTGTCTTCACATGCAGGGGAAGACCCTAACTCACCAATGGGTTGCGACCCATCAGCTACCCTCACCTGGTTTAGCCAGCCAGTTGAAGCTGTACCTGGGGTGTGGCCCCTCTCGCATGTGCACAGCTTCTAGGAGCCACAGGTGAGAGCTGAGTGCAGGATGGACAAACTATCCCAGAAGGAGCATGAAGTGTGTCCCCACCACCACCAGAGGTACTACCAGTGACAAATGCTGATCGTGCAGTATTACAAAGGCTCCAACGATCAAGGTGGAATGGAGGAGCATTTAATATCAGGACAACGAACAGGAATATCAAGAGATTTCAGTTCAGATGAATCACAAACCTGAGGCAAAGCATTTTGCACAACTTTAAAAAAATGCACTAGGAGGTGGACTAGATGTACAGTGGTACCTCGGGTTACATACGCTTCAGGTTACAGACTCCGCTAACCCAGAAATAGTGCTTCAGGTTAAGAACTTTGCTTCAGGATGAGAACAGAAATCGGGCTCCGGTGGCGCGGCAGCAGCAGGAGGCCCCATTAGCTAAAGTGGTGCTTCTGGTCAAGAACAGTTTCAGGTTAAGAACGGAGCTCCGGAACGAAATAAGTACTTAACCTGAGGTACCACTGTAGTGACAGATCTTCAGATGCAGAATGAACCCCTTCTCCAAATGATTATCAGCTACAGATTATCAGCTACACTGCAATTTTAAAATTGAGGGGGGAGGCAGGGAGACAATGAAAGAAGTTCTGTGAAGGATAATGTTACTCTCACGGTTGGGGGATATTTGCAGGGAAACCCACCCTCGAAATCCGAGTCTGATCCTTTCGAAATCTGCTCTCTGGCTTTCTTTCTCTCCCTTCCCTGACCTTCCCTCTTGCTGCTTTCAACAACTTAATTTCCTTTTGCTGCCATAGCAACGCAGAAACAACCTCAGAGCGCAATCGGGATCATGGTGGCGTTTCACAAATCCTCGGACCAACCAGAACGGAAGGAACGGCCACAGGACAGGCAGTCGAAAAAGTCACACCCAGAAAAGTGAAAACGACAAGAAGGCTCAGCTTCAAGTGCGGTTTTCTGTGGAAGTTATCCATACCTGGACGCAGATCAAGTTTACGGAATAATGCATGCCATTAAAATGAGCCAAGCCTAAACAGTGTTGCCTAGCGTTCTGCTTAGATGAGGATCTCCTAAAATGGATAGGAGCAAAGGAAGAGGTTGCTGAAGTCGTACACATGCCCACTCGTTCTAAAATGTCGCACCTGTCTATATTAAGTCGTGGCACTGGGCAGGTGGTCCGAAAAAAGGAGGAGAAGCTGGAGGTATATTTCAATCCAGAGGTGAGTCCTTGTTCCCAGGTTGCAATGTAGACACTTAGCTACTAATGCTGAAGTCGCGGCGCAATTATTTTCCATCTGTCCTTCTCAACCAGTGTTAAAAGAGATGTTTTGCCTATGAATCCCACATGTAGACAATTTGTTGCAGCTAAGATAAAAAGGTAAAGGGACCCCTGATCATTAGGTCCAGTCGGGACCGACTCTGGGGTTGCGGTGCTTATCTCTCTTTACTGGCCGAGGGAGCCGGCGTACAGCTTCCGGGTCATGTGGCCAACATGACTAAGCCGCTTCTGGCGAACCAGAGCAGCGCACGGAAACACCATTTATCTTCCCGCTGGAGCGGTACCTATTTATCTACTTGCATTTTGACGTGCTTTCGAACTGTTAGGTTGGCAGGAGCAGGGACCGAGCAACGGGAGCTCACCCCATTGTGGGGATTCGAACCGCTGACCTTCTGATCGGCAAGTCCTAGGCTCTGTGGTTTAACCCCCAGCACCACCCGCGTCCATATATATGTATATATATATAAATATATATACACACAGATGCAAATGTAAAGATAATTGTTGTTGTTGTTTAGTCATTTGGTCATGTCCGACTCTTCGTGACCCCATGGACCAGAGCACACCAGGCACTCCTGTCTTCCACTGCCTCCCGCAGTTTGGTCAAACTCATGCTGGTAGCTTCGAGAGCACTATCCAACCATCTTGTCCTCTGTCATCCCCTTCTCCTTGTGCCCTCCATCTTTCCCAACATCAGGGTCTTTTCCAGGGAGTCTTCTCTTCTCATGAGGTGGCCAAAGTATTAGAGCCTCAGCTTCAGGATCTGTCCTTCCTGTGAGCGTAAAGATAATTACTCTACTTCGAATAGAAATACAATACATCTCGCCGCTGTGGCCGCTTAGCTTGCTGTCTGGGTGCTAACTGTCAGTGGGCCACTTCAAGGCCCCTTTTTATCTTTAAATTGGACTTGGACCAGGCAGCTCTTCAGAGAGAGACTGCCCTCTTTGTTAAGGTCACTAGCCTACTTTAGTGGCAACTCATCACATGGTTCCGCCCCAAGACTTTCTCTATAGTCCATGTCGGTTGACGCTGGAGGATTACAGTAGTCCCCTGTCGAGGCTGAAATACAGTATAACCCGTGTTTCTGAGGCCTTGATCTCATGACCGCTTCATCATGTGGAAGCCACAGGAAAGACCTCGCCTTTGCTGACTTCCAGCTGCTCCCAGAGGATGCTGATCCCATCACGTGAAACCACTTCCAATGATAAATTCAGTGTGTGTGTGTGTGTGTGTGTGTGTGTGTGTGTGTGTTTGACAGAGCAGCTTAATTGCTAGAAGTCAGAACCTTCCCAATTCCTTCATGTAGTTAATTGGTTGTAAGGCTAGCTGCCAGTCACATGTGGCATTCATGCGAGTACCTGAATAGATTTATGGTATGAATGTTTTCTTTTCAGACTCCTCAAATACATTGCACCTTATTCAGATAGTTTGCATGGTGAACCATCTCAGTCTAAAAATATTGAGAAACATAACAGAGATCAATTCTCTTTAACCATGCAGGGTTTTTCTATTATTATTATTATCAGGCAGCAGCTGCCGACATTGTGACACAGGGTCCTGTAATAAGATTATTGGAGAAACCTTCTTTCTAGGGGGGAAGCTGTAAGAATACAAAGACCGGGGAAACCATTTTGTGTTGTGGAATCATTTCGCAGAGCTGATGTGGAATACCTTTTCTTTTTGCACTCAAGTCTCTGTGAGCAAAATTTGATGGATTCGGTTGTGACAAATGTTGCAGGTCCTTTTTTCTGAAGTATGTTCTGGAGGCTTCTCTGATTTGCGTACCGTGTTTGTGCTTCACACGAGATCAACCATGCTGCCCTGTAAAGCCCCCATAACGTAATAAGGAGGGTTGTGAAAGTATTTTACAGTATTTTATGGTGTTTCGTAACGGGGGGAAAGGTTGCTGCTGTTCCCTCCTCATCTCCCATACAGTCATACCTTGGATCCTGAACACCCTGGAACTCGGACGTTTTGGCTCCCGCAAACCCGGAAGTGATGCGAACGTTCTTGCGGAACCCGAACATCCGACAGGGCTTCCGTGGCTTCTGATTGGCTGCAATCAGTGTTATGTACTGAAGTTCTCACCCTGGGCCAGCAGGGGGATACTGTAGATAGTTTTCACTCAGGTCCACATATGCAAATAAGGGATTGAAAGTGACGTTCAGTGATTGGATAGTAACAGAAATTTGCTACAGTTACGTTGTACTGGAGCTCTATATAAGCAGGCTGGCTGAACCCTTCAGTTCAGTTCTGTTCTGGCCTGTGAATAAACAAGAGCTGTTTGAAGAATTGCTGTGTCGTCTGATGTGTTCACCCACAACTTAACAGTGAATCAGAAGCCGTGATTTGGCTTTCCAACATTTTAGAAGTCAAACGGACTTCCGGAATGGATTCCGTTCGACTTCCAAGGTATGACTGTATTTAGAGAACACGCTTTATGCTTTGTAAAAGCGCTTAGAGGCCTGTTTTGCCATTAAGCGATATATAAATTAATAATGCGTGGTTGTTGGTTTTTTACATGTTAGGATTACTTGAACTGGCAGTGCCTTGAAACCGATTTTCACGACTATCATGACCTGGAGGGAGACTGTGGACTGTGTCTTCCTAAAACCTACAGCACGAGAACAGGCGCGCTACTTCTCTATTCAGAAGATCAAGCCAAACCATCAAGGAAGCTGAAAGGAATAAGGAAGACACGGCGAAGACTTAGAAACAAAAGCCAGAAAATACACATAGAGCTTCACACCCTTCAAGATCTGGTGCGAGCCATCTTGGCATATGGACGCAAAAAGGTAAGAGAGCAAGCACAGCCCAATTGTATTCAAGAATTAGTAGGTTATTTCTAATTATACATTTTAAAAATGGGGAAGGGGAATGCACACCTAATAGATCGCATATGTGGGCATTTCAATATCGTCTATGTCCATATATCATATATATATATTGTTGTTGTTTAGTCGTTTAGTCGTGTCTGACTCTTTGTGACCCCATGGACCAGAGCACGCCAGGCACTCCTGTCTTCCACTGCCTCCCGCAGTTTGGTCAAACTCATGCTGGTAGCTTCGAGAACACTGTCCAGCCAAGCTGATATTAGAAGTTTCTGGCCTATGGATAGATGAAACTAGCCATAATCAATGCTTTTTTTCTTTTTTAAAAAAGTTTAGGGGTACTCTCATTTTCCTACTCATATTGAAATACTGCCCCTCCATGAGGCCAAACATAGATTCACAAAATGTTTAGGGGTATGCGTACCCCTGAGTACCCCCAGAAAAAAAACACCACTGACCATTATGGTCTACATCCAACAGAATTCCCTGTTTCACATAGCTGGGAAGGGAATCCTTTACTAAATACTGTCTGACCCAATAAAGACTCCATGCCTGAAGAACAAAGACAAAAGACACACCTGGAATCACTGCCTGTGGTACGAGCCATATCAGTGTATCCAAGCACGACATCCATCAAAGATTAAAGGAGAGAAAGGGTACTGCTGTGACCAAACACATGGAATCGTGTGCCGACTGCCACGAACAATTAGAATCCAACAGGGATGTTCGCAAGCTTTTGCAAATCACGCTACTGTTGGAGATGGCAGGAAAGGAAGGTGGAGTTAACCCAGTGCCGGATTTACGTATAAGCTAAACAAGCTATAGCTTAGGGCCCCACTCTCTTGGGGGCCCCACAAAAATTTAAAGGAAATAACAACTGGATGTACATTTCCAAAATATAAGATAAAAAACCAAATAAAATAAAACCTACATACAGCAACAGTGTTTTGTGTTGTGTAGGCTCCTATTTGTTACGTGCAAATGGCTTTAGCTACCTATTAGGTTCATAAATTACCATATAGCATATATTCAACACAAAAAACAGCGACAACTTGTTGTTGACAAAGGACAGCTGGACATAGAAAGGGCCCCATTACCTTCAGTAGCTTAAAGTAAAGGTAAAGGGACCCCTGACCATTAGGTCCAGTCGTGACTGACTCTGGGGTTGCGGCACTCATCTTGCTTTACTGGCCATGGGCGCCGGCGTACAGCTTCCGGGTCAAGTGGCCAGCATGACTAAGCCACTTCTGGCGAACCAGAGCATCACACGGAAATGCCGTTTACCTTCCCGCCGGAGCGGTACCTATTTACTTGCACTTTGACGTGCTTTTGAACTGCTAGGTTGGCAGGAGCAGGGACCAAGCAATGGGAGCTCACCCCGTCGCGGGGATTCGAACCGCCAACCTTCTGATCGGCAAGTCCTAGGCTCTGTGGTTTAAGCCACAGCGTCGCACGTGTCCCTTCAGTAGCTTAGGTCCTCATCAAATCTAAATCCACCTTGAGTTAACCCATTGCTCCATCTGATCAGGCATATGGACGTTTTATTTTATTGGGAGAGTAACAGAGTCCTAAAAAGTCTTTTTGGAAAGTCCGCCCTTCCTTCAAACCACAATTCATCCTGCCCCCATTTAACTGTTTCTGGTATAATCTCCACTGCTTTGTGGGATATCTTTGGGAGAAGGAAAAGCTAAGGCGTAAACCCTACACAAATCCAGTGTGGAATTTCTTGGGTGGCGCCTTGTATGCCTCCTACTGGCAACTCCTGCAGCCAAGCTGGTGCCAAACGTATTGCACTGCTTTCCTTTGGACCACATTGGTAAGGCCAGGAGCGGGGTCTTGTCTTCTGGGCAGCCCAGGACCTCCATAAACGCTGCCCAGACTTGTGCCCCAGGGAGCACAAGTGAGGAGAACATTGTTGTGCTCAAGTCCTCCTCTTTGTGGAGTTCCCAATAGACATCTGGTTGGCCATTGGGTGGGTCTTTGGTCTGTTTCCTCATGTTCTTTTCTTCTGCTTTTAATCACCATTGCTGGGGGAAATCAATATACAGGCGTATCTCGGAAGTTGAACAGAATCCGTTCTGGAAGTCCGTTTGACTTCCAAAGTGCGGCTTCTGATTGGCTTTCCCCGTCGGACATTCAGCTCATAGCTGCCAACTGTCCCTTATTTGGCGGGAAAGTCCCTTATCCCAGCGCCGTGTCCCACTGCTGTCCCTTATTGATGATGTCCCTTAAATTTCCCAGGTTTCAAAGGAAGCAGCTCCTCTCCCTCCCTCCCTGCCGGCCAGGGAGGAGGGAGGCTCCAACTGTGTTGCTTGGCTGCGTTGCTCACCCAATAAGGAGTCTAAGAACGACTGGGGGTGGAGCTTGCATGCCTTGTGCCGATCAAATCGGCCGCGTTGCCTGGGGACTCGCCTTTGCTCAGCGCTTCCCAGCAGAGAGGTGACGGTGGTTTTCCTTGCTGCATCCCCTTTGCCGGGTTGCTGCGCTGTGGGAACCACTGCTTGAGGCTTTGTTTGGCTGCTGGCTGGGCTTTCCGCCTTTGGCTCGGAGGGGTTCAGAAGTTGAACATCCCTGTGCTCTGAAAATCCCTAATTTTGGCTGCTGATCCCTTATTTTTGAGGCTGCTGGTCCCTTATTTTCAAATCTGTAAGTTGACAGCTATGGTTCAGCTTCCGAAAGAACGTTCAAAAACCGGAACACTCACTTCCGGTTTTTGATCGTTCGGGAGCCGAAAAGTTCGACTCCCAAGGTGTTCTGGATCCAAGGTATGACTGTCTAGTGAAACTAGAAATGTCTACCCAAATCCCCTTGAGCGGAAGTGTGTAAATTGGAACCTGGGAACAGGGTGAATATATGGAGTAACTAGCTGCAGTACCAAAGAAAACGGGCAAGTCTCAGCATGCCTGCGATTACTCAAAGCACTTCAATAGTTTTCATAACAAGGCACCAGCACATGCTAATATAATGCAACACAATGGCATTCGACTCAGTTAGAAACCAAGACCAATTTAAGCTTTATCAATTCCCCTAAATTTCAAATTTTGCTTTGGCTGGAAAGTGGGAGGACAGCTACAAAACGGTAAAGAGGACAAACAAAAGTTCTTTGCCATTAATGAGGCATATGAATTGCTGTTTTCAGATAACACCGTTCACCTTTCCAGCTGCGTTTTAAAGCTATTTATTTCTCCTCCTCTCCCGTTTGTATTCCACCATATCCTTACCTTCAGAAGGCTGACATATTTCAGAAGACTGAAGTGTTTTTAATCAAACGGAGCAGAAATACAAAAATAGAGCAAGTTTAAAACCAGCGCCTGTTCTCTCAAACAACATGCGCTGCTTTGAGCTCCTTGAGACATAGAATGTGGCAAATAAATCAATAAAACAAATGTTTGCTCCAGCAGTTGCTTTTTAATGCAATTATTTTCAAACTTTTAAGATATTTAACTGTATCACATTGCAAGCAGATGTTTATGCACCAAGAGAAGGCAGCCATTTCTTCTTCTTTAGGGATTTTCCTTGTTCATTCTCATTTTAAAATTTATTTCATACATACATATACCACTTAATGACTAACACACAATATGCAGTGCTCACCCCCATTAACGTGAATACTTCACATCCAGTTTCTGCCTCCTATCTACTCCTGGTTCCCCTATTATAGAACATAAACCATGCCATGTGATCCCTGAGCCAAGGATATAAGTAACTGTGCAACCTTCTGAAGACATCTGAAGGCAGCCCTGTATAGTTTTGTTATGTTTTATATGTGTTGGAAGCTGCCCAGAGTGGCTGGGACGACCCAGTATAAATAGAAATTATTATTAGTATTAGTATTGTTGAATAGTATGTCCCTATTTTAATCAACTATCCCTCACCAACTATCCCTCACCTGGAGTACTGTGTCCAGTTCTGGGCACCACAATTCAAGGAGGACACTGACAAACTGGAACGTGTCCAGAGGAGGGCAACCAAAATGGTCAAAGGCCTGGAAACGATGCCTTATGAGGAATGGCTAAGGGAGCTGGGCATGTTTAGCCTGGAGAAGAGGAGGTTAAGGGGTGATATGATAGCCATGTTCAAATATATAAAAGGATGTCACATAGGGGAGGGAGAAAGGTTGTTTTCTGCTGCTCCAGAGAAGCGGACAAGGAGCAATGGATCCAAACTACAAGAAAGAAGATTCCACCTAAACATTAGGAAGAACTTCCTGACAGTAAGAGCTGTTCGACAGTGGAATTTGCTGCCAAGGAGTGTGGTGGAGTCTCCTTCTTTGGAGGTCTTTAAGCAGAGGCTTGACAACCATATGTCAGGAGTGCTCTGATGGTGTTTCCTGCTTGGCAGGGGGTTGGACTCGATGGCCCTTGTGGTCTCTTCCAACTCTATGATTCTATGATTCTACCCCATTCTTTTCTTACACCTCTCACACATCTGCCAGTACACACAATGCTCCTTCTGTTCCTCCTTCCGCTTCGCTGAAGGGGCGCTGCACAGCTCTCCCTCTCTGTGCAGCGCCCCTTCAGCGACGCGCCTGCCCTGGCTTCTGCCTTAGCCTCTTCCGGGCAGGGGGAGCCTTCATCCCGCTGCCCTGAAGAGGCTTCGTGCGGCTATCCCAGAAGCCAGAACAGCCAGAGCCTATCCTAGAAGCCAGATCCCTCTTGCTGTTCTGGCTCCTGGGATTCAGAATTATTTTTTTCTTGTTTTCCTCCTCCAAAAACTTGGTGCGTCTTATGGTCTGGTGCGTCTTATAGAGCGAAAAATACAGTAGTTGATGTGAGAGAACAACACACTAGTGTGGGTGGGAAACATTGATGTGCAGTTCAGTCGAAAGCGCTCCTGTGCACAAGGAAAAATAGGGTCTATGTGACCCACATTCACTTTTACAGCCTTACTGTTTTCAATCTTAGTTTGAAACTCAGCCTGGAATGGCAATATTAAAAAAAAAAAAAATGAAGCAAAATGATTCACGCAATTCTTTGATCCAGCATCTGGTTTAAGTTAAAATTCAGTTTTATTTAATATAAACTTGTTTACTGCCCAAAATTGTAAATGTTAGTCATCAACTTCCAAACAGAAAATAAGAAGTCTTAGAAGTCCATTGTAAAAATTTGTTGTCTCATCTTTACTCATGAGTGAGTCGGAGCGAAGATAGATGTAACATCTATTTTTCAAAAAAAAAAATCTTGCTTTTCCAAATTTATAACGAAAAACAAATAACAATACAAATATAAAACATACATAATATAAAACATACATAATAAGAAAAACAGAAAAGGAAAACACAATACTAAAAAGAAAAAACATAAAAACAGTTATTACTTTCAGTGACTGATTTAACTTTCATTGTTAACTTACTTCCTCGAATCCCCCCATCTGAATTTCATTGTATCTCCTTGTAGCAGTTCTCCAAAATCTTAATTCTAATAAAATTAAATCCATATAATTACTATCTTCTTCTCTTTTATTAATTCTAATTCCTATTGTTTTACAACCCGTTGTTATTGTAATCCTCCGCCTATTTCTTACTTCCAAGTAACTTCCATTATCTTATATTACAGTATTTAGCCAAATATTCTTTAAATTTCTTCCAATCTTCTTTAGTCTCCTCTTCCTTCTGATTGCGGATTCTTCCAGTCAGGTCGGCCAGCTCCAAAAAGTCCAACATCTTCATCTGCCATTCTTCTATTGTTGGTATTTCTTGGGATTTCCAGTTTTTTGCTATTAGCAGTCTTGCCACTGTAGTGGCATACAAAAACAATCTAACATCCCATAGATGTAACATTTTAAAAGTATCCATAGAAGTCCTTCATCACAGTGGAATGGTTCTCAATCCTTAGCTTCCCAGCTTCTGTCCCAGCTTCTGCCAACCTAGCAATTTGAAAGCATACCAGCACGAGTAGATAAATAGGTACCACAGTGGCTGGAAGGTAAACGGCGTTTCCGTGCACTTTTGCTTCCATCACGGTGTTCCATTGTGCCAGAAGCGGTTTAGTCCTGCTGGCCACATGACCCAGAAAGCTGTCTGTGGACAAACGCTGGCTCCCTTGGCCTGAAAAGCGAGATGAGCGCCGCACCCCATAGTCACCTTTGACTGGACTTAACCGTCCAGGGGTCCTTTTACCTTTTTTACCTTTACCTACTTTTTAAAAAAACGTAAAGTAGCATATAAATGTTCATATGCATGTATGTTCAATTCATTCATTGTCCTATTTTTTAAAAAATGCAAGCACTTTAATAACAGTTGGAAAACTTCTCATGGGCTTTGGGAGCATAGCTGTCAACCGTCCCTTATTTGGCGGGAAACTTCCTTATCCCAGCGCCGTGTCCCGCTGCTGTCCCTTATTGATGATGTCCCTTAAATTTCCCGGGTTTCAAAGGAAGCAGCTCCTCTCCCTCCCTCCCTGCCGGCCAGGGAGGAGGGAGGCTCCAACTGGGTTTCTTGGCTGCGTTGCTCACCCAAAAGGAGTCTAAAAATGACTGGGGGGGTGGAGCTTGCATGCCTTGTGCCAATCAAATTGGCCATCTTGCCTGGGGACTCGCCTTTGCTCAGTGCTTCCCAGCAGAGAGGTGACGGTGGTTTTCCTTGCTGCATCCCCTTTGCTGGGTTGCTGCGCTGTGGGAACCACCACTTGAGGCTTCATTTGGCTGCTGGCTGGGCTTTGTGCCTTTGGCTCGGAGGGGCTCAGAAGTTGAACATCCCTGTGCTGGGAAAATCCCTTATTTTGGCTGCTGATCCCTTATTTTCAAGGCTGCTGGTCCCTTATTTTCAAATCTGTAAGTTGACAGCTATGTTTGGCAGACAAGTGTGTTGCTGATTTTAGTGTGCCAGCCAATAGGCACCCTGCAAAGGTGGCTGTTTCCCATTCAGACTTAAGTATTTATTTATTTTATTTATTTCATATATATATTTATTTCATATATATATATACACACACCGCCCTATACCCAGAGGTCTCAGTACACTGAAAACATTCAGAACTGGGGGTGGGGGGTGGACAGAAAATATATATACTACGTTTGCGCTGAATAATGTAAGATTGCTTTCTAAATACGCCATGATTCTTTACCGTCATCATGCAAAAGAATCTGGGGATTTTTCTAAATAATTTGGGGGTCTCGCTTATCTGTCTGTATTGCTTCCCTCTTCAGCTCTCCTAGCTAGAGATGCCTTCAAAGATATTGGGGGGGGGGGAGTAATTTATTAACAGCAGTCAATTGCCAATGTTACCCAGCTGCAATTTTTAAGCTTTTTAACATCTTGTTATCTATATTATGGTTATGCAAGGATAAGAACAGAGTCACTTGGCAGCCATACCTTCACTTCCTAACTGAACCAGACATCCGGACTGACAGACAGATGAGACCAGGTTATTCACCCAAGAGGTACCTCCTCAAACTCTCTCAGACCTGGCACCCGAACATTTTACGAAAGCTTCAGTGTGCAGGTCAGTATGACTCGAAAACAAGCCAAGAATCTAAGAAAGGTATTCTTGTATGCAACTGCAGTGGCTCGTATACTTGTGGCCAAGGGATGGAAAGATCATGAGGCTCCCAAAATAACAGATTGGAAAATCAAATTGCAGGAATTGGTGGAGATGGCTCAATTGACTAGCTAACCCAGAGGAAACTCAAAGCAAAAATTTGCAGGAAAATGGGATGGTTATAGAAGATATGTTCAAAAATACAATAATAGTTTTGACTCCGTGCTAGCATTCGAGTGATAAAGGAACTAAAAGGAGGTGGACAACAATTAAGGATTTATTATGTTTTCAGAATGTATTGGAAAATTTATATAGAAAGGTTTATTGTTTTGTGTACATTCAATTGTAAGATCAAATATATACAAAGGGACTTGACAGGAAGTCAAAGTTGAAGAAAAGATTTTGTAAGATAAAAGGGGACAAATATTTACTTTCATTATTATCATTTTGTGTGTGGGTGTGTGGGTCTGCACATATGTGTGTTTTTGTATGGAAAGTTTGGGAGGAAATAAGACGGTAAATAACAAATAACAAACTAAATATTGATGTATGTAATTTTTACTTCTTATTTAGTGGTAGTATGGTTGTATTGTTATTGGTAACATAAAACCATTCAATAAAAATTATTTAGAAAAAAGAAACAAGAAAACAAGCCAACAGGAGGACATTATTTCTCAAGCTACAGGATACCAGTGGATTGTGGCTAACACCATGTGTAAAGGTAAAGGTAAAGGGACCCCTGACTGTTAGGTCCATCGTGGACAACTCTGGGGTTGTGGCGCTCATCTCGCTTTATTGTCCGAGGGAGCTGGCGTCCAGCTTCCGGGTCATGTGGCTAGCATGACTAAGCCGCTTCTGGAGAATCAGAGCAGCGCACGAAAACGCCGTTTACCTTCCCGCCAGAGCGGTAGCTATTTATCTACTTGCACTTTGACGTGCTTTCGAACTGCTAGGTTGGCAGGAGCTGGGACCAAGCAATGGGAGCTCACCCTGTCGTGGAGATTCGAACCGCCGACCTTCTGATCGGCAAGTCCTAGGCTCTGTGGTTTAAACCACAACACCACAAACCTAAATCCAGCCCTGGGTATACATGTGCCCACAGAGGGCTTTCTTGGTGTCTACAGGGTCCCTTCCCTTGCTGAAATTAGACTTAAAGTAAAAGGCGAAAGATTTATACAATCTGAAGAGAAACCAGAGTAATGGGGAATGGGGGAAAATTAATGTGTATCTGCAGAAATGCCGTAAGCAAGTTGGTACATTGGCAAGTTTATATTAAGCACTTGTAAGTAGTAAAAAATTAGAGAATGTAAAGGTGTAACAAGTGGCTTAAAATAATAACAAAATGCAGAGAATGATGTAAGATGTAAAGAACCATTAGAAGGGGCTGGAAGGAAGTTTTGAGTTTTAAAGAAGGTTTGTAAAATAGTAGGGGTTTTTTTAATTAGAAGTATAAATGTTAGATGGTTTGATTTTTGTATCCTTATTTGATTGATTATTATTTTTTGGAAAAAAATAATAAAAAACGATTTAAAAATGAAATGAGACTTAAAGAAGCATTTGACGGTAGACAGTGTCATTGTTTGTGGAGTATATTTGGTTGTGGTGTGTCTGTGTGGTGTCCGCAACAGTTTAGTCTGTTTGCAATTGAGCTCGTGGCACCCAAAGTGTTATGTACTGAAGTTCTCACCCTAGGCCAGCAGGGGGATACTGTAGATAGTTCAGGTCCACATATGCAAATAAGGGATCGAAAGTGACGTTCAGTGATTGGATAGTTACAGAAAGTGGTTACTGTTGCGTTCTAGTGGAGCTCTATATACGCAGGCTGGCTGAACCCTTCAGTTCAGTTCTGTTCTGGCCTGTGAAGAAACAAGAGCTGTTTGAAGAATCGCTGTGTCCTCTGATATGTTCACCCACAACTTAACACAAAGGTTGGCACTCCCTGGTGTAGCCCAATCTATTTAATGTGGTAGAATACAGACTTTGCATGCAAAAGGTTCCAGGGTCAGTCCCCAGCATCCTGCAGGTAAGAAGAGAATGTTGTCTGCCTGAAGAACTGTTGCCCGTCAGTGCATATAAATCTGAGTTAGATGGACTAATGGTCTGACTCTGTAAAGGGCAGAATTGGACACTGCCCAGTGGTAGGGACGCGGGTGGCGCTGTGGGTTAAACCGCAGAGCCTAGGGCTTGCCAATCAGAAGGTCGGCTGTTCGAATCCCCACGACGGGGTGAGCTCCCGCTGCTCGGTCCCTGCTCCTGCCAACCTAGCAGTTCGAAAGCACACCAGTGCAAGTAGATAAATAGCTACCGCTCCGGCGGGAAGGTAAACGGCGTTTTCGTGCGCTGCTCTGGTTCACCAGAAGCGGCTTAGTCATGCTGGCCACATGATCCAGAAGCTGTACGCCGGCTCCCTCAGCCAATAAAGCGAGATGAGCGTAGCAACCCCAGAGTCGGCCACGACTGGACCTAACGGTCAGGGGTCCCTTTACCTTTACTTACAGTGGTAATAGAGCTCTGGTCTTCAACTGGTCACGGCCTGCTCCAAGATTGGCTGCAGCAGGAGCGCCACCGCCGTGCAATTATAAGGGGAAAGATTAAGAAACATGTCCCCAATTGCATGTTTGTGTTAAAAGTGGCACTTGAGGCTGAAGATACATGTGTTTTACACAAAAATAGGGCCCATGGATGAGTCTTCAGGAAGGGCTGGGGAAGATTCCTGTCTGAGACCGTGGCAAATGGACCAATGAGTTGCCTCAGAATAAGGAATCTACCTTTGTTCCCGTCTTTTCCCAAGTGATATATGAATGCTATGTATACATTTTGCAGGTTATATCAGGGAGCCCCTGTTGCTAGAGGAAGACACACCAGATCACAGAAAGAATCAGGATCTGTCAGCTGTTCCGCCAAAATATAATCTTCTGCATATTTTCTGTTCGCCGTACCAATACTTACAGGCTGAATTCGAAGAACAACAGGATAAGCCAGGTACAGTAGCAAATGAATGAATATCTATCATCTATCTAGCTATCTATCATCTATCTATATCTATATCTATCTAATCTATCATCTATCTATCTATCATCTATCAACTATCTAGCTATCATCTCACAACTAGTATTTTCTTATTCCCCTCTCGTTATATCAATTACAGCAGGCACCCCCAAATTCGGCCCTCCAGATATTTTGGGACTACAACTCCCATGATCCCTAGTGAACAGGACCAGTGGTCAGGGATGATGGGAATTGTAGTCCCGAAACATCTGGGGGGCTGAGTTTGGGGATGCCTGAGTTACAGTAGAGGAAAGAAAGAAAATTAAATTAATGTGGCATGCAGATACTTATGGTTTGATTGTAATGTCTACACAGTGAATATTTATGTTTATGTTTATGTTGTTTATGTTTATGTTTATGTTTATGTTTATGTTTATATGTGCCACCATAGAAGAAAAGAGGGAGGAGAGACCATTGTCATAAATCATGAAACAAAGAAGGCTGTGATCTTACGTAGACTGGACTTGGGAGCAAAGACCAAAGTTTTATATTTATATTTATATTTAATTTATATTTACCGTATTTTTCGCTCTATAAGACGCACCAGACCACAAGACGCAGCCAGTTTTTGGAGGAGAAAAACAAGAAAAAAAATATTCTGAATCTCAGAAGCTAGAACAGCAAGAGGGATCGCTGCGCAGCGAAAGCAGCAATCCCTCTCCTGTTCTGGCTTCTGTGATAGCTGCACAGCCTACATTCGCTCCATAAGACGCACACACATTTCCCCTTACTTTTTAGGAGGGAAAAAGTGAGTCTTATAGAGCAAAAAATACGGTATATTTATGTGCCACCATAGAAGAAAAGAGGGAGGAGAGACCATTGTCATAAATCATGAAATAAAGAAGGCTGTGATCTTACATAGACTGGACTTGGGAGCAAACCCTGTTGAACCCAATGGTGCTTTTTTCTGAGCAGACGTCTGTGAGGTTGTGCTGCCCATGTCTTCTTCTGCCCCCCTCACACTGAATTTTGTAGCATTGGGAAGGGCAAACATGCTCGAAGAGAGACAGGTTGTCTCTGTGGCCATTTTAGGCGGCAGCGTTCGGTTGTTGCGGAGGGCAGCCAGGTGTTTGCAGGTGATGGGCAGACCAGGAGACGGTCTGCTGCGCGGATTCTCCCGTTCCACAGTTTTTGCACCTCTCGCTCCTCTTCATTTCAGCGAGGCCGGCTCGGGAAAACTTCCCAGTAGATTTTACCTAGTATTCCGCTTCTAACTGAGGGAAACCATTAAGATTTTCTGCCTCAGGGATCATGAGGTCCTGTTTTCACATTTTTAAAATTCTTTCCGGGAACACTCTCTCATCATGCTGAGTGTGTGTATGTGTGAATGTTATTAATGCAGAGGAGAAAGTGGAAAATTAAAACCAAATGCCGATTTCTACTGCCCTGGGGCAAATTATCTTAGGGCTCACCCAATCAGTGGACCCTCTGGTTATGAATTTAATTCGTTTCGGGGGTCCGTGCGCATCCTGAAAAATCAGTAAGCAGAGGTGCCGCTTCTGCACATGCGTGCGGCGTGATAGAGCGCTTCTGCGCAAGCGGCGAAACCCAGAATACACTTCTGGGTTTGCCGCTTTCGCAACCCGAAGATTATGTATCCAGAGTGGTACATAACCCGAGGGTCCACTGTACCTCCACTTGTCCTGTGTCCGGAAAACACAGTTCCAAACAGTTTTCCGTTTGCCCCACCGTTTTCCCGCTCTTTAGCGCTAAATTGGAGCAAACGTCCATCTGAGGAGCACCCGGCGGATGTTTGTTCTGATTCAGTAGTAAAGAGTGGGAACCCCCCCCAAAAAACAAAAATGTAAACATAACTGAACTATACTCAGAGTCGAGAGTGGATTTCATGCTCTTTATTCAGCTCATAGTGGTGAGGAGGAATGGAAGTTCCCCCAGAATATCTGCCTTATATACATTATTTACACAATGGGCCCCGCGTGATTGGCTAATTCCGGGATTCTCCTGTAGGCCAATCAGGTTGTGGATTCCCTTCTACCTGGAGCTGGATTGGGTGGCTCCTGTGGATCAATCAGACTACTGCATTCTGGATCCTATTGTTCTAAGACCAATCAGACTGCTGCATTCTGGATCCTATTGTTCTAGGACCAATCAGACTGCTGCATTCTGGATCCTGCTGTTCTAGGACCAATCAGACTGCTGCATTCTGGATCCTATTGTTCTAGGACCAATCAGGCTGCTGCATTCTGGATCCCATTCAACTCAGTACATAACAATAACTGTTGAAAACTGCCTAAGGCATACCTACCTAGGAGTAAGCCCCATGGAACCCAACAATGGTTATGCCTGAGCAATGGCAGAACGTTCCTTGCTGGTGCCCGGGGTGGGTGTGCATGCGCCAGGGCGCGCACAGCAGACCTGGGGGCGGGGTTTGCTGCTGGAGCAAGCCCCGATCACAAGAGCTGAGCAGGGCTGCGCTGCACTGCACTGCACTGGCTGCCTGGCTGTGCAAGAGTTTGGATTTGATATCCCGCCTTTCACTCCCTTTAAGGAGCCTCAAAGCAGCTAACATTCTCCTTTCCCTTCCTCCCCCACAACAAACACTCTGTGAGGTGAGTGGGGCTGAGAGGCTTCAGAGAAGTGTGACTGGCCCAAGGTCACCCAGCAGCTGCATATGGAGGAGCGGAGACGCGAACCCGGTTCCCCAGATTACGAGACTACCGCTCTTAACCACTACACCACACTGGTACAGTGGGGAGCCCAGTCAGCCAACGTGTCTGACACCGCCCTGCTTTGAGGGGTGTGCTCACCGCACCCTGCGAGCCTAGCGCTACTTTGTGAGACTCGCAAAAATGGTGCAGGGCGCATGCCTGTTGCGTCCTTCTCAAGCAGCGGCCCTCATTCATTGCTGAAATACGAGATGCCCCCATCTGCATTGGCATTCCGCTGGCTTTTGAAGATGCAACTTTTTACATAGACATTCCCTTGATCTCCTGACCCAAGTCTCCTGTTTTAAGTGCTGTTTTAATTGCTGTGTTGTTTTAATGCAGAGGTGGGGAAACTTTTGGTCCTCCCAATGTTGCTGAACTTCAACTCCCATCTTCCTTTGCTAGAAGGTTCTTGTGGGGGTTGTAGTATAGTAACATCAGGAAGGTCAAAGTTTTTTCCTGTTTTAATAAAGGTAAAGGTAAAGGGACCCCTGGCCATTAGGGCCAGTCGTGGCCGACTCTGGGGCTGCGGCGCTCATCTCGCTTTACTGGCCAAGGGAACCGGCGTACAGCTTCTGGGTCATGTGGCCAGCATGACTAAGCCACTTCTGGCGAACCAGAGCAGTGCATGGAAATGCCGTTTACCTTCCTGCTGGAGTGGTACCTATTTATCTACTTGCACTTTGACGTGCTTTCGAACTGCTAGGTTGGCAGGAGCAGGGACCAAACAACGGGAGCTCACCCCGTCGCGGGGATTTGAACCGCTGACCTTCTGATCGGCAAGTCCTAGGCTCTGTGGTTTAACCCACAGCGCCCCCCACGAGCCCCCTGTTTTAATAGTACTGTCTTATTGCACCTTTTAATCATGACAATTGACATTTTAATGTTTGATGGATTTGTTTCATTGCGCGTTTTAATTATGGTGTCTTTTTCTGTATTTTAACAATGTTGTGCAGGTTCTTTTGTGTTTTGTAAACTGGTTAGAAGCCTTCCAGGCATTATAAATTAAGATGAAAACAAAACAACAGCAATACAACTGCTTTGTATTGTGCCATGATACTCACACGCTCACCTGTCTGACAGGACTTGCTTCCTCATCTCAGAAACAATATGAGGAAAAAGCCAAGCTGGGGGAAAGCTATGAAGAAGGAAAACATGCCAGAATAAGAGCTCGTATTCCTTTAAGGATTTCAGTAAGAAAACTGAGTTTTCACCTTCCACGGCAGCCGGCAAAGGAGTCCACCTGGAGCCAGCACACTGCATATAGCAGGATTCCAGAGGTATTAATAACTAGACCAAAGTTTCCGGCTAGGTGTGTGAGATGCTCATATGGGGAACCTGTGGCCCCATCAGCCCCAGTCAGCATGACCAATGGCTAGGGCCTCACTCCACTGTTAGGTAAAGGTAAAGGGACCCCTGACCATTAGGTCCAGTCGTGGCCGACTCTGGGCTTGCGGCGCTCATCTCGCTTTATTGGCCGAGGGAGCCGGTGTACAGCTTCCGGGACACATGGCCAGCATGACTAAGCCGCTTCTGGCGAACCAGAGCAGCGCACGGAAACGCTGTTTACCTTCCCGCCAAAGCGGTACCTATTTATCTACTTGCACTTTGACGTGCTTTCGAACTGCTAGGTGGGCAGGAGCTGGGACTGAGCAACGGGAGCTCACCTCGTCGCGGGGATTCGAACCACCAACCTTCTGATCGGCAAGTCCTAGGCTCTGTGGTTTAACCCACAGTGCCACCCGCGTCCCCACTCCACTGTTAGGCCATAGGTATTGTTGTAGAGGGTGCACATGTTGAAATTCCTTCTTCTTCATGGCCTAGAAACAGGGCTTTTTTCCATCAAGAACTCCCCGGAACTCCGTTCCGGTGCTTCTCAGTTGGACGCCATTGCCATTGTAAGAGAACAGGGGGGGGGCGTTCTGTCTGGATCTCCCCTCGGCCAAGCTGATAAAGCTCATTTTATTCCCCCTAGTCTTCGGAATCGCCTCCCGACGTGTTTAATGACCTGAGCCTTTGATGAGGCCTCAGGCACATTCTTCAGCAGAGTTTCCAGCACAGGATAGAGATGAGAGGTTTGGCTACATGCTATGCTTCATTTCTAAGCTACGCGGAGAGCAAAGTAAAATGCATCCTCTCTGTGTGAGAGCAGAGAGCAACTGAACAAAGGAACAAAGGAAATAGGAAACCACTAACGTCACATCCCGTCTCCTCTCCCATGAGACTGCCAATAGTATGGAATCCCTGGAATCTAAACAGAGTCCTGTGACTTCAAGCAGCTGCTCAGTGGCAAAACAGAAACTAACATCCTCCCCCTTTCTGTGAACACCACTGGGCAGCGTGTCAGTACAATCTCAGTACAAACCCAATTTCTGTACATAGGTACAGTGTTGATCCCTTGGAACAACCTTGGACAATAAATCAGCAGGAATTTCATTACCTGGCATGTAGGACACCATTATGAGTCCTTTCTGAACACATTCCCTAGCATGTTGCAGCTTCAATTGCATGTGCTTCGTGCTTTGCTTACACCCTTCAGAAGTCAGCAAAGCCAAACATGCTTTGTTGTCCTGATAAACCTGATAAAACAGAAACTAACACGCTCATGGTGAGTTCCAGCAAGAACCTTTCTCCACTTTCTCTGGTCAACTTACAGACTCCCAGGCCCTTCAAGCAAATTATGGACAACTCTTTTCCACATGATACCACTTTGTTCTCTCATGAGCCCTGACTTCACATAGGGTGTTGGAAACACATATGTCATAGCTGTCAACTTTTTCCTTTTTTAAAGGGAAATTCTCTTATTCCAAATAGGATTCCTCCCAAGAAAAGGGAAAAGTTGACAGCTATGCCCTGTGTGTGTGTGCCTGCAACACACCTGTAGGAAAGCCTTGTGAGTATTGTAGAGTGATGCTGTAATACTGGCCCGACTTAGGCAGCCTTCATTTATCTTCCCTTGGCCTAACTAAGGGCTTATCCACCTTTTGCCCGATCTTTCCAGGCAGAGGTCTGCAACGCTCCATGTCCGAACATTGTTGTTTTTCTGCCCCAGAGCTTCCCCTGTGAAAACCTGATCTTTGGTGCTCAATCGGAGCAAACACCTTTGTGGGTTTTCCACCAGTTGCCGTCTGCTACGGTTCAGCTTCAACGAGTGGGCTTTGGAAGGGGCAAGGTGAATATAAAACGGAAGAACAGTATAAAGAGGTGTGGGAGATAGCTGTTAATGATAAATTAACATGTGCTATTGAGGTAAGACGGCGAATATGCAGGAGAAATGATTTGGGGGAGATATGGAAGGTATTTGTAGAATGTGTACTGTTCAAACAGAAAGGGGTCAAACCATTGCAAAGAGGTGTTGAAATTTTGGAAGGTTGGGTAGTTACAATGCAATGGTCTCGGGGGTGGGGTGCGCTTTTCTAAAAATATATTTTAAAAGAGAGGGTTTTGCGGGGAAAGCTCTGGAGCAAAACAAAGGGCGCTTGGACACACAGCTTTAAATCGCGGGCTGTGCCTGGAAAGAGCAGGGCAAAAGTTAAATGTGGAAAAGCTCTAAGCTGAGATCCTTTATAAATCAACTCCGGTGTTCCGTACTGTCCCTTTAGTCTTTGAATTTTGCACCACCTGCCTCCCTCTGCTGGCTTAAAACTGAAGTGTTGGTGAGTAGAGCAGTTTTTTGTTTTTGTTTTTTAAAGAAAACCTCTAGTTTAATCCCAGAGTCCATGAGCCCTGCATTAAAAATGTCTGATATTTTATTATGTTTTATATTTGTTGGAAGCCACACAGAGTGGCTGGGGCAACCCAGTCTGATGGGTGGGGTACAAATAATAAACACTATTAGTATTAGTATTAGTATTAGTATTATTAGTATTATTGGCTGCTTAGTGGCCCAAGGTAAGTGGACTCCCACACCCACACCACATAAATATATACTTAGTTAAATTACTGTTTGCTGCTCGTTAATGTCGTCCAAAATCTGAAGCATGAAGTGGACCAGAGAACCATTGCCAGACATTGTTGTTCACAATGCTGAGCTAGTAGTTTGACTTGGTATAAGGCAGCTCTCTAGGTAAAGGTAAAGGGACCCCTGACCATTAGGTCTAGTCGTGACCGACTGTGGGGTTGCGGATTTCATCTCGCTTTATTGGCTGAGGGAGCTGGCGTACAGCTTTATTGGCAAAGGGAGCCGGGCGAACCAGAGCAGCACAAAGAAACACTGTTTACCTTCCCGCCGGAGTGGTACCTATTTATCTACTTGCACTTTGATGTGCTTTTGAACTGCTAGGTTGGCAGGAGCAGGGACTGAGCAACTGGAGCTCACCCCGTCACGGGGATTCGAACCGCCGACCTTCTGATCGGCAAGTCCTAGGCTCTGTGGTTTAACCCACAGCACCACCCTCTATGTTCCCATAAATGCTGCTTTTCAAGTGTGCATTTGTATCATCTCCTAGGACAAATTGGTGGAAGTTCACCGAGATGGGGAGGTCCAAGACCACAGTGAAGAAGCGGCAAACCAACCCAGAGATCATCAAGCAACTGGGAAAACCAGCATTGATACTTCCGAGCTTTGGTGTGAGAAATCCCACGTGACTTTCTATGGAGGTTTCTTCCCTGGAAAAAAGATCACATACAGCGGTAAGAAAGTTAAGGCTGCTGTGAGCCATTCAAAATGTTCTGAGAATTGCCAACGACAGCAATTGTTTCTGCCTGTTAAAAACAGAGGCAAATAATTTGTTGATTGGCAACAGTCTCAAAACGCAGGATTAAATGCAGGACAAAGGTAGAAAATTCCATCAGTATGTTTCCACCTGCTGAATTTCGCATCTTGGTCTGCATATTGTTTCAGAAAAATGGTGATTAAGTCGTTTTGCATTAGAATGTGAATGGAACCAAATTTCTCCCCATCTCTGATCAGGATGACTGTATTTGATCTCTCATCTCCTCTTGGTTTCCACAGTTAACCAAAAGTATCTGAAGGGCAAACATGAGAGAGATAAAGGAACCCCTGTGACTACAGACTTGTTCTATCCTATTCAACCAGGAACAAGGCCAGAGCAAAGTGAAGTCATGGAAGAACATAGGAAGAAGGTCTGTTTCTGTTTTACTCCCAAAAGTTTAGTAGGTCCAGGACTGGCCCAGGCCTGGATTGAAGACCACTCTGAAATCCCATGTGATTTGCTTTGTGTCCCATGGTGGAAGAAAGATGGGATATTAATAAATATTAATATTAATAATATGTAAAATAAAATAAAATTAAAATAATCTGGGAAGGACATAGCCTGCCCAGCAATCCCTTTTTCATAGTTTTACATTTTTCATAGTTTTACTATTGCAGCGGGATGCGGGTGGCGCTGTGGGTTAAACCACAGAGCCTAGGACTTGCCGATCAGAAGGTCACTGGTTCGAATCCCCGCGACGGAGTGAGCTTCCGTTGCTCGGCCCCTACTCCTGCCAACCTAGCAGTTTGAAAGCATGTCAAAGTGCAAGTAGATAAATAGGTACCACTCTGGAGGGAAGGTAAATGGCATTTCCGTGCGCTGCTCTGGTTCGCCAGAAGCAGGTTAGTCATGATGGCCACATGACCCGGAAGCTGTACGCCGGCTCCCTCGGCCAGTAAAGCGAGATGAGTGCCGCAACCCCAGAGTCGTCCACGACTGGACCTAACGGTCAGGGGTCCCTTTACCTTTACTATTGCAGCATGATTTAGGTAGCATTTTTTTGGTTTGACATTGTAGCGGTTAACACCAAAAAAAGTTGTTTTGCAAAATGGTGAACGGTGATGCCATTCCTGGCAGCCTTCTGCTTCTGATGAACTGTCAGCTAATAATCCCAAAACAATACACATGAATAATAGTGAAATAGAGGGCAACACCCTTGGGTGCAGCACAGCGAAGTTAAGTATGGCTTAGGCTGCAATTCTATGCTCCTTTACCTATAGGTAAGTCATATTAATCTCTACGGGGCTCACTTTTGAGTAATCGCACATAGGACAAGGTGGCATTTCCCCACTGAAATCAAAGGGGATTAAGCATCATTAACTAGGTTCCTAGTGTTGTGTTTAAACTACAAGTACAAACATGGATTCTCCCAATTCTTCAGAATGCTTACAATTGAATGCATGCAGGAAAACGTAATAGTTCCAAAACCAGAAACTCTGCCCACCTCTAGAGCCCTTCCCTAAGCAGAGTTGGGTAACAATTTTCAGGAATGCCATCTGGGGTGATTGGAAATGGGTGGTGTCAAAATGAGTGCTGTCAAAAACACACACACACCCCAAAAAAACCCCTAACATTAAAACATTTTGAAGTTTTGTTTTTCCCCAGGTGCCAGAGCTTTGCAGGTTACCTCAGATATCCGAAGACTCGTCCGGAGCTTATAGGGAAAAACTTAAATCTGGAAAGCTTCCCAAGGAACCTGTGGCCTTCCCATTGCTTGTTCAGCTGGAAAGGGAGCCCGAGGCAAAAAACCTGAGAGGTAAAACCACCCCCACCCTAGATAAATGGCAGGTGCGCATTCAGTAAAGGGGAACGCCCCCCCCCCATCCTGGGCAATACCAGTTATAGCATCGCTCACGTTATCTCCTCAGAATAAATGTTTCCCCCAGCGCTTGTTCCCAGCTACGTTCAAATTCTGTACCTGCATCAAAGGCAGTCTCTGTGCTAACTTCAAAAAGTTCTCCCCCTGCCAGAATCAAAGCGCACATAGTGCTTTACTTGAGGTAAAACAACAATAGGCCTCAACAGGATCATAGACTTGTAGAGTTGAAAGGGGCCACGAGGGCGATCTACTAGTCCAATGCCCTGCAGTTCAGGAATCTTTTGCCCAACATGGGGCTTGAACCCACGACAAGTAGAAGTCAAAACCCTTGCCTGTCTATTGCAAATAAGCCAAATCTCTACCAGAAGAAGCTGGTCTACCTTCTGCCCATCCCTGCTACGGAGTACATCTTGTAGGCCAAGTCGTTGCCCTCCAGATAGTGTTGCGGGTGGCGCTGTGGTCTAAACCACTGAGCCTCTTGGGCTTGCTGATCGGAAGGTCGACGGTTCGAATCCCGGAGACGGAGTGAGCTCCCGTTGCTCTGTCCCAGCTCCTGTCAATCTAGCAGTTTGAAAGCACACCAGTGCAAGTAGATAAATAGGTACCACTGCAGTGGGAAGGTAAACGACGTTTCCGTGCGCTCTGGCTTCCGTTACTGTGTTCCGTTGCGCCAGAAGCGGTTTAGTCCACATGACCCAGAAAGCTGTCCACGATTATTGGAAATAAATATAAATAGTGCGCTAGATAAATATACATTTAAAGCTAGATGGAATGGGCGGGAAGTCAACGGAACTAGAAGAAGACTGTGATAATGTGTAATAGATACTGATAACTCTTCAAGGCCAAGAGCCTTCTGGCGGTTCCCTCGCTGCGAGAAGTGAGGTTACAGGGAACCAGGCAGAGGGCCTTCTCGGTAGTGGCACCCGCCCTGTGGAACGCCCTCCCACCAGATGTCAAGGAAATAAGTAACTATTTTATTTTTAAAAGACAACTGAAGGTGGCCCTGTTTAGGGAAGTTTTTAATGTTTGATGCTGTATTGTTTTTAATATTCGGTTGGAAGCTGCCCAGAGTGGCTGGGGAAACCCAGCCGGATGGGCTTGGTATAAATTATTGTTATTGTTATTGTTCATTATCGACAATTTTGATTTTGTGTTATGTGTTGTTGTTTTTAAGTTCAATAAAGCAATAAAATAAAAAAGCTGTATGCAGACACAAAAAAGCTGTTATTCAATAACGACGACAACAACAATTTTATTATTTATACCCCCACCCATCTGACTGGGTTGCCCCAGCAATTCTGGGCAGCTCCCATCATATTTAAAAACATAATAAAACATTAAACATTTTTAAAAAAACTTCCCTATACAGGGCTGCCTTCAGATGTCTTCTAAAGGTTGTATAGTGACTTATCTCATTGACTCGGGGCTCGCATAACTCCATACCCTCCAACGTTTCTCCAATGAAAATAGGAATGTCCTGCGGTAAAGCGAGACATTCCAGGATCAAATCAGAAACCGAGATGACTTCTGTAAATCCAGGATGGCCCCTGGAAAACAGGGACACTTTGAGGGTCTGTGAGAGGATGGGTGAAAACCTGTTGTTGTTGTTTAGTCGTTTAGTCGTGTCCGACTCTTCGTGACCCCCTGGACCAGAGCATGACAGGCACTCCTGTCTTCCACTGCCTCCCGCAGTTTGGTCACACTCATGCTGGTAGCTTCGAGAACATGTCCAACCATCTCGTCCTCTGTTGTCCCCTTCTCCTTGTGCCCTCCATCTTTCCCAACATCAGGGTCTTTTTCAGGGAGTCTTCTCTTCTCATGAGGTGGTCAAAGTATTGGAGCCTCAGCTTCAGGATCTGTCCTTCCAGTGAGCACTCAGGGCTGATTTCCTTCACAATGGATCGGTTTGATCTTCTTGCAGTCCATGGGACTCTCAAGAGTCTCCTCCAGCATCATAATTCAAAAGCATCAATTCTTCGGCGATCAGCCTTCTTTATGGTCCAGCTCTCACTTCCATACATCACTACTGGGAAAACCATAGCTTTAACTATACGGACCTTTGTTGGCAAGGTGATGTCTCTGCTTTTTAAGATGCTGTGAAAACCTGTATGTTAGTTAATAAAGTCCATTTATTCTCTCTCTCTCTCTCTCTCTCTCTCTCTCTCTCTCTCTCTCTTACCTTTCAGGAACTAGTTGTAATGAACCCAGACCTGAGGTCGATGTCTGTGATGAGCATCTGCCTCCTTTGCCGAATGATCTCATTTTAGAGCCAGAACATAAAAATCACCAGCAGCAGCAACAGGAGAGGATGATGATCAATAGTGAGATCCCGGAGGCTTCCCAAGGTAGTTTCCACCTGCCTCCAATAAATAATGGAGAGTTTCTGCTCAATGGAAGGAAAATGAGAAAGAAAGAAGAGCATTCGGAAAAGAATAGCCAATATCAAAGAGGTATGTGCTGGCGCCCAATGTAGCCCACTGTGGGGGAGGGCGATATTTTTTGCATGCATAAGATCTCAGGTTCAAGCGATGGCATCTTCACTTCCAGCTGTGAAAGACTCCCATCTCAAGCTGCTGAGAGTCCAGGCTGTGGACCAAGCATCGCCAAAGCGGTGTCCTCTGGGTAACCGTTGGACTACAGCTCCCACAATCCCTGGTCATTGGTCAGGCTTGCTGGGCTGATGGACGCTGTAGTTCAACAGCACTTGGAGGTCACGTGGTTTGCTTCCCCCAGTGTAGACGACTGTGTAGACAGTGTAGAGCCAGTGTGGTGTAGTGGTTAAGAGCGGTGGACTCGTAATCTGGTGAACTAGGTTTGCTTCCCTGCTCCTCCACATGCAGCTGCTGGGTGACCTTGGGCTAGTCATACTTCTCTGAAGTCTCGCAGCCTCACTCGACTCACAAAGTGTTTGTTGTGGGGGAGGAAGGGAAAGGAGAATGTTAGCCGCTTTGAGACTCCTTCGGATAGTGATAAAGCGGGATATCAAATCCAAACTCTTCTTCTTCTTCTTCTACTAAGCCAGATAGACAAAAGACCACACAAAATGGCGGAAGGTTACATCAGTTTACAGTCTACAGTTTATAGCTACCATATGAAGCAAGTTTCTCCACAGTCACAAGAGCTAGAAGCTTGCCTTTAAAGCAAACAAAACAAAACACCAAACCATGCAGAAATTCTTAAAATGGCTGAGTTTCATTCCAGTTGGTGGCTTCCTGCCTGGTTCATCAAACGCACAGATGTGCAGAATGCCAATAGCTCTCAACATAAACTCTAAGGGAAAGTGAAGGAAACAGCACTGGAAGATAGAGATACAGTGGTACCCCGGGTTAAGAAACTAATTCGTTCTGGAGGTCCATTCTTAACCTGAAACCGTTCTTAACCTGAGATACCACTTTAGCTAATGGGTATAGCTGTCAACTTTCAGATTTGAAAATAAGGGATCAGCAGCCTCGAAAATAAGGGATCAGCAGCCTCACCTGTCCCGGGAACAGTCTACGGGATACCTAACAATCCGGGATAGCAGCGGGAAACGGCGCTGGAATAAGGGAATTTCCCGCAATAGGTTGACAGCTATGCTAATGGGGCCTCCCGCTGCTGCCACACCGCCACCGTGCATTTTCTGTTCTCATCCTGAAGCAAAGTTCTTAACCCAAGGTACTACTTCTGGGTTAGCTGAGTCTGTAACCTGAAGCGTCTGTAACCCAAGGTACCACTGTATATTTCCGGAGTTAAGTTGGCTAAATCTATGGTTGTGCTCTAGACATACAAAAGAAGGCAAACCACCAAAAACAACAACAACATCAAAAACTAATCGGACAGTTATGAAGAAGAGTGCATGTCGGATCTCGTCTTCAGTTTTCCTTTTTCTGGGATCCGTCCCCTGGAGCTCTCCGGGCCCCAAACTGTTATCTGGCTCTGCTCAATGACCCACCCCTGCATCATGGCGTTCACCTTCTGGTGCCGATTATATCGGTTTTTATGCCTCTGTGCTTTTATGTTTGTACATACTTTATGGGCTAATAGCCGTAAATAAATAAATAAATAAAGGCAAATTTGTTTTCTTGCATTTAACTTTTAATAATATGTGCTTGTTTCCCCCTCCCCCTTCTTTGTTCTCAAGAACATCAGAATGGCACCTCACTCCACCATCTCCCCCCTGATACAGAAATCCTGTATCCATCACCCTTGGGATCCATCCAAACTACTGATGATCCCAGGCACTCTGGATTCATTCCAAACGAAGAAGGTAAGGTGGATGTAAAAATCTACTGTGGTTAAGTCTCTTGTCCAAAAGGAACAGATTGCACATCTAACTCTGCACGTATAACCCAAATGTCACATAATATCCTGAACGACTTGTTTAGCCAGAACAGTTTTTCTTCTTCAGATAATACTGTTTTTATTATGCTCAGACACAGAAGTTAATATTTGTATGTATTTGTGTGTGGGTAGGTAGCAGTGGCATAGCGTGGGGGGTGCAGGGGGGGTCGGCCGCACCGGGCGCAACATCTGGGGGTTAGGGTTAGGGGGCACAAATCCACGGGTTAGGGGGCGCAAATTACTTGCCTTGCCCCGGGTGCTGACAACCCACGCTACGCCACTGGTAGGTAGGTAGGTAGATGATATAGATAGATAGATGATAGTGTGTGTTTATTGGAACTTGCGCAATAGAATCAGTGTATTTCTCTACTCTGTAGCAAGTATCTAAAGGAGATGGTAGCTCATTTATAATCTGGTCGGGTATTTGTACTGTGTTTTAGCCAGCCAATATGAGTCACCACGCTTCTGAAATGCACTTCAATGCAATCTTCAGAATTTGACTGGCATGTTGTTGGCTTATAAGTCAACTCCTCACTCTCCAGGTCTAGTACAAAAACACACACTGGGCAGAGTATTCCTGGTCTTGCTGGCAGTGGCAGCCATTAATGCTAGTATAATACCTGTGCAATGGATTAGATCCTATGCATTATACACAGCAGCAGCAGCAGTAGCAGCAAAATAAGACAGCAAAACAGTCTAGAAATTGCATGTTAACAAGCACAGATGGTTCCACAGCAACCATGGGAATGTCACCTCTCCACTTATCGATCATGGGATTGCGTGCCGACATCACAGCCCCATCAGTCCTGCACAGAAGAAACCAATCAAAGACACCACAGGGCCGAGGCACAGCTGCAAGGCAAATGCCACACATCTGACACCAATGTTGCACACTCCCAAAGCACCCTCTACGTGAGGGTTGAAGTCCTCTTATAGCAGAGATAGCTGTGCCACCACCCTTTCAGTGGGCACAATTCAAGCTACACAGATGAGGAAGCGTGGGCCTTTTCCTTCACAGTTCCCAGCCAGTTCCGTAGCATTCTTCCAAAATGGCAGACAGCATTCAAGTTGCGTGACTGGATCCAAAAGAAGGCCCAGCCCCTGCTCCTATTGAAATCCCTGATTCTGTGTTTTTTTTGTTTTTGTTTTTTATAAAGATATTTATTAAATTTTCCAATTTTTTACAAACAAAAAGAAAAAAGCAAACATAAGAAGAAAAAAGTTAAAAACACATAAATTTCACAACTTGTTTTCTCATAACACATTTCCCTGACCTCCTCATACCTCCCCTTCTTGTATATCCAGTTCAAATTATTTGTGCAGCAAATCCATATCTCAAAGCATTACAGCTTTAAAAACAAAAACAAAAAAACACCTTATTTTCTCTCCAACATCTTAGGCTATTATAACCTTAAATTCTTACTTATAAAAAGAAAACAATTTTATCATATTCCTTTGTACCATTACAGCTAGAAACCACTTAATTTCAATCCAACATCATTCAACATTCCTTAATTTTACAGTATTTTTGTAAATAGTCCTTAAATTTTTTCCAATCTTCTTCTGCCGACTCTTCTCCCTGGTCACGGATTCTGCCAGAGAAAAATCTCTGATTCTGAACTAAAGATGCAGGAGCCCAGCTCTATTTTCCATTTGGCCATCCTAAAATTGTATGCAGACTTTTGCCTTCCTGTTACCAGGATCTCTTTAGAGGAATAACTCTGCAGCTTGGTCACAGTAAAAAAAATAAATTCTTTATGCTTTCCCCCTTGTCTCCATTTTTCAACCAGAATATACTTCCAGCCTCAGTATTCATGTCTTCTAACTTTTCGTGCTCCAAAGCATTTGCCCTTGAACTCTTGGCAAACAATTAACATTTAATTAAGTCTCCACAGCATGGTGCTAGTTCTCCCAAATCCAGCAGTAACATATTTACACAAAATCTTTCTTTCTCTGCTTCTTTCTCTTTAATCATGGTTATCTTTATCCGCACTCCTGGGGTTGCAAATATTCCCATTCAGATAAACAGGAACGAGCTAAACACTATAATCCTATGAGTGATAAAAGGAGACAGCATCTGTATTTAAACACTTTTTTTTCAGTTGTTTACCACTTGGAAGAAAATAGCTGGACTTTGCAGAGCGTTTGTATCCCACTTGAGTCATAATGAGATTTCAGATACCCTATCAGGCCTTTTAGCAACCATGTGCATATATAATATTATATTATAGAGAGAGCCTTGAGGCTATTCTAGGGTTACCAGATGTCCCCGATTCCCAGGGACAGTCCCCGGATTTGCAAATCTGTCCCCGGGAAACGTGGCAGCGGCAGCCTCAGCAGCCCGGAGTCAGCCTGGTAGTGCAGTTGGCTCTGGCTGGCTCCAGGAGTTGCTCACTTCCCGCTGCTGTGGCGCCCGCCATTTTTCCTTTCCGGAACTTCCGGCAAGGAAAAATGGTAGGTGCCATGGCAGCGAGCAGCTCCTGAAGCCAGCCAGAGCCAACTGCACTACCAGGCTGACTCCGGGCTGCTGACTACCACTGCTGCCAGTGGCGTAGCGTGGGTTGTCAGCACCCGGGGCAAGGCAAGTAATTTGTGCCCCCTAACCCGTGGATTTGTGCCCCCTAACCCCCAGATGTTGCGGCCGGTGCGGCCGGCCCCCCCTGCACCCCCCACGCTACGCCACTGACTGCCGCTGCCACTGCTGAAGGGGAACTGGGGATGTCCGGTGATACAGATTTCCTGCCCCCTCCCCCCTTTGCTTTGACTGATTGGGGGAGGCTAGGGAGTTGCAGGCGGGCAGCTGTTGCCCAGTTTTTTTAAAACTCTGCGCATTTATGTTTCAAAAGGTGCGAAAGAAGGGCTTTGCACCTTGCCTGGCAGGGAAACCGCGTGACTTGTGCCCTTCCTGGGCAATGGCCGCACGCCCACAACTCCTGAGCCTCCCCCGATCTGTCAAAACAAAGGGGGAAGGGGGAAGGAGATCGGGGAAGACTCAGGAGTTGCGGGCGCGCCGTTGCCCAGTTTTTTAAAAACTGTGCATTTATGTTCCACAGGGTGCGAAAGAAGGCCTTTGCACCTTTATACAATATGCATGTGTGCTTGGGCCCAGGGTCTTTTGCCTCACCATCCCCACTACTGACCCCCTGTTGCTACTCAGCTTCAAAAAGTGTCCCCGGATTCATTGAAAAAAATCTGGTAACCATAGGCTATTCCCCATTCTGTATGGGGGAAAGTCACAGCCGGTTGGAGGATGGATGGCGGCTAACAGATTGAGGTTGAATCCTGACAAGACAGAAGTACTGTTTTGGGGGGACAGGAGTCGGGTGGGTGTGGAGGACTCCTGAATGGGGTAACTGTGCCCCTGAAGGACAGGTGCGCAGCCTGTGAGTCATTTTGGACTCACAGCTGTCCATGGAGGCGCAGGTCAATTCTGTGTCCAGGGCAGCTGTTTACCAGCTCCATCTGGTACGCAGGCTGAGACCCTATCTGCCCACGGACTGCCTTACCAGAGTGGTGCATGCTCTGTTTTCTCCCGCTTGGACTACTGCAATGCGCTCTACGTGGGGCTACCTTTGAAGGTGACCCAGAAACTACAACTAATCCAGAATGCAGCAGCAAGACTGGTGACTAGGAGCGGCCACCGGGACCACATAACACCGGTCTTGAAAGACCTACCCAGTATGTTTCGAGCACAATTCAAAGTGTTGGTGCTGACCTTTAAAGCCCTAAACGGCCTCGGTCCAGTATACGTGAAGGAGCGTCTCCACCCCATTGTTCTACCTGAGGTCCAGCTCTGAGGGCCTTCTGGCGGTTCCCTCACTGCGAGAAGCCAAGTTACAGGGAACCAGGCAGAGGGCCTTCTCGGTAGTGGCGCCCTCCCTGTGGAATGCCCTCCCACCAGATGTCAAAGAGAACAACAACTACCAGACTTTTAGAAGACATCTGAAGGCAGCCCTGTTTAGGGAAGCTTTTGATGTTTGATGTATTACGGTATTTTAATATTTTGTTGGAAGCCGCCCAGAGTGGCTGGGGAAGCCCAGCCAGATGGGCAGGGTATAAATTTATTATTATTATTATTATTATTATTATTATTATTATTATTATTATTATTATTATTATTATTTAATAATTTTAAAATCATTTTGAGATATGGAATGCTTTGCTGTGCAGCAGCAAATGAGCATAGGATAGAGTCTAGCCTCCTGCTACTACAACCACCATAGGCAAAAGGGACCCCTTGCAACATTGCCTGCGCTGAAGACTAATGGCGAGTCAAGGTCTCTTGGCCTTCCTGTTATCAGGGATCCCTTTAATGGGAGATGCCGAGAACTGAAGTGTTGGACCTTCTGACCTATGTGCAAATATGTCCACACCGCTAAGCCCTTAGGGCAACAAAAGTGCTTGCGATTTCATTTTAGCATTGTGTCAAGAAGGCCAGGAGCATTAACAGGACCTTGACTGATAGGGATGTCGCTTAACTGGTTTGCGGGGAGGCCTACATATTATGGGCCATGATTGCTCTTTCTATAGGGTGTTAAAAAGACATTTGTCCTTAGGCCACACTGATTAGCGCATCTGAGGAAATCTTTCTTCTCCTTGCAGCACTTTGCGTGGCTCAGTTGCTTGGGTTATCTGGATTGTTTTGGGGTATTTAAAAATTATAATTAAGATTATTTTCTTATTTAATTGTGAAAGAGCTTCTGCATAGCTGTCAACTTACAGATTTGAAAATAAGGGACCAGCAGCCTCAAAAATAAGGGATCAGCAGCCAAAATAAGGGATTTTGGCTTAGCTTATACAGAAATCCCACACTCATGGAGCCAGGCTGCTTTGGCTGCCACTGACTGTGTTTGGCAGGGGGGGTTGGACTAGATGATCCTAAGGGTCTACAACTCCCGCCAAAGAAGAGTGGCAGACAAAACTTCCTGACAGTAAGAGCTGTTCGACAGTGGAATTTGCTGCCAAGAAGTGTGGTGGAGTCTCCTTCTTTGGAGGTCTTTAAGCAGAGGCTTGACAACCATATGTCAGGAGTGCTCTGATGGTGTTTCCTGCTTGGCAGGGGGTTGGACTCGATGGCCCTTGTGGTCTCTTCCAACTCTATTATTCTATGATTCTATGATTCTATGAAAACTGATGAACAACGCCGAGATGGCAAAGCTTACAGGCACAATTCGAAACCAGGAAGATGGGCCTATGGTTTGACCCATGAGGGCTCTTTCTCGCAGTTCACGAATAGAGTGCTTCGAATGAAAGGCCTTTCCCCATCCCTGTGAAACCACTTTGCAGGTGTCTCTGCTAAAACAAACTTTCCTCGTAGTTTAAAACCATTCATTCATTCATTCATTCTTTTCAAGTTTATACATTTCACTAATTCTACAATCATTTTGACATTTCAATACTTGACTTTCTTCCCCCTCTTTCTGCAGTTCCTTAAATTTGTTTTTAATATCTTTTGCATTTCCAAATTAACTTAATTTACTCATTTATTCATCTTCTTTAAATATATACTTTTATAAAACTGCAGGTTATTACAATGATCCTGCCAATGTTTTTATCTGTTTGCAATTTATCTGCAAATATTCAATAAACCATTTCCATTCTTTTATTAAAAAAAAGTTTGTTATCTTGATTTCTTATTCTTCCGGTAAGTTTCGCCATTTCTGCATATTCTATAAGTTTTTGTATCCATTCTTCCTTTGCTGGGACTTCTGCTTCTTTCCATTTAGGGGCAAGTAACATTCTTGCCGCTGTAGTAGCATACATGAATAAGTTTCTTTTTTTTTTTAGGTAGTTCTGTCCCTATAATTCCCAAAAGAAAAGCTTCTGGGTTTGTTTGTTTTTACAAATGTTATCTTAAACATTCTTTTCATTTCATTATATATCATTTCCCAGTAAGCTTTAACCTTACTACTAAAACAAATTTGTAAATCTGGTTTATTCACGAAGCCAGGGAAAAGTCGGTTTGTCCCTGAACTCTGTGGTTGCCTGTGCTTAATTCATGAAAATTAACTGTGGTTGAATATTTCTGCCTCACATGGGAGAGGTTTGCTTGTGTGATGATTTAGGTGTTGCTGGTTTTCAGTATTTGGTAGAGTCATCGAAATTAAGCAGAGGGCGCACCTTTCTTTAGTTTTTATGAATCCACCAAGCGTAATCATTGGGATACTTCTGGTTTTCATTGCAGGGGATGGTGAATTATTCCTTAAAACGAGGGCAGCTGTTTCCATAAGGTCACCGGAGACCCCGTCTGCGGCTGAAGAACTACATGGGAAGGTTGGTTTCATACAGAGATTTGGCAGAGCAATGAAAGAGGCAAAGTATGATTTGCCATTGTGAATTACAGTGGTACCTCGAGTTACATACACTTTAGGTTACATACGCTTCAGGTTACAGACTCCACTAACCCAGAAATATTACCTCAGGTTAAGAACTTTGCTTCAGGATGAGAACAGAAATCGTGCTCCAGCGGCATGGCAGCAGCAGGAGGCCCCATTAGCTAAAGTGGTGCTTCAGGTTAAGAACAGATTCAGGTTAAGAACGGACCTCCGGAACGAATTAAGTACTTAACCCGAGGTACCACTGTACTTGTAATTTTATTCATGGAGATTTTCCTCATATTTTTGACTACGAAATAACGGCTACAATTCAAACTACAGTTTCAACACACACAAACATACAGCTCTCTATCATCCATCCATACAAGCAAAGAGGTATATTCAGAGTTTGAGGACACATTCCAGCCAGGCTAAATCACAAAAAGAGGGGCCACAGTAGGGTCGGTGAGAGGTGAAATTCAGAGCTTGGGAAGAGTTCTGAGGGCCAAGCAGGGAGGTAGCAAGGGCCGCATTTCAGGTTCCCCACTTTGTTGATTTTGAAATGGGCAAAATACAGTGGTACCTCAGGTTAAGAACTTAATTCGTTCTGGAGTTCCTTTCTTAACCTGAAATTGTTCTCAACCTGAGGTACCACTTTAGCTAATGGGGCTTCCCGCTACCGCTGCGCCACCAGAGCACGATTTCTGGTCTCATCCTGAAGCAAAGTTCTTAACCCGAGGTATTATTTCTGGGTTAGCGGAGTCTGTAACCTGAAGCATCTGTAACCTGAAGCATCTGTAACCCGTCTGTAACTATATCCTGTCTCTCCTGGAGCTGCTTGGTCACCTGTATATTCCTTCCCGATACAATCATTGCAATAATGTGATGTGTGGGCAAACATATAAGAAAAATGGCTCCCTTTCCCTTATGGGGTATTCCGGAGCCCGAACAGAGTCCTTAAGTGGGTTCCCTATCGGTAAGAGAAAATAACAGAGGCCAACCAGAGTATATTGAGAAGAAAAACGGCTAGTAAGCCTGATTCAAGGAACTGTTGCAACAGGGTCCCCATTCACCACACACAGGAGGGAGGAGAACCCTGAACAGTGATGCGCAAGCCCTTATATAGACTCTTGAAATTGCCCACCCTGTAGCCCAAGACCACTACCCCTAAACATCATACATACATCATAGAAGGAGGCGGTCTACAGCAGAAATCCTGTCTGCCAGGATACCTGATACTGGTCACTGATTGCTTTACCTGGGCAGCCTGGCCATTCTTTTGTGATGATCTGAATCCAGGTCATGGGCTCACCCTATTCGTATACAAATACGCCCTTAAGACAGGAGTTGCAAGCAAAAAGTCAATGGGAAGGCTTTCCCCATTTGCCTCCCTTACTGCAGAGGAATATTTGAGGTTATTGGGCTTCAGGATTGCTCTCCCATACTATTTCAGACACATGGTTCATATATTTAGATATGTGTGCATTTATGAATATTTATTCCATATTTGAGACCTTAAAATTCTTATAACACATGCGATAGAAAGTATGTGTGGTGAACTGGTCACACGTCTGCATTTGTTCTTTGAATGCAATTGGGACATTTTTCTGGAGCTGGGGGTTAGAAGGAGCCTATCTGGCATCTGAATTTAGCTCCCCACTGCCACAAACTGGCTTGTAATCTGCCAAGGGAGAAACAAATCTATACTTTTCTTATCTATAGATGTTAAAGCGCTTGCTTGTATACTTTTGACATGTCTCTGTTGATGTGCTCAAGGTTCCCTCTGAGCAATGCTTTTTCATCTCGGCATGAGGGAGGCCACTTTTGCAAACTCCCGCTGCCAGCGATACACAGAAACATTCCTGCAACGCACCGCGCTCAGCTCTTCTGCAGGCATCTTAGTATCGTATTCCTTTGTGGTGGCGTTGTGCATTGCCTTTTCTGACTGTTTATTACGTAATTTGCCCGGGAGAGGATACTGTTGTGGTCTAAACCAGGGGTCCCCAAACTAAGGACCACGGGCCAGGTAGGTTTATCTAGCCCGCAGTGACCCCTGCCGCCCGCTGCCGCCGCCCGCTCTTACCGCGTTGTGCTGCACGGCTGCCCACTTCTGGGTCGAAGGAGCACCGGAAATAGCTTGTACGCATGCACAAGCATTGTGCGCATGTGCAAGCCTTATTTCCGGTGCACATCCAGGTTGTTGGAGGCCCGTGCCCATGCACACAAGCTATTTCCGGTGCTCCTCCAACCCAGAAGTGCGCCGGAAATAGCGTGTGCACACGCATATAGGCACGCGCTCCCCCGCCCTCTGGCCCACCACGCATTCAGCACTGGAGACACCGGCCCGAGGCATGGTAAGTTTGCTGACCCCTGGTCTAAACCACTGAGCCTCCTGGGCTTGCTGATCAGAAGGTCGGCGGTTTGAATCACTGTGATAGGGTGAACTCCCATTGCTCTGTCCCAGCTCCTGCCAACCTAGCAGTTCGAAAGCACACCAGTGCAAGTAGATAAATAGGTACCACTGCGGTGGGAAGGTAAATGGCGTTTCTGTGCACTCTGGTTTCCGTCACGGTGTCCCGTTGTGCCAGAAGCGGTTTAGTCCTGCTGGCCACATGACCTGGAAAGCTGTCTGTGGACAAACGCCATCTCCCTCGGCCTGAAAGTGAGATGAGTGCTGAACCCCATAGTCTCCTTTGACTGGACTTGACAGTCCAGGGGTCCTTTACCTTTACTTTTACATAACTTGCTGGGGAGAGGATACGGCAACCCAGTGCTGGATTTACATATAAGCTAAACAAGCTATATCTTAGGGCCCCACTCTTGGGGGCCCCAAAAAAAATTAAAGGAAAAAACAACTAAATGTACATTTCCAAAATATAAGATAAAAAAACAATTAGTTTGTTAAGATACATATTTTGTTATGTGCAAATGGCCTTCGATACCTATTAGGCCCATAAATTACCAAATACAGTGGTGCCTCGCAAGACAAAAAGAATCCGTTCTGTGATTCTCTTCGTCTAGCGGTTTTTTCGTGTTGCGAAGCAAGCCCATTGACGGATTAGCGCTATTAGCGGCTTTTAGCGGCTTAGCAGCTTAGCGGATCAGCTGATAAGAGGCTTAGCGGCTTAGAAAAAGGGGGGAAGGAATAAAAACCCGCAGGAACTCGCAAGACATTTTCGTCTTGCGAAGCAAGCCCATGGGAGATTCGTTTTGCGAAGCACCTCCAAAACGGAAAACTCTTTCGTCTAGCGAGTTTTCTGTCTTGCGAGGCATTCGTCTTGCGGGGCACCACTGTAGCATATATTCGACACAAAAAACAGGGACAATTTGTTGTTGACAAAGGACAACTGGACATATAAAGGGCCCCATTACCTTCAGTAGCCTAGGGCTTCATCAAACCTAAATCTGGCCCTGTCTATCATGGTGATGTTTTAGAACAGTGGGGCTGATCTAGAAGCAAACAGTGTGCTTCCCTCAAAGATCTCTGAACCCAGGCAGGTACAGATAGCTTGGACCTAAGTCATATAGTTTTCTTAGCAGGGATACTGGAGTGGCTTGCCGGTTCCTCCTCCAGGTGGATCACATTTGGTCAAAACTCTCCACTATGACCTGTTCATCTTGGGTGCCCTGCTCGGCATAGTTCATAGCTTCTCTGAGTTATTCAAGCCCCTTCGCCACGGCAAGGCAGTGATCCATGAAGGAGTCCATGATCACTGCAGATGGTGACAGCAGCCATGAAATTAAAAGACGCCTGCTTCTTGGGAGAAAAGCAATGACAAACCTAGACAGCATCTTAAAAAGTAGAGACATCACCTTGCCAATAAAGGTTCGTATAGTAAAAGCTATGGTTTTCCCAGTAGTGATGTATGGAAGTGAAAGCCGGACCATAAAGAAGGCTGATCGCCGAATAATTGATGCTTTTGAATTATGGTGCTGGAGGAGACTCTTGAGAGTCCCATGGACTGCAAGAAGATCAAACCTCTCCATTCTGAAGGAAATCAGCCCTGAGTGCTCACTGGAAGGACAGATCCTGAAGCTGAGGCTCCAATACTTTGGTCACCTCAGGAGAAGAGAAGACTCCCTGGAAAAGACCCTGATGTTGGGAAAGATGGAGGGCACAAGGAGAAGGGGACGACAGAGGATGAGATGGTTGGACAGTGTTCTCGAAGCTACCAGCATGAGTTTGACCAAACTGCGGGAGGCAGTGGAAGACAGAAGTGCCTGGCGTGCTCTGGTCCAGGGGGTCACGAAGAGTCGGACACGACTAAACGACTAAACAACAACAACAAAGTCATATAGGGCTTTATTGATAACAGACAGCACTTTGAATGGTGCTCCATAGCCAGTGCAGCCATGGTTAACTAACCCTGGTTAACAATCTGGCTGCAGCTCTATGAGCTAGTTGAGGTTTCTAAACCCTCTTCAATAGCAGCACCATGTTAACAGAAATCCAAACGGGTCTAATAACATGATCAAGTAAGCACGCAAGTCAATAAATAGGACAGAACTGCTGAAGCGCATGGAACATTTTCAGGCATGATGAAATAGGTATATAGAAATTATGCCTCAACGAGCCACGAGTGCGTCTTTTACGGTACTTATCATTCTAGGAAGCCGTCCAAGTCTTTGCTACGCTGAAGAATGAGGGTTATGCCCCATGCGCAGATAAAAGGCTGGTATGTTCAAACAGGAGATAATTACGCGGCAATTTACATGCAGAGACAGACAAAGAAAAGCATATATGGAATAATCAACTTTGCAAAACATTATTAAAATGGCCAGAGATGTTTTATTACGAGGACATAACCTCAAATGTATATGGCGTGTTCTTCAGACCTTACTTTGTTGGCCACAATCCCAAAGCAATTTGATATTATGAATTATTTGGTTTATTAAAAAAAACCCGACTTCAATTAAATCAGCAAAGGCTGAAGCCTTAAGGTATGTCTCTGCTTCGGAAAATAGCTTCTCTGCATGGGGAGTTTAGCACTCGCAAGAAACCTACCAAACAAAGGGAGGGTGTGTCTGTCTACACTACAAATTAAACCCAAATGAAACAGCCTCAGACCTGTTTAATGGAAATGGATCTCTAGCAAGGGAAACTCTGGCGTTGAAGTTCTGTGTGCCAATGATCTGTGCCACAAATTCCCGGCGTCTTCACATAACTAAAGCTGCAAAATGGTCCTTTACAAGGAAAGTTATGACAATGAAATCACTGCTTGGTTCCTTGTCTTGTATAGCAGTTGCACTAAATTCTGTGAAATCTATATTACAGTATTGTCTTGTATTCTTATGGCTTACAGGGCTGATGGACGCCTGAATTGGAGAAAGTGTGTTGTTGATATGTCTGGTTAATTTTCTTAATCGCATGTTGTGAAAGCTGGTTTCGCATTTCCGGAATCAGGATCTGTCAGTCTGGAAGACTAAATTCCAGGTCTTGCTCTCCTAGCATAGGGGCGGGGGGGGGGGGGATTATTATTATTTTTTTACTACAATTTATGAAAAAAGAAAGAAGTAAAGAAGAAGAAGAAAAAAAGAAGAAAAAGTAGTTGAGGTTTCAAAAAAACTTCCAAACATTCTCATTGTCCGTTATCTGTTCAATACACTTTTACCGCACAGTTACTTATTTCTTCTATTTTTTATCATATTTCTATATAAATTGTCAATTACCTTTATATACTACAATGCTCAGTCTAGGTCTGCCAGGAGATTACCCTTTATACCATTGTTCTTCAAATATTCTTTAAATATCCTCCATTCCTTGTGGACTTTTTGTTTTGTTTGGCCTCTAACTCTTCCTGTCACCTTTGCTAGCTGAAAGTATTTTACCATTAATGTTTGCCAGTCTACTATATTAGGTGTTTTAGTATTTTCCCAAAAAATACTTTAAAAAATGATTTACAATAACATTTTAAAAAAGACCAGAAATATTTCTTTTAAGTATATTGCCAACTGAAAAAGGAAAATCGAAAAGACCATTGTTCATGTATGGGGTAACGGCGGCCAGAATTTTAATGGCAAGAAATTGAAATGGGGAGGGGGGCATTTTTTTTTTAGGAAACTGGTTTATTTCTTAGGAACAGAGGAAGCTACCTTACTCCAGGGCAGGGAGACAGCAGATCCAGTCCATACATTCAGAGCACATTTCTCCCACCAAAGAATCCTTGAAACGGTATTGTGTGTGTGGGAATTGTAGCTCTGTGAGGGAGAAACTACAGATTCTCTGGTGGGGAATTTTGTAGCTTTGTTTTTTGTTTTTTTATTTTATTTTTGTTTTTTGTTTTATTTTTTATTTTATTTTATTGATACAGCAAGAAAAAAGAAAAAAACACAAATACCAAATTACACACAGGAATAACCATAGACACATAATTTTCTTAGCAAACAATAAAACATATATTGGTCTTAACAATAAAGACCCAACATTCCAGTCTATTCCATATTTCGATTTCATATTACTTATTGCCCATACGCACTTTTATCATAATTAAACTTTTTCTTAATATATCTAATTTCTTATATCTACCTTGCAACTATTACTGAAGTTCCTCGAATGCTGCAACAGAATTTAAACTACTATATTTATTTTTCAGATATTCTTTGAAAACCTCCCATTTTGAAACAAATTCCTGTTTTGATTTATTCTTTATTTTTTCTGATAGACCATCTAGTTCGGCATATTCTGTCAGCTTTTGGATCCAATCTGGTATAGAGAGGATTTCATTACTCTTCCATTTTGCCGCGATCAGAACTCTTTTTTCGTGGCTTTGAAGATGCATTGAATGTGCTTTAAATCCACGGTGCAGAACTGGCCCCCTCTAGCACAAGTGTTGTCTGGTCCTCGAGCGAAGAATGGTCTTCCCCATCACTTGCCGCCCCCTGATCATTTTAATGGGAGGTGCCAGGGCTTGAGTTCGAAAGCTGCCACATGCAAGGCACAAAGCCTGCCCGCTTCCGCCAAGCTACAGCCCCTCTCCTCTCCTAGCAACCTTGCGGAAGACAGCTTTCATTGACCGCCCGTAAAATGTTGTCAACAAGATGAGAGCTGAATGAGAAGGGCTTTTCCCCAAAAGGCCTCGCTTTGGAAAAGCGTGGCTTCCTATGGGGATTCTGCTCTGGAGTAGGGAAAAATGAGATTATCCACCCTTCCCTGCATTGGCCACTGCCCCCAGATGTTTCTTTCATCGCTTCTCAATATGTCTCTTCCTTCCTTCATCTATCAGCAACCTCATTTGCTCATTTTCTTGTCACTGCTGGTTCTTACCCCAAGGAGAAAGTGTTATGCAATAATGAGATGAGGAGGGAGACAGTCTAGCGACTTGCACTCAGGCGACTGGAGGCTGTCGGCTCCTAAATTCTAATCGGGCACAGATCTCCCCGGAGCCATGTCTTCTCGCCTCGCTAGGCTCACCTAGATAAGCTAAGATTTGGGATTGGGTGGTTCCCCCTCCCCTCCTCCTCTGAACGATCCCTTGCCAAGGCAATAGGAAAACCCCTCCGAGTTAGAATGAACATTTCTTTAATCAGGTGTCAGCCCTGATGGAAAGATGGAAAGGTAAGAGTCGGCTGGAAAATTAAAAAGCGAAACGCCTTTTCTTTGGTGGGAGAATAAAAGGACATGTTGTGAATTTCACATCCAGGATGGGAGATGGCAGGAAATAAATTATTATTATTAATAACAATTAAAGTTTTCATCTGTAGACCTCAGGGTAGTCCAGAGCATAAAACTGCAAGATAAAAACACAAAATATATACGGTAATAAAAACAGGAACATAACAAAACTTCTCTGTGGGTGTCGGGGAGATTCACCCACAAAGGGCCACGCTGATAAAAAAAATTATTTGTTTGTTTGTTTGTTTGTTTATATATACCCCGCCTATCTGGCTGGGTTTCCCCAGCCACTCTGGGTGGCTGCCAACAGAATACGAAGAAGAAGAAAAAGAAGAAGACGAAAAGCGATAAAAGATCAAACATTAAAAACTTCCCTAAACAAGGCTGCCTTCAGATATCTTCTAATCTTCTAAAAGTCAGATAGTTGTTTATTTCCTTGACATCTGATGGGAGGGCATTCCACAGGGTAGGCGCCACTACCGAGAAGGCCCTCTGCCTGGTTCCCTGTAACCTTACATCTTGCAGTGAGGGAACCACCAGAAGACCGTCGGAGCCGGACCTCAGTGTCCGGGCTGAACAATGGGGGTGGTGACACGCCTTCAGGTATACTGGGCCGAGGCCGTTTAGAGCTTTAAAGGTCAGCACCAAGACTTTGAATTGTGCTCGGAAACGTACTGGGAGCCAATGTAGATCTTTCAGGACCGGTGTTATGTGGTCCTGGCAGCTGCCCCAGTCAGGCTCCCCACTGTGTGGATAGGTGGATGTCACAGCAAAGCCACACTTGGCTCCAGTGGCATGGGATTGGCTGGCTCAGTGGGCTCCCTCCACCTGCCCCCCACCCAGTGCACACCCGCCTGGTGGCGTCAACGGTGTTGTAAACAATATCTGCCCTTATTCCCTTATGGGGGTCGCAAGAGCCCTTATAGAGTCCTTTGTAGGTTCTCCATCAGTAGGAGAAAATAACAGAGGCAAACCAGAGAATATTGAGAAGCAAAGCAGCTAGTAAGCCTGATCTTTAATGAACTGTTGCAACAGGGTGCTCCCCTCACACGCAGGAAAGGAGGAGGACCCAGAACAAAGGTGTGCCTGCCCTTATAATATAGACATTTTAAATTCCCTGCCCTGGAGCTCAAGACCACCCCTCCATACATCATATATACATCACAGAATGGGTGTAACCCAAGACCACCCCCCACAAACATCATACCTACATCACAGAAAAGGCGGTCTACAACAGAAATTTGAATGTTGTTGTTTTTCCTGTCTGTCAGGTTATCTGATAACGCCTTATCTGATTGCCTTTCCTGGTAGTCTGGCCATTCCTTTGAGATGGTGATTATCCAATTCCTGAGACAATGAGAAGGTTCTCTCACCCCCTCCCTCCTTGCAGAGAAAACATTTGGTCAAAATGGTTTCAGGATGGTCTTCCTGTGCTGCTCCAGACATGTGGTCCCCATATCTATGTACGTGCTCGGCTGGTACATTTATGAACATTTATTATATATAGGTAAAGGGACCCCTGACCATTAGGTCCAGTCGTGACCGACTCTGAGGTTGCGGCGCTCATCTCACTTTACTGGCCGAGGGAGCCGGCGTACAGCTTCCAGGTCATGTGGCCAGCATGACTAAGAACCAGAGCAGCGCACGGAAACGCCGTTTACCTTCCCGCCGGAGCGGTACCTATCTATCTACTTGCACTTTGACGTGCTTTCGAACTGCTAGGTTGGCAGGAGCTGGGACCGAGCAACAGGAGCTCACCCTGTTGCGGGGATTTGAACTGCCGACCTTCTGATCGGCAAGTCCTAGGCTCTGTGGTTTAACCCACAGCGCCACCCGCGTCCCTTATTATATATAGAAGACCTTAATTTTATTTATTACAGCGGCATCAACTGGGCTGGCCCAGCGGGTTCTGGTCACCCTCCGTGCCCGGGCACCGTCAAATGATACTGCGTCGCTGCTCTTGGGCACAAGATGCTATGCTCTGAAGCCTCCCACAAAGCAACAGTTACTAAAGAGGCGGAAGGTTGCTGTAAACCTCCGTGGTAAAACTTGACAGATTGTATAACTAAATGTGGCTTCTCCTTTTCAAAGGAACCCCTGAAAGGGCAACGAGCAGGGGAGCTGCGAGGGAACCAACACGGCACAGGAAATGAGCAAAGCACCAAGGGTAAATTTGCCAGGGTTTTACCTGTGTTGTAAGGGAAAAAACCTACTCCTTTTCCCTTATGGGGTATCCAAGTACCCATATGCAGTCCTTAAGTGGGTTCCCTATTGGTAGGAGAAAATAACAGAGGCCAACCAGAAAATATAGAGAAGCAAAGCAGCTAGTAAGCCTGATCTTTATTCAAGGAACTGTTGCAAAAGGGTCCCCACTCACCACACGCAGGAGGGAGGAGAACCCTGAACAGTGGTGCGCAAGCCCTTATATAGACTCTTGAAATTGCCCACCCTGTAGCCCAAGACCACTACCCCTAAACATCATACATACATCAGAGAAGGAGGCGGTCTACAGCAGAAATCCTGTCTGCCAGGATACCTGATACTGGTCACTGATTGCTTTACCTGGGCAGCCTGGCCATTCTTTTGTGATGATCTGAATCCAGGTCATGGGCTCCCCCTATTCACCCTTAAGACAGGATTTGCAAGCAAAAATCAATGGGGAGTCTTTCCCCATTTCTTCCCTCCTTGCTGAGAAAAATATTGAGGTCAATTTGGGAGAGTCAAAATGGCCTTCCTATACTATTTCAGACACATGGTTTTATATAGTTATGTGTGTGTTTGCCTTTATGAACATTTGTTTTATATTTGAGACCTCAGAATTCTTATAACACCTGCTCAGGTTAATAATATTAATAATAATAATAATAATAATAATAATAATAATAATAATAATAATAATAATAATAATTTATTTATACCCCGCCCATCTGGCTGAGTTTCCCCAGCCACTCTGGGCAGCTCCCAATCGAGTGTTAAAAACAATACAGCATTAAATATTAAAAACTTCCCTAAACAGGGCTGCCTTCAGATGTCTTTTAAAGATAGGATAGCTACTTATTTCCTTCACATCTGAAGGGAGGGCATTCCACAGGGCGGGTGCCACTACCGAGAAGGCCCTCTGTCTGATTCCCTGTAACCTCACTTCTCACAATGAGGGAACCGCCAGAAGGCCCTCGGCGCTGGATCTCAGTGTTCGGGCTGAACGATGGGGGTGGAGACGCTCCTTCAGGTATACAGGACAGAGGCCGTTTAGGGCTTTAAAGATCAGCACCAACACTTTGAATTGTGCTTGGAAACGTACTGGGAGCCAATGCAGATCTCTCAGGACCGGTGTTATGTGGTCCCGGCGGCTGCTCCCAGTCACCAGTCTGGCTGCCGCATTCTGGATTAATTGCAATTTCCAGGTCACCTTCAAAGGTAGCCCCATGTAGAGCACATTGCAGTAGTGCAAGCGGGAGATAACTAGAGCATGCACCACTCTCGTGAGACCGTCTGCGGGCAGATAGGGTCTCAGCCTGTGTACCAGGTGGAGCTGGTAGACAGCCGCCCTGGACACAGAATGCTTCCTCCAAATAGCAAAATAGGGTGACTGACGCCATTTCCCTGTACTTCTGCATCAGGGGATGAGAGAGTTCTGGCTGAATCCAGAAAGAGGGACCAGAAAAGTCAAAATGGCCTTTGCAAGAACAAACATCTCGTGCAGTGTAAGGAGGAGAAGGGACTCTCCAGCTTGCCACCAACAGACAGCAGAAAGGAGAAGGATGTTGGCAACTTCTTACAAGGTACTCCAGTTTCTACACACTTTAAGAGATAAAATACCTGCACCAAAGATGGGGAGAGGCGTATGGTTGGGATGACATTATAATGAGGTAGAAATGGAGCCAAGTGAGAAAACTGTCAACAGTTTATCCATTTATGTGAATAGAGGAATAAATTTAACGGGATGTGTAGGGTTTAAAGAATTCCTTTTTTCCCCTTCTAGAAGTTACCTCAAGTGTCATCTGTTTTGTAAAAATTCATCACACACACACACACCCCATCTAGCTTTCTAGTGTGGTTTGTCTGTACATAAAGGACTAAACTGCTTAATGCGTTTTGCTTAACTTTATGCACTTCTAACGCATAAAGTTATTTTTTCTTTATGAAGACAGCTGTGACTTTCCATGAAAACTAGTCACAGGCAAATAATTTTTTGTCACTCAGTTGTCATGTTTGCGACTGGTGTGAAGGTATTTCTCAGTCAGAAAGATGTTCTCAGCCCAACCATTTGATGTTTGATATTTTAATTAGCCCTGTTTCCGATGTAAACTCAATAAAAGCTGAGTGTGTTGATCCTTCTGTCCTTCTGTGTCTCAGCTGGGTGAAATGAAAATACTGAGGAAAGTTCAATTGAGAGTTTTCTCTTCTTTGTCCGCTAATCGGGCCTTTATGCATGTAGAAATTGAATTTATTTGATTTGTCCATCCTTATTTGAGGCATCTTGGTTGGAATTCTATATTTCTCACTATAGTGCAGAGGGTCTTTAATGAGCAAATTAATGCAGAGTCACAATGGCTTAGAGAAAAGTCTTTCTGTGTCTGCTCTTGCGATGATTCTTTCACATCAGCTTAATAGTGTTTCTACAGGTCTGTAGGGACTGGAACTACAATGCTTTAATAATTTCCTTATTCTCCTTCCTGTGGTATAATGTTGTTCTCGTTTGCTAATGACCTTTTCAGAGCAGTGTCCTCTAGCTCCCTCAGCGGCCTTGCATTTTACAAAACCAGGATGAAAATTCAGGCTGGATGAAACAAATGCAGAGTTAGTGAAATCAGTGAACCAGCTCTGCCTTACCTCTATTGCCACCTCTCTACTCAATAACAACAACAACAACAACAAATTTATTTATATGCTGACTGGGTTGCCCCAGCCACTCAGAATATTAAACATACAATAAAACATCAAACATTAAAAAACCTCCCAGCACAGGGCTGCCTGTCTTCTAAAAGTCAGAGAGTCGTTTATTTCCTTGACATCTGGTGGGAGGGCGTAACACAGGGCAGGCGCCACTACCAAGAAGGCCCTCTGCCTGGTTCCCTGTAACCTCACTTCTTGCAGGAAGGGAACCACCAGAAGGCCCTCGGTGCTGGATCTCAGTGTCCGGGCTGAACGATGGGGGTGGAGATCCTCCTTCAGGTATGCAGGGCCCAAAGCCTACTCTCTATAGGCTAGTCTGCAGGCAAACAGATCTTCCATTGATAGAGAATTTTTGTGCAAAAAGTGTTGACATAAGTGCATGTTTTGGACTGCTTTGCTCCTACCTGGTATATGCAACGTGTGCATAGCTGTCAACCGTCCCTTATTTGGCGGGAAAGTCCCTTATCCCAGCGCTGTGTCCCGCTGCTGTCCCTTATTGATGATGTCCCTTAAATTTTCCGGGTTTCAAAGGAAGCAGCTCCTCTCCCTCCCTCCCTGCCGGCCAGGGAGGAGGGAGGCTCCAACTGTGTTGCTTGGCTGCGTTGCTCACCCAATAAGGAGTCTAAGAATGACTGGGGGGTGGAGCGTGCATGCCTTATGTCGATCAAATCAGCCACGTTGCCTGGGGACTCACCTTTGCTCAGCGCTTCCCAGCGGAGAGGTGATGGTGGTTTTCCTTGCTGCATCCCCTTTGCCGGGTTGCTGCACTGTGGGAACCACCGCTTGAGGCTTCGCTTGGCTGCTGGCTGGGCTTTCTGCTTTTGGTTCGGAGGGGCTCAAAAGTCGAACATACCTGTGCTCTGAAAATCCCTTATTTTGGCTGCTGATCCCTTATTTCCGAGGCTGCTGGTCCCTTATTTTCAAATCTGTAAGTTGACAGCTATGAACGTGTGCCAAGCAACAGCTCCTAGCAATGACTTCCCAGAACATGTACACGTGGTGTAGTACATGCCCTTTGCTGCACATCCTGTTAAGAAGGCCCTTGATTCACACTGACCACCTAGGGAAAAAATGCCGTTCCATCATTTTTGATTTGGGATCGTAAGAGTGGCTACCCAAGGATCCTTCCCAAATTAAGACAGAACATGTCTCCCCACCCTCTCTTCTTGCACAAAAAGAGATGCCAGCTAGCTTCAAGGAAGATGCTCAATTAAGGCCGTGAGCATGCGCCTCTGGGTAATTACTTTGATCACAATTTGCTTGCCGGACGTTTAAAGAGCCTGGGCAAGAGGGAAATCAAACAAAGGCAGCTCTTGATGGTTTCCACTTTGAGGGGATGTTGAGGGTGGAATTATCAGGAAACTGCTTGGTGGAAGCGGTGCAAGGAACATGAGAGGGCACGCTGCTGTACAGAACCAGCTGAAAAAAATATATATCTCCATGCCAACAAGACCTAGATTGCAGAGTCAAGGGCCATTAAAAGTTTCCTGTCTTCGCAAGGCTGGATGCAATTCAGCTTTCTCGGTCGCTTATTATGATTTTAGCTAGGACAAGAAAGGAAAAGCAAGCATATGATTTTGGTCTCTCTACATACCACCGGAGCCTTCGCAAAGAGCTGCATTTCAAAAAGCTCTTTGGGGAAAACCTATACTACTTAAACTGCGCTGGTGCTTAATTCAGATAGCCTCTCATGGCATTCCTGCTGTGGATTTGCAACTTAAGATGACCATGGTGTTGTTGTTTAGTCGTTTAGTCGTGTCCGACTCTTCGTGACCCCATGGACCAGAGCACGCCAGGCACTCCTGTCTTCCACTGCCTCCCGCAGTTTGGTCAGACTCATGGGGACCAAAGGTGAACAAACTACCGTAGAAGGAACATGGCGTGTCCCCTGCCAGAAATGCTACCTCTTCTCTAACACCCCATCCAACCCTAGGTATAAAACAGGGAAATTAAGATTCAAGTTTTCAATGGCTGTAGTAGTAACAACAACAACAACAACAACAACAACAACAACAACAACAACAACAACAACAATAATAATAATAATAATAATAATAATAATAATAATAATAATAATAATAATTTATTTATACCCCGCCCATCTGGCTGGGTTTCCCCAGCTACTCTGGGCAGCTCCCAACAGAATATTAAAAACACAATAAAGCATCAAACATTAAAAGCTTCCCTAAACAGGGCTGCCTTCAGATGTCTTCTAAAAGTCAGAGAGTCGTTTATTTCCTTTACATCTGAAGGGAGGGCGTTCCACAGGGCGGGTGCCACTACCGAGAAGGCCCTCTGCCTGGTTCCCTGTAACCTCACTTCTCGCAGTGAGGGAAGCGCCAGAAGGCCCTCGGAGCTGGACCTCAGTGTCCAGGCTGAACGATGGGGGTAGAGACGCTCCTTCAGCTATACTGGGCCAAGTCAGAAATTAGTAGGAACATGACACTGCGCATTTTCGTAAGAGGCATTTTAGATGTGCCTAGAAGCCTCTCTGGACATCCCACAGAGGAACTTACGGTCTTCAAACAAAAACATCCTGAAGGTCCCAGGCCACAGAGAGGTTAGGCTGGCCTCAACCAGAGCCAGGGCTTTTTCGGCTGTGGCTCCGACCTGGTGGAACGCTCTGTCACAAAAGACTAGGGCCCTGCGGGACTTGACATCTTTCCGCAGGGCCTGCAAGACGGAGCTGTTCTGCCAGGCCTTTGGTCGGGGTTCAGTCTGACTCCCTCTCCCCTTTCATAAGAACTTGCATGAAAGTGGCCTCCCAATTTTTCTCACAGGCCCATCTGCGGGTTGCCATCCGATTGGATTTTATTCTGATCTGATTTGAGGATGTATTTTAACTGATTGTCTGATTTTATGTTAATGTGTTATACAGTGGTGCCTCGCAAGACGAAAAGAATCCGTTCTGTGATTCTCTTCGTCTAGCGGTTTTTTCGTCTTGTGAAGCAAGCCCATTGAAGGATTAGCGGATTAGCGCTATTAGCGCTTTTAGCGGCTTTTAGCGGCTTATCTGCTGATCAGATCAGCTGATAAGCGGCTTAGCGGCTTAGAAAAGGGGGGGGAAGGGAAAAAACCAGCAGGAACTCGCAAGACATTTTCGTCTTGCGAAGCAAGCCCATAGGAGATTCGTTTTGCAAAGCACCTCCAAAACGGAAAACTCTTTCGTCTAGCGAGTTTTCCGTCTTGCGAGGCATTCGTCTTGCGGGGCACCACTGTTCTTTTGATGTTAGCCGCTCTGAGCCCGGCTTCAGCTGGGGAGGGCGGGATATAAATAAAAATTATTATTATTATTATTATTATTAGTGTGATATATTCACATATACAAAAAATTAATGTGCATTCCTGCCAGTGTAGGCTTTCATTTCCCACTACTGTACTCCCAATGAGTTCTTACTCACCCTTCACTGAAAGCTCCCAAGGCCGTTTGCAACAACAAGAGGTGTGCGATTTGAAGGGAAATAAAGTCCAGCAAACCTCGGCATGGTGTTGGTGGGAGAGAAGTCTGGCCAATACGGGCTCGATTCTGCTTTCCTTGCCGCCGTTCCTTACGGCTGTGTGGTCTTCTTTGATACCGCTTTTGCACCTGTGCAAAGCAGATGAAAGGAGTTGCCCAGAGAGCAAATCAATTCTCAGATCAGCCTCATACATCGGGAATCAAAGGCTAAGCAGGCCAAGAACGGAATGGCGTGGATGGATTTGCCCAGGCGATTTGCAGGGGGTATAAACTGCCAAGGGAAGAGCCTCTTATGTATAGATTTTTGCTGCTTTCCCTGTGGTTAAGGCAATGCTGAAAACTATGTCAAGTTGATACAGGGAAACCAGAACTGGGAAACCCCTAGGAAGTCCCTTCACCCGGACGGCATGTGCGGCAAGGAAAAGGTGTAAATAATCCAGCCAATGGGAGGGTTTTCAAACCGGTATCTATAAACAGCAGGATCTGGAATTCATCTAGATGGAGAGTCACATGTTGAGGACAAGAATGGTTGCCCCAGCCACTCTGGGTTGTTTCCAACATAGATAAAAACATAATAAAACATTAAACATGAAAAAACTTCCATATACTGGGCTGTGTTCGGATATCTTCTAAAGGTTGTATAATATAGTTACTTATCTCCTTGGCTTGGGGAGGGGGGGAGAGTCACATGACTCCATACCCTCCAACATTTCTCTGATGAAAATAGGGATGTCCTAAGGAAAAGCAGGGACGCGGGTGGCACTGTGGGTTAAACCACAGAGCCTAGGACTTGCCGATCAGAAGGTCAGTGGTTCGAATCCCCGCAACGGGGTGAGCTCCCGTTGCTTGGTCCCTGCTCCTGCCAACCAAGCAGTTCAAAAGCACGTCAAAGTGCATGTAGATAGATAGGTACCGCTCCAGCGGGAAGGTAAACGGCGTTTCCTAGCACTGCTCTGGTTCGCCAGAAGCAGCTTAGTCATGCTACTCACATGACCCGGAAGCTGTACGCCGGCTCCCACGGCCAGTAAAGCGAGCTGAGTGCCGCAACCCCAGAGTCAGTCACGACTGGACCTAATGGTCAGGGGTCCCTTTACCTTTACCTAAGGAAAAGCAGGGCATTCCCGGATCAAATCATGAAACTGGGACGGCTTCTGTAAATTTGGGGCTGTCCCTGGAAAATAGGGACACTTGGAGGGTCTGTCAAAATTGTTATCAAGCTTAACTGTATAGTCAAACTTATTTTGCCTGTTCTTAAGTTAGGCTATAGGTAAAGGTAAATGGACCCCTGACCATTAGGTCCAGTCGTGACCGACTCTGGGGTTGCGGCGCTCATCTCGCTTTATTGGCCAAGGGAGCCGGCATACAGCTTCCAGGTCATGTGGCCAGTATGACTAAGCCTCTTCTGGCGAACCAGAGCAGCACATGGAAACGCCGTTTACCTTCCTGCTGGAGCGGTACCTATTTATCTACTTGCACTTTAATGTGCTTTAGAACTGCTAGGTTGGCAGGAGCAGGGACCGAGCAATGGGAGCTCACCCCATCGCGGGGATTCGAACCGCCGACCTTCTGATCGGCAAGCCCTAGGCTCTGTGGTTTAACCCGCAGCGCCACCCGTGTCCCAAGTTAGGCAATAGAGATATCTAATGTTTTGACCAAAACAGAAACGTTGTTCTACTTCTGCAATATATTGAAGCACGTGGCAAAAGATTAGTAGGATTTTATAATATTATATAATATGAGGCAACACCTTAAAGTATATTGGCGTTGATTTCCAGCGTAATTGGACCGAGACCTCTGTATAATATGCGTCAGGCTATAGCGAAGCAGTGGCAGATTTCTCCTCCTGCGCACTAAAGAAAACAGGGCTGTGGGGGGGGGGGTACCAAGGGAGCTTCTTTCTCTTAATCTGTGATTCTCCGGCATTTGTTAGCTAAACCGCTTAACTCCCCCAGCTCTCCATTGCTCACACCAGGGAAGTTCATAAAGTACACCTTTCCGCACAGCATGGGTTTTATCTTCCAGTTGATTTCTGCTTCTGAACTCTCCGTACACACAGGCGCAGAAATCCTTGTGAGTAAGCCCGTAACAACTCGACAGTTTCAGTTCTGAAAACTCCCTCCAGAGTTGTATCCAAAGAGCTCATTTTATGTTAGCTCTTCTTCCCCCCTTTCCCTTTTCTTCTTCTTTAGGAAGAAGCTCAGCAAAAGAAACAGCGAATCCCACAGATCTTAAACCGGCTTTTCTAGTGCTATTGATGCAGAAGTTTAAAACTCACGCAAGCCCCATAGCTTGCTGTCTTTCTAATGTTGTGGACGACCTTCGCCTGCTCCATTTTGGCCCAAAGGCAACGTAGCTGAGATTGCGTAGACTTTTAACCAGGGCATTTTTTCAGCCAGAACTTGCCAGAACTCAGTTCCGGCATCTCTCACTGAGAGCCAGTGTGGTGTAGTGATTAAGAGTGGTGGACTCGTAATCTGGGGAACCAGGTTCGCGTCTCCGCTCCTCCACATGCAGCTGCTGGGTGACCTTGGGCTAGTCACACTTCTCTGAAGCCTCTCAGCCCCACTCACCTCACAGAGTGTTTGTTGTGGGGGAGGAAGGGAAAGGAGAATGTTAGCCGCTTTGAGATACTTCGGGTAGTGATAAAGCGGGATATCCAAACTCTTCTCTTCTTCTTCTCAGGTGGACGCCATTGCCATTACAAGAGAAGAAGGTTCATGGCAACTCTTTTTCTAGGAAAATAGCTCTGCTTTTAGCCAACCAGGCTGGACCAGAAGTATCTATAGGGAGCTATAGCTCCCCAGTGCTGGCTGCCAACCACAAACTTCCCTGCAAACCACAGAATAGCCTCCTTCCCAAATGGAGGTCTTCTTTCTTAAAAGGGGCGCCGGTGGCGCTGTGGTCTAAACCATTGAGCTGCTTGGGCTTGCCGATCAGAAGGTTGGTGGTTCGAATCCCTGCGACGGAGTGAGCTCCTGTTGCTTTGTCCCAGCGCCTGCCAACCAAGCAGTTCGAAAGCACACCAGTGCAAGTAGATAAATAGGTACCGCTGTGGCAGGAAGGTAAACGGCGTTTCTGTGCACTCTGGTTTCCATCACAGTGTTCTGTTGCGCCAGAAGTGGTTTAGTCCTGCTGGCCACATGACCCAGAAAGCTGTCTGCAGACAAACACCAGCTCCCTTGGCCTGAAAGCGAGATGCATGCTGCAACCCCACAGTCGCCTTTGACTGGACTTAACCGCCCAGGGGTCTTTTACCTTTACCTTTTTACCTTCTTTCTTAAAGCCACAGACAGGCTTCTGCCTTTTGACACACTATTTCCAAAACAGAGAATGTGTGAAAATCGACTTAGCTTTTCTGAAAAAGCTTTTCTGAAAAAAAAACACTAACATGATAGATGAAACCTAACGCATCTCGGTTCAACTCTTCCTTAAAACAGTGACAATCTGCGTGTTGCGAGGTTGTACTTTGGGTGCAAATTGAGTTTCAGACCAATGTAATAAGTTGCCCCCACTCCCAGCCACAAAAAAAACAGAACTGTAGCTAGCTATGATTTGGTACTTAGTGGGTGGGCAAAACAGGTCCCCCCCATGCTGAGAAGATGTGTGAGGAGAAGTGTGAAGGAAAGCCAAGGATCAGGATGTTATAAAGGGGCCAACTTCCTTGCTTTGATTTACGAGGGCCTCATCTCCAACTTCCCTGGGGATAATCAGTAGCAGAGACGCATTTGTTTATGGGCAGCACATGCATGGCACAGATGATGGAATATTATCTTTTACAGGATGTGGGATGAATGTGAGCGATACAATTACTTGCACTTTGGACACTGAGTAGACAGCAGCTTGAGCTGCTCTCAGGACTTCAGTTTGATCTTATTTGTAGCCATTCATAGAAGGCTTTGGTGCTAGGGTGTGTGACGTCTCAAGGCTAATTGTTAAACTACAATCCCGCTCTGACTGTTGCTTTTTTCAGGCAGGATTCAGTCACATATTGGCAAATACCAGACAACCCAATTTTACACACACACCCGCCCCATTCTGATTTGCTTGCACAAAGCTTGCTTGCAGGTAGACCTGGTCTTCAGAAGCTTCTAAACTGCCGCTATATAGGAGGAAATCAGTCATATCCCATCAAATTCAGGTGGTGCAGTTATAGTCAATGTTCCTAGGGGAGGAGGAGTCTTGCACAACAAACATGCTTCTCTGAAAGATCAGACTTTTTGCAATAAGGAAAGTGGCAGGGAAATGGACTGGATAGTGTGGGATGATACTTGATGTTGTCTACCCTGAAAACAAGTCAAAATGAATGTTCATTAAGTCATCGTCGTAATCTAGCCTCCTTGCATACCAAATCAGGACAGATGCTCAATAAACAGATCATCTGGAAGCACCCCTCTTTAGCATGAGATGTATTCTCCTCCACACTTCTGCCAGGAATGTAGGAAACTGGTAGGGAAGGCAGGACATGGTTACTTCCCAACACCAAAACTGGCACAAGGCGTACCTGCATCTCCCCATTTTCCTACATTGCCAGACCAGCATGGCATGAGAAACAGCCATGTAAAAGTATGGCATTTGCAAACTGAACCTCCCTCAGTTTGTGTTTCAGTTGCGCAGCTTTGGAATAACTGTCTCAGACATTATCGCCTGAACAGGACATAAGGTAAAGGTAAAGGGACCCCTGACCATTAGGTCCAGTCGTGACCGACTCTGGGGTTGCGGCGCTCATCTCACTTTACTGGCCGAGGAAGCCGGCGTACACCTTCCGGGTCATGTGGCCAGCATGACTAAGCCGCTTCTGGCGAATAATAATAATAATAATAATAATAATAATAATAATAATAATAATTTATTATTTATACCCCGCCCATCTGGCTGGGTTTCCCCAGCCACTCTGGGCGGCTTCCAAAAGAATATTAAAATACTGTGATACATCAAACATTAAAAGCTTCCCTAAACAGGGCTGCCTTCAGATGTCCTCTAAAAGTCTGGTAGTTGTTGTTCTCTTTGACATCTGGTGGGAGGGCGTTCCACAGGGAGGGCGCCACTACTGAGAAGGCCCTCTGCCTGGTTCCCTGTAATTTGGCTTCTCGCAGTGAGGGAACCGCCAGAAGGCCCTCGGTGCTGGACCTCAGTGTCCAGGTAGAACGATGGGGGTGGAGACGCTCCTTCAGGTATACTGGACTGAGGCCGTTTAGGGCTTTAAAGGTCAGCACCAACACTTTGAATTGTGCTCGGAAACGTACTGGGAGCCAATGTAGGTCTTTCAAGACCGGTGTTATATGGTCTCGGCGGCCACCCCCAGTCACCAGTCTGGCTGCTGCATTCTGGATTAGTTGCAGTTTCCGGGTCACCTTCAAAGGTAGCCCCACGTAGAGCACTTTGCAGTAGTCCAAGCGGGAGATAACCAGAGCATGCACCACTCTGGCGAGGCAGTCCGCGGGCAGATAGGGTCTCAGCCTACGTACCAGATGGAGCTGGTACACAGCTGCCCTGGACACGGATTTAACCTGTGCCTCCATGGACAGCTGTGAGTCCAAAATGACTCCCAGGCTGCACACCTGGTCCTTCAGGGGCACAGTTACCCCATTCAGGACCAGGGAATCCTCCATACCTGCCCACCTCCTGTCCCCCAGAAACAGTACTTCTGTCTTGTCAGGATTCAATCTCAATCTGTTAGCCGCCATCCATCCTCCAACCGCCTCCAAACACTCACACAGGACCGTCACCGCCTTCACTGGTTCTGATTTGAAAGAGAGGTAGAGCTGGGTATCATCTGCATACTGATGAACACCCAGCCCAAACCCCCTGATGATCTCTCCCAGCGGCTGCATGTAGATGTTGAAAAGCATGGGGGAGAGGACAGAACCCTGAGGCACCCCACAAGTGAGAGCCCAGGGGTCTGAACACTCATCCCCCACCACCACTTTCTGAACACGGCCCAGGAGGAAGGAGCAGAACCACTGTATGACAGTTCCCCCAGCTCCCAGCCCCTCAAGACGGTCCAGAAGGATGTTATGGTAGATGGTATCAAACGCCGCTGAGAGATCCAGCAGAACTAGGAAACAGCTCTCACCTTCGTCCCTAGCCCGCCGGAGATCATCAACCAGTGCGACCAAGGCAGTTTCAGTCCCGTGCACGAACCAGAGCAGCGCACGGAAACGCCGTTTACCTTCCTGCCAGAGCGGTACCTACCATATTTATCTACTTGCACTTTGACGTGCTTTCAAACTGCTAGGTTGGCAGGAGCAGGGACTGAGCAATGGGAGCTCACCCTGTCGCAGGGATTCGAACCGCCAACCTTCTGATTGGCAAGTCCTAGGCTCTGTGGTTTAACCCACAGCGCCACCCGTGTCCCTAGTGCCAGTTTTACGTATAAGCTAAACAAGCTATAGCTTAGGGTCCCACTCTCTTGGCCCCCCCCAAAAAAATTCACTATTAATATACTTCTTCTTAATTGTATTTCAGTTCAACAATTACTTTGATAAAATACATATTTTGTTAGCTCCATAAATTACCATATAGCATATATTCAACACAAAAAACAGGGACAATTTGTTGTTGACAAAGGACAGCTGGATATAGAAAGGCCCCCATTACCTTCAGTAGCTTAGGGCCTCATCAAACCTAAATACGCCCCTGGCACAGTCCCACAACCTCGTCTCCCATTCCCATTCTCAAGTTTCTTCACCGCCACCCTTGCTCCTTTGCTTCTATCCAGGGCATTCCTGCAATATCTGGGCAGACAGCAAAGCAATGATGATACCCAACTTTACCTCTCTTTCAAATCAGAAGCAGTGAAGGCGGTGAAGGTCCTGTGTGAGTGTCTGGAGGCTGTTGGAGGATGGATGGTGGCTAACAGATTGAGGTTTAATCCTGACAAGATAGAAGTGCTGTTTTGGGGGGACAGGAGGCAGGCAGGTGTGGAGGACACCCTGGTCCTGAAGGACCAGGTGTACAGCCTGGGAGTCACTTTGGACTCACAGCTGTCCATGGAGGCACAGGTCAATTCTGTGTCCAGGGCAGCTGTTTACCAGCTCCATCTGGTACCCTACCTGCCCATGTCTCGCCAGAGTGGTGCATGCTTTAGTTATCTCTGGCTTGGACTACTGCAATGCGCTCTTTGTAAGGCTACTTTTGAAGGTGACCCAGAAACTACAACTAATCCAGAATGTGGCAGCTAGACTGGTGACTGGGAGTGGCCACCAAGACCACATAACACCAGTCTTGAAAGATCCACATTGGCTCCCAATACATTTCCGAGCACAATTCAAAGTGTTGGTGCTGATCTTTAAAGCCTGAAGGAGCGTGTCCACCCCCATCGTTCTGCCTGGACGCTGAGGTCCAGCGCCAAGGGCCTTCTGGCGGTTCTCTCACTGCAAGAAGCCAAGTTACAGGGAACCAGGCAGAGGGCCTTCTCGGTAGTGGCACCCGCCCTGTGCAATGCCCACCCACCAGATGTCAAAGAGAAGAACAACTACCAGACTTTTAGAAGACACCTGCAGGGCAACCCTGTTCAGGGAAGCTTTTAATGTTTAACAGACCACTATATTATAATATTTTGTTGGAAGCCGCCCAGAGTGGCTGGGGAAACCCAGCCAGATGGGTGGGATAAAAATAAATTATTATTATTATTATTATTATTATTATTATTATTATTATTATTATTAAATCCTTCTTGGCCACGTACCCAACGGCAAGGTGGTCTTCAGGTTACAATGCCCAGTTGTGCAAACCTAGGAAGCTGTCACGTTCTGATTCAGGTCATTAGTTTAGTATTTGGTCTGCACCGAATAAGCTGTGGGTTAAACCACAGAGCCTAGGACTTGCTGATCAGAAGGTCGGCGGTTTGAATCCCTGCGACGGGGTGAGCTCCCATTGCTCAGTCCCTGCTCCTGCCAACCTAGCAGTTCAAAAGTACATCAAAGTGCAAGTAGTAAACAAGTACCGCTCCGGCAGGAAGGTAAACGGCGTTTCCGTGCACTGCTCTGGTTCGCCAGAGGCAGCTTAGTCATGCTGGCCACATGACCCGGAAGCTGTACGCCGGCTCCCTCGGTCAGTAAAGCGAGATGAGCGCCCCAACCCCAGAGTCGGTTACGACTGAACCTAGTGGTCAGGGGTCCCTTTACCTTTACCTAACTCCAGAGCACCATTGTCTTTAAGGCCAATAATATAAATGACATGTATATGTCACTTAAAAGTATTTCCTCACCAACCCAGCCAACACCTGCCGATCCCTAAACAGTGTGTTGTTTTCCTTGGCACTTGCTTGTCTTTGGAAGAGCTGTTTGTTTTTACAAATAATAATGATGATCTCTTTGAAGACCACACGCACCTAGGAGGTATGAAAGGGAGAAGCTGCAATCTTGTGCACCAAGGGGTGGGGAACTAGACCTGCCCACCTGTCAACCTCCAGATGTCGCAATGGCATCAGGTGACCTGTTTTGATGTACAGTGGTACCTCAGGTTACATACGCTTCAGGTTACAGACTCCGCTCACCCAGAAATAGCGCTTCAGGTTAAGAACTTTGCTTCAGGATGAGAACAGAAATCGGCGGCAGCAGGAGGCCCCATTAACTAAAGTGGTGCTTCAGGTTAAGAACAGTTTCAGGTTAAGTACGGACCTCCGGAACGAATTAAGTACTTAACCCAAGGTACCACTGTACTGCTTTGTGCATGCTGGCCAAGTGGTTTGCTGGGTGCCTTTGCAGGTGCTACCAGCAGTTGGCTGATGGTGCCTGCAAGCCCTCTTTTGGCCCAGCCTGCCCCAGACCATATATCTATAACTTATTTAGGGGTCTATAGGGTGTTAGGGGTGGGGCAGTAGCTCTGATGGGAGACACGTTGTGCTCCTTCTGGGGTGGTTTGTCCACCTTTGCCCTGCATTAAGCTCTCACCTGTGGTCCTAGAAGCTGAGAATGGCCACACACCAGGAAACACCATCAGCTGGTCAGCTAAACCAAGTGATGGTAGCCAATGGGTATCAAACCTTCACAGAAGCTCCAAGCGTCCCTGTGTCCCCGGGACAGACCCAGGTTTACAGAAGCAAGTTTCTGATTTGATCCCAGAATGTCTCGCTGTTCCTTCGGATGTCCTTATGTTCACTGGATAAAGGTTGGAGAATATGCCTTCAGTGAGTTAGGGACGTCTCCTGCATGCAAAGACGGGCTCTGGCAGACTGAGTGGACGAGACCAAGCGTTAGGAAGGCTGTTTCTTTTTTTGTATACCGTATTTTTTGCACCATAACACTCACTTTTTTCCTCCTAGAAAGTAAGGGGAAATGTCTGTGCGTGTTATGGAGGAAATGCCTACGGGTGGCATGCCTACGGATTTTCCTCCTCTAAAAACTATGTGCGTGCTATGGTGGGGTGCGTGTTATAGAGCGAAAAATACGGTATATAAATTTTTATTAGTTTTTTGTAACATACAATTTTCAACAGTAGTTAAACATATTTTTACATCGTATTCAATTGTTTTGACTTCCATCAGTCCTGTCTGAAAATTTTCCAATCTAATCTCTTAGTATACATTTCTTATTTTCCCTGTTACATTTAAAACTCATAACCAATATCTCGCAGCGCAATTCTATACATGTCTACTCAGTTTCCCCCAAATAACTGGAATGGAAGAGCAGGGAAGCTCCAGCTTGGGGGCCTGATCCATTTCAGACAATGCTCACCAGCCATATAGGTAAAGGTAAAGGGACCCCTGACCATTAGGTCCAGTCATGACCGACTCTGGGGTTGCGGCGCTCATCTCGCTTTACTGGCCGAGGGAGCCGGCGTACAGCTTCCAGGTCATGTGGCCAGTATGACTGGCGAACCAGAGCAGCGCACGGAAACGCCGTTTACCTTCCCGCCAGAGTGGTACCTATTTATCTACTTGCACTTTGATGTGCTTTCGAACTGCTAGGTTGGCAAAAGCAGGGGCCGAGCAATGGGAGCTCACCCCGTCGTGGGGATTCGAACCGCCGACCTTCTGATCAGGAAGTCCTAAGCTCTGTGGTTTAACCCACAGCGCCACCCACATCCCTTCTCCGGGTATATAGGGCGGTATATAAATTCAGTAAATAATGATGGTGATGATGATGGGTTGTGATGTGCAGAACTCCCATATGTACTTTTGCATAGCTTTTTCTGCATGTGGTACTTGGTGGATGGGGGGAAAGAAGGGACCAGTAAGAAACAGATGGCCTGGAAATATCATTCTTGGTGTTTGCTTAAATCTAAAAGAAAAGCCAGCATAAATCAGAGTGGTGGTACTTGGCTCTTAGCACTGCTGTGGGATTTTCTTGCAAATTTTTGGAGCAAGTGCCCCCTCTATCGGCATCACAACATCCTCTGAAACCAGGTTTTCTAATCTGATTGAAGCTGGTTTGTAGGGGAAGTATTTACCAAGAAACTACAGGAACAATATGGACTACGGCTAATGCCATGTGAATATATTTTTTTAAAAGTTGTGCATCATTGTTTCTCAATTTGATCCTTTTGTATGTATTGTGGTATTTTATGCATTGTGACTGGCAGTTGCGTGCTGAGGTCCCCAAAACACCCTTAACCCCAATAACTCACACATCACACATAATTTTTGTTTAAGGTTTTTGGCATAATTTTGGCCACAACTTTATCAGCATACAAATTGTGAGTGGTTGCTTAGGCATTGGTTACGACTAGCTGCCCCCCCCCCCCCCGCCTTGGGGACAGCACTGGCTCCTGGATTCCAGTGGAAGCCAGTGTGGAGGAACAAGATCAGGGATAGGCGGAGCTGCGACACAGACCCTCCGCTTCTCCCCGCATGCTCCTAGGGGCTTACACGGCCCAAACCCGATTCCAGGGGTTTGGACGAAAGGATGGTAAGCCCCTGAATTCCTTTAACGGAATTCCCGTGCAGCAACCTCATTGGAGGGGCAGGCACAGCCAATCCATATTCCTCCACCAACCAATTTAAACCAATGCCTAACCGCCAACCTTACAAGTTGTGACGATTTGCTAAGTAGTAGGCAAAACCCAAAAGGCACACACTAATCAGCCAATTGGGAAAATTCCTACCAGGCCCCCGCACCAATGGGGACAACCCCATGACAGGCAAAGCAAGGTCAAGGCGCAAGCCCAACAAGGGAGGGCGGGCGGGAGATCCGATGTCCACAGCGAAAGAGAAAGTAGCCTGCTGTGGACCCTGCTTAAATAACCTCTGATCCCACCCCTCAAATTGCAACATCAAATTTGCCCCAGCAACAGCAACTCCTGCCAAAAGTAGGCCCCTTAAACCAATCCGCCTAATTATTACAGGGTGCTTTGTCCGACCCATCCGCAACACGTGCTCTCCTTTAGTGAGAACACGCTTTATTTATATGGAACGTAGTTTAGTAATCATTTGTCGCAATTGTTAAGAGTAAATTTCTGTTTATTATTTGCTGGTGTTTTGAGAGTTAATTTTATTGTGTACTATAATGTTCTAATAGATAATTGAATATGACTTTATTTGATATAAGTCGTTCCGTTCTAAAGTTATGTTTCATTACGACTTTTTGTATTGCATCAGATTATTATATGGTGTGTGTTCTTTGTTGTATATTTTCTTGCTGCAGACTGCCTTGTGTATCATAATATAGAAAGGCATTATGCAAATTAAGAGTGAAAGGAAATGTGGCTTCGGAAACCAGCAGTGGGAGCACATTGGAAGCACAGCAAACCACAATGCAAACATGTTGTTGTTGTTGTTTAGTCGTTTAGTCATGTCCGACTCTTCATGACCCCATGTTTCATGAGATGAACAAAATTCTAGGAAACAAATGGTAACATTTCACATACATTTTGGATTACAAACACATCAAACCCGAAAGTGTGTGTCCTTGTTTTGCAACCTTTTTTTTGGATTACAACCCATTATTTTGATTTTTATTTTTTTTGATTATGAACTAATTTATTTTGGAGGCCCCATTGGCAAAAGTGTGCTTTGGGTTACAACCTGTTTTGGTTTACAAACGGACCTCCAGAACGGATTATGGTTGTAAACCAAGGTACCACTGTATTTGCAAAAATAATAATACGACAATGGAGCTTTATCACCCCCTGGTGGCTGAACAGACATTGACCGTCGTCTATATATTCTGCTTTGTATGTTGCCAAGGCCTGTTCTACCTTAACTTGTAACATACATTTTTTTTTGCTCTGTCCCCACTGCAGATACAGAAAAACAACTGGACAATTTGCCCCAGCCAGCTAGCCCCTCACACCTGGAACCACACATTGCCCATCCCACCAGGATTTCTGCATCAGATAGGTAAGTATATGAAATGGGACGGCCGCTAGCGTTTCCAAGGGCTGAGTCTCTCATGGAATTCTACTAAATATTGATCCAGAGCAGAACTCCAACGTATAGTTAGCAGAGTAAAAACTTAAACACGTTGCGGGATTCCCCCCCAAAATAGACCAGAGGCAATTGCATTTCATCCAGCAGAGCTTTACTGCTACTGAAGGCACGTGAGCGTAATGGTCACAAATCCAATACAGTGGTACCTCGGGTTACAAACGCTTCAGGTTACAGACACTTCAGGTTACAGACTCCACTAACTCAGAAATAGTACCTCAGGTTAAGAACTTTGCTTCAGGATGAGGACAGAAATCATGTGGTGGCGGCGCGGCAGCAGCAGGAGGCCCCATTGGCTATGGTGGTGCTTCAGGTTAAGAACAGTTTCAGGTTAAGAATGGACCTCCGGAACGAATTAAGTTCTTAACCCAAGGTACCACTGTACATTCAGGACAGGCGCTGTCCATAAGAAATCCAAGTGCAGCAGACTTAACAGTAACATAATAAGTCTAAATCTTAACATTATACAGTGGTACCTCGGGTTAAGTACTTTAAAAAGTGAAGTAAAAAAAGAATGGGAGTGCCTAAATGAATACCTCAAAAGTCAAGGTTCGAGGGCAGAAATCTGGCTGAGTCTGGAATAACCTTGTGAAGTGAAAGGATATGAAAGAAGGATTTACATCTAGATGTTAGGATAGATATGATAAAGAAAACAGGAAAACAGGAAGACACAATGAGAGATAAAGGAGGTGCTGTGGGATTGGTGGAAGTCAATGTCTTGTTGTTGTTTTAGTGTTTATAATATTAACTTGTAAGATATGGATTTGGGTTTTTTTGTTTTGTTTTTGTTGTGTGTTTTTTAGTTTTGGAATGTTGATTTTTGTGTGTTGTGTATTGTTATTTTTTGATATCTTTCGTGTTGTTGTTGTTGTTGTGTGGAAAATACGAATAAAATTCATTTTCAAAAAAAGAATGGGTCATAAGAGGAATACGTCGCCTAAATTACAAACATTTCCTTCTGAATAAGTTTGTAGCCTTCCTTGATTGTAACAAAGCTCAGTTTTCTGTTGAACGAGACAGTAGCCAAGTGGGGTCAACCTTTTGTATCTTACTTGGACGGGTTCATTAGTAAAATAAGACCTGTGTTATGGCATCGTCTTGGCCCAAAGCAAGGGTGACAAGTAAATCTTGAATTCTAGTAAACCTCCAGGCAAAAGAGATGGATCTCTTATGTATTCTGGACCCAAGCTGCTGTAATCTCTCTATTTCCCAAATAGCACCTGGATTCTGGAAGGCTATAGAAAGGCAGCGTGGATGCTAGGACCATGATGGGGTTGGGGATGCTTCACAATGGGCAACTGTCAGGGAAACAGAGTGCACCATGAGGCTTTTGAGATGCTGAGATGAAAGGGGCATCCTTCTTATTATTAACCATGGAGAAAAGTCTTGGGACTGCCATTAAAGGCACAGGAGAATATTATTTCCTTTTTGCAGTAGTGAGGAGGACAAGAAAAGAAAGGCAGCTCTGCCCATTACAATTACATGAGTTGTGCCTCGTGGGGTTTCATAGCTTGCAAGCAAATAAAAACAAACTTAATGTGGGCTGTTTCGGGGGCAGCAGGTTGTTGTTGTTGTTTAGTCGTTTAGTCGTGTCCGACTCTTCGTGACCCCATGGACCAGAGCACGCCAGGCACTCCTGTCTTCCACTGCCTCCCGCAATTTGGTCAAACTCATGCTGGTAACTTCGAGAACACTGTCCAACCACCTCGTCCTCTGCCATCCCCTTCTCCTTGCGCCCTCCATCTTCCTCAACATCAGGGTCTTTTCCAGGGAGTCTTCTCTTCTCATGAGGTGGCCAAAGTATTGGAGCCTCAGCTTCAGGATCTGTCCTTCCAGTGAGCACTCAGGGCTGATTTCCCTAAGAATGGAGAGGTTTGATCTTCTTGCAGTCCATGGGACTCTCAAGAGTCTCCTCCAGCACCATAATTCAAAAGCATCAATTCGTCGGCAACCAGCCTTCTTTATGGTCCAGCTCTCACTTCCATACATCACTACTGCGAAAACCATAGCTTTAACTATACGGACCTTTGTTGGCAAGGTGATGTCTCTGCTTTTTAAGATGCTGTCTAGGTTTGTCAATGCTTTTCTCCCAAGAAGCAGGCGTCTTTTAATTTCATGACTTCTGTCACCATCTGCAGTGATCATGGAGCCCAAGAAAGTAAAATCTCTCACTGCCTCCATTTCTTCCCCTTCTATTTGCCAGGAAGTGATGGGACCAGTGGCCATGATCTTCGTTTTTTTGATGTTGAGCTTCAGACCATATTTTGCGCTCTCCTCTTTCACCCTCAATAAAAGGTTCTTTAATTCCTCCTCACTTTCTGCCATCAAGGTTGTGTCATCTGCATATCTGAGGTTGTTGATATTTCTTCCGGAGATCTTAATTCCAGCTTGGGATTCATCCAGCCCAGCCTTTCGCATGATGAATTCTGCATATAAGTTAAATAAGCAGGCTGACAATATACAGCCTGGTCGTACTCCTTTCCCAAATTTTGAACCAATCAGTTATTCCATATCCGGTTCTAATTGTAGCTTCTTGTCCCACATAGAGATTTCTCAGGAGACAGATGAGGTGATCAGGCACTCCCATTTCTTTAAGAACATGCCATAGTTTGCTGTGGTCGACACAGTCAAATGCTTTTGTGTAGTCAATGAAGCAGAAGTAGATGTTTTTCTGGAATTCTCTAGCTTTCTCCATAATCCAGCGCATGTTTGCAATTTGGTCTCTGGTTCCTCTGCCCCTTCGAAATCCAGCTTGCACTTCTGGGAGTTCTCGGTCCACACACTGCTTAAGCCTGCCTTGTAGAATTTTAAGCCTAACCTTGCTAGCGTGTGAAATGAGCGCAATTGGGCGGGAGTTGGAGCATTCTTTGGCACTGCCCTTCTTTGGGATTGGGATGTAGACTGATCTTCTCCAATCCTCTGGCCACTGCTGAGTTTTCCAAACTTGCTGCATATTGAATGTAGCACCTTAACAGCATCATCGTTTAAAGTTTTAAGTAGTTCAGCTGGAATACCATCACTTCCACTGGCCTTGTTATTAGCAGTGCTTTCTAAGGCCCATTTGACTTCACTCTCCAGGATGTCTGGCTCAAGGTCAGCAACCACACTACCTGGGGTATACGAGGCATCCATTTCTTTCTGGTATAATTCCTCTGTGTATTCTTGCCACCTCTTCTTGATGTCTTCTTCTTCTGCTTCTGTTAGGTCCTTTCCACTTTTGTCCTTTATTATGGTAATCTTTGTACGAAATGTTCCTTTCATATCTCCAATTTTCTTGAACAGATCTCTGGTTTTTCCCATTCTGTTGTTTTCCTCTGTTTCTTTGCATTGCTCGTTTAAGAAGGCCCTCTTGTCTCTCCTTGCTATTTTTTGGAAATCTGCATTCAATTTCCTGTATCTTTCGCTGTCTCCCTCGCACTTTGCAGGTAGGTAAAGGTAAAGGGGCCCCTGACCATTAGGTCCAGTCGTGGCCGACTCTGGGGTTGCGGCGCTCATCTCGCTTTATTGGCCAAGGAAGCCGGCGTACAGCTTCCGGGTCATGTGGCCAGCATGACTAAGCCGCTTCTGGTGAACCAGAGCAGCGCACGGAAACGCCGTTTACCTTCCCGCCGGAGCGGTACCTATTTATCTACTTGCACTTTGACGTGCTTTCAAACTGCTAGGTTGGCAGGAGCAGGGACCGAGCAATGGGAGCTCACCCTGTTGCAGGGATTCGAACTGCCGACCTTCTGATAGGCAAGTCCTAGGCTCTGTGGTTTAACCCACAGTGCTACCCGCGTCCCTTGCAGGTAGGTAGGTAGCATCTAAAGTTTCCATTTTCTTATTGCAGTTTCTTCTTTCCATAGGAAAAGATCCCCTGCTTACCAAGCATTCATCCTGACTTGCTTGCACGAAGCTCACACGATTCCTGCTTTTCATTGAGCATTTGTTCTGATTTGTTGGTGGGGAGGGGATACGGCAGTGAGCCACTCATCCTGATTTGCTTGCATAGAGGTTATATACATCATCCCATAACTGGCTTGTTTATTCCACTTTTTATTGCATTTCCCCCACTTCAAAAAGTCTTTCTGATAAAAGCGGATTTGTCATGAGCGGGACAGAGTGCTTTAACCCACTTTAATTCCTCAAACCTACGGTACATTTCTGGAATCCCTTCCGCAAAGTGCTCACCATCTGTAGAGGGACCTCTGACAATGTGTCTGTTAACTTTCCATGTGTTTCTCCCATCTGATTATTTCATACTGCTTTTTCAAAGGGAGGAGGTCTCTGATTTGGCCAGCACCAACATGGAGATTCTTGACCGCAGTGCCGAAATTGAGAAGGGCGCAAGAATGGGCACCCATTCATCTGAAAAAGATCTTGTAGAAGAAGATGATGACGAAAAAACGTTGCCAGAGAAAACCAGAACGCCAACTAAGGCCACTGATCCCAAAGCAGTGAGTGTTAACCACTGTGGAAAAATCTTTATGCAAACTGATCTGGGTCCACAGGGCAAAGTGAGATGGACATTTTAGGGTACCACTAAAGGGAAGCAAATGGTTGATTATTTTGCTCATTATTATATTTACTACTGTAATGGGAGGGTGTTGGTTTTCTGCCTCAGAATCCGAAGCATCTTAGACCACCTCTTAAGGCAGGGATAGCAAGCCCTGCAGATGTTAGGTAAAGGTAAAGGGACCCCTGACCATTAGGTCCAGTGGTGACCGACTCTGGGGTTGCGCGCTCATCTCGCTCTATAGGCCAAGGGAGCCAGCGTTTATCCGCAGACAGCTTCCGGGTCATGTGGCCAGCATGACTAAGCCGCTTCTGGCAAATCAGAGCAGCGCACGGAAACACCGTTTACCTTCCTGCTGGAGCGGTACCTGTTTATCTACTTGCACTTTGACGTACTTTCAAACTGCTAGGTTGGCAGGAGCAGGGACCGAGCAACGGGAGCTCACCCCGTCGCGGGGATTCGAACCGCCAACCTTCTGACCGGCAAATCCTAGGCTCTGTGGTTTAACCCACAGCACCACCTGCGTCCCTATGGCAACAAATTCTATCATCACTGACCATTGGGCCATGCTGCTGGGGCAGATGGGAGATGAAGTCCAACAAGATTGTGGGGGCACAGGCTCCCCGTCCCTATTTTGTGGGGGGAGGAGAAGCAAATAGAGTGCCTGTGAGGGCTGGGTTGATATATTGCCCAAAACCGCATTGAAATCCATATTGTGATACCGGTTTCATAATTTTTGACCTAGCAATGTATCACAAATCATGGTGTGTGCCCTTTTCATGGAAGACCATCTTAATTGGCTATGAGTGATGGCCAAAGAAGAAAACAAAAGAAGAACTCTTAACAATCAAATTTTAAAATTTCCACCCAAACAAAAATGTGCTATGCTAACCTGTATTTGGTTAAGCACTAAATTTCTGTCTTTTATCCCACCCTGTACTCTACACCCTTTTCCTTTCTTTACTAGCAGGCTGCAGGTGTTGTTGAGGACAAAGCGAAGACAGGGCAGAAGAAACCTGAATCGATGAGAACTGGAACTGTATTGAAAGTGCAGAAGAAGACGCTCAAGAAAGATAAACAGACAGATTTTGTTGTAGGTAAAGGAAAAGGCCATTTAAAAACTGGATGTTGTTCCTGTGTGAGGGATTCAGCCAGGGGTCAGCAAACTTTTCCAGCAGGGGGCCAATCCACTGTCCCTCAGACCATGTGGGGGGGGCGGACTATTTTTTTTATTTAAAAAATGAACAAATTCCTATGACCCACAAATAACCCAGAGATGCATTTTAAATAAAAGCACACATTCTACTCATGTAAATACACACTGATTCACTCTCTAGTGAGGAAGCCTCACGGAAAACAGTGGGACTTACTTCTGGCTGTTTGCATTTCTTAGTTCTTATGTACTGAGTTGAATAGGATTCAGAATGCAGCAGTCTGATTGGTCCTAAAACAATACGATCCAGAATGCAGCAGTTTGATTGGTCCTAGAACAATACAATCCAGAATGCAGCAGTCTGATTAGTCCACAGGAGCCACCCAGTCCAGCTCCAGGTGGAAGTGAATCCGCAACTTGATTGGCCTACAGGTGAATCCCGGAATTAGCCAATCACGTGGGACCCATTGTATAAATAATGTATATAAAGCAGCTATTGTGGGGGAACTTCCATTCCTCCTCACCACTATGAGTTGAATAAAGAGCATAAAATCCACTCTCGACTCCGAGTATATTTCACAAACATTCTTTGGAACCTGAACATCTGATGTGGCTTACGCGGCTTCTGATTGGCTGCAGGAGCTTCTTGCAGCCAATCAGAAGCCACGCTTTGGTTTCTGAACGTTTTGGAAGTCGAACGGATTTTTCAAAAACGCTAGGGCCAAACTATATATTATACAAATACAGTCATACCGGATTCCGTTCGACTTCCAAGGTACGACTGTATTTGTATAACACATAGTTTGGCCAGGGCATTAAAAAAAAATATTTGGCATGCCCAGAAAACCTTGTGCAATAATTTCACGAGATAATCTCAGCCACAGCTCCTGTGTCATTGTTGTATGTGTGTGTATTTGTCTCTTTGCAGGGAAACCAAAACAGAAGAAGGCTGTTGGGAAAACAGTTCCTTATTCCAAAGAGAAGTCGGCAGGTGTCAAAAGATCAGAGGCTGCCGTGGACCCAAACCATGATGAAGAAAAAGGGGATGTTGCTGTTGAAATAGAGCAGATCAGTTCTCTTCTAGAAGGAGAAGGAGGAGACGAAGAGGAAAAGGGAGGCTTTTCGGATCAGAGCCCTCCTCCTTCCAGCCCTCTCAGGGAAGAACCCCTCTTGCCACTTGAAAAAGGTGAAGAACCTTCTGCTGAAGATCTTCTCCATCCTTCTGGACCTCATGCCGTTCCTGCTGATGAGACGGCTGCTGTTGCCCCTGCAGATGGCTCCCAGACTGACACAGCTCTGAGCAGTGACCCTCCAGAGGTAAACAACGTCATTTTCCTGAAGAGCTGCTTTCTAGGTTCATTCTTGAACCATTTAGGAAGGGAGGTGTCAGACCCACGCAACCAAGGAGGCCCATGCAGCCAGGCCAACACACAAGTTCTTGCCACTTGTAAGCTTTCTCGCAGCTGTGCGAGAGGTGCTCTTGGATAAGAATCACCCATGCGGCTGGATCTAAAAAGCTAGGAATGCAAGTTATACCTGAGGACCAACAACACGTTGCATTAAATGCATGCAAGTGCTTCCAATGTGGATGTAAAGGTAAAGGTAAAGGGACCCCTGACCATTAGGTCTAGTCGCGGATGACTCTGGGGTTGCAGCGCTCATCTCGCTTTATTGGCCGAGGGAACTGGCGTACAGCTTCTGGGTCATGTAGCCAGCATGACTAAGCTGCTTCTGGCGAACCAGAGCAGCGCACGGAAACGCCATTTACCTTCCTGCCGGAGCGGTACCTATTTATCTGCTTGCACTGGTGTGCTTTCGAACTGCTAGGTTGGCAGGAGCAGGGACCGAGCAACGGGAGCTCACCCCGTCGTGGGGATTTGAACCGCCGAGTCCAAGGCTCTGTGGTTTAGATGTAGGTGATTCTTAAAGCTGATACTTGAAAGGGTGGTGATTTTCACTGGGACCACAATGTGTGTGGGGGGAGGTTTAGCTCTTCCCTCCCCAGTTGCAATTCCTATCCAAATCCCACCCCCATCCCTTGCAGGGCAATTCCCTTAAGATGAAAGTTGCTGCCCTGAAGCTGTTTTTATAAGAATAATTTCCACCGGTGAGCAGGAGTACGCTGAGGACTGTGGCTGGAAGGGCAATGTGCCTTCCCTCCAGACATTATAAATCTCCCTTTCGGTATTACTTTTTTTAAAAACCCACTGGCCAAGGTTGCTATGCATTTATTGGAATGTGTTCAGTTAGGCCTCGAGGAATCTTCTGCCCCACGTCGGACTCCAGGAACGCAAGGGGTTTTTTTTTTTTCAATATTCACAGGATGCCGTTCACATCAAAATGCCCACCCCTTCACAATTTAATCTAGATTTACTGTTTCCATGTTTTCATTTCTGGTTTGGGTCTGGGTTGGTTTTTTTACATATCAGTTTTCCTGCAGAAATGATAGATCCCGATTAAAGGGAATATGGGGTGGGAATATGGGATGGCATTCGGATGCAGACCACGCAATGTGCGCTGAGTTCACCATAAACTGCTGTGTGGAAGCATCCTGAGTCACAGCAAAGGCAAACTCCACATGGTTAACGGTGTCAAAAGAGCCCTTCTGGATCGGGCCCAAGGCCCATTTCGTTCAGCATCCTGTTCTGCTAGTATAGCCTTCTTAGACTTTACCAACTGGTGGGGTCTGCGTTGCTCCCGGGAGGGAGAAAGGAAGTCAAATGACACCGAGGTTGATTCAGAGAAAGAGTTTATTCTGCTCTCCGGATAGCAGAAGGCACTTGCGTGGTCAGTTCACAGCAAGTCCAAAGAGAAAGAAATTTCATGCAGTATATATAGAGTACATATAGAGGAGGGAGAAAGGTTGTTTTCTGCTGCTCCAGAGAAGCGGACACGGAGCAATGGATCCAAACTACAAGAAAGAAGATTCCACCTAAACGTTAGGAAGAACTTCCTGACAGTAACAGCTGTTTGACAGTGGAATTTGCTGCCAAGGAGTGTGGTGGAGTCTCCTTCTTTGGAGGTCTTTAAGCAGAGGCTTGACAACCATATGTCAGGAGTGCTCTGATGGTGTTTCCTGCTTGGCAGGGGGTTGGACTCGATGGCCCTTGTGGTCTCTTCCAACTCTATGATTCTATGATTCTATATATCCCTCCAGGCACCCTCTCCCCCCTTCCCCAGGAATCCAGCCACGTCAGCTTATACACGCAGGTTGACACCACAGATGTTCCTGCTCCAGTACTCTTAACCATAAAAGGGTGTTCCTCTTCCTGTACCCTTGACCATATAAGGGTATTCCTGTTCTGGCACTCTTACCTTGGGGTAAGAAGGTCACCAACTCTCCTGGCACTGTTCCCAGACTAGGTCTGTGTGTCAGAGTGTGGTCAGGATGTAAGATAAGATCCAGACGTGCCATCCCTGCTCCACTGGAACAGCCAATGCCATCCATTGCTGTCACGGATTGATAAGGGAGAGGGCTTTGAGCACTTGTTTATACAGCTAGCTTTCTGTTTATACATTGACTCAAGCTCAAGCTTCCTGAGCTTGAAAAGCTCAAGTTAATGCATTTTAGAAATGCTCCCTTGGAGAAGGAAAATGGGGGTTTGGGGTCAGTTTCAAACTCACTGCACAGAAACCCATTCCTTCACTAGTGGCCAACCAGATACCTCCAGGGAAACCCTTGAGCAGAATCTAAGCACAACAGCACACTCTCTCCCCTCCCCCCCCTTTTGCGCTCCCAGCCACTGGACCCGCCTCGGAACAAGCAGGAGGAGAAACTCTCGCGAGAGCAAATGATAGCCGAGAGGGCAGAGAAGAGGCGGCTTGCGGTGGAGAGAAAACGGAGGGAGCAGGAGGAGCGGAAGCGGAAGGAGCAGGAAGAGCAGGAGCGCATGGAGAGGATGAAAGAAGAAATGGAACAGGAGCAGCAGAAGAGGATGGCAGAGATGCGGTTAGTGAGGGAGGGGGAAGATGCCCACCATCGGGGGTAGAAGAATGAGCATGAAACACACACACCCCTCTCCAAATGTAGCAGGGCCAACTCGCCTGCAGCGTGTCCTCAGCGTCCTACAAAACTCCCTGCATCTCTTCCAACACGCAGCCTCCCTCCCTGCATTTCCTCCAACACGCAGCCTCCCTCCTTGCATTTCCTCCAACACCCAGCCTCCCTCCCTGCATTTCCTCCAACACCCAGCCTCCCTCACTTCATTTCCTCCAACACCCAGCCTCCCTCCCTGCATTTCCTCCAACACCCAGCCTCCCTCCCTGCATTTCCTCCAACACCCAGCCTCCCTCCCTGCATTTCCTCCAACACCCAGCCTCCCTCCCTGCATTTCCTCCAACACCCAGCCTCCCTCCCTGCATTTCTTCCAACACCCAGCCTCCCTCCCTGCATTTCCTCCAACACCCAGCCTCCCTCCCTGCATTTCCTCCAACACCCAGCCTCCCTCCCTGCATTTCCTCCAACACTCAGCCTCCCTCCCTGCATTTCCTCCAACACCCAGCCTCCCTCCCTGCATTTCCTCCAACACCCAGCCTCCCTCCCTGCATTTCCTCCAACACTCAGCCTCCCTCCCTGCATTTCCTCCAACACCCAGCCTCCCTCCCTGCATTTCCTCCCCCAGCCTCCCTCCCTGCATTTCTTCCAACACCCAGCCTCCCTCCCTGCATTTCCTCCCCCAGCCTCCCTCCCTGCCTTTCTTCCAACACCCAGCCTCCCTCCCTGCATCCATTCCTTCAGATACGTAGATATTCTTTATTGTTTTATAGATGCACATCAGCACACAAAAATTTACATTTTTAAACTCCATTGCCTCCCCACCCCCGGAGTTTGCATTCTTACAGTCAAAAGTGATGTTGCCAATTCAAACCTTCATTCAAACTTGTCCAATTTGCCTTTGCATCAGAATGTGGTACTAACGGTCCTAGTGTAGGCCGTTCAGAGTTACATCCCAAACCCGAAGCAAATGAGAGCCGACATTTGCAAAACCGAACTTGTAAATATTAAGGGTGTTTCAGGATTCCTGGCAGATTCCCATGGTAGACCAGCAAATGATTCCTAGACTTGTATCCCCTTTATTTAGGCTGAGTCTACACTAATATGTAAAAAGGCTATTTTAAAAAGTTAAATAACTCTCAGTGCCATTTCCCATTGCCGATGGATTGCTGCTCTGCGGTGCCCTCTGGTGTCACTTTTTTAGAACCCATTTTTTAACGTTATGACAGACCAGTGTAGATTCCGCCCTATAGCAGTGATGGCCAAACTAGGCCCTCCAGCTGTTATGGGACTACAGTTCCTGTCATCCCTGACCACTGGTCCTGTTAGCTAGGGATGATGGGAGATGAAGTCCCAAAACTACACCATCTCCCGGTATGCCCCACGGAGAGCCTCAAGGTCCATAAATAGCAACACCCTAGTGGTCCCGGGCCCTAAAGAAGTTAGATTAGCCTCAACCAGCGCCAGGGCCTTTTCAGCTCTGGCTCCGGCCTGGTGGAACACTCTGCCTCATGAGACCAGGGCCCTGCAGGATCTGATTTCTTTCCGCAGGGCCTGTAAGACAGAGTTGTTCCACCTGGCCTTTGGCTTGGAGTCAATTTGATTCCCTCCCCCTCTTTCTTTTTTCTTTTTCCTTTCTCCTCCTGTGATAAGGCTGCATTTTAATATTTTAATGTTTCTATATTTTAATGTTGTGTTTTAATCTTGTTTTTAAGTTGTATTCATTCAACTTGTTTTTATTATTGCTTGTTAGCCGCCCTGAGCCCAGCCTTGGCTGGGGAAGGCGGGGTATAAATAAAAATTATTATTATTATTATTACTATTATTATTATTATCACTGCCCTATAGAATGCACTGGCTGGCTATCTGGCTATCTCTCGTTCTCTCTCTCCCACGGCAGAGAACCCCAAGCCGCTGCTTCCCTCCCGAGCCAGGCGAGCATGAAACCTGGGAAATTTAAGGGACATCATCAATAAGGGACAGCAGCAGGACACGGAGCTAGGATCAGGGAGTTTCCCGCCAAATAAGGGACGGTTGACAGCTATGATTCACCCTATAGCAGTGATGGCCAAACTTGGCCCTCCAGCTGTTTTGGGACTACAGTTCCCATCTTCCCTGACCATTGGTCCTGATAGCTAGGGATGATGGGAGATGTAGTCCCAGAACAGCTGGAGGGCCAAGTTTGGCCATCACTGCCCTATAGAATACTCTGGCTGGCTATCTTGCCCTTTTATTAGAGATAATAGGGAACCTGCGGCCCTCAAATGGTGTTGGGCTTCAATTCCCACCATCCCCTGACTATTGGCTGTGCTGGCTGGGCCTGATGGGAGCTGGAGTCCAGCAACATCTGGGAGGACCACAGATTCTCCATCCCTTTATGCTAAACTCCTCTTCCTTGTCTTGCGGGTCCCCTTGCTTTTGCCCTGCATGCCCATGACCTACTTGGACAACCTCCAACGGACGCCTCTTCATTTTAGTCTAAGGAAACAGCAGCTGGAAGAAGAGCGCCGGCGGCAGGAAGAGGAAGCGGCAAGGCAGTGGCAAGCTGAGAAGGCAGCCCAGGAACGTGCACGGCACCAGCAAGAGGAGCTCCGTAGGAAACTCCTGGAAATGCAGAGGAAAAAGCAGGAGGAGGATCGAGAACGCGCAGGTATGCCAAGGAAGGTTCCAGGTATGAGGTGGGGAGGACCTTGATAAGATGCCCTCCATGGGCTCCTCCTGTCAGTCTGTGTGGCCCCCTATTCTGTGAGCTTATCCACTGGCACTAGAAGCTACCATTTTACTGGCATTGGCTCCCAGTACGCTTCCGAGCAAAATTCAAAGTGTTGGTTCTGACCTTTAAAGCTCTAAACGGCCTCGGTCCAGTATACCTGAAGCAGCGTCTCCACCCCCATCGTTCAGCCCGGACACTGAGATCCAGCGCCGAGGGCCTTCTGGCGGTTCCCTCATTGCGAGAAGTGAGGTTACAGGGAACCAGGCAGAGGGCCTTCTCGGTAGTGGTGCCTGCCCTGTGAAACACCCTCCCACCAGATTGTGAAGGAAATAAGCAGCTATCTTATCTTTAAAAGACATCTGAAGGCAGCCCTGTTTAGGGAAGTTTTTAATATTTAGTGCTGTATTGTTTTTAACACTCGATTGGAAGCCGCCCAGAGTGGCTGGGGAAACTCAGCCAGATGGGCGGGGTATAAATAATAAATTATTATTATTATTATTATTATTATTATTATTATTATTATTATTATTATTATTATTATTATTTCTCACAAAGCCCTCGAGTGCCCAGTACCATGTCATGCTGAGATGCTGTGGCATGTTAAGATGGCAGCCGTGTGTGTGTGTGTGTCCTTTTAAATATATTACTATATAATACTAATTGGGTACTCTGCTTATCTCTGGACTTCAAACTGATCACAGCAGCTGTCAACTATTATTATTATTAATAATAATAATAATAATTGAATTTATATACCGCCCTATACCCGGAGGTCTCAGGGAACAAAATCAGAATATAAAAACCACAATGTATATAATCAAAGTAAAAACAACAATCCAATAACACACACACACAAAAGACCACATTTTAAAAAGGCATAAGATGTCAATCAAATCAACCAAAGGCCTGGTTAAAAAGGAACGGTTTTGCCTGACGCCTAAAGGTGTATAATGAAGGCGCCAGGCAAACTTCCCTGGGGAGAGCATTCCGCAGACGGGGAGCCACTGCAGAGAAGGCCCCGTTCTCGTGTTGCCACCTTCCGAACCTCTTGAGGAGGCGGCAAAAGAAGAAGGGCCTCAGACGATGATCTCAGGGTCTGGGTAGGTTCATATGGAAAGAGGCGGTCCTTGAGGTATTGCGGTCCTGAGCTGTTTAAGGCTTCATAGATCAAAACCAGCACTTTGAATTGGGCCCGGAAACTAATTTGTAGCCAGTGTAGTCGTACCAGGATCGGTGTAAAATGCTCAAACGGTGTAATATGCTCTGTTACACCAACTACTATCTATAACTATCTCTTTCCCTCAGAAGCGGAGAAGCGGAGGCAGAAAGAAAGGGAAATGCAGCTGGAAGAGGAACGCCGACTCTTAGCCGAGATGGCAGAAGAGCAGCGCTTGGAGTACGAGAGAAGGAAGCAGGAAGAAGAGGAGCGCGTGAGGCATGAGGCTGAGGAGAGGAGGAGAAGGGAAGAGGAAGAGGCTAGACTTGCATTAGAGGAAGCAAAGAGACAAGCCTTACTACTGGCAAGGTACACAGCTTCGTAAGATTTCTCTGAAACTCTTGAGAATCAGTGCCAAGCAAGACAAACCAACCAAGGTAGACAAACCAACCAAAGTCCTAGGGATTGCCATTCAAGTTCTAAATGGCTGCTCCATGGGGTAGGAAACCTTTGGTCTGCCAGGTGTTGATGACCTACCGTATTTTTCGCTCTATAGGACGCACTTTTTCCCCTCCAAAAAATAAGGGGAAATGTGTGTGCGTCCTATGGAGCGAATGCAGCCTCCTTGGCTTAGGCGATAGCGACGCGAAGCCTCCGAAGCGCAGAGGGAGTGCTCCCTCTGTGCTCTGGAGGCTTCGCGTTGCTGTCGCTGAAGCCTGGAGAGCGAGAGGCGTCGATGCGCACCAACCCCTCTTGCTCTCCAGGCTTCAGGGATAGCCACCTGAAGCCTTTGGAGCGCAGCGCGAGTCCCCGCTGCTCTCCGCAGGCTTCGGGTTCCTTTTGCTGAAGCCGGAAGAGCAAGACTCCTGGCTTTAGCAGAGAGGAAGAGCTGCGCAGCACCCCTTCAGCCAAGCGGGAGGAGAAATGGAAGGGGCTCCGTTTCTCCTGCCGCTTCGCTGAAGGGGCGCTGCGCAGAGAGGGTGAGATTTTTTTTTTCTTGTTCTCCCCCTCCAAAACAAGGTGTGTCCTATGGTCCGGTGTGTCCTATAGAGCGAAAAATACAGTACATTTCTCATCAGCACCAGGCGGTATGCCCAATGAGCAGGGATTATGGGAGTTGAAGTTCCACAACAAGGGCCAGAGGTTCCCCACACCTGACTTAAAGGATCAGGTCTCCCATACCAGCAGCCTGCCTGGTCCTTAAGATCTGTTGGGGAGGTTTTGGCTGGGGCATGACTAGTTCGGCTGTGAAACAGGGCCTTATCTGTGACTGCACCTAGATTATAGGACTCCCTGCCTCTGGAGGCGTGTACTTGAGTTCTTGTCTTCTTACCATCTGGCCAAGACATTCTTAGCCATTTGATCTCGGTGTTTTAATGGATTGAGGCCTACCTTAAAGGTAAAGGAAAAGGGACCCCTTTCCCTTTTCCACAAACGAGAGTTGTGACCGACTCTGGGGTTGCAGTGCTCATCTCGCTTTATTGGCCGAGGGAGCCGGTGTACAGCTTCCAGGTCATGTGACCAGCATCACTAATGAAGGCTCCGGGCAAACTTCCCTGGGGAGATAATTCTACAGGCGGGGAGCCACTGCAGAGAAGGCCCCATTCTCGTGTTGTCACCCTCCGGACCTCTTGAGGAGGAGGCACACGAAAGAGGTCAATGGGCTCCTAGCTCTGTACTGGATTGTGATCATTGGTAGTACAACCCAACCTATACATGTCTATTCAGAAATAAGCCCCACTGAGTTCAATAGGACTTACTCCCAGGTTAGTGTGTACTAGCTTGGTGGCTTTGCAGCGCAATTCTATACATGTCTACTCAGTTCCCCCCAAATAACTGGAATGGAAGAGCAGGGAAGCTCCAGCTTGGGGGCCTGATCCATTTCAGCCAAGCCATGCTCACCAGCCATATAGGTAAAGGTAAAGGGACCCCTGACCATTAGGTCCAGTCGTGACCGACTCTGGGGTTGCAGCGCTCATCTCGCTTTATTGGCCAAGGGAGCCGGCGTACAGCTTCCGGGTCATGTGGCCAGCATGACTAAGCCGCTTCTGGCGAACCAGAGCAGCGCACAGAACACCATTTTACCTCCCCGCTGGAGCGGTACCTATTTATCTACTTGCACTTTGACGTGCTTTCAAACTGCTAGGTTGGCAGAAGCAGGGACCAAACAACAGGAGCTTACCCCGTTGCGTGGATTCGAACCACCAACTTTCTGATTGGCAAGTCCTAAGCTCTGTGGTTTAACCCACAGCGCCACCCGCGTCCCTTGGCCTACCTTACCTAGGTCTGATTCAGTGTTTCATTTCCTGCTGTTTCATTGTATTATGTCATTAGTTGTGTGGTTTTAAAAAAATTATTGTAAACCACCCTAAGGACAAGTTACCGTATTTTTTGCTCTGTAAGACTCACTTTTTCCCTCCTAAAAAGTAAGGGGAAATGTGTGTGCGTCTTATGGAGCGAGTGCAGGCTGCGCAGCTATCCCAGAAGCCAGAACAGCAAGAGGGATCGCTGCTTTCACTGCGCAGCGATCCCTCTTGCCGTTCTGGCTTCTGAGATTCAGAATATTTTTTTCTTGTTTTCCTCCTCCAAAAACTAGGTGCATCTTGTGGTCTGGTGCATCTTATAGAGCGAAAAATACGGTATATACACTGTACAACAGAAAGTAATGGCCTGAGTTACCTGCTTACTGATATTCATCCACCTCTCTGCTTTCAGACAAAGGGCGGACTTGGAAAAGGAGAAGGAATTCCATTATAAGCTGCTTGTGGAAGCTGGGGGGCTAGAACGACGGCAAGCGATTTCACGCCCATGGGTTTATTCGTATTTCCAGCATCCTTTTTTAAATGTGGGAGATGAGGATTAAAGAGAACTTTTTCCAAGAACAACTCGCAGCCACGTAGCTGTGTTGTTCTCGCCTTACTCCAAAATGTGAGCATCCCATTATTCACTTGTATTTAATTCAATAGAGGTTGTTAATCCACATGATGAGAGCTGTTGCGTTCTGATTTAACCATCTGGCGGATTCCCAGTCAAAAGCTATTGCCAAAGCCCTCTTCCTAAAACAAGCAACGGAGGGGGGAAATGGCTTCATCTGGACAACTGGGCAATTTTGGACACTGGGCATTATTTGTCGGCAAGAAGACCTGGAGAGTCTGGAGAAGCTATCGTTGGAGAAGTCAGCTGTCAGTGAAATTTAATTAAAGTTGCATTCCGTGTTCTAAAACACGAACAGCAGATTGGTGAGCCATAGGCAACATCAAGAAAACAAAGATCATGGCCACTGGTCCCATCTGTTCCTGGCAAATAGAAGGGGAAGAAATGGAGGCAGTGAGAGATTTTACTTTCTTGGGCTCCATGATCACTGCAGATGGTGACAGCAGCCATGAAATTAAAAGACGTCTGCTTCTTGGGAGGAAAGCAATAACAAACCTAGACAGCATCTTAAAAAGCAGAGACATCACCTTGCCAACAAAGGTCCGTATAGTTAAAGCTATGGTTTTCCCAGTAGTGGTGTATGGAAGTGAGAGCTGGACCATAAAGAAGGCTGATCGCCGACGAATTGATGCTTTTGAATTATGGTGCTGGAGGAGACTCTTGAGAGTCCCATGGACTGCAAGAAGATCAAACCCATCCATTCTTAAGGAAATCAGCCCTGAGTGCTCACTGGAAGGACAGATCCTGAAGCTGAGACTCCCTGGAAAAGACCCTGGTGTTGAGGGCACAAGGAGAAGGGGATGACAGAGGACGAGATGGTTGGACAGTGTTCTCGAAGCTACCAGGATGAGTTTGACCAAACTATGGGAGGCAGTGGAAGACAGGAGTGCCTGGTGTGCTCTGGTCCACGGGGTCATGAAGAGTCGGACACAACTAAACAGCAGCAACAGCAGCAGGCATCATGTGGACTGCAAGTTAGTTTTGCCTGGACAACCCCCCCTCCCCAATTCACTAGTTTTGCACTTTTTCAGGGCCAGGGACGAGGAACCTGTGATCTTCCAGATGTTGAGACTGTGGCTTCATTCATCCCTGAACACTGGCCGTGTTGGTTGGTATGGGAGGGAGTTGGGAGTCCAACAACGTTCAATTCAGAGCGGCCTCACCGTACGACGAAGGTTGCGATTCTAGTGGTGTCACACAAATGTCACCCTTTGCTCTTATGGAAAGGTTGGGCAGCCTGAGGCACTCCAGTTTTTGTTTTATTTATCATTGCTAGTGTATGCTTCAGAATGGGGTACAGCTATAAAAACAGATCAATTCCCAGTTCACAAAGAGGTAAAACACCCCAGTGGGATTCATCCATCCAGGCTGATTAAAGGAGTTTCCTACAAATGTCTGAGGAACACAGACAAGTTTTAATGTGGCAGTGTTGACACCAAACATGCTTCTGAGAGGACAGGCCTACAAATGGGACACCACTGCAGAGAAGATCCTTTTCCATGTCAACTCATGTGATTTGTAATACAACACATAGCTGTCAAGTGTCCCTTATTTGAAGGGACAGTCCCTTATTCCAACGCCATGTCCCGCCGCTGTCCCTTATTGATGGATGTCCCTTAAATGATGTCCCTTAAATTTCAAAGGAAGCAGCTCCTCTCCCTCCCTCCCTGCCGGCCAGGGAGGAGGGAGGCTCCAACTGTGTTGCTTGGCTGTGTTGCTCACCCAATAAGAAGTCTAAGAACGACTGGGGGGTGGAGCTTGCATGCCTTGTGTGTGGCTAGTTAATGCAAGCTGAGGGGGGTTTTGAATGCTGGACGCCATTTTGTTGCACATGCTGCTGCAAACTTTGCAGTGCAAAGCCAGACCGGGAAGCCATCTTAAGTTGAGGCTGCATAGGCCTTGTGGTGCATGTGATTCAGATTCTATTCAGTTGAACCTCTGGTTACAAAGTTGGTTGGACAGTTTTCTCGAAGCTACCAGCATGAGTTTGACCAGACTGCAGGAGGACAGGAAGACTGGAGTGCCTGGAACAGGTGAGGCTGCAGGTCCCTTATTTTGGCTGCTGGTCCCTTATTTTCAAAGCTGTTGGTCCTTTATTTTCAAATCTGTAAGTTGACAGCTATGATCCAGCAACACCTAGCAGGGCTCTGTGAGCCACCAGCTTGTAGAAACTGGAAATGGAACAGGATGCAAAATCCTGGCTCGCTCATTTCTACAGAACGTGGGGGAGACTGATACCTATGAGCTAGTTGGGTTATTCATTCGAGTGGCCCAGGAAGAAGAGGAAAACAGCAGGTGCCAGGCTAAAAACACATTTCCATTCACGTTTCACTCAGCTTGTTTATTACTGTAGTCATGGATAACACTTAAACCCCATATGCCAATTTTTGAAAACAAATTTTAATTTTTAAAAAAAGTTTAGCATGTGTACAAAAAGGCATCAGAAGTGGGACATGGGAACTACAAGCATTGGAGAAGATCCATTAACACTTTACAATTAAGTGCCAGCTTAAAAATAAAATTAAACTCACAATCAAATGGTGTATTAAAAACATGCTTAAGAACATTGCAGTCTCAATTTCTGTCCTTTCCCCAATCCCCTTGCAAGAGGGAAAAACAAAAGAGGTAGAGCAACGTGTTTCTAATCCTGCCCTCTTCATACCATAAACCTGAGCTAAAGGGCCCCTTCTAGCATGACAGGTTTTCTATGACACTGTTCCGCGATTTACTAAAATAGGGATGGAGGTCAAAAAGTGTTCAGTGGGATAACCAATCGGGGAATACAGTTTTCCAACCCTCAATTAAGAATACTACTTCACAGAACAAACTCCACAAAAACTGATGAATAGCTTTTATTTTGGAAAGCTGCTCTAACCATTCGCCATTTGGTTTGGGACAGCGTTGGCTTGAAATGTATTTTCAGGAATCCCTACACCCTAAGAACGCTTACGTGTGCTCCCTGGAAACCAGTTAGGCTTACTTCTACATAATACAAGAAATAAGGTTTGGCGCAAGGGCTTTGATGCTGATCCTACGAAGTCACACGACAAAACTTTGCAGTTCACAGGATGAAATTCTCGATCATGTCTTGCAAGTAGCTCTGGCCCGTCTCACACTAGTATTATGCAAGCAGCAAGCAGAGCTCATGCATGGTTTTCGTGCATTTGACGAACCTCAAGATTACCTAGGATTTCCAATGCATCACAAGGCGCTCAGTTTAGAAAGAGTTACATGTGCTTAAACTGCATTAAAATTAATGGAGCAAGTTAGCTGTGGCTAATTTGAGCTCCATCAATTTTAAGTGAGCATTTTCTGTGACTATTCAAAACAAACACCTTAGTGTGCCCCTTTTATACCTTTTAAAAAGGTCATGAAGTGTTCATGGCAGGGGGCTCACAAAAGGCTTGGGCACCCCTCTCCCAATTCTTGCAACCTTTTTCAACATTACGCTAACATTAGTTTTCAGAACCGAGGAGGCATTTACAAAAGACATCTATTAGTTGAAGATAGACTGCTACTTAAAATTTGAGAGCAAGCGGCAAAGAGCGTGCTAGTTCGCAAGGTGGAATAACAAAATCAGTTGTTGCCACACTGTCATATCCTCAGGCTGAAAGCCAGTGTTCCTTAAATATTCCTCACTGCTTTTGCCAAACAGTATCCAAGCCACAGGTATCTCAAAAAATGCAGATGCTTATAAATTTGTTTCCTCTCATTTATTTAAAGGGAAGCCAGTACAGTCTATGTGTGCATTCAAAAACCACATCTCAGGCCAAAAGGTACCACAAAAGAATGAAATGATTAGCAACTCTCAGTACATGAAAGTACTAAAATCAGAATGTTCCTGGGCTCTTCCGCCGATGAAAAATCAGTAGGATTTCCCAAGTTCTCTTCGGTGATTTCATGTATCTCATACCCAAGAAAAAGACTACATTTCCCCATCAACATCTGGGCGCTGTTCTGTCCTAGGCCACCAGCAAATGATACAGAACAAAGTTTGAGGACGTAATCTGAGGACATAATCCTTCCACCGCTAAGCTCGCAGAAAAGCGTCAGCTCCTTTGGAACTTAAAATCCGCAAGTAAAAGCAGCACGTTAAAAAAAAAACACCTTGGGGCCAATACGGAAATTTTAGGAAACCTTTGCGCCCAATCTGGCAGATCTGTCAGCGTGCTTGAAATACATGGGCCCTGTGAACACACAAATGCGCGTGTGGGTGGCGGGTGTTTTTCTAAAGAGGAAACAGGGGAAACAGGGGAAACAACCGCAGTGGGAGCACAAGAATTCAGTACAATGAAAACAAATGATAGCGTATAATGAGCACAAGTATTTATAACAGACATTTGTAAATAAGACCCCAGATACGGGTGTACGGTGCCGGTTTCAATTCAGTGTTATATACCACATTACAAAAGAACTATTATTTAAAAATAAGAAAAGAATAAAAGGGAAAGGAGGGGTGGGGAGCAAACAATCTAAATTGTTGAATGGCCTCCTGTCTGTTCCTGATAAACTTCAATCACATCTTCTTCTTCCATCCCAAGCTGTAAAATAGGAAACAATTATTATTATTATTATTGAAAAAATAGATATTCTGCACTCAGAACCTTTGTTTTTTTCTTGTGCTTGTTAAGACATGACAGTAAACAAGAGAAGTTTGCCAACACGCAGCCTGGTTATGTAAAATTACTGACTTTAGTGAGATTCAAAACGAAAAGACTGGTTGAAATCATTAATTTCCTCATTTGTACTCTAGATATTTCTTTTTTTAAAAAAAGTTGCACTGTCACTGTTCTATCTAACCATAAAAAAAATGTGTATTTACAACTACATACTGTTTTATCCCATCTAGGAGTAGACTTGAGCTGTTATTTCTAACTACACACACACTACAAGCTGCTCTCATTTCAAAATATAGATTTCCATTTGTCTCTGTACACGTATAAAAACAGTGAGCAGGACAATTATAAAAAAAACTGGTGATACTGCCTAGAAGTTTCCAGAAGCAAATGTCAATGCATTCCCCACCCCCTTCCCGAAAACATGATTCAACTGGTTGTCAGTAATATTCCTAATTTGAAAGCCAAGCACAATCTGAAAGATTAAGTTCTCAGAGGGCATCAGCTGGAAGCATAAGGATGGCGTCTCTTTGTAAAGGGGCTAAATTCTAGTGCCTTGCGATAACTGTATCACCCCATTCTGTGCAATGACAATAATGCTCAGTTCCCCGCAAAGCAGATCTTTTACCCATCACACACTCTTTACAGAAGAGATTCTGAATGCGTTTGATACCAAGTCGTAAGTCCAAGAAACTGTGAAATGCAAGCCAAGCTTTGCTTTAACACGGCCGAGTTTTAATGTTCAGATCCGCCTTTAAACTGTTCTGTTTTTAAAAACAGCAACCTAACAGCAGCTTAATTATTTTAAATTGTATTTCAAAACAATTTTTTTCCCTCTTTTTGATCCACTTGGTGGGGAGGTGCTACATTCACCATTTGAAAATCCTCTGGGGGCTGCAAGCGTGGCTGAAAGTAGACATAGCCACTCCATGCTCTTGCACACAAATCAGATGTGGAGAATAAAGGTAAAGGGACCCCTGACCGTTAGGTTCAGTCGTGGCCGACTCTGGGGTTGTGGCACTCATCTCGCTTTACTGGCTGAGGGAGCCAGCATACAGCTTCCGGGTCATGTGGCCAGCATGACTAAGCCGCTTCTGGCGAACCAGAGCAGCGCACGGAAACACCGTGAACCTTCCCACCGGAGCGGTACCTACTTATCTACTTGCATTCTGACGTGCTTTCGAACTGCTAGGTTGGCAGGAGCTGGGACCGAGCAACAGGAGCCTACCCCGTCACAGGGATTCGAACCACCGACCTTCCGATCGGCAAGCCCTAGGCTCAGTGGTTTAGACCACAGCGCCACCCACGTCCATTTTAGGGTGGAGTATTGGCTGCAATAAGATAAAAGGTAAAGGGACCCCTGACCATTAGGTCCATTCGCGAATGACTCTGGAGTTGCGGCACTCATCTCACTTTACTGGCCGAGGGAGCTGGCGTAAAGCTTCTGGAGCATGTGACTCTGGAGTTGCGGCACTCATCTCACTTTACTGGCCGAGGGAGCTGGCGTAAAGCTTCTGGAGCATGTGGCCAGCATGACCAAGCCGCTTCTGGCGAACCAGAGCAGCGCACGGAAACACCATTTACCTTCCCGCCAGAGCGGTACCTATTTATCTACTTGCACTGGTGTGCTTTCGAACTGCTAGGTTGGCAGGAGAAGGGACCGAGCAACGGGAGCTCACCCCGTCGCGGAGATTCGAACCACCGACCTTCAGATCGGCAAGTCCTAGGCTCTGTGGTTTAGACCACAGCACCACCCGCGTCCCTTGATGAGGAGAATAACTACTCATCAAATGATCCATCCAATGAACAGGGAGAGGAGACTTTGCATCTCTATCAGGGCACTAAAGTTGGGCGGAAACCCGGTGCTTTCATTTTTGCCACCACCAAAACTGGTGGAGGTCTTGGGTCCCATAGAAAATTTGTTGGGGTTGTGTGTGGCTAATTCAGCCCCAAAGCTGGGAGTAAGCTACCCCTGCTTTAACCTTCCAAACGGTCTTAGCCGTGCATTTGGCAGTGTGCACTATGAAAAAACGTACCTCTTTTGGAGTATGATTATCAGTAATTCTCTGACCCTCAAAGAGGAACCTGAGTGAATTCATAGGAACTCCCTGAAAAGGGAAAAGAAGGAGAAATTACTTTATTCCAACTTGTAAGACACGCACAAAAAGAACCGAAAAATGTAGATGTTGCTTCTTTTTCTCTCTCTTCGGTCTAATGGAAGAATTAAAGCACCAACAAATTCTCTCATGAGCTGAAAAGCATGGAATATGTAAGTTAAGGAACCCAACCTAAGCTTCTGCACCATGTATAGAGCAAGTATGTTTTATAGTCACACACACACTGTTCTTCCTTATACAGTGGTGCCTCGCAAGACGAAATTAATTCGTTCCGCAAGTCTCTTCGTCTTGCGAGTTTTTCGTCTTGCGATGCACGGTTTCCCATAGGAATGCATTGAAAATCAATTAATGCGTTCCTAGGGAAACCGCCTTCAGACCAGGTCCGGGGACAGTCTGTCCCCGGACCTCTTCTGAAGGCTGGGGGGGGGGGACAAGGGCTTTTCTTCCCACCCCCAGCATTTTAAAAAACCCCGGGACAGCGGAGGACTTCTCCGCTGTCCGGGCGATCTTAAAATGCTGGCGGGCGGCATTTTAAAATCGCCCCGGGACAGCGGAGGACTTCTCCGCTGTCCGGGGCGATTTAAAAGCCCCTGGGAAGGCAGGCAGGGGGGACAAAGACTTTCGCCCCCCGCCTGCCTTCAGAAGGTGTTCCCGCCCCCCCGCCCCGCTTCAGAGCAGCGTTCCGAAGCGGGGCGGCTGGGGCAGGTGTTCCCGCCCCCCGCCCCGCTTCGGAGCAGCGTTCCGAAGCGGGGCGGCTGGGGCAGGTGTTCCCGCCCCCCCGCCCCGCTTCGGAGCAGCGTTCCGAAGCCGGGCGGCGGGGGCAGGTGTTCCCTCCCCCCGCCCCGCTTCGGAGCAGCGTTCCGAAGCGGGGCGGCTGGGGCAGGTGTTCCCCCCCCCCCGCCCCGCTTCGGAGCAGCGTTCCGAAGCCGGGCGGTGGGGGCAGCTGTTCCCTCCCCCCCGCCCCGCTTCGGAGCAGCGTTCCGAAGCGGGGCGGCTGGGGCAGGTGTTCCCGCCCCCCCCCCCGCCCCGCTTCCGAGCAACGTTCCGAAGCCGGGCGGTGGGGGCAGGTGTTCCCTCCCCCCTGCCCCGCTTCGGAGCAGCGTTCCGAAGTGGGGCGGCTGGGGCAGGTGTTCCCGCCCCCCCGCCCCGCTTCGGAGCAGCGTTCCGAAGCTGGGCGGTGGGGGCAGGTGGGGAGAAGCGATCTCCCCGCAGCCCCTTGCTTCAAAAGTGGTCCGGGACCTCTTTTGAAGCAAGCAGCTGCGGGGAGAAGCGCAGCCGCTTGCTTCAAAAGAGGTCCGGGGGCAGCGGGAAGCACTTCCCGCTGCCCCCGGACCTCTTTTGAAGCAAGGGGCGGTGGGGAGAAGCGATCTCCCCGCCGCCCCTTGCTTCAAAAGAGAAGACCCGCTGTCCCCGGGGCAAGCTTCGTTTTGCGAAGCAAGCCCATAGGGAAATTCGTCTTGCGAGGCAACTCGAAAACGAAAAAACCTTTCGTTTTGTGAGTTTTTCGTCTCGCGAGGCGTTCGTCTTGCGGGGTACCACTGTAACCTAATCTCCGTGTACCTGCCCTTCTGCCTGGTCATTCAGATCAAATCTTCTTCTGCAGATCATCAGCAAGTTATATCCTTATTTTAATCCTGTTGTTGCTTTCGTTGTTTCAATAGTTTATCGCCCACCACCCTGAAAGCATTTTGCTTTCTTACTGTGTTTATAAGCTCACCTTTCTTCCATTATGGAACCCAAGGCAGCCTGGGCCCAGTATGCCCCACGGAGGACCTTAAGGTCCATAAATAGCAACACCCTAGAGGTCCCGGGCCCTAAGGAAGTTATATTAGCCTCAACCAGAGCCAGGGCCTTTTCAACTCTGGCTCCAGCCTGGTGGAACGCTCTGCCTCATGAGACCAGGGCCCTGCAGGATCTGATTTCTTTCCGCAGGGCCTGTAAGACAGAGTTGTTCCGCCTGGCCTTTGGCTTGGAGCCAATTTGATTCCCTCCCCCTCTTTCTTTTTTCCTTTCTACTCCTGTGATGAGGTTGCATCTTAATGTTTCAATGTTGTATTTTAATCTTGTTTTTTAAGTTGTATTTCAATCAACTTGTTTTTATATTGGTTGTTAGGCGCCCTGAGCCCAGTCTTGGCTGAGGAGGGGGGGTATAAATAATAATAATAATAATAATAATAATAATAATAATAATAATAATAATAATAATAATAATTATTATTATTATTATTATTATTATTATTACAATGCAAGAATCCTGCCCACAGCCATCCCTGGGTGGGATCAAACCACCATCCTTCTGGTTAACAGCCAAAGGCCCATTGCACCACAGAGACCCTAAAAGCTAACACAGGTGTCATCATCACAAAATTACACATTAACACAACACAATATTCCTCTTCATTTTCTCAATTCCACTTTCACAGGAAGAGAAGTGTATTTTAAGAAGGAAAATAAAGAGCCCCCAAATTTCACAAACCTGTCTCTGACAGTACGATTCTTTAAGTTTTTTTAGATGCGTTGTCATTTTCACCTTGAAGTGTATTTCGCTGCTGTCCTGCAAACAGAATACAAAATCTATTAGCTTTCCCACGCGTTATTAAAAAGGCAACTGGTTTCTCCAATGGTTTACAATGGAAGATAATGATCAAAAGTTTGTCTTACATTTGTCTGACTGCTTGTTCCTTCAATATATCTATTACCAGTAGCTAATGAATAATCTGCAAGAATTATTGGACTGCAAGATGATCAAACCTCTCCATTCTGAAGGAAATCAGCCCTGAGTGCTCACTGGAAGAACAGATCCTGAAGCTGAGGCTTCAATACTCTGGCCACCTCATGAGAAGAGAAGACTCCCTGGAATAGACCCTGATGTTGGGAAAGATTGAGGGCACAAGGAGAAGGGGACAACAGAGGACGAGATGGTTGGACAGTGTTCTCAAAGCTACCAGCATGTTTGACCAAACTGCGGGGGGCAGTGGAAGACAGGAGTGCCTGGCGTGCTCTGGTCCAGGGGGTCACGAAGAGTCGGACACTACTAAACGACTAAACAACAACAACAAAATGAATAATCTGAAGTTTCATTTTATTCTGTTTTAAAATAGATGGGGTTATCTTTGCTTTGCAAGGTGATAGAGCGAGTGGTTGCTGAACAACTCCAGGCACACCTGGAAGAAGCGGACCATTTGGATCCCTTCCAGTCGGGATTCAGGCCTCATCATGGGACTGAAGCTGCCTTGGTCGTGCTGGTCGATGATCTCCGGCGGGCTAGGACAAAGGTGAGAGCTGTTTCCTAGTTCTGCTGGATCTCTCAGCAGCTTTTGATACCATCTACCATAACATCCTTCTGGACCATCTAGAGGGGCTGGGAGCTGGGGGCACTGTCATACAGTGGTTCCGCTCCTTCCTCCTGGACAGTGTTCAGAAAGTGGTGGTAGAGGATGAGTGTTCAGACCCCCGGGCTCTCACTTGTGGGGTGCCTCAGGGTTCTGTCCTCTCCCCCATGCTTTTTAACATCTACATGCAGCCGCTGGGAGAGATCATCAGGGGGTTTGGGTTGGGAGTTCATCAATATGCAGATGACACCCAGCTCTGCCTCTCTTTCAAATCAGAACCAGTAAAGGCGGTGCAGGTCCTGTGTGAGTGTCTGGAGGCGGTTGGAGGATGGATGGCGGCTAACAGATTGAGGTTGAATCCTGACAAGACAGAACTACTGTTTTGGGGGGACGGGGCAGGTGGGTGTGGAGGACTCCCGAGTCCTAAATGGGGCAACTGTGCTCCTGAAGGACCAGGTGCGCAGCCTGGGAGACATTTTGGACTCACATCTGTCCATCGAGCTGCAGATCAATTCTGTGTCCAGGGTGGCTGTTTACCAGCTCCACCTGGTACACAGGCTGAGACCCTATCTGCCAGCTGACTGTCTCGCCAGAGTGGTGCATGCTCTAGTTATCTCCCGCTTGGACTGCTGCAATGCGCTCTACGTGAGGCTACCTTTGAAGGTAAACTACAACTAATCCAGAATGCGGCAGCTAGACTGGTGACTGGGAGCAGCCACCAAGATCACATAACACCAGTCTTGAAAGACCTACATTGGCTCCCAGTACATTTCCGAGCACAATTCAAAGTGTTGGTGCTGACCTTTAAAGCCCTAACTGGTCTCGGTCCAGTATACCTGAAGTAACATCACCCCCATCGTTCTGCCTGGACAGTGAGGTCCAGCGCCAAGGGCATTCTGGCAGTTCCCTCGTTGCGAGAAGCCAAGTTACAGGGAGAGGGCAGAGGGCCTTCTTGGTAGTGGCACCCGCCCTGTGGAACGCTCTCCCACCAGGTGTCAAAGAGAAGAACAACTACCAGCCTTTTAGAAGACATCTGAAGGCAGCCCTGTTTAGGGAAGCTTTTAATGTTTAACAGACTACTGTATTTAAATACTTTGTTGGAAGCCGCCCAGAGTGGCTGGGGAAACCTAGCCAGATGGGTGGGGTATAAATAATAAATTTATTATCATCATCATCATTATCATCTTAAATTCTTTACTTGTGCCTTTATTGAAATGTGTCCTTTATTCACCAGCTTTGGCTAGCGTAAACAAAACCACTACCCATAGCAAAACCATCAGCTTTTGCATGTCAACACATTCATCAGCCTTGTAACAAGTCAAACCATCTAAAGAGTCCACTTATCTACTCAGAGTGCCAGTAGCTATGCAACGTCTCAGGCAGAGGTCGTTTTTAGTCCAGCTGTCCAACATCATTTTAAGCAGAGATGAGAGGAACTGAACCCAAGACCTTCTGCATGAAAAGCATGTGTCAATGTGTATACGTTTGATGAAGAAGAAGAGGAGTTTGGATTTGATATCCCGCTTTATCACTACCCGAAGGAGTCTCAAAGCAGCAAACATTCTCCTTTCCCTTCCTCCCCCACAACAAACACTCTGTGAGGTGAGTGGGGCTGAGAGACTTCAGAGAAGCGTGACTAGCCCAAGGTCACCCAGCAGCTGCATGTGGAGGAGCAGAGACGCGAACCCGGTTCCCATCGCTCTTAACCACTACACCGCAGTCCACCCAGTGTTTAAACTTATACCAGTGGAACAATTGAAATGTTCACATTATAATAGACTATTTAAGAGCTCACCTGCCCGATGACTTTGAGTTTAATGTATTCTCCCTCTTTCTTATCTCCCAAGTCCTCTGCTGAAGGTTTGGCTTCCTGCAGAGGAAAAGGAAACAAAAAACCGAAGTGATAAACTACAATACAAACTATTTCCACTAGTCAATTCTATGATAGCTTTTTGCAAGTTTACGATGAATTAGCGCCACAATAGGAACCTATACCTATTGAATTAATCAGACAGAATACTGCAATGACTCTAGGGATCTAGGGCACACAGTCAACTTATGTCCCATGTGAAATTAGCGCACAACCTAGTACATAGCCAGTATTTTCCTATAATAACACGTTGCAGGCAAAGAAATGGTGGTCAGGCTTGCCTTTCAGAGAAACCTGCTCGCAAAGAACTGATCTTCTCACTGAGTAACCCTGCTTCGCTATTAGCTTTCACACTTTGAAAATCACTATAATATATTGGGACTGGTGTGGAAAGTTTTCAAGTCCACGCACAAGCAAAAAGCACCAACAACTCTGCTTTATAATGAGCTACAGAGCACGATGATGAGAGCAATTGCCTTCTTCTTAGTGTTTTTATTCTTGATCTAGAAAAACAAGAATTTAGGCACTTTCAGGAGAGCTAGACTCCCCCAAATAATTATTTCAACTGGGGGGGGGGGTTTGGTACGCCTTTTCTTGGTAGCTCCCCATCTCTGGAATGATCTCCCCAGGGAAACTCCCTCCCGGCAAAGATTTTATTTCCCCAAGCCTTTTTTAAAGCAATTGAATCTATGTAGTTTCATTGGAAATCTCAGTGCTTTCACCTCTGTTGCTTTAATTACATTACTGTTTTAACTGGAGTGGGGAGCCACCCCAAGAGCACTTTCCTGGAGGGTAAGCTATCATTTTTTTAAATAAGCAAAGCAAGTTCTCTTGCAAGGCTCACATCTTTTAAAAGGCTTTGCAAGTACGGAAAAGATCTGCAGAAAGGACAGCACTTCACACCTTAGTACTTCTTGCTGTGCAAGAATCCTGCTTAAACCTTCAATTTATCTTTTTCATAGCTTGAAGGCGGGGGAATGTGTTAACTGCCTGTTTAGTTCACCCCACAACAGACGGTTTGCCAACCAGAAGCGTATACAGTGGATGCTCAGGTTGTGAACGTGATCCGTGTGGGATGCATGTTCACAACCCGAAGCGTTCACAACCTGCATCTGCTCATGCGTGGGTTTCGATTTGGTGCTTCTGTGCATGCGCAAAGCACGATTTAGCGCTTCTGCACATGCGCAACTGCCAAAACCTGGAAGTAACCCATTCCGGTACTTCCGGGTTTTGGCAGTCCGCAACCCGGAAAAACGCAACCTGAAGCGGCTATAACCCGAGGTATGACTGTACTAAAAGAAATTGGCAGTAACAGTGAATATACTTCTTCCACAGCAGAGCATGACCATAGTTTGTATTGCTGATGAACAGAAACATTTATAAGGTAATGCTTCTAGCCTCTGAGAACCTGAAAATGCGAAGTGCCATATTTTTCGCTCTATAAGACGCACACCAGACCACAAGACACACCTAGTTTTTGGAGGAGGAAAACAAGAAAAAAATATTCTGAATCTCAGAAGCCAGAACAGCAAGAGGGATCGCTGCGCAGTGAAAGCAGCAATCCCTCTTGCTGTTCTGGCTTCTGGGATAGCTGCACAGCCTGCATTCGCTCCATAAGAAGCACACACATTTCCCCTTACTTTTTAGCAGGGAAAAAGTGAGTCTTATAGAGCAAAAAATACGGTAAATGCAAGACCAGAGGAATTGGGAGCAATAAAGAGGACCTGTTTAAAAGGATAAGAAATCAGCTAACTACTGTTGCCAAACATGTAAATGGAGAAGGTAGAGTTTTGAACAATTTGAAATCAATTAAAATACAATTGTGATTTAACACCTGCATACCTGAGCCCAGATATAAACCCTTAGCTCACCGTAACATACATCTATGAGAAATGACTTGATACTGAAGACAAACACAAATAGGTACTTGCAGATTTATGTGTTTTGAGCCACAGCTCACGTCAAATCTGTTTATGCTACTGCTACAAAGAATAACACTAATGTAGCACTGCTGCTGATTGTTTCCCTATTGTTTTCATTTCATTAACATCATATTTATAACCGAAGTTAATGCAGTGTTTAAGTTCTTGAAAGGGTGTTCTGTTTAACACTACAGTTCATTAACGACATTAAGTAAAACAGCCAGAGCAGTAAAACAAAGTTAATTATAACCTATAAACACAATATCAATAGACAGATGAGCTACCAGTAGTTTTTTGGAGGTTTTTGTGTGTGTTTTTTGCAATTTAGAATAGAAATTGATGAACAGTTGAAGTGCAGCATTATGGAAAGTAAACAAAGGGTAAGTATGGAATGAGGGAAATAATTATTAATGTTTGGAGTAAAAGGAGAGAAACTGTATTTGGGGAAACTAGTGTCACTAAAACAAAGTCTTATAGCATCTTCAGGACTAACAAATTCATGATGGGTTAAGTTTTCACACCAAGTATTTATGCGCCATAACAGGAAAAGCTCCGAAAAGATATATTCATGTTTTAAAAAATGACTATGTTTGGATGCAACACCTAAGTTTAGCTTCGGGCTTCTATGCTTCCCTCCAGCATGACCCCAGGGAAGTAGAAAGTGTTATGTCTAAACCCAGGAAAAACTGTGGTTTATGTTGCTGGCTTGCTCCAAAAGGCTTTAGTTTACATTAACCACAATTTAGGGTTTTGACGTAACCTTTTAAATTAACTGCAGTTTAGTATTAATTTAAAAGGACGCAACCAGTCTCCTCCTGACAGTTATGCTGGTAGTGGAACACTCATACCCTTAACCCCAGTTTACATTCGAATTGGGCCAATAGGATAAATATTCTGTACTAGCTGAAAAACAGCTACCTGAACCATTTTTTTAAAAAAAATTAACAGCTGCAATCAAACCATTTCACAATTCTTATTCGATCACGGTATCAAATAGATTTTCTCCCATACACACACAAACCCCCAAACCCAGCACTGGAGCCAAACATTCACCATGGCAAGAAATGATCTCCTACTCAAGGACATTTCACACAAAGCAAAACAGGGGACTTCATTTTTGCAAGGTCTTTCCAGGGAAGGCACACATACAAAATATGGACGCCAGAGGCTAGGATCTAAACCAGGCATAGGCAAACTCTGGCCCTCCAGATGTTTGGGGACGACAACTCCCATCATCCCTAGCTAACAGGACCAGTGGTCGGGGATGATGGGAGTTGTAGTCCCTAAACATCTGGAGGGCTGCGTTTGCCTATGCCTGATCTAAACCAATGGCTTAAAGTGACAAGAAAACAGATTCTGACTCAAAACATCAGGAAGAACTCTCTTGACAGTTAACAGCTGTTGGCCAGTGGACTCCCACTAGAGGCAGAATCCTGCAATTGGAAGGGACCCTGGGGGTCCTCTAGTCAAACCCCCTGGGACGCAGGAACCTTTTGCCCGACGTGGGGCTGGGAACCCACCCACCACCCTGAAAATTCAGGGTCTCATGCTCTAACGCCCCGAGCCGACCCACAGGTTGGCGCACTCGCCTCGCACGGGATCTTTTGAGCAAAGGTTGGGGGGGGGCACCGCCTGCCCTGTAGGATCTAGTTGAGATCCCTGCATTGCAGAGGGGGGGGGGTTGGACTAGATGACCCTGGGGGGGTCCCTCCCTCCCATCCTATGTTGACCCAACGTTGCTTTTGTTTCTTGGCTCGCTTCCCCCCCCAACCCCCATTGAAATGCTATGAGGAGGTCCGAAATGAAACAAGGAGAAGACAGGGACCCCGACAAACCCCAGCCCCCTTTTTGGGGTCAAAAGGCCCCACAGATCCAACCATCCCCTCTCTCGCTTTATCCCACGTAGGGACCCCAAAGTGTGGGGTGGGGGGAGAGAGAAGAGAGGAAAACACCGCCCCCCCACCCCACAACCCGGGGGTCTAAAGCCTTCGAGGGGCGTCTATGGGGCGGGGAAGAGGCGCCTTCTTAGCGGGGAAAGCCGCCTCCGCCTGCCGGCCTTGCGCTTTATTACCCCCGGGGTTTTTCCTTCTCCCTTCCCCGGGGATCCTGGAGAGGCCTCGGCGGGGAAAGGAGGACCGGGAGGAGGGAAGCGGCTACCTGGTCCGACATGGCTCCCCGCCGCAGGCTCAGCTGGGCCGGCCGCCTCCGCCTCCCTCCGCCGCCAAGGAGCAGCCGCCGCCGCCGCCGCCGCCGCCTGCCCTCAGTTCTTCTTCCTCCTCCTCCTCCTCTTCCTCCTCTTCTTCTTCTTCCTCCTCCTGCCTTCTCTCTCTCTCTCTTTCTCGGAGACACGGAGCGGAGACGGAGCGCACAACCCCCAGGCCGGCGAAGGAGGGAGTTCCTCTGCGCCTGAGCTCACTTCCCGCTCCCTGACGCGGCGGAGGAGGGGAAAGAAGCTTCTCCTCCTTTCCTTTCGCTTCCCTTTATTCCCTTCCTTTTTCCTTCCCTCCTTCTTCCCTCTTCTCCTCCGACGGAAGTCTCTAGTGGCATGAACGGCGGCACTTTGGTTCACCAGAACTTCAGCCGTTGCGAAACCAATGCGTTCCAAAACCGATGCGCGCAAAGTTAATGCGCAACGATTTGAGAAAAAGCAGTTATAAGCTGAACAAGCTCTTAGTTATTTTCTGCTACCGATAGGGAGCCCACTTAAGGACTCTATACGGGCTCTTGGATACCCCATAAGGGAAAAAGGGCAGATTTTGTTTACAACGCTAACTTTGGGGAAAGTTTTATTACCATGTTCAAAAAAATTTCTCTTTTCAGGAATATGAAATCTGTCTGCACTCCACCACTCTCTTGGAAGCCCCCCAAAAAATTAAAGGGGGGGAAACTGGATGTACATTTCCAAAATAAAAGATAAAAAAACAAATCGAATAAAACCTACATGCAGCAACAGTGTTTTGTGTTGTGTAGGCTCCTACGTTGTACATATTTTGTTACGTGAAAATGGCTTTAGATACCCATTAGGTCCATAAATTACCATGCAGCATATACAGTCATACCTCAGGTTGAATGTGCTTCAGGTTGAGCGCTTTCGGGTTGCGCTGCGCAGCAACCCGGAAGTACCGGAGCATGTTACTTCCAGGTTTCACCACTCGTGCATGCGCAGATGCTCAAAATGACATCATGCGCATGCGTGGAAGTGGCAAAACGCGAGCCACACACGCGCCATCGCGTCTTACGTTCCATTCAGGATGCGAAGGGGCTCCGGAACGGATCCCGTTTGCATCCCGAGGTACCTCGGGTTACAGATGCTTCAGGTTACAGACTCCAATAACCCAGAAATATTACCTCGGGTTAAGAACTTTGCTTCAGGATGAGAACAGAAATCGTGCAGCGGCAGCAGGAGGCCCCATTAGCTAAAGTGGTGCTTCAGGTTAAGAACAGTTTCAGGTTAAGAACGGACCTCCAGAACGAATTAAGATCTTAACCCAAGGTACCACTGTATTCAACACACACAAAACAGCGGCAATTTGTTGTTGACAAAGGACAGCTGGACATATAAAGGGCCCCATTACCTTCAGTAGCTTAGGGCCTCATCAAACCTAAATCTGGCCCTGGATAAAGGGTATTGAAAAAGGAGATTTAATAGATTGGATAAAAGCTATTTAGTCACAGAAAAGAGAAGAGATGGTTATTGGAAACCGGGGAGCGGGGGGGAAGTCCGGGGGTCAGAAAAACTCCTATGAAGATATTGAATTTGTTATGAGTTAATGCAAATAATACTGTATGTTAAAAATTTCTAAAATTATATATCTATATAGGCATTTGAGAACCAAGGTAGCACTGTACAGGCAAAAAATATTATAAAATAAAGATATGGGGGGGGGGTGCAGAGAGATTTGATATTCCTGAAAAGAATTTTTTTGAACAAAGTAGTAAAATTTTCCCAAATTGCTAGCTAGGAGCAGTACAGTCCATTATTACAGGCAAAAATAAGTTATACAGAATTAAAAGCAGAAGTCTAATGTCCAGATCAAGGGAAGCTTTTTAAGGTCTCATGTTTTGCTCTGTATTTGCTATGTGCTGGACATAGGAGCAGGGGGGGGGGCCTTCTGCCCCCACTCCACAAATTCCCACTCAAAATGTCTGCTACAAAAATGTCTCCTACGAAAGAGAGACAAAACTTACAACACTGGTGCTGAACAAATTCAACAGGCCGAAAGATTAAAATATAAATTTGATATTTCCATCAAAATGTTAAATACAGTGAAATGATTAGCTATTCACAACCTTCCAAATGGATAAATAAACAACTCGGCTCTCTTACAAACATACAGTCCAAAAAGGCACCCTCCGTCCCTCCCTCCTGCCTTAAATTTACATCACAGCAGTTTCCAGAGCCAATACTGTAAAACTCAAAACATCTGTTTGGCTCAGAGAGCTATGATCAAATTGGAAAGAAAGACGTGATTGTGTTTGCAGTTCCCTCGTGACCATGCGCTCAACTCTTTTGGATTACAGCCATGAATTGCAGAGACTTGGTTCACCTTTTGCTTATAAATCAGGATTAATTTCACTGAAGTATAAAGTGGAACAAAAGGTACTGTAGTCATGTACTACGCTATTTGCATCAGAATTCACATTTTGCTTTCTGTTTGCATTTAGATCCTTCTGTTTGGAGTTGAAGCCAAGAGTATGTTCAACGTAATGGTTTTACTGGTGCGGGTCGGTAAATGTGCCCATGTTGTAAACAAAATCTGCCCTTTTTCCCTGATGGGGTATCCAAGAGCCCGCATAGAGTCCTTACTTGAGTTCCCTATCGGTAGGAGAAAATAACAGAGGCCAACCAGAGAATATTGAGAAGCAAAGCAGCTAGTAAACCTGATCTTTATTGAACTGTTGCAACAGGGTGCTCCCCTCACACGCAGGAAAGGAGGAGGACCCAGAACAAAGGCGTGCCTGCCCTTATAATATAGACATTTTAAATTCCCTGCCCTGGAGCTCAAGACCACCCCTCCATACATCATATATACATCACAGAAGGGGTGTAACCCAAGACCACCCCCCACAAACATCATACCTACATCACAGAAAAGGTGGTCTACAACAGAAATTTGAATGTTGTTGTTTTTCCTGTCTGTCAGGTTATCTGATAACGCCTTATCTGATTGCCTTTCCTGGTAGTCTGGCCATTCCTTTGAGATGGTGATTTCTAAATTCCTGTAACAAGGAAGGTTTGTTTCCACCTCCTCCCTCCTTGCGGGAAGCGGGTGGCGCTGTGGGTAAAACCGCCTAGGACTTGCCGATCGCATGGTCGGCAGTTTGAATCCCCGCGGCAGGGTGCGCTCCCGTCGTTCGGTCCCAGCTCCTGCCCACCTAGCAGTTCGAAAGCACCCTTAAGTGCAAGTAGATAAATAGGTACCGCTTTATAGCGGGAAGGTAAACGGTGTTTCCGTGTGCTGCGCTGGTGCAGGTTCGCCACAGCAGCTTCGTCACGCTGGCCACGTGACCCGGAAGTGTCTCCGGACAGCGCTGGCCCCCGGCCTCTTAAGCGAGATGGGCCCAGAGTCGGACACGACCAGCCCATACGGGCAGGGGTACCTTTACCTTTACCTTTACCTTTACCCTCCTTGCAGAGAAACATTTGGTCAGCATGAGAGTCAAAATGGTTTCAGGACGGTCTTCTTGTGCAGATCTATGTAGGTGCTTGGTTGGTACATTTATGAACATTATACACACACACACACACACACACATATATGACCTTAAATTTTATTATTACACCCATCACTGGGTAATATGGACAGTGGTGTGGTGCTGGGCAGAGCACAGCTCTGAGACTTTTTTAGATCGGGAGTGATGCCATCATCTGCCAGACTAGGCAGAGCTGTCAACTTTCAGATTTGAAAACAAGGGATCAGCAGCCTCACCTATCCTGGGGACAGTCTACGGGATATCTAACAATTCGGGATAGCAGCGGGAAACAGTGCTGGCATAAGGGAATTTCCAACAAAAAAAAGGGAAGGTTGACAGCTATGCAGACTAAGGCACCAGAATGAGTAATCATCCGTCCTTGCTTCATAGACATATGAAGCTTTCAAAGCTGTTTATGACAGATTAGCATCAAGGACGTCAGAGAATGGAGAAAATATTGAAGCGAAGGCTGTGTCCTTCTTTCACCCAACCCTTCCATGGAACTCCTACTGCATGCCAACTGTTTATATAGTAACACCGCTTTGCAAGATGGAATGCATAGCTTGCATAGCTCATTAAAAACTGTAGGCTGCATTTTAGTTGGCTGAGGATATTTTGCATGGAAATATACAATATACATGCATGGTGGGGACTCCGAAGTTCTTCTCAGTGGCTGCTCCCAGGCAACTTTGGAACTCCCTGGAGGAGCTAGACCAGCTTGCAACTTGCTGTCTTTCCTTCTTGTTATATTATTATTATTATTATTATTATTATTATTATTATTATTATTATATTTGTATACTGCCCTTTGTCCATAGATCTCGGGGCAGTTCACAGCATAAAAATGTTCCAGTGGGTTTGGGGAAACTGGCTGCTTTTTAAATGAAAGGGCTGGCACCGTGCTGTTTTTATGTTAAATATTTGTATGTTTTTAAAGCAAGATTTTATACATTCATATGGCTTTAATTCCATTAACGTTGAAATGGTGGGGGGGGTTTTAAACGACTCGTCCCCTTATGTTTTTAGCGATTTTTGCTCTTATGTGTAAGCCGCCTTGAGTCCCCGTGAGGGAAAAAGAGGGGCTATAAATCAATATCATGTAATAATAATCATAATAATAACAACAAAACTCTGTTTCCAAAAGCTGCTGTCTATATAAGCTGCTGAAAACTGTGCCTATTTTGCCCTCAAAAATGTAGCTGTTTTGAATTACAGTATGCAATTTATTTATTTTTATGGGGCCCCATTTTCGACCAATTTCGCCCCGCGCATAGAGAGCGGGAAGCGCCACAATCCTAGAGGAAGCCCAAAGCTCCAACTTCCTCCCCGGGGTTTCCGGTTTCCCAGAAGGCCGCGCGAATCACTTCCGGTTCAGCGCCCCACTTCCGCCCTCGTGGTCCTCGCGCCTAGGAGTTCGCGGTCTCCTGCGCTGGGACTTCGCTTCGCTCGCCCGCCTTCGCTTGGAAAGAGCCGCTTTTTGCGGGAGGCGCCCCGGCTCCGTCCCGCTGCCGCCATGCTGGTTTTATTCGAGACCGCGGCTGGATACGCCATTTTCAAGGTGATGTGAGGGCGCGACACGTGTCGAGTAGGGTTCCCACGTGGCTGCTGCTAGGGGAGATTGGAGGCTGCTGGCGGGGCGGAGAGGGCTGGTCGGTGCACTCGGTTTATACCATCGCTAGCAATAAGTCGAGAAATAGTTTTGGAACAAGGAGGATAAACGCGGGGAGACCCCATTCTCGCTCATAGCGGACTCGGTTTCTTTCCCTGCCACACCACATTTTCTGTGGGGCTGGCAGGTTTTCCCGCTAAGCTTAAAACTTGTAAGCCTTCCTGGGGAGTCATGCTATAATTCAAAAGCATCAATTCTTTCCCGGTAGTGATTTATGGAAGTGAGAGTTGGACCATAAAGAAGGCTGATCGCCGACGAATTGATGCTTTGGAATTCTGGTGCTGGAGGAGACTCTTGAGAGTCCCATGGACTGCAAGAAGATCAAACCGATCCATTCTGAAGGAAATCAGCCCTGAGTGCTCACTGGAAGGACAGAATCTGAGGCTCCAATATTTTGGCCAGCTCATGAGAAGACTCCCTGGGAAAGACCCTGATGTAGGGAAAGATGGAGGACACAAGGAGAAGGGGACGACAGAGGGCAAGATGGTTGGACAGTGTTCTCAAAGCTACCAGCATAAGTTTGACCAAACTGCGGGAGGCAGTGGAAGAAAGGAGTACCTGGCGTGCTCTGGTCCATGGGGTCACGAAGAGTCGGACACGACTAAATGACTAAACAACAAAAACAACAGTTGGAAGGGACCACGAAGGTCATCTAGTCCAACCCCCTCCAGCGCAGGATTGTGGGGCTCGAACCCAGGACCCTGACATTAAGCTGAGCTATCCCAGCAGTCTATTTGTTAGTGATCCTTAGAACAACCCTGTGAGGTAGCCTCCTCCATCCTGGTGCCCTCCAGCTGTTTTGCACGGCAGCTCCCAGCCGTGTTGCCTGGGGGTGTTGGGAAACATAGTTCAAAATATTTGAAGGACACCAGGGATGGTGGGCTGTTGCTGTTACAGCAGATTTAGGTAGGGAGAGGGAGAGAGATAATTAGTTCAGGCTGCCTAGAGAATGACATTTTAGCTGGGGACTTCGTAGTTCACAGCTCTTGCCTTTTACCAGCTCTCCTGCGTTGCATCCACTTGCTCCATCGTATCCCATTGCACCCATTTCTGCCAAAAGGAGGGGACTGTCTTATTTTGCACGTTGGAGTCTACTTTGTTTAGGATTTTGCTGGTGATCTAGTGTTGCTACAGCAAGCTTTGTGTGTTCACTGAAACAGGGTTCTGGGCAATGCAGAGAAGGAAAGTGAGTTTTTAGGGCAGGGGTCTGCAACCTTTAAGACAAAAAGAGCCGCTTGGACCCGTTTCCGAAGGAAAAAAAACTGGGAGCCGCAAAACTCATCATTATAAAAATAATTTTTTTGTCACTTTTTTATTATTTCTTTGTTTGACCTCTCAGAATTACTCCTCCTCATAGAAATAAACGTTAAATTAACAAGTTACCTTTTTGTGTGTGTGTGTTCTTCACTCCCCTTCAAAACAGTGACCAGCGTACATGCCCCTTAGCGGGCGGGCGGGAAGGTGACGGGACGGTGCGTGACTAACGCGCACACCGCCCCCATGCGACGTCACAGCCAGTGCAGCGCCCGCCACAGTGGGGAGTGTCGGGGCGCACAATGTGCCTCCTCCCCTCGCTAGTATCCGCCCTGGAGCCGCGGCAAAGGTGTAAAAGAGCCACATGCGGCTCCGGAGCCACGGGTTGCCGACCCCTGCTTTAGGGTTAACTTCTATACATCTTTATTTAAAAGTCCTGTCTTTACTTCTGAGTAAAGATGCATAAAATTAGACTGCATGGAACATGATTAATATCTGTCGTAGGTTCTGGATGAGAAGAAACTCCAAGAAATTGACAGCTTGTGGAAAGAATTTGAAACTCCTGAAAAAGCTAATAAAGTGTAAGTAACTTTCTCAAGTAACTTATTATTTCATTCCAGTATAGAGTACACCTTCATCTCTCTGCTCACATAGGAATCACTGTTTTTTGCCTAGCACCAGTCCTTGGGTTATTTTGTACGCACATCTCCCTCTTAGAGTTATAAATCTGCTAACCTTCATCCTCCACTGTTGACATGACAACTCTATAGATGCAGTTGGATGGCAGGAGCCTTGCTGTAGTGGAAAGGCTTGCAAAGTATTTTTCAACAGGGTTAATATCACTCAGAAGTGAGGTTTAGCTACAGTCATGAAACAATGTGTTGATAATCTTAGCTCTGCCCCTCAGGCATAATTAGACCCACCAGGCTTCCCCCTTTGGCCTGCCAGGCCATTTTGGGCAAACCATGGCCACCTGCCCTACAGCTGACATCATATATTAAATCAGTTGTGGGGCGGGTAAAATCACATCTGGGGCAGAAAGGGTGCCTGCAAAGCTGTTTGCAAGGTGTTTTGAAGCCACAGCTATCAACTAGCTGTCAGGGCTTCAAAGCACATCACAAGTGTTTCTGCAGGTGTCTACAGTCAGCTTATTGTTGGTGCTCTTGAAGAGCAGACTACACAACTGTAGTTCTGGCCGTGCTAGGGAATTTTCCCCTCCCTGGGGAACTTCCTAGTGAAGGCATGTCCAACCAAAAGTAGCCTAAGATCTACCATCCAATATCAAAAACTGACAGTGATCTCCCATACTCTCCCATTGTCACTCTTCAACTTATATTATATCTGGCTGAACTTATGATAAAAATAATAAATGATAGTCGCTTCCATAAAACCTGAAAAGTTAATCATAAATCAATAATTTTTTAAAAAATACATACTTTGTATACTTGCAATAATTAAGAAAATAACAATGAGGACAGGGTCTTACATAATCAGAACATGATACATGTATTGTTGTTCACAAAAGCTCATGCCATAATAAATGTGTTACATCTTTAAAGTACCCCAGACTCTTGCTGTTTTTTCAAATGAGTCAGGGGCACATATCAACCACAGCAGTTTCCCCCATAGTTCGAAACCGAAATGGGGTACTCAGTTGCAGAGTTGACAGCCTTCAAGCACCACCTTAAGAACTGGATGAAACCTGTAGAAGCCCTTTCCCCTGGATCCAACCCAACCTTTCCTTTCAAGTAAACCTAAAGCTTTCTCTCTTTGAGGAGCCAGCGTGCAGGGCTACACACACGCGCACGCGCGCACACACACACACACACACACACACCTCCCCGCATGGGTGGGATGGCAGCCAGGAAGAGTCCCCCACTCCCTCACCACTTGCTTCTCCTTCTTCAGAGAGAGAGTGGGAGAAGCCCTGTGCGCTGGCTCCTCGAGAGTAAGGGCTGTTGGGGGGGGGGAGATCGATAAGAGACAATCACATGATCTACAAGTCGATCCCAGTCGACCTGTTGGACAATGCTGCTGTAGTGCGTCTGAAGGGGCTGGAGTATGAAATAATTTTGGATAATAAATTTGATCTTGTTGGAGTCAGAAGCAATGAGGCAAGGTTAGATAAAGGTAAAGGGACCCCTGACAGTTACGTCCAGTCGTGGCCGACTCTGGGGTTGCGGCGCTCATCTCGCTTTATTGGCTGAGGGAGCCGGCGTACAGCTTCCGGGTCATGTGGCCAGCATGACTAAGCCGCTTCTGGCGAACCAGAGCAGCGCACGGAAATGCCGTTTACCTTCCCGCTGGAGTGGTACCTATTTATCTACTTGCACTTTGACATGCTTTTGAACTGCTAGGTTGGCAAGAGCAGGGACCGAGCAACGGGAGCTCACCCTGGTGTGGGGATTTGAAAGGCTAGATATAGTATACTTAATAACTTTTTTGTCATTATTCTAGAATAATAATCCAGCAAGCCTTGAATATCTATGGTTTAGTAGTAGGAAGCTATTTGTCAGTCAGACTTAATAGGTTCTGTTTTTCTCTTTGGTAGGTTAACCTGATGGGTCACTGCAGGCTTGTCATTTTTCAGGTTTCTTGTGTTTTAGAAGTTGGTAGCAGATACTCTGTTCCCCATGATGCTGATAAAAACTGTTTGGCATATTTTATTTAGAGTGAAACTGAAACACTTTGAGAAGTTTCAAGACACCACAGAAGCTCTTGCAGGTAATCCCTTCCTTTCTTTGGTGGCTGGCTGATCTGTTCCTGGCAAGCCTGAAATCATTAGCTGTGAGAGTAGCTGACTTTTTTCTAGTGTGTTTTAAAACTTAATATAACTTATTAAGTCCACAAACCACCCCCCCACCCACCCCCGCCTGCTAATGCAAGTTACAGTGGTACCCATGGTTAAGTACTTAATTCGTTCTGGAGGTCCGTTCTTAACCTGAAACTGTTCTTAACCTGAAGCACCACTTTAGCTAATGGGGCCTCCTGCTGCTGCCACGCCGCCGGAGCACGATTTCTGTTCTCATCCTGAAGCAAAGTTCTTAACCCGAGGTACTATTTCTGGGTTAGCAGAGTCTGTAACCTGAAGCGTATGTAACCCGAGGTACCACTTTATTTGTGGCACATCAGCAGTTGGTGGTAGGAAAGGACTAATTTTCATGTAGCTTACGAAAATGTGCTTCCCTTCCCTTCTCCAGATGAATACCTCTTTATAAACCCAGGCAAATTAATGTAATCAACATGGTGTGCCTCTGTGCTAGCCATCCAGACAATGATGAGCAAATTTGCCTGCATCTGAATGTGTTAGCTCAGTGACCTCAGTGGGATTTTATAGCAGATTGCAGCCTTAGAATTGGAGGGAGTAAAAACTGGCTTCCTGCTGTCACTGATGCTTCATTCGTAGAACTGAATCCCCAATTTTTGGTCACTGCCACAGAGACAACAGATAAAGTTCGATGGGTGGCCAGTATTAGTACATATTTTGTTCCATTATGAACTTTGCCAGGCTGGGAATGTTAGACAGTCTGCAGGTTTTTTTTTACAATGATGTGCTTTCTCCTTTAAGCATCCACTGCTCTGGTGGAAGGCAAGATTAACAAGAACTTAAAGAAAATCTTAAAGAAGATAGTTGCCAAAGATGCACACGAACAGTTGGCTGTAGCAGATGCCAAACTGGGAGGTGTAATAAAGGTAAGTTCTGGTTTTTATGTGCCCTGGCGATGTGGTGTTCAGATGAAGTGGTGTTCTCAAAGCCTGTGCTAGTCTTCTTTATAGCTCCAGAACAGTGAGTTACTGTTGCATATCTTCCCTGTCCAATTCTCTGACACGACCTTTTCACTGCATCCAGAAATGATGTTTGCTTAATGTAAATTAATCAGTGATGGCTGTTGATGCTTGTTTGGTTGGTACTGATATTCTGGGACCATGCTTTTTGCTGACCATGATTGTTATGATTATACACTGATTACAGGGTACTTACATTTACTAAGATTAAAAACCAAGGCAGTCCTTGCCTTTAGACTTGGATTCTAGTTTAAAAGGTAAAGGGACCCCTGACTATTAAGTCCAGTTGTGACCGACTCTGGGGTTGCAGCGCTCATCTCGCTTTATTGGCTGAGGGAGCCAACGTACAGCTTCCAGGTCATGTGGCCATCATGACTAAGCCGCTTCTGGCGAACCAGAGCAGCGTACGGAAACGCCGTTTACCTTCCCGCCGGAGTGGTACCTATTTATCTGCTTGCACTTTGACATGCTTTCGAACTGCTAGGTGGGCAGGAGCAGGGACCGAGCAACGGGAGCTCACCCCGTTACGGGGATTCGAACCTCCGACCTTCTGATTGGCAAGTCCTAGGCTCTGTGGTTTAACCCACAGCCCCACCCGCGTCCCTCTGGATTCTAGTATAGCCATTACCAAATTAAAAAGACAATTACAAATCCATTTGAATATTTAATGCGTCAACCATAAATCCACAGAGATGCCGTGGACCACCTGAATGAAGCTCACCAGTTTGGGAACCTCTGTTGTAGTAGGCATGATACAGAAGGAAAAGATGTAGGGAGGGAAGAGGAAAACTAGTGAATTCAAGTACAGTCGTACCTTGGAAGTTGAACAGAATCCATTCTGGAAGTCCGTCCAACTTCCAAAAAGTTTGGAAACCAAAGCACGGCTTCTGATTGGCTTCAGGAAGCTCCTGCAGCCAATCGGAAGCCGTGGAAGCCCCGTCAGATGTTTAGCTTCCAAAAATAGTTCACAAACCGGAACAGTCACTTCTGGGGTTGTGGCATTCAGGAGCCAAAACATTCAAGAACTAAGCTGTTCGAAAACCAAGGTACGATTGTACTAGTTCTAAATAAGCTTTGTTGATAATGCACTGGACTAAAGTAATAGATTGTTAGGGCCACATTTTTCTGGATTATTATTATTTTTTTGCTATCTCCTGTGTCTTGTGCTATCTTTACTTCTTGACTTGTGAAGAAGTATGGAGATAAAAAAAAGGTTAACAGGGAAAGGTTTGAATTAATGTCAACATTAAAGCTAGTGCCTTCGTTTTTATCTAAAAGGCTAAGTTGGTACAACAGTTGGTTGCCAATTTGCTTAAATAAGAATTCTCAATGGTTATTTCACTTCTAGGAACTGGAAGATAGCCCTGCTTGTGGGTTAGCGTTGGGCTACCTTGCCTTTCTTAGGTTATGTTGCTGTTCAACAGTAAACAAATTTGTTGTTGCAATAATATCAAAATGGGGATCACCTTTTTTCTCTCCTGCAGGAGAAACTGAACTTAAGTTGCCTGCACAGCCCCATGGTTACTGAACTGATGAGAGGCATCCGTTCTCAAATGGAAGGGCTGATCACTGGCCTTCCATCGCGGGAGATGGCAGCTATGTGTTTAGGCCTGGCACACAGGTAATACAGACGTCTTGCCAGCACCGACTTGTTCGTTTCTGTGCTCTGTATAAATATCCCCCTGAGGATACCGTTTTCTGCGAAGTGAAATGGCAAGCTTCGGCCCCAGCATCTACTTACAGCACAGTCTTGTACATGTTACCGTATTTTTCGCTCTATAGGACACACCGGACCACAAGACGCACCTAGGTTTAGAGGGGGAATCAAGGAAAAAATATATTATTTCCTTCCCCCCCCCCCCAGCCCCAAAGAGCAAAGAAGCCAAGACAGCGAGTGGGATCCATCCCGCTGGCTGTCTTGGCTTCTGCCATAGCCGCGCAATCTCTCCAGCCGGGAGCTAAACCTCTCCAGCACAGCTAAAGAAGCGTGGCTAAAGAAGCCAAGGCAGCGAGTGCGGTCCATCCCGCTCACCGCCTTGGCTTCCTCTTTAGCCTTGCGCAACCTCCTCCGGATGGAGAGGCTGCGCAAGGCTAAAGAGGAAGCCAAGGCAGCGAGCAGGATGGATTGCGCTCGCTGCCTTGGCTTCTTTAGCCTTAGAATAATAGAGTTGGAAGAGACCACAAGGGCCATCGAGTCCAACCCCCTGCCAAGCAGGAAACACCATCAGAGCACTCCTGACATATGGTTGTCAAGCCTCTGCTTAAAGACCTCCAAAGAAGGAGACTCTACCACACTCCTTGGCAGCAAATTCCACTGTCGAACAGCTCTTACTGTCAGGAAGTTCTTCCTAATGTTTAGGTGGAATCTTCTTTCTTGTAGTTTGGATCCATTGCTCCGTGTCCGCTTCTCTGGAGCAGCAGAAAACAACCTTTCTCCCTCCTCTATGTGACATCCTTTTATATATTTGAACATGGCTATCATATCACCCCTTAACCTCCTCTTCTCCAGGCTAAACATGCCCAGCTCCCTTAGCCGTTCCTCATAAGGCATCGTTTCCAGGCCTTTGACCATTTTGGTTGCCCTCCTCTGGACACGTTCCAATTTGTCAGTGTCCTTCTTGAACTCTCCCAGCTGGAGAGGCCTCGTGCGGCTATGGCAATTCCCCCACCTCCCGCAAAAGCCCAGAGGAGTCGCACACCCTTTAAGGAGCTTTTCTACGAGGAGGGAAAAGGGACTGACTGGCCGCGTCAGTCCCTTCTCCCTCCTGGGGAAAAGCCTGCAAGAGCCGCGCGGGTTGTGTGCGGCTCTTGGGGGCTTTTCCTGCCTGCCTCCCCCCTGCATTTGCTCCATAGGACACGCACAGACTTTTCCCCTTAGTTTTTAAGAGGGAAGAAGTGCGTTCTATGGAGCGAAAAATACGGTAATTTGTACAAGTTAGTCCTGCTCTCAGTTCTGCTGGGTTTCTTCCAACTCGCTGAAACGCTTGTTCCTGTAGGGAGTAATACAAACCGCTTTTCACAGCTCTCTGCCTTAGACTTCTTGCCTGTAAAAACACAAGTCAGTAAATGAAAAGGAAAAGGATTACTCGCTGCACCGTCAGCAAAGGTGGACACGCCATTGCAGCCAATAGCAATGCCTTTATAATTTTTATTTGGGCGGGGGGAGAATTTGTGTGTCCTGTGCATTATTTACATAATGTTTATATCCATGTCTGTTTTCAGCCTCTCCCGATACAAGCTGAAGTTCAGCCCAGACAAAGTTGATACCATGATCGTCCAAGCTATTTGTGAGTACGGTTGGAAGTTAAATACCTTGATATGTCTGCCACCAGCTTTTGAATTCTTAATACAGTCGTACCTTGGAAGTCAAACAGCTTAGTTCTCGAACGTTTCGCCTCCTGAATGCTGCAAACCTGGAAGTGAGTGTTCCAGTTTGTGAACTATATTTGGAAGACAAATGTCCAGCAGGGCTTCCAATTGGCTGCAGGAGCTTCCTGCAGCCAATCAGAAGCCACGCTTTGGTTTCTGAACGTTTTGGAAATCGAATACCTCCAGAACTAATTCCGTTCGACTACCAAGGGCCGACTGTACCAGTAGCCACAAACATTCTGCTACCTAGTTTGCCACTGTAGAGTGTATTTTTGTTTTGTTCTATCAACCCTTCTGAAGGATCAGGAGCCAAGCCTATCTTAGAACTGGGGACAAGAACAAGTCAGGATGGCTCTCAGTTACTCCCGTTTTCCTCCATAACTCAGGGTGAGGTCAGTCAAGAGGAGGGAGATGCAGGGCCAGTGATTAGCACAAATTTGGGCTAGCTACGTGGGCCAGCAAAACATTTAAATGCTTTCTATTTGCGTAAAAGGTTTTTTGTTGTGATCGCAAAAGCAAATTCAGTTTTTCTCACCTGGTTTTTAGAGAGGCTTATGTGCTCCCACCCCCATGCTGTGTCAGATGATTGCTGGCAATCTGACCAAATCAGTCTGTTAAAATAACAGCAGTAAGTGAGAGGCAAACCTCCTTCAAAAGCCAGAGAAGGATTCTGCTTCTAGGTATTGTAACCACCACGTTACCTGGTTCTCTAGTAGGATTTTTGAATATGGATCAGCAAGAGCCTAGTCTTGGACTTTTCTTTCCGAGTATGAGATGACTATGTGAGTTAGAAACAGCTTCTCATGGTCAATTGAAGGTAGCTAGGGAATGGGGCTGAGGTCTGCATTTATTTATTTGGTATACCGTATAATTCAATGATAAGTATTTCATCAAGCTGCAGTTTCTGTGGCTGCCAGTAGGTGGTGGTGGTGGTGGTTGGGGAAACGTGAAGGGGAAGGTCCTTGTGGTTTCTTCAAGGTCTAAGGCAGGTATGGCCAAACTCGGCCCCCCAGATGTTTTGGGACTACAACTCCCATCATCCCTAGCTAACAGGATCAATGGTCAGGGATGATGGGAATTATAGTTCCAAAACATCTGGAGGGCCAGGTTTGGCCATGCCTGGTCAAAGGGGACGGGGTGTTTTTGGCGAAGGGTGAGCTGGATGGGATAAGTGAGCAAAGTAAGTAGGTGTGGCAGCCCCAGATAGTGATATTTATTTTATTTTATTATTATTATTATTATTATTATTATTATTATTATTATTATTATTATTACTATTACTATTATTATTATTATTACTTTATTATGCACCACTGACAAATGGGTATGGGTGGTTGTTTTTTTCCATCTGTGGGAAATAGGAAACAGATAAATGGGTATTTTCTAACAGCGATGGTAACTTTTTGCACCGTTTCTCCTGCTAGTATTTGAAGTGACTTGTGTAATTGGCTACTGCACCTTTGTTGATTTTAATGGGTGCAAGTGTCGCAAGATTTCTGGATTTCCTCTTGTTCACGAGTCTCTTTCAACTACAATTAAACTTAACTACGGTTTAAAGGTGAATGTGCAGTCTGCTAGTGCATGGAACTAAAATTGCAAGCACTTTGCCCCTCGCCCTTTTGCCACAGTTCTGCTAGGAAATAAGCCACAGTTCCTACTTAGCATTATATCTGAATTCGGAGTCATGATTTGTTCCTCAGCAAACAAGTCATAAGTGATAAACTGGGAACAAACTTTGGTTACAGCTTGGGATTTGAAAAGAAGCAAGCCATGAGCTCAAGTTGGGTCATGATTAAGCCAAACCATAGCTTACTTCCCAGCAGAAGAGAAGTGTGGTTTTAGCCCTGAGCATTTTTAAACTATGGTTTAATATGATATACCCGAAGGAGTTTCTCCACCCCCATCGTTCTGCCTGGACACTGAGGTCCAGCGCCGAGGGCCTTCTGGTGGTTCCCTCACTTCAAGAAGCCAAGTTACAGGGAACCAGGCAGAGGGCCTTCTCGGTAGTGACACCTGCCCTGTGGAACACCCTCCCACCAGATGTCAAAGAGAACCATAACTACCAGACTTTTAGAAGACATCTGAAGGCAGCCCTGTTTAGGGAAGCTTTTAATGTTTGACACACTACTGTATTTTAATATTTTGTAGGGAGCCGCCCAGAGTGGCTGGGGAAGCCCAGCCAGATGGGCGGGGCATAAAAATATTTTTTATTTAATTTAATTTATTTATTTATTTATTTATTATTTTTATTATTATTTGGAAACCAGGCCAGTACGTTTCTTCCCTGAGATCCTAGGATAGCTCACGGTCTAGTTTCTAATTGAAACTAAGCCCAAGTGTCTCTTGTGTTTGTCTACCGCAGCTCTCCTTGATGACTTGGACAAAGAACTGAACAACTATATAATGCGCTGTCGAGAATGGTACGGGTGGCACTTCCCTGAACTGGGCAAAATCATCACAGATAATCTAACCTACTGTAAATGTGTGCGGAAAATTGGTGAGTACTGCTGGGCTCCTTAGGTAAAAAGCGCCATCCAACATCACACCAGTAGACGCAGTAGGACTTGCCTTCCTCTCCTGCAGCCCCCACGCATCTCCCCAGCCCTCCAGAGCAGATTTTGGGGGGTGAGCAGGGGGCTGCAGGAGGGAGGAGATAAAATAAGAGGTGTGTTGTTGAAGCAGGAACACCACAGTTGGATATCGGCCACATTGTGGCGTATTCACTGCCTTTGAAATTGTACATTACATCCTTTTTATGCTAGAGATCCACAATGCACAACATCTATCTTTTTTTTTAAAGAAAATATTTATTAATTTTTTTTGAAATATAACAGTAAAAATGAAAAAGAAAAAAGAAAAATACAAAATAAAAACAGTTAAAAACATACATTTTTTCTTTTACTTATTTTCTTTTAGCTTATTTCCTGGACCTCCTCATACCTCCCTTTTTTGTATTCCACTTCAATTTATTGGTTCAGCAAATCCTTACCATTAGATTTTAACCCATTTATAACCCTTTTTCATATTCTCTTAAATCATTACAGCTGGAAAACCCCTTAGTTGCTATCCAACATCATTCTATCATTCATTAATTTTACAATATTTCTGTAGATAGTCTTTAAATTTCTTCCAGTCTTCTTCCACCGACTCTTCTCCCTGGTCTCGGATTCTGCCAGTCATTTCTGCCAATTCCATATAGTCTATCACCTTCATCTGCCATTCTTCCAAAGTGGGTAGATCTTGTGTCTTCCAATACTTTGCAATAAGTATTCTTGCTGCTGTTGTGGCGTACATAAAGAGAGTTCTGTCCTTCTTTGGCAAAATGCACAACATCTATCACTGCAATGCATTATACGTTGGGCTGCCTCTGAAGACGGTTGAAAACTTTGGCTAGTGTAGAATTTAGCGGCCAGGTTGCTCCCCGGAGCAAGACGGTTTGAGCGTATTACCCCGATCCTGGTCCGACTGCACTGGCTACCAATTAAGTTTCCGGGCCTGATTCAAAGTGCTGGTTTTGACCTATAAAGCCTTAAATGGCTCAGGGCCACAGTACCGCAAGGATGGCCTATTTCCATATGAACCTACCCAGACCCTGAGATCATCGTCTGAGGCCCTTCTTCGTTTGCCGCCTCCTCAAGAGGTTCGGAAGGTGGCAACACGAGAACGGGGCCTTCTCTGCAGTGGCTCCCCGTCTGTGTAATGCTCTCCCCAGGGAAGTTTGCCTGGCGCCTTCATTATACACCTTTAGGCGTCAGGCAAAAACGTTCCTTTTTAACCAAGCCTTTGCTTGATCTGATTTATATATTATGCCCTTTTAAAATGTGGGTCTTTTCGGGGGGGTGTTATTGGGCTGTCGTTTTTATTTTGATTATATATTTTATGGTTTTATACTTTTGTTCTGTGAACCACCCAGAGACTTCCTGGTATAGGGCAGTACAGTGGTACCTCGGGTTACATACGCTTCAGGTTACATACGCTTCAGGTTACAGACTCCGCTAACCCAGAAACATTACCTCGGGTTAAGAACTTAGCTTCAGGATGAGAACAAAAATTGTGCAGCGGCAGCAGGAGGCCCCATTAGCTAAAGTGGTGCTTCAGGTTAAGAACAGTTTCAGGTTAAGAATGGACCTCTGGAACGAATTAAGTACGTAACCCGAGGTACCACTGTATATAAATAATAATAATAATAATAATAGCAATAGTAATAGCTATATTGGGACGCGGGTGGTGCTGTGGGTTAAACCACAGAGCCTAGGGCTTGCCGGTCAGAAGGTTGGTGGTTCAAATCCCCGCGACAGGGTGAGCTCCCGTTGCTCAGTCCCTGCTCCTGCCCGCCTAGCAGTTCGAAAGCACGTCACAGTGCAAGTAGATAAATAGGTACCGCTCTGGCAGGAAGGTAAATGGCGTTTCCGTGCGCTGCTCTGGTTCGCCAGAAGCGGCTTGGTCATGCTGGCCACATGACCCGGAAGCTGTACGCCGGCTCCCTCGGCCAGTAAAGCGAGATGAGTGCCACAACCCCAGAGTCGGCCACGACTGGACCTAATGGTCAGGGGTCCCTTTACTTTTAATAGCTATATTTATAAGTCCTGCTATTGCCTTCATTCTATAGAATTCTTCAGTAACTGAGCTATGAAAAATACCAAAGAGCAGTGAAGAGAGAACTAAGCAAATCTATGGCTTACCATGTCTAAGAAATCTTGCTGTTGCACAGAGGAAAAATGGTGTCCACTTTGCTGCTTCCTTGCTCTTGCTGCTGCTGCCACCGCCGCCAGATTAACAGAAACTTAATTTTAAGTTTTAATTTTAATCTTTTGTTGGAAGCCGCCCAGAGTGGCTGGGGAAACCCAGCCAGATGGGCGGGGTATAAATAATAAGTTGTTGTTGTTGCTGCTGTTAAACTAAGCCATTGTTTGGCTTTGCATTGTGTCCGAACCAAAGTTCTTATGCTTTGATTACCACTCATGGTTTGTTTGGATTGAGGCAAACTACAACCCTGGGTTTGGGCACAACACTAAGACAAACCATGAATTCGTTCTTGGTGGCAGGAGAGGAGCTAAGTGGTTGTGATTTTCTCCCAACACAATTATTGAAGGTGAGGCTTGGCTTGGCTTGGTTTAGCATCGCAAGCTAACCAAGCCATAGTACAGTTTCCTTTCTTTTGCGTTGGAGTTGTAAACCAAAAGAAATGATGAGCAAGAGCCGATGGTTAATAACTCGCTCTCACCGGCCCACTCACAAATTCTACATAAATGGGAACTAACACCACGCCGTAGAGATTACCATTTCAAATTAAGTATAATGTGGAAAGACACAGCTGCCTGTCTGTGGTGGTGAAGTGTTCTTCAAAGTCACAGCTGATTAAGACTTTCAAGAGCCCATCTGCTTCCATGTTTGATTTTCTGCAACCCTGTGACACCATGTTTAGAGAAGTTCTTGGCAAGTTGAGATAAGACAGGCACCCGGTTATCTGTGCTTTCCAGAACCTGTTGAAGACAGTTTTGTTTCGACAAGCTTTTGCAGCTGAGTGGAAAGGGCTCTGCCTTAGCTATTTGTCTTGTCACGTTTTTAAATCGTATCTTCAGGGTTTTGTTTTTAAATTTTTAAGAACTACTGTATTTTTTGCTCCATAAGACTCACTTTTTCCCTCCTAAAAAGTAAGGGGAAATGTGTATGCGTCTTATGGAGCGAATGCAGGCTGCACAGCTATCCCAGAAGCCAGAACAGCAAGAGGGATTGCTGCTTTCGCTGCGCAGCGATCCCTCTTGTTGTTCTGGCTTCTGAGATTCAGAATATTTTTTTCTTGTTTTCCTCCTCCCAAAACTAGGTGTGTCTTATGGCGCGAAAAATACGGTATTTCCTTTACGATGTAAGTCATCTCGGCACATATGTATAAGGCTGTTCATAAGCGAATAGACGTTAAATGTTTTAAAACTTGGCTTCTGTCACTGCTTGCCATTCATTCCAACTCCTTTACAGTGGTACCTCTGGTTGCAAACGGGATCCGTTCTGGAGGCCCGTTCGCAACATGAAAAGAACGCAACCCGCGTCTGCACACGTGCGGGTTGCGACTCGCCGCTTATGCGCATGCGTGTGACGTCATTTTGCACGTCTGCGCATGCGCGAGCGGTGAAACCCGGAAGTAACCCTTTCCGGTACTTCTGGATCGCCGCAGGACGTATCCTGAAAGAACGTAACATGAAGCGGACATAACATGAGGTATTTTGCTTCCCAGGAGACAGAAAAAACTTTGCCTGTTCTGACCTGTCTGAGGCCTTGCCTGAGGAGGTTGAGGAGGAGGTGAAAGCAGCTGCCGAAATCTCCATGGGGACTGAGGTGTCAGAGGAAGACATCAGCAACATACAACATCTCTGTGACCAGGTGATGACGATGGCGGTGTGGTTTTGTCGAAAGTTTGTTTCATTGGCGTATTTGCATGATGGATTTACTCCTCTGAAATTCACTTGGGGAGGATGGATGGATGGATATGGAATTTGTAGTTCATAGCTGGTTCAAAACGAAAACAGCGATTTAAGTCAAAGCCCATACCTCCAGCGTTGCTCACAATCAATGTGCAGCCTGTGTAAAAGGCCTTAGTGCTGCTTCCTTCAGTTGAGCCTAGTTCTGTTTTAAATCTCAAGTGATCCAGCCTAACTGGCAGTAAATCCTAAAGAAGCAATTTTGGAAAGCCTTTCAGGCCAACGTTCTTGATGGCAGTGATGATTTCTTTGATGATGCTTTCCCTGATGTTAAACCATGAGGGTCGCACAGTCACTACCTCTTCTGATGCCATCTCAAATAGCTAAATTAAAGACATTAAAGTTGGCATAATGTGAACAGTTCTTCTGAGATTTGCAGCAGAAGCATTGCCTTGACCAGCCTTGTTTCATATTTCAGGTAATCGAGATATCGGACTATCGAGCACAGCTGTATGATTATCTGAAAAACAGAATGATGGCCATTGCGCCTAACCTCACAGTCATGGTGGGAGAGTTGGTGGGAGCGAGACTCATCGCTCACGCAGGTAAGCTTGACGCAATGGGGGGGAAAGACATGTTGTGCTTAACTGTCCTGCACTTCGCAGCATCCGAAGGACACAAGTCCATTGACCAAGACCGGCTTTGTGAAGACTTTTGGTGTCTGCAAAATAGAAGCCCAGAAGTCGTCAGTGATGATTTTGTCCTGAAGTTTGCTTGATTTCATCTCGAAACATGAAGGCAACTCTAGTCACTACCTCTTCTGAGACGTCTTCTGGGCTCTGCTGTAGTTCCTTCTCCTCGGCTGCCTCCCCCAAATAAAACCCAACAAATGCTTCGTTTATTGGTATCATTTTTCAAGGCCTGGGTTGAATTATGTTACTGCCGATTGCCAAATTACGTATTTTTTGCTCTATAAGACTCACTTTTTCCCTCCCAAAAAGTAAGGGGAAATGTTTGTGCATCTTATGGGGCGAATGCAGGCTGTGCAGCTATCCCAGAAGCCAGAATAGCAAGGGGGATTGCTGCTTTCGCTGCGCAGCGATCCCTCTTGCTGTTCTGGCTTCTGAGATTCAGAATATTTTTTTTCTTGTTTTCCTCCTCCAAAAACTAGGTGTGTCTTGTGGTCTGGTGCGTCTTATAGAGCAAAAAATACGGTATGTATAAGTGGTACCTCAGGTTAAGAACGGACCTCCAGGACGAATTTAAGTTCTTAACCCGAGGTACCACTGTAGTTGTTCTCTTTTACACCCGGTGGGAGGGCGTTTCACAGGGCGGGGGCCACCACCGAGAAGGCCCTCTGCCTGGTTCCCTGTAAACCTACCTCACAGTGAGGGAACCGCCAGAAGGCCCTCGGAACTGGACCTCAGTGTCCGGGCTGAACGATGGGCGTGGAGACCCTCCTTCAGGTATATAAAGCTTGAAACTTGGTTCTTTCGAAGGCTGCTAATTCTTGCAAACTCCTGTTGCATCTTTTCTTAACGCAGGCTCTCTCTTGAACCTGGCTAAGCACCCGGCGTCGACAGTTCAGATCCTGGGAGCCGAAAAGGCGCTCTTCAGAGCACTGAAGACTAAACGCGACACACCCAAGTTTGGTCTGATCTATCACGCTTCTCTGGTGGGGCAGACGACAGCCAAGAACAAAGGAAAGGTAAGATGCTCTAAAACACACGTTGCTTTCTGATTCCTTGAACCTGCATCTACAGGTAGCTAAGGAACCAAGACTTTTGACATTTGACTTTGTCTCTAGTAAGACTTCATTGTTAGTCTAAATTTGGTATTTTCCTGAGTTCTAGGGTGACACCACTCTCCAAACCCTCTCTGCCTTGTGGCTTTTTTATATTTGTTGTTGTTTAGTCGTGTCCGACTCTTCGTGACCCCATGGACCAGAGCACGCCAGGCACTCCTGTCTTCCACTGCCTCCCGCAGTTTGGTCAACTCATGTTGGTAGCTTTGAGAACACTATCCAACCATCTCGTCCTCTGTCGTCCCCTTCTCCTTGTGCCCTACATCTTTCCCAACATCAGGGTCTTTTCCAGGGAGTCTTCTCTTCTCATGAGGTGGCCAAAGTATTGGAGCCTCAGCTTCAGGATCTGTCCTCTCAGGGCTGATTTGCTTCAGAATGGATAGGTTTGATCTTCTTGCAGTCCATGGGACTCTCAAGAGTCTCCTCCAGCACCATAATTCAAAAGCATCAATTCTTCGGCCATCAGCCTTCTTGATGGTCCAGCTCTCACTTCCATACATCACTACTGGGAAAACCATAGCTTTAATTATACGGACCTTTGTTGGCAAGGTGCTGTCTCTTTCTTATATTATTGGAAGCAAAAGGAGAGAGGGAACCTGAAAATGGCGCTGAAATATTATAAATAGTAACAATAAACACCCTAGTTGTTTCAGTTTCATGAGAGCCTTCTCATGAATTGAATTCCTATCCTTGCTTATCTGGAAGTCCTTTCTGTCATATATACCGTATTTTTCGCTCTATAAGACACACCAGACCACAAGACGCGCCTAGTTTTTGGAGGAGGAAAACAAGAAAAAAAATATTCTGAATCTCAGAAGCCAGAACAGCAAGAGGGATCGCTGTGCAGTGAAAGCAGCAATCCCTCTTGCTGTTCTGGTTTCCGGGATAGCCGCGCAGCCTGCATGCGCTCCATAAGACGCACACACATTTCCCCTTACTTTTTAGGAGGGAAAAAGTGAGTCTTCTAGAGCGAAAAATACGGTATATGTTTTTGTGTGTTCTTTTATCTGTTCCTCTAGCAATAGACCGTATTTTTCTGTGTATAAGACGACGTTTTTTGCTTTTAAAACATCAGCAAAAAAAATGGGGCTCGTCAGATGGTACACAGGGTTCTGGCTCGGATCGCGGGTTGCAGTTTGCCAACTCTGACCCAAAAAGAAGCTTAACAACTTTTAGGACAATCACCCCCCGAAAAGCTCAAGAACTTTCAGCTGCCCGATCGTCCCTGGACATGGCGAGCGAGGGGAGCCCGGCTGGCTCTGGCTGAGCTCACCCAGTGGCTCTGCGAGCCAAAGACGGCACTCACTCAGTAGCTATCACTGTTTGTTCGGTGGCTGCAGCACCAGAAACAGGTGCTCAGCTCCACTATTCAAGCAGCAGGAGGAAGAATAGCTTGCATAAAAACCCCCTACCAGTGCTACTGCTGCTCTTGTCAACCAGCCACCGTGGTTTTGGGAACCCTAATTTATAATGATGATGATGATGATGATTTATTATTTTATACCCCAGCCAGAACCAAGCTCAGAGCGGCTAACACCAATAAAATTAGAATAAAATCTAAAAGGGAAAAAAACCGGTTAATTAAAATACGGGTTAAAATACAATTTAAAATGCAGCTTCTTTTTAGTAGTAGCCCATAAATCGAAACCACAAGGAGAGGGAAACATAAGGGTCAGACAGAGTCCAAACCAAAGGCCAGGCAGAACAGCTCCGTCTTGCAAGCCCTGCGGAAAGATGTCAAATCCCGCAGGGCCCTGGTCTCTTGTGGCAGAGCGTTCCACCAGGTCGGGGCCAGTACAGTGGTGCCTTGCAAGACGAAATTAATTCGTTCCGCAAGTTTTTTCTTCTTGCGAGTTTTTCGTCTTGCGAAGCACGGTTTCCCATAGGAATGCATTGAAAATCAATTAATGCGTTCCTATGGAAACCGCTTGCCAGGCTGGCGGTGCGGAGAAGGGCTTTTCTCCCCACCGCAAGCCTTCAGGACAGGTACGGGAACAGAGGGGAAGGGGCACAGCGCTTCTCCTCTGTTCCCGGGGCTTGCGGTGGGAGGAGGGTTTTTCCTCCCCACCGCCAACATTCAGAACAGCATTCTGAATGTTGGCGGTGGGAAGAAAAACCCTCCTCCCACCGCAAGTCTTCAGGACAGCCTTCTGAAGGCTGGCGATGGGGCGGAAAGACCTCCTCCTGCCGCCAGCCTTCGGAGCAGCCTTCCAAAGGCTGGCGGTGGGGCAGAGAGCCCTCCTCCCGCCGCCAGGCTTCGGAGCATCCTTCCGACGGCTGGCGGCGGGAGGAGGTCTTTCCACCCCACCGCCAGGCTTTGGAGCAGGCTTCCGAAGGCTGGCGACGGGAGGAGATCTTTCCGCCCCACCGCCAGGCTTTGGAGCAGGCTTCCAAAGGCTGGCGGCGGGAGGAGGTCTTTCCGCCCCACCGCCAGCCTTCGGAGCAGCCTTCCAAAGGCTGGCGGTGGGGCGGAAAGACCTCCTCCCGCCGCCAGCCTTCGGAAGGATGCTCCGAAGGCTGGCGGCGGGAGGAGGTCTCTCCGCCCCACCGCCAGCCTTCGGAGGAGGTCAGAGGACAGTGGGGAAGACGCGCTGCGCTTCCCCGCTGTCCCGGAGATTTCCCTATGGGCTTTCGTCTTGCGAAGCAAGCCCATAGGGAAATTCGTTTTGCGAAGCGCCTCCAAAACGGAAAACCCTTTCGTCTAGCGGGTTTTCCGTCTTGCGAGGCGTTCGTCTTGCGGGGTACCACTGTACTAAAAAGGCCCTGGCCCTAGTTGAGACCAAGCTAACCATCTTGTTACTTGTGGACCTTAAGGTCCTCCGTGGGGCATACCAGGAGAGGCAGTCCCGTAGGTACTGATTAAGAAATACTGATTTCTTAATTTTGGGTTCAAAAAAATAGAGGCCGCCTTATACATAAGGGCGTCCTATGGTATTCCTATTCTGATTTATGATTTATAAATAATTCAGTGAAGGAAAAATAACGAGTTACTCCATTTAGTAGTGGTTAAAGTTATGTATTTGTTTTGAAATACTAGGCTTTCACTGTTACAAAAGCAGCTTGTTATTTTCAACAAAGGAGACCTTTGTGAGCCTTCATCCATTGTTGCCTTAAACTATGAGCAGAAGTTCCTTTTGTGGTAACCTGTGTTGGCATGACTTGGAGCACCATGGGCAAAGTCAACTGCCAGCTTGGTTTCATTGGGGGGGGGTATTTAATTTAATTTAATTTTTCTTTCCAGATCTCACGAATGCTGGCAGCTAAAACAGCCTTGACTATCCGTTACGATGCTCTCGGAGACTCGAGCAGCGCTGAGATGGGAGCAGAAAACAGGTTGAAAGTCGAGACAAGGCTGAGGCACTTGGAGGAGAAAGGGGTGAGCCTGCAAAAACATGGAAAGACAATTTTATGTGGTTATTTTATTTTTATTATTTCTATACCCAAAGGTCTCAAGGCAGTTCACATAATGGATGCTTCTCAGTGGCGGTAGCAGTCCACACACTTTGCTTAAAGTACTTTATAGAGTCTAGTTATGAAGCTGGAAGGTGTGCAGAGGAGGGAAAAAATGGCTATCGGGTCTGGAAACCGAGCTTTATGAAGAACGGTTGAAGGAGCTGGGTACGTTTAGCCTGAAAAAGAGGAGACCGAGAGAGGAGATCATCATCATTCATTCATGGGAGCCAGTGTGATGTAGTGGTTAAGAGGGGTGGACTGGTGAACCGGGTTCGCGTCTCCGCTCCTCCACATGCAGCTGCTGGGTGACCTTGGGCCAGTCACACTTCTCTGAAGTCTCTCAGCCCCACTCACCTCACAGAGTGTTTGTTGTGGGGGAGGAAGGGAAAGGAGATTGTTAGCCGCTTTGAGACTCCTTAAAGAGAGCGAAAGGCAGGATATCAAATCCAAACGCTTCTTCTTCTCTTCTTCATTTTTTAATTTGCATATCGTCTAACTTACAATACAGTCATACCTCGGGTTAAATATGCTTCAGGTTGAGCGTTTTCAGGTTACGCTCCGCAGCGACCCAGAAGTAACGGAGCGCATTATTTCCGGGTCTCGCCGCTCGCGCATGCGCTCAGAATGACGTCATGCGCGGAAGCGGAGAAACGCAACCCGCAGTTGCATGTTACGTTTACTTCAGGATGCAAACAGGGCACCGGAACGGATCCCGTTCGTATCCAGAGGTACCACTGTACTCAAGGCGGTTTACAAGCTGAAGAAACAAAAAATGTACTCTTACAACAATCCAATGCAATACAAAAATGTGATAATAAAACTTTAAAATAGGCAACCTACATCAAAAAAGTAACCTTCAACAATCATTAGCATAGTATTAAATGATAATAACATATACAAGTTAAACAGAAATCCACTCAACAGTTACAATAAATAATTTCTAAACCATAATCAATAAAACAACGGCAAGCCACAGTACATAAAATAATACAATACAAATTGAGAAGCAGAGACTAGAGGGTAGAGCAAGGCAGGTGGAAGGAGGCCTTGCCTGATGGAGTCTCTTCCCTCATAGTTCTTTCTCCAGGCCTAGCTTCCTTATGAGGACTCCTAGGGTCAGAGGGTGGGGCAAGGCAGGTGGAAAGATATGACAGCCATCCTCAAATATCTCAAGGGCCGTCACATGGAAGAGGGAACAAGCTTGTTTTCTCCTGCTCTGGAGGCTAGGACTCGAAACAATGGCTTTAAGTTACAAGAAAGGAGATTCCAACTAGACGTCAGAAGAAGCTTTCTGACAGTAAGAGCTGTCTGACAGTCTCCCTCAAGAGGTTGTGGAGTCTCCTGGGAGGTTTTAAGCAGAGGTTGGATGGCCATCTGTCATGGATGGCGTTTGGACTAGATGTCCCTTGTGGTCCCATCCAACTCTACCATTGCATGAGACATCAGTTGACACATTGGCAGTAAAGGCAGAGATAAGGTCCACTTCCAACTATTTGCCTGCATTCCCATTCCAGACCACCTTTTATTCCATGGATCTATCAGCTTGGCTGGGATGCGGGTGGCACTGTGGGTTAAACCACAGAGCCTACGACTTGCCGATCAGAAGGTCGGCAGTTCGAATCCCCGCGATGGGGTGAACCCCCCTTTGCTCGGTCCCTGCTCCTGCCAACCTAGCAGTTCGAAAGCACGTCAAAGTGTAAGTAGATAAATAGGTACCTCTCTGGCGGGAAGGTAAACGGCTTTTCTGTGCGCTGCTCTGGTTTGCCAGAGGCAGCTTAGTCGGCCCATAAAGCAAGATGAGCGCCGCAACTCCAGAGTCAGTCACAACTGGACCTAATGGTCAGGGGTCCCTTTACCTTGATCAGCTTTGCTCTTCCTTTGCAACACAGCTCAAACTCAAGCTGCATTATGAAGGAAAAAATGGGTCATCTGGCCTCAGGTGGGTGACCCCCACCCACCTATGGGGGTGGGAAGTTCAGAATCCAGAGTAGGAGAAACATTAGGCTTTGGAGAACTCCTGAAAGCATGAGGGGTGGGAATTGCAGCAGGAGAAGGAAGGAAAGGGCCTTGCTAGATCCACGCTGTTTCTTAATTCCTTTTCTTCTGGGATATGGAACTGGTGTCTCACATGAAGGCATGGAAATCCTAGGATTTGCTGTTAACCGCCCAGTGGAAGGAGATCCAAATAGTTCAGCCCACCCTTACAGATGTTTTTGGACTACAACATTATCAGCCTTAGCCAGACCCTATAATGATGGGGTTGGGGAGAGTTGTTGCCCCGAACATCTGGAGAACATCAGGCTTGCGGAGGCTGTTTTAGCCCAGCCCGTGTTTCTTCCGTGAGTGAAGAGCCATGGTTCCCCTGTTATTAGGAGTAGTTCACTCCAGCCAGCCTGCTTTTCCTCATGAGAACCTGTGTTCGGCTTTAATTCTTCTTAGCGATGTTGTGCCAACATTTTATCATCAGTCATTTGTTCCTCATAGCTGTGTCTTTCTCCCCCTCAGATAAGACGGATAAGTGGCACGGGAAAAGCCTTGGCCAGGGCAGACAAATATCAGCACAAGAGGTTCGTAGTTGTATGTTTCGTTTTGTTTTTCTTTTGCTTCCCAAATGCTTGGGTTTTAATTTTTCCTCACTGTCTCCTGCATTGGTGGAAACATTTCCAATATTCTCAGCGCAGCCTTGCTTGCTGCAAGCTGGGTCTCAGGTCGCTTGTTTGGTTCGTTGCTAGCTCTCTTCTTTTCCCCCCTTACCTTTGGTGATGGCGTTTTAGTTTAATACAGATTAGTAATACAACGTTTGTGCATTATGAGCCGAAGGAGTCCAGATACCAGCCCATAGTGGATAGAACACTTGTTTTCTAATACAGTGGCACCTTGGTTCTAAAACTGCTAAAACATACATTTTTAAAGAAACCGGAAGCTTTTTTATTAGGCATTTTAACAATAAGTATTCCAAAAGAAAATAAAAGAGTGTTTCTTTACGCAACAACAGCAGCCAGAATGTTGGAATATTGGAAAAACGAGTTAACACCAACCTTGACTTAACCAAAATGTCAGAACTAATAAGACATCACTCAGGAGACAAGGTTAAAAAAGAATGGGATTACTTTAAAAATTATCTCCAAAATATGGTTCCAATAACAACACTTGTTGTGCCTAGAGTAATTTCACAGATATAAGGGAAATTCCATGTGTGTTTTTAAATAATTGAATACAGATTACTTAAGTGTAAGAGAAGTGTAGTAGCCAGAAAGAGTTAGAGGGAAGTCAAAAAAACATATAAGGGACTCAAACCGGTTTAGAGGAGCAGAAAGAATGTGACTGTAAGGGAAAAAGAGAGAGAAAAGCAGAAATATGAAGGTAACTTCTTTCTAGGAACTTTATATATAGAATATTCAAATTATGGTTTGTACTCCTTAAATGATTTTGTGTATTGGACAAATATCCCCCCCCCCCCTTTTCTTTGTTTCCTTTTCCTTGTTCTCCTCATTTTGATTTTGGATCGTTGTTGTTGATTGTTTTTCTGTTTGCAAAATTAATACAGCATGCATATGCATACACATGTGCATATATATATATAAAATACACACATACATATATATATATATATATATATGCGCGCGCGCACACACACACACACACATATATATATATATATATATATATATATATGTAGGTTTTGGTGTCTTCGGGTGTCTTCCCGTGTAAGAGTTGGGGTGTCTAGGCGACGTTTCGACGAGGTCTCACTCGTCATCTTCAGGCTGGTGCTTTCGGCTTCTTGTTACTAGAACAGAGCAGGATCTCAGTGTTTGAGTTCCTATAAATACTGTTGAGGGGGTGTGGTATATAGCCTCCAACGTTCTGGGCAGATAGGAAGTTCCTAGGTTATTTATAGGAACTCAAACACTGAGATCCTGCTCTGTTCTAGTAACAAGAAGCCGAAAGCACCAGCCTGAAGATGACGAGTGAGACCTCGTCGAAACGTCGCCTAGACACCCCAACTCTTACACGGGAAGACACCCGAAGACACCAAAACCTACATTCCTGTACCCGTGAAAATCTACGAAAGCATATATATATATATATATATATATATATGCAGGTTTTGGTGTCTTCGGGTGTCTTCCCGTGTAAGAGTTGGGGTGTCTAGGCGACGTTTCGACGAGGTCTCACTCGTCATCTTCAGGCTGGTGCTTTCGGCTTCTTGTTACTAGAACAGAGCAGGATCTCAGTGTTTGAGTTCCTATAAATACTGTTGAGGGGGTGTGGTGTATAGCCTCCAACGTTCTGGGCAGAGAGGGAGTTCCCAGGTTAGTGTGCCTTTTCTTCTTTTGTTCCTTAATTACTTGAGGGATATCTTGAGTGATTTCTTGAGTGATATTCTGAGTACCACTTAGGAGGGTCATTAGGTGTGGATTAGTTGCTAAAGCTTTCGTGTCTTGACCTCTTGAGCTTGTGAAGAGTTTTTCTGAGAAGATGGCTGTACTGCACTTAGTTGTGCTCTGGCTTGGCTTCGTGTATAGGGGCGAGCTGTGGTTTTGTGCCCTGTGCCAGCCAGATCTGTGTAGGGATTGCAGGGGGGTGCAGCATCCGGAGGTGCCACTATGGTTTGGCTACTGGATGGTGTCTGTACTTTATCTGTGGAGAGGGTCTGGGTTTGGGTCTGGTGTGGTTGATTGGAGATGGCGTTCTGTGTGTCTCTGGTTCTGGTGTCGGTTTTTGTGGGGAGGGCTAATTTCCAGATGTCTGGCAGGCGGGACGTGTCGTCACGCTTGTTCATGTTGTGAGGGTGTTTCTCTATCTCGATGGCTTCCATGATTATTCTCTTGTGGTGATGTTCCATGTTAAAGAGCAATTTGGAATCTGCAAAATTAATTTCGTGTCCTGTTTCTTTCATGTGTTGGTAAAGAGAGGAAGTTTTTTCTTCTTTTTTGACGGCATTCTTGTGTTCTGCGATACGTGCATTTATTCGTCTGTTTGTTTGTCCAATGTACGTGGCTGGGCAGACTTTGCAGGGTATTTCATAGACCCCTTGGTTTTCTAACTGGATTTTATCTTTTGGGTTTCTGAGGATATTGGCTATTTTTTGGTTGGTGCAAAAGGCTGTTTTGATATTGTGTTTATGGAGGATTTTGCTAATTTTATCTGTAGTGCCCTTGATATAAGGAAGGAGGGCCATGCCATTGTTTTCTTCTGTGTCTTGGTTTTTGGGGGGTGTTTCTTTTTGGATTAGCTTCGTAACCCTGTTTTGTTGGTATCCGTTGGCGATTAACACATTTGAGAGATTCTGTAACTCAGTTGTCAAGTGGTCTTTGTCAGCCAGGCGTTTGGTTCTGGAGATGAGAGTCTTGGCTACGGAGTTTATTTGTGCAGGGTGGTGGTGTGATTGTGCATGTAAGTAGCGGTTGGTGTGTGTTTTTTTCCGGTAGATAGTGTGTCCTAGGGAGCCATCAGGTTTTTTGTAGATTAGGACGTCAAGGAAGGGAAGTTGGTTGTTGGCTTCTATTTCCATAGTGAATTGTATTTTGGGGTGTAGGCTGTTGAGATGTGTGAGGAAGCTATCTAGTTTTTCCTTCCCGTGTGGCCAAATTACAAAGGTGTCGTCAACATATCTGAGCCAAAGTTTGGGTTTGTGTTCTGACTTGTCTAAAGCATTGGTTTCAAAGTGTTCCATGTACAGATTTGCGATGACCGGTGAGAGGGGTGATCCCATAGGTGCTCCTTCTATCTGTTTATATCTTTGTCCATTGTGGATGAAGTACGTGTTGGTTAGGCAGTGGTTGGTCAGGTCCAGGATGTATTCGGGTGGATTGTATTTGTTTTGAATGGCTGTCAAGGCTTCATTAATGGGCACTTGTGTGAAGAGAGATACAACATCGAAGCTCACAAGTAGGTCATCGGGATGTAGGTTTTGCTTCTTTATTGTTTCTATGAACTGGAAGGAGTTTGTAACGTGTGAAGCGATAGATTCTGCATAGGGCTGAAGTTGCTTAGCGAGAAATTTAGCGAGATTTTGTAGAGGTGAGCCTATGGAGCTGACTATTGGTCTGAGTGGCGTTCCTTCTTTGTGTATCTTGGGGAGACCGTAGAGTTTGGGGCATCTGGATGATTTTTCTCTGGGGATGATTCTTAGCTGGATTTCTTCACTGATAGGAGAGGCTTTTATTTTGGATTTGGTGGTTTTTTCCAGATAGGTGGTGGGATCTGTTTTTATAGGTTGGTAGGTAGGGTCTTGGAGTAGATTTGATAGTTTTGCTTGGTAGTCCGATGTGTTCATCACAACAGTGGCATTACCTTTGTCTGCTGGGAGAATGATTATGTTGTTGTCTTTCCTCAGGTTGGTGAGTGCTTTCTGTTCTTCTTTGTGTAAATTGCTTCTGGGTGGTTTGCTGGAGCAGAGGATGTTGGTGACTTCAAGTCTGATTTTATTGGCTTCATCTGGGTTGATTTTGGTTAGGCTAGCTTCGACTCCGCATATGATGTTTTCCGTGGGGATGCGTCTCGGGGCGACTGCAAAGTTGAAACCTTTGGAGAGTACTTTGGTTTCAGTTGAGGTGAGGATCCTGTCTGATATGTTATGTACTGTTTGTTTCATGGGTTGTTGTGGAGGGTGGCTGGGCTTCTGGCGTTTCTCTAGTTTGTGGAGTTTGTTGGTGTGTGTGTCTGTCTTATGTGTGGACTCTGTCCAGAGACACACAGAACGCCATCTCCAATCAACCACACCAGACCCAAACCCAGACCCTCTCCACAGATAAAGTACAGACACCATCCAGTAGCCAAACCATAGTGGCACCTCCGGATGCTGCACCCCCCTGCAATCCCTACACAGATCTGGCTGGCACAGGGCACAAAACCACAGCTCGCCCCTATACACGAAGCCAAGCCAGAGCACAACTAAGTGCAGTACAGCCATCTTCTCAGAAAAACTCTTCACAAGCTCAAGAGGTCAAGACACGAAAGCTTTAGCAACTAATCCACACCTAATGACCCTCCTAAGTGGTACTCAGAATATCACTCAAGAAATCACTCAAGATATCCCTCAAGTAATTAAGGAACAAAAGAAGAAAAGGCACACTAACCTGGGAACTCCCTCTCTGCCCAGAACGTTGGAGGCTATACACCACACCCCCTCAACAGTATTTATAGGAACTCAAACACTGAGATCCTGCTCTGTTCTAGTAACAAGAAGCCGAAAGCACCAGCCTGAAGATGACGAGTGAGACCTCGTCGAAACGTCGCCTAGACACCCCAACTCTTACACGGGAAGACACCCGAAGACACCAAAACCTGCATTCCTGTACCCGTGAAAATCTACGAAAGCATATATATATATATATATATATATATATATATATATATATATATATATATATATATATATATATATATATAGTTTGTAGCCAGGGCCACAAACAAACAAACAACCACACAATCCTTTGGGAAGCAGAGACGCAAGAGGGCATCAGAGGAGGGAGAAAAGGAAAGAGGGACAGAGGCCACTGTTGTCCACGGTTGAAAACCAGTGCCCAAAGTCATTCAGGCTAGGAAAAGATGGGCATGATCTTCGGTTTTCGTGCTTTTTCCTTGCATTTTTTTAAAAACCAAAATAAAACTCCTTTTGTCATTCCAGTGAAGTGAAGACCTACGACCCTTCTGGGGAGTCAACGCTTCCTCCAGTCCCAGGAAAGCGCAAACGTGAACTGGAAGACGAGGAGGAGGAGGAGACGACGACGACAGCAGGTCCAGGAAAAGCAAAGAAGGCGAAAATAGTAGAAATCAAAGGTTAGTTGCTGTGCCTCCGGAATCTCAGTTGCGTCTGAAGTCACTTGATTGGCTTCCACCTCCTTTGTGTAAATGTACTTTTGTAAAATGGTTTCCCTGCCGGCCGTTGGACTCGCCACTATGCTCTCTTTGTGTAACCTGAAAGAAATTTGATGGGCTTCCCAGTCGGCTTCAAAGGTTCCGCAAATCATCTTCCATTCTGCCTCTTCCAAACTTCTGGGAAGAGTGCCTGGCATTTTGTAGCCAAAGCAGCAAGAGCCACATAAAGAAAGTTTTTGTGTGTGTGGAGCTGGTGTTGGTGGGGAAATCAGTCAGGTTTGGAGAAAGACAAAAACTCCCTTCTCAGGATAAGTCCCTAAAGCGGGGGGGGGGGGGGAGTACCTTCCAAACAGCCCAAAGGAAACTTTTTAAAAAAATATTTTTTATTAATTTTAACATATAAATTATAATACATACCACAAAACTCCACAACTTACACAATCTTTTTTTTTTTTTGGACTTCCATCAGCACCTCTGATGATCCACCATTTTTGTCACTTATTATGCATTTCTTAAATTCATATTGTCTTAACTAACCATCCTCCCTTTTATCCATTTTTGTAATAGTTCCAATAATTCACCTCACCAAACCTCTTGCAAACCTACAAACGTAGTCTGATCATCACAATTACTTTTCAAATAGTCTGTAAATTTACACCAGTCTTCTGTGAATCTCTGGTCCCGCAGATTTCAGATCCTTCCTGTTAGTTTAACTAGTTCTGCATAGTCCATTAATTTCATCCTCCATTCTTCTTTCGTCGGTAATTCTTCTTGCTTCCATTTTTGTGCCAATAATATTCTTGCTGCCGTCTGCATATAAAAACATTCTTTCTACTTACAGTCTTTTCTATTTATATTACTTCCTACAATGCCCAGTAAAAAAGCCCAAAGGAAACTCAGTGGAATGGGAGGAACGATAGAACAGAATGGGAGGAAGGGAGACAAAAATCAAATACAGCCGTACCTTGGTTATCGCACGCCTTGGTACTCAGACGTTTTGGCTGTCGAATGCTGCAAACCCGGGAGTGAGTGTTCCGGCTTGCAAACGTTCTTTGGAACTCGAACGTCTGAACGGGGCTTCCGATTGGCCGCAGGAACTTCCTGCAGCCAATCGGAAGCCGCGCTTTGGTTTCCGACCGTTTTGGAAGCTGAACGGACTTCCGGAACGGATTCCATTCAACTTCCGAGGTAGGACTGAAGAGGGATCAAAATAATTCATTGTCTGTTGTGCACAACAGTCTTCCCCCCACCCCTCAACTAAGATGGAGGGGGGAAGGGCTCACCCTTCTCTCCCTGCAAAAAATACCCCCAGGACTGGGCACGTTCAGTGGGCAAGGAATGTGATGGGCTGACTTCACTTGCAGAAATGAATTGTCACCTTTTCATTTTAATTGGGACACAGGTGGCGCTGTGGGTTAAACCACAGAGCCTAGGACTTGCCAATCGGAAGGTCGGCGGTTTGAATCCCCGCGACGGGGTGAGCTCCCGTTGCTCAGTCCCTGCTCCTGCCCACCTAGCAGTTCAAAAGCACGTCAAAGTGCAAGTAGATAAATAGGTACCGCTCCGGCGGGAAGGTAAATGGCGTTTCTGTGTGCTGCTCTGGTTCGCCAGAAGTGGCTTAGTCCTGCTGGCCACATGACCCGGAAGCTGTACGCCGGCTCCCTCAGCCACTAAAGCGAGATGAGCGCCGCAACCCCATAGTCGGCCACGACTGGACCTAACGGTCAGGGGTCCCTTTACCTTACCTTCTGGGCTGGGTTTGCTGATCGACTGCTTCGGTGTTTCAATGCTTTACACACACACACACACACACACACACGGTTACCATTATTGCACGTTCACTGAAAGTTAATAGCACAGCTCACTAGAGAGGAAACAAGCTTCACATGCTTGTGAGCATGGAGCTGAAGCTTGCAACCCATTGGTTTTTGTTGTTGGGCTTTTAGGCTCAAAGCCAGCCCTGACACTCTCAATGGCTAGCTGGCTAGATTGCTACAAGTGGCAATAATAATAATAATATTTTATTTATATCCCTCCTGCCCCCCTCTTTGGGCTAGAGTTCTGTGAGGAATACCAAAGGAGGGGGTCAGACTGTTCCTTAGCCCAGTGTTTCCCAACCTTTTTTGGGCAAAGGCACACTTGTTTGATGAAAAAAATCTCGAGGCACACCACCATTACAGCCCCGTGACGTCAGCGCGCAGCGTCACGCCGGGAGGGACGCACGAAAGTGTAAGTTTCAATTTTTTTCCCTCCCCCTTGCCGGGGAACCTCCAAGCTTTGGGGGTGGGGGGGGAGGAGGCAGCAAAGCGAGGGACTGAGGGACTCCTCCAACGACAAGGGTTGGGGAAGAAGAGAAAGGGCTATTCCGCTCCAGTCACGGGAGGGGAATATGTACTGGCCCAACTGGTGTGCGGTCTTCGGAAAGCGGGGTGCGGGAAGGAAGCCTAGGCTCGGGGTCCACCGACCTCGGCGGAGAAAGGCAACAACCGAAGCCTCCCGACGGTTTCGGGGGAGACGTTCAGAGCTTCCCTGGGAGTTTCTCAGCCTGCCTTTCGGAGGAAGAGGCGGAGGGGGCCTGGGGATGGCGGTGGCCTCGGCCTCGCCCTCCCTCCGTCCCTCTACCTTTGTAGTGGACGCGCAGGTTGTTCTGCGAGAGGCCGATGTAGCTGAATTTGTCCTTCGGGCTCCAGGAGCGCGGCAGCGGCGTCTCCTGCTCGTCCACGGCCGGGTAGAGCCGCTTGAGGCGCCGCTTGAGCTCCTTCTCCTGCTCGTTCAGGGCCGGGTCGCCGCCGTGAGGGAAGGGCGCCGGGGCGCTGCTGCTGCTGCCGCCGCCGCCGCTCCCGGCAGGCATGGGCCCAGCTGAGGCGGCGGCGGCTGTTGTGGTGGTGGCGGCGATAGCGGGCGGAGGAGGGGGCGGCAGCGGGGCCGAGGTGGCCGGCGGCGGCGGGGGAGGCGGCGGCGGGTGGAGCAGGAGGGCGGCCGAGGCCGGTGAGGGAGTAGGGTTGCCCGGGGCTTGAGGAGCCGTCGCCGGGAGTTGCTGCTGCTGTTGTTGCTGCTGCTGCCCGGACATGCCGGCCTCCTCCTCGTCCGCTGTCTCGCGCTCCTCCCTTTTGCGCGCGCTGCCCCGCCGCCGCCCCATTGGCCGGGTCCTGTCAGCTGATCCTGTGTTATTTCCTCTGTGTGTGTGTGTGTGTGAGGGGAGAATGGAGAGAGAAACCTCGGCACCACCACCGCGGAGCCGCCCCCGGCTCGACGCGGATCCTCGCCGCCGCCGCCCCGCCTCTCGCCGCCCGACTCGCCCGCCTCCCTCCCACGGCACACCAGCCAACGTCTCGCGGCACACTAGTGTGCCGCGGAACACCGGTTGGGAAACACTGCCTTAGCCAAAGGCCTGGTGGAACAGCTCTGTCTTGCAGGCCCTGCGGGAAAATGTCAAGTCCTACAGAGCCCTAGTCTCTTGTGGCAGAGCGTTCCACCAGATCGGGTCCACAGCCGAAAAAGCCCTGGCTCTGGTTGAGGCCAGTCTAACCTCCCTGTGGCCCGGGACCTCCAATATGTTTTTGTTTGAAGACCGTAAGGTCCTCCGTGGGACATACCAGGAGAGGCGGGCCTGTAGGTACGAGGGTCCTAGGACGTATAGGGCTTTAAAGGTTAAAATCAGCACCTTAAACCGGATCCTGTACTCCACCGGGAGCCAGTGCAGATGATATAGCGCCGGGTGAATGTGATCCCGCAGCGAGAACCCTGTAAGGAGTCTCGCTGCAGCATTCTGCACCCGCTGGAGTTTCTTGGTCAGTCTCAAGGGCAGCCCCACGTAGAGCGAGTTACAATAATCAAGTCTGGAGGTGACTGTTGTGTGGATCACAGTGGCTAGGTCAGGGTGAGAGAGGTAAGGCACCAACTGCTTAGCTTGGCGGAGATGAAAAAATGCCGCCTTTGTTATAGCTGCAGTCTTCGCCTCCATGGAAAGGGAGGTGTCGAAGATTACACCCAAACTCTTTAACGGACACTAATTGCACCCCCGCAAGGGATGGGAGTTACCCCCCCGATCCCATATCATCCCGACCCAGCCAAAGGACCTCTGTCTTCGAAGGATTTAACTTCAACCTGCTCCCACGTAACCATCCAGCCACAGCTTCCAAACATCTGGTCAGTGTGTCTGGGGCCGAGTCAGGATGGCCGTCCATCAACAGATAGAGTTGGGTGTCATCAGCATAGGAAAAGGCTCCTAGCCCAAAGGAGCTTGTGAAGAAGAAAAGTCATCTATCTAGTCTGAGTTTTCTCATTTAGAACTCTGTTAAGGAACAGCCACCCTGCATCTCGGTTTGCCGTGCAGATAACCACATATCTGGAGTGACTGCATGCAAAGCAGGAAGGCAGGATACGTGCTTTTTAAAGAATTCCCCATGTCGGAACGAGTGCTGAGTCCACACCCACCCACTGTCCTCTAAATCTCCACGGCGATGGTCTGTTCAGTTTCACAATTCTCCCTCTCTTGACAGATTGCCAAAGCCTGAGGCTTTAGTTTTTGTTGGCTGAAAACATCCTTTTTTAGTGGAGTTTTGTAGCTTTGGTACTCAGAATGCTATGTGTTGCCCGCAGTCCTCCGGGCTAAAAGAGATGGCTGTTTTCCCTCCAAAGGCTCTTTATTCATAAGTGGGTCTAATGGAATAGGGGGCAGTGTCTGTCAAAAGACAGAACGGTATAGTCCAAAATATTGTATACCAACTTAATTCTTATTTATATTAATACAGTGGTGCCCCGCAAGACGAATGCCTCGCAAGACGGAAAACTCGCTAGACGAAAGAGTTTTCCGTTTTGGAGGTGCTTCGCAAAACGAATTTCCTATGGGCTTGCTTCGCAAGACGACAATGTCTTGCGAGTTCCTGCTGGTTTTTTTCCCTTCCCCCCCTTTTTCTAAGCCGCTAAGCCGCTTATCAGCTGATCCGATCAGCAGATAAGCCTCTAAAAGCCGCTAATAGCGCTAATCCGTCAATGGGCTTGCTTCGCAAGACGAAAAAACCGCTAGACGAAGAGAATCACAGAACGGATTCTTTTCGTCTTGCGAGGCACCACTGTATATTCCTTCTTCAAATGGAGTCTGAGCTGAATTGGGGGAACATAAGAAGACGGTTTGAGCATATTACTGTGATCCTGGTCTAACTGCACTGGCTACCAATTAAGTTTCCGGGCCCAATCCAAAGTGCTGGTTTTGACCTATAAAGCCATAAGCAGCTTAGGACCGCAATACTTTTAAGGACCGCCTCTTTCCATATGAACCTACCCGGACCCTGAGATCATCTTCTGAGGCCTTCCTTTGTGTGCTGCCTCCTTGAGAGGTCTGAAGGGTGGCAATGCAAGAACAGGGCCTTCTCTGCAGTGGCTCCCCATCTGTGGAATGCTCTCCCCAGCGAAGTTTGCCTGGCGCCTTCATTATACACCTTTAGGTGCCAGGCAAAAACGTTCCTTTTTAACGAGGCCTTTGGTTGACCTGATTTACATCCTATGCCCTTTTAAAATGTGTTTTTTTGGGGGGGCTATTGGGTTGTTGTTTTTTATTTTTACTATGTTTTTTGTAGTTTAATATCTTGACTTTATTCTGTGAACCACCCTGAGACCCCGTGTATAGGGCGGTATATAAATTCAATAAATTCTTCTTCTTTATTTCTTACATTTATATACCAACTTTATCTTCCAAGGATATCAAGGTGGTGTACATGGTGTACAGAAGGCCAAGGGCCTTCTGACGGTTCCCTCATTGCGAGAAATAAGGTTACAGGGAACCAGGCAGAGGGCCTTCTCGGTGGTGGCGCCCACCCTGTGGAACACCCTGCCTTCAGATGTGAAGGCAATAAGCAGCTATCCTATCTTTAAAAGACATCTGAATGCAGCCCTGTTCAGGGAGGTTTTTAACATTTAACGCTGTATTGTTTTTAACACTTGATTGGGAGCCGCCCAGAGTGGCTGGGGAAACTCAGCCAGATGGGCGGGGTATAAATAAATTATTATCATCATTATTATTATTATTATTATTATTATTATTATTATTATTATTATTATTATTATTATTCCTCCTCCCCATTTCACAACAATCCTGTGAGGTAGGTTAGGGTAAGAGACAGTGACTGGCCCAAGGTTACCCAGTAAGCTTCATGGCTGAGAAGAATCCATATCAGGTTTAGTACAGTCTACACTGACTGGCAGTGACTGTACAGGATTTTAGGTGGGTCTTTCCCAGTCCTGCTAGGGATGGGAGCTTGGGACCCTTCGGCTTGCAAGACAGAAGCTCTTCTCCTGAGCTGCAGCCATCCCTAACGCTAGATCCCCCTGGAATGTTAAGTTTCTGCTTTCTTCTGCACCTTGAATGCCGCTGTGATTTAAAACCTTTACCCGGAAGCCATGTCAGTGCTTGAGGTTTCTTTTTTTACAGTGGTGCCCCGCAAGACGAATGCCTCGCAAGACGGAAAACCCGCTAGACGAAAGGGTTTTCCGTTTTGGAGGTGCTTCGCAAAACGAATTTCCTATGGGCTTGCTTCGCAAAACGAAAGTGTCTTGCGAGTTCCTGCGGGGTTTCTTTCCTTCCCCCCTCCTTTTTCCCAAGCCGCTAAGCCGCTTATCAGCTGATCCTAAGCTGCTAAGCCACTTAACAGCTGATCCGCTAAGCCGCTGATCAGCTGATCCGCTAAGCCACTTAACAGCTGATCCGCTAAGCCGCTGATCAGCTGATCCGCTAATAGCGCTAGGCCGCTAAGCCGCTAATGGGCTTGCTTCCCAAGACAAAAAAACCGCAAGACGAAGAAACTCGCGGAACGGATTCTTTTTGTCTTGCGAGGCACCACTGTGTGTGTGTGTGTGTGTGTGTGTGTGTGTGTGTGTATATATAATGTTTTCCATTTTAACAGTCTAATCAAATCACATTGAATATTCCAAATTATACAAATGCATATCATAAAGTCCAAATATTTTGCCAAATTATAAATTTTTGTTGGGGCTTCCCATGCTTCAAGTTTAGTGGGGTCCAATCATCTTACGTTTCTACTGCCTTGAGTTTCCAATAGTTCCTTCTTTAAATCCTCCTGTTGTTATCCTTCCTTCTTTCATGGCCTCTGAGTTGTTTCCATAGGCGAGTTGAAGTGAACAATAATATACTTCTGTGTGAAATTTGTATGACTCCTTTTTTTTTTTTTTTTTTTTGCAGCTGGTAAGTCTATTATTTGCAGTATGTCCTCACACGCTGGTGTTTATGCCGAATCAATCCAAAAGTCCTTCTCTAGTGGCAGATGCCATCTTCTCTTAGTTCCAATGAAATCTAAGCGTTTGCTCATTAATTTTCGCAGACAGGTTGCATCAAACATTAGTCTTCCCAGGGGAGGTTTGCCAAATCGGACTTGAAGTACAGATATAATAGCAAATTAAGAGCTCGCCTCCCCCTATGACTATTTATCTCTAAAACTCGGTCTATCCCATAATGTCGGATCCCAATTAAATAGTGCGTCACAGGAGATTCTTTTGTCTCTCAAAGAACGAAGGATTTAGTTAGCATTATTGTTTCCACAGTTTATATTTTCTGATCTCACTTACTGTAAGTAATGTAGACGGTTCTTCTGTCAGTGCTTGAGGTTTCAGACCTGATGGTTCATCTCTCCCCATATGAACCAACCCTTAGATCATCATCTGAGGCCCAGAGGGTGGCAACACGAGAACAGGGCCTTTTCTGCGGTGGCTCCCCGTTTGTGGAATTCTCTCCCCAGGGGAGGTTCTACTGATGCCTTCTTTATATACCTTTAGGTGCCAGCTGAAAACTGTTCCTCTTCCAGGTGTTTGGCTGGTTGGCATTTTTAAAAGTGTGGTGGGGGAGGGATTATTAGTTTGTTTTTGTTCTTACTTTTAACACGCATTTTGTTTCGTTTTCATATTGTACGTTAACGTCGTGGACCTCCCTGAGATCTGCGGATTAATGATACAGTAATAATAATAATTTTGCCCATAGTGGAAGAAGAGGCAGAACAGGAGGAACCCGTCAAGAAGAAAAAGAAGAAGAAGGAGAAAAAGATGAAAGCTCAGGAAGAAGCTGCTTGGGTAGAGGATGAGGAGGAGGAAGAACCATCAACTAGCATCTCAGTCGAGGTAAGATGCTTCAAATCGTCCAAGATGACATATGCTGCTGTAGTGAAAACTTGTGGCAGCTGCACGTCCATAATTTTGTCAGTCGCTTGTTGGAAGGTTGAATGAACATGGGCACACCAGGAATGCTTACTGTTTGAATTGCAGGAGTTAAAAAACTTACATGATCTGGATCATGGCTAGGCAGACTAAGGCCTGGGGGCCGGATCCGGCCCAATCGCCTTCTAAATCCGACCTGCGGACGGTCCGGGAATCAGCGTGTTTTTACATGAGTAGAATGTGTGCTTTTATTTAAAATGCATCTCAGGGTTATTTGTGGGCCATCGGAATTTGTTCCCCCCCCCAAAAAAAAAACCCCAACAACAGTATTTTTCGCTCTATAAGACTCACTCTCTTCTCCCCCCCCCCAAAAAAAGTAAGGGGAAATGTGTGTGCGTCTTATGGAGCAAATGCAGGCGGGAGGCTCTGCTCAGCGCTCCCTTTAAAGAGCCGCATGGAGCATGTGTGCGGCTCTTGGGGGCTTTTCCCTGAGTGTACGCTCCGTGCACTCTTTAAAGGGAGCGCGGCTCTTGGGGGAGCCTTCATCCCACTGCCCAGGAGAGGCTGCACGCGGCTATCCCAGAAGCCAGAACAGCAAGAGGCTATCCCAGAAGCCAGATCCCTCTTGCTGTTCTGGCTTCTGCGATTCAGAATATTTTTTTCCTTGTTTCCCTCCTCCAAAAAATACGGTGCCCCCCCCCAAAGGTCTGAGGGACAGTGGACCGGCCCCCTGCTGAAAAAGTTTGCAGGCCTCTGATCTGGAAAGTCAGAGCATGGGGGGCAGCACCATTTTTCCTAAATACCTTGATGCATCTTTCAGAATTGCGTGGAGCCAGCCCTCATGAAAAAAGACAGTTCCCTTTTTATGTACCCTGTAAAGGTAAAGGGACCCCTGACCTTTAGGTCCAGTCGTGACCGACTCTGGGGTTGCGGCTCTCATCTTGCTTTACTGGCCGAGGGAGCTGGCGTACAGCTTCTGGGTCATGTGGCCAGCATGACTAAGCCGCTTCTGGCGAACCAGAGCAGCACATAGAAACGCGTTTACCTTCCCACTGGAGCGGTACCTATTTATCTACTTGCACTTCGATGTGCTTTCGAACTGCTAGGTTGGCAGGAGCAGGGACCGAGCAACGGGAGCTCACCCCGTCGTGGGGATACGAACCGCCGACCTTCTGATCGGCAAGCCCTAGGCTCTGTGGTTTAACCTACAGCGCCACCCACGTCCCTGTTATGTACCCTGTAGCCATGTCTTATTCCACAACCCTCCAACCTCTTGTTCTGCAGAGCCGTTCAAGGCTTTGACGAACCAGAGAGCTCTTGCCGGGGCAGAAACGACCCTCTTCAGCCTCATGTGCGTCACAAGCCGCATGCGTTGATATGCATGCACTCGGCGTCGCATAGCAGCGGCCCGGTCCCAGTGGCGCAGTTCCGAGGAGGAGCTATTTTGGAAGCAGGTGTGGCCCACGCTGCTGCGTTTTGATTGGCGAGCATCTTGCCTCCATTTAAACTTCTCCGTAAATGGAGGGAGAAGGGCTTTGTTCTGTTGAGATGCTTAGAGATGAAAGCTTCTCTTCTCTTGCTGAGTGCTGTTGACTCATTTCATTAGGGTCATATCGATGGTAACCATGGATTCCTGCGGTTCTCGTGAGCCTCTCCGTCTAAAGAGATTAGCAAAGAGGGAGCAGAATAGGACCGTGCCTCTGCTGCTCGCATCTCAAAGGAAAAACCCTTAGATGCAAATCAATCTTCCTAATTTTGCATTTTGTATATTTCATAATTGGGAGTAGAGGGGTAACAACGCTTATTCTTTTTCCAGACTTCAGAGAAGAAGAAGAAAAAGAAAAAGAAGATTAAAGAGGAGCCGGAAGATGATTAAGAGGAAGAAACCACAATCTCCCTGGGGATGGCGTCTACGTGGTTTTGGAGACAGCTGCCCCAAAAATGTAATTTGCCCCACAATTAGGCAAGGCCGACAAATTCTTCCCACTTTCTCAGTTTTTTAGTCTGAACAGCAAATTTAATCTCTTCTCTGATGATTCTTTGTAATACTAACAAACTGCTTTGAGAGTTTGCCTGTATCTAAAAAGCAATATTATACATGTTTGAAAACCAGTAACATTTTCCAACAGCAGGACTCCTTTATCTTCCTTCAGTATAAATTTTTAGAACACACTGAGTCTGAAAAGAACAATACTTGTGTGTGTGTGTGTGTGTGTGTGTGTGTGTGTGTTTGTACATACATGGATGTTTCTTTCCAGTTAGCTGAAATTCTACTTAAAGGTAAAGGGACCCCTGACCATTAGGTCCAGTTGTGAACAACTCTGGGGTTGTGGCACTCATCTTGCTTTATTGGCCAAGGGAGCTGGCGTACAGCTTCCGGGTCATGTGGCCAGCATGACTAAGCCACTTCTGGCGAACCAGAGCAGCACACAGTAGTACAGTAGTACCTCGGGTTAAGGGACGCGGCTGGCGCTTTGGGTTAAACCACAGAGCCTGGGACTTGCTGATCAGAAGGTCAGCAGTTTGAATCCCCACGACGGGGTGAGCTCCCATTGTTCGGTCCCTGCTCCTGCCAACCTAGCACTTCAAAAGCATGTCAAAGTGCAAGTAGATAAATAGGTACCGCTCTGGTGGGAAGGTAAACGGCATTTCCGTGTGCTGCTCTGGTTCTCCCTCGGCCAATAAAGCAAGATGAGCGCCGCAGCCCCAGAGTTGGTCACGACTGGACCTAATGGTCAGGGGTCCCTTTACCTTTACCTTACCTCGGGTTAAGAACTTAATTTGTTCTGGAGGAGGTCTGTTCTTAACCTGAAGCTGTTCTTAACCTGAAGCACCACTTTAGCTAATGGGGCCTCCTGCTGCCACCACGCCGCCGGAGCACAATTTCTGTTCTCATCCTGAAGCAAAGCTCTTAACCCAAGGTACTATTTCTGGGTTAGCGGAGTCTGTAACCTGAAGCGTCTGTAACCCGAGGTACCACTGTAATTTGTAGTTTTAGATTCAGGAAATGGTGACTTAAGGCAACAGGCTTGAACACACACTTGCTGAATAATCTGACGGAAGTAAAAGGCCCTTACGTCAACCATCAACAATGATCGAAAAGATACTCAGATAAGCACACATGCAAAAAGATAACGTTGCCTTTTCGTTTAACAAATGGAGGAACTTCTCTCGTGAGTTGGCCAGACTCCGTAGCTCCCAGACCCAACCCATGTGCCAAGTTGCCATTTGTTTCCCAGAATGACGTGTGACCTTTGGGGAAACTGGTTAGCATGACCCAATCCTTCCTGCAAGAACAGCATATGTTCCCAGACATTTTATTATGTAACACCTCTCTGTGCTGAACTAACCACTCTGCTATTTGCTCTGTCAGCCCCAGCCAACATGGGCAAAGGTCAGAGATGATGGGCAATGTGAGTTCCAACAACCACTTGGAGGGCACCAGGTTGGGGAAGCTCACCCTGTGGAGTAGAGTAGGGGTAGCATTGTGTGAGGCCCTCCAGAGGTTGTTGGACTTCTCCCATCAGTGTGTCCATGGTTCCCCCTTCCCACTTGGTAGGACCCCAGTGTAATGGAAGCTGGTGAAACTTGGACCTGAGGGAGTAACTAGGAGGTCACAAGGGAGAAGAGAGTGATGGGAGAAGGATATTGTAATATTTTTTTTATAAGATTTTTATTAAGATTTTTACATTACAAAAAAGGGATAAAAAAGAAAAAATACAGCCATTATTTTTCGTTTACTTGTTTCTTGGACCCCCTCATACCTCTTTTTTGTATTCCAATTCAATTTATTAGCTCAGCAATTTGTTTCCCTCTTTATCCTACCCAAATCTTTATTCTTAAATTTTTATGATCTTGAAATTTTACTTCTATAAACCCATTTTTTCATATTCTTTTAACCCATTACAGCTGGAAACCTCTTAATTTTAACCCAACATTATTCTAAAGTTCGTTAATTTTACAATGTCTCTGTAAATAATCTTTAAATTTCTTCCAATCTTCTTCCACTGACTCTTCCCCCTGATCTCGGATCCTGCCGGTCATTTCCGCCAATTCCATATAGTCCATCACCTTCATCTGCCATTCTTCCAGAGTGGGTAGATCTTGTGTCTTCCAATATTTTGTGATAAGTATTCTTGCTGCTGTTGTGGCATACATAAAGAAAGTTCTGTCCTTCTTTAACACCGATTGGTCAACTATGCCCAGAAGAAAGGCCTCTGGTTTCTAGGATATTGTAGTATTAAGTCAACCACACTCTGACCTTGTTTCCCTGTTAAGGGAGGAGCTCAGTGCATTGTACCCTTAAAAATAATAATAATAATAATAATTTATACCCTGCCCATCTTGCTGGGTTTCCCCAGCCACTCTGGGCGGCTTCCAACAAAACACTAAGGTACAGTAACCTATTAAACATTAAAAGCTTCCCTAAACAGGGCTGCCTTCAGATGTCTTCTAAAAGTTTGGTAGTTATTTTTCTCTTTGACAGCTGGTAGGAGGGTGTTCCACAGGGCGGGGGCCACTACCGAGAAGGCCCTCTGCCTGGTTCCCTGTAACTTGCAGTGGGCAGAGGACTACAGGCAGCAGACGTCATTCCCCAAAATAAAATTATAGTAATGACCCCGCTGTCATATAGTGAGCTTCATGGCTGGGTGAGGTTTTGAACCCAGGTCTCCCAGGCCCTAGCCCAATAGCCCTACCGCCAAACCTAGGGACGTGGCCCGTCCCTGTGACATGGTGAGCTCCCATTGCTCTGTCCCAGCTTCTGCCAACCTAGCAGTTCGAAAGCATGCCAGTGCAAGTAAATAAATAGGTACCATTGTGGTGGGAAGATAAGTGGCGCTCCGTCATGGTGTCCCATTGCGCTAGAAGCGGTTTAGTCCTTCTGGCCACACGACACGGAAAGCTGTCTGCGGATAAAGGTCGGCTCCCTCGGCCTGAAAGCGAGATGAGCGCTGCAACCCCATAGTTGCCTTTGACTGGACTTAACCATCCAGGGTTTTTTTTACCGTTGAACCTGTACACTGCAGCTTCTTTATAAATCAAAACACAATATTAATTACCCTTTTGTTTCTCAGAGCTCTTCCAGCAATTGATGTCATCAAGTATCACTGGCACATGGCAGGGCGGAATGGAAGTGGCGCTAGGATGAGGCGGCAGGAAATTTGGGGAAACTTTGGGGGCGGTGATGGCAGTTCAGGTGTGCGTCCACCTGGGGTAAAAGTAAAGTAAAGGGACCCCTAACCATCAGGTCCAGTCGTGACCGACTCTAGGGTTGCGGCGCTCATCTCATTTTATTGGCCAAGGGAACCGGTGTACAGCTTCCAGGTCATGTGGCCAGCATGACTAAGCCGCTTCTCGCGAACCAGAGCAGTGCGTGGAAACGTCGTTTACCTTCCCGCCGGAGTGGTACCTATTTATCTACTTGCACTTGGACGTGCTTTCGAACTGCTAGGTTGGCAGGAGCAGGGACCGAGCAATGGGAGCTCACCCCGTCGCGGGGATTCGAACCGCCAACCTTCTGATCGGCAAGCCCTAGGCTCAGTGGTTTAACCCAAAGCGCCACCCGCGTCCCCCCACCTGGGGTAAACCACGGCAAACTCTTGATTCCAACATTCAAAATCCTACTTGCGGTCTAAGACACGCTACTTATTAAGTCTCGAGAGAGGTTCTGTGCGGAAGCTTTTTGCATCTTGAAGATCTAGATTGTTGCCGAATACAGTGGTACCTCAGGTTAAGAACTTAATTCGTTCTGGAGGTCCGTTCTTAACCTGAAACTTGCGTTCTTAACCTGAAGCACCACTTTAGCTAATGGGGCCTCCTGCGTGATTTCTGTTCTCGTGCTGAAGCAAAGTTCTTAACCCGAAGTGCTAATCCTGGGTTAGTGGAGTCTGTAAGCTGAAGCGTATGTAACCCGAGGTACCACTGTAGTTTTTTGGGACACACACCCAGCCTAATGACAAAGCGATGCCTTGAAGTCTGGAAGACAGGCAGCTATTTATGAAGCACTGGGTGCATCATCATAACACGGTAGAGATAAAGCGAGTGCTCCGTAAGTGCATTGCAACACACCATGAAGCAATCGTGGGCAGCTGTACGACAAGTATGTTTTACTGTCTGGCTCAGTCCCCCTCTTTGGGTAAGAAGAAGGATAAATAGCTTTGAGGACTTTGTTTCCCTGTCTTCTGATTAGATTGACAGAGCCAGGGTGGTAGAACACAAAGGGAGGGGAGAGAAGGATCAATCACTTCTCTAGAGATGGGAGGATCTCTACATTTGTGTTATCTTCATTCCTCCCCAACCCATAAATCTTAATTTTTTCACATTTCTGCTGCAATTTTCTGAGTGCCCAGGCCTGTGCTTCCCTCACTCAGGAGCCCAGTTGTGTCACCCTTGGCATGCCAAACTGGCAGCCTCTCACCCTTCTTCTTCCTTGTGGAGTGTTCCCTCAGCCTCCTCTCTGCCCTTTCCTTGAGGGTGCCACAGGACACGCACACACACCGGTCTCCGAGCCGCCTCAGCTCCTGGCAACCAGGACCCCCTGGCCAGCCCCAGAGGCACCATTCGCCTGCAGAGCTTATAGCCAGGGCTGCCGCAACAAACAGCTGTGCAAGCCTTTGGGAGGCAGAGATGGGAGAGGGCATTGGAAGAGGGAGGGAGGGAGGGAAGAAAGAGGGACAGAGGCCAGTGTTGCCCGCTGTGCCCCTGACCATCATTCAAGGCACCCCAGGGTGTCATGGCACATGGGTTGAAAAACCAGTGCAGTATTTGGAGGGACGCAAGTGAGAAACGTGCTAAGAGGAAGGCACACTTGGCAAATTCACACCGTGATCAGCTCCCACCTGATAATCAATGTCCCCACTGTGGAAAGATGTGTGGATCCAGAATTGGCCTCCACAGTCACATGAACTCACTGTTAAAACCATCCAGGAGCACCTGAAAGGTAAAGGGACCCCTGACCGTTAGGTCCAATCGCGGACGACTCTGGGGTTGCGGCGCTCATCTCGCTTTACTGGCCGAGGGAGCCGGCGTACAGCTTCCGGGTCATGTGTATACCCAGCTTCCGGGCCCAGTATACCTGAAGGAGCGTCTCCACCCCCATCGTTCTGCCCGGACACTGAGGTCCAGCGCCGAAGGCCTTCTGGCGGTTCCCTCATTGCGAGAAGCGAAGCTACAGGGAACCAGGCAGAGGGCCTTTTCGGTGGTGGCGCCCGCCCTGTGGAATGCCCTCCCATCGGATGTCAAGGTGATGGACAACTACCTGACATTCAGAAGACATCTTAAGGCGGCCCTATTCAGGGAAGCTTTTAATGTATGATATTTTAGTGTTTTTTGGTTTCTGTGGAAGCCGCCCAGAGTGGCTGGGGAAACCCAGCCAGATGGGCGGGGTACAAATAATAAATTATTATTATTATTATGTGGCCAGCATGACTAAGCCGCTTCTGGCGAACCAGAGCAGCGCACGGAAACACCATTTACCTTCCCGCTGGAGTGGTACCTATTTATCTACTTGCACTTTGAGGTGCTTTCGAACTGCTAGGTGGGCAGGAGCAGGAACCGAGCAACGGGAGCTCACCCCGTTGCGGGGATTCGAACCGCCGACCTTCTGATCGGCAAGCTGATTTAGACCACAGCGCCACCCGCTTGGTATCTGAAGAAGTGTGCATGCGCACGAAAGCTCATGCCAAAAACAAACTTAGTTGGTCTCTAAGGTGCTACTGGAAGGAATTTTTAAATTTTTTTTCAACTACGGCAGACCAACATGGCTACCTACCTATATGTGAAAACCATGTTTATGGAAGACAATCTTCCTCGGCTACGAGTGATCGCCAAAGGAGAAGAAGACTCCACTGTGCCTCAATATATCTGAAATGCCCAAACAGAATAATAGAATCAAGGAACTGTAGAGATGGATGGGTCCTGAGGGTCATCTAGTCCATCCCCCTGCAAGACCGGAATCTCAACACACAATCCCCCCCATCCAATTTGAAACCATACCGGACCCTGCTTAGCTTTTTAAATGTGCTAACAGCTTTACTCGCTGCTCCACTAGGAGCTAGGAAGCAGCAGCTTCTATGGAACTGTAAGAGCAAAACAACTAAACTCAATCAAGGTTACTATGGTTACTCCCGGACTTTGAACTAATAAAGGGTTAATGACGAAAAGAGTTTGTATGAACAAAAAAAAAAACCACCCAATGTTGCGCTTGAAGCCATTTGGCATGAGCTATTAAGAGAGCTGACTAAGCTGTTATTTATTGGCAGGCCTAATAAACTTATCCGGAGAGCCAGAGAAATGGGAATGCCTGTAATGAAATCTATATAGCTTCTTGACTTTCTGTATCTCTCCCTGTAAACAACATTACTGGCCTGAGACCTGTTTATTAGGTCCTGCAAGTTTAGGTCTCTGAGGAGGTCACACGGCACTATGTGTGGTAGGGGACTGATGGTTTTCCAAGCCTGGTGCATCCTGAAACAGCATTTCATGTTCTTCAAAGCCTGATCTGGTCTTGCCACTGCCTTCCTTTATGTTAACATTCCTTTATCATTCACATATTCAAGAGTTAGGATCCACAACAGAACTTAGAAACCCCTTCCCACTCCATGGATTTTTAAAAAACCCCAGCTCCAGGTATTTCTGGATAACACCAATTTTCTGGGTCTGAACAAGCAGCACTGGTTGCGTGTCGAGACCCCACAGCCACCCCCTCGTTGGAAATAACTCACACAAGGACACGGATATTAGGTTTATGTTACTGGGCAAATTTTGGCCACAACTTTATTGAAATTACAGAATGTGAGTGGTATTGGCTTAGGCATTGATTGGACCTGACTATATCTGACTCCTGCCCATTGTGCAGGAAGTCCAGTAAGGGTAAGCCACCGGTAGGGGGAGCTATCGATGTGGACCAACTCAAGCTCCCCCTGGAGTTTCCGTTGGGGTCGTATCAAGGCCTTAGCCCCCAGCTGGGCTTCAGACTAGATCAACACCCCCAGATTCCTTTAATGGAATACCCTTAAGCATGGAGGGGCAAGTGATGGCCACGCCTCCCCATCCCCATCACAAGGTCAAACAATGCCTAACCGCAACCCTAACAAAGTTGTGACGATTGCTACGAGGTAGGTGAAAACCAAGTGGCCAGTGCCAATTTGCCAAGTGGAAAAATTCCTACCAGGCCCCTCGGACAACCAAGGTGACCAACTGAAGTCCATAGCAAGGCCAGTGCCTAACCTGCAAATAGGGAAGCAGGACGGATGATTGAGGAAGCGAGCCAAAGAGGAAGTCCTCTGGCTCGCTCCTCTGTTTAAATGGCCCCAGCCACGCCCCCTGGCCAGCGGATTGGCTGGCTGGGCTCTGACGTGGCCAGGATCCCCCAGGCAATGGGGGACAAAGTCCCCCACCCTCAGTAGGGAGTGGGTGGCCACACGGTCCACCGCAACTCCTCCCCACTGGGAAGTGGAGCGGATTTGTCTGAATGTTTCCTGAGGTTTCCTGAGAAATGTCTCTGCAGAAGTGTTTGTTACTTGGGTTTGCATGATCTCTTTGGCATTTAATTAGCAAAGGGTTCCCAGCAATGAACCACGGAAAAAATATTGCTGGCTCTCTCTGGGTCTCCTAACTACTTTTGCACCAGTTTTTTAAAAATATCTTTTTACCGGGTTTTATACTCAAGGATCATAGGAATAATATACTTTTGCACCAGTTTCCCAAAAAAGCAAGGACAAAACCCTTTTTGTAAAAGTTTGTGCTTTAACACTCCAATCAGAACAGATTTGGGGGTGTACACAGGAGATTGGGGCAGAGAGGAAGATGATATACCACTGAGTGGACTTGTGTTGATACCCCTGGAGGCCTTTTTTAATATATAATATTGTAAATTGCTTTGGGATGCCAATTTATACCCCGCCCATCTGGCTGGGTTTCCCCAGCCACTCTGGGCAGCTCCCAACAAAATATTAAAAACACAATCAAACATCAACCATTTAAAACTTCCCTAAAGAGGGCTGCCTTCGGATGTCTTCTAAAAGTCAGATAGTTGTTTATTTCCTTGACATCTCATGGGAGGGCATTCCACCAGGGAATGTGTCCAGGGCAGCTGTTTACCAGCTCCATCTGGTATGCAGGCTGAGACCCTCCCTGGCCGCAGACTGTCTCTACAGAGTGGTGCATGCTCTGGTTATCTCCCACTTGGACTACTGCAATGCGCTCTATGTGGGGATACCTTTGAAGGTGACCGGGAAACTACAACTAATCCAGAATGCGGTTCCCTCGCTGTGAGAAGCCAAGTTACAGGGAACCAGGCAGAGGGCCTTCTCGGTAGTGGCACCCACCCTGTGGAACGCCCTCCCTTCAGATGTCAAAGGGAAAAATAACTACCAAACTTTTAGTAGACATCTGAAGGCAGCCCTGTTTAGGGAAGCTTTTAATGTTTAATGGGCTATTGTATTTTAGTGTTTTGTTGGAAGCCGCCCAGAGTGGCTGGGAAAACCCAGCCACATGGGCGGGGTATAAATAATGAATTATTATTATTATTATTATTATTATTACTACTACTACTACTACTACTATTATTATTCCACCATCAAGAAGACCCTCTGCCTGGTTCCCTGTAACCTCACTTCTCGCACTGAGGGAACCGCCAGAAGGCCCTCAGAGCTGGACCTCAGTGTCCGGGCTGAACGATGAGGGTGGAGACACTCCTTCAGGTATAATGGGCCGAGGCCGTTTAACACTTTGAATTGTGCTCAGAAACGAGCCAATGTAGGTCTTTCAGTTATGTGGTCTCGGCAGCCACTCCCAGTCACCAGTCTAGCTGCCGCATTCTGGATTAGTTGTAGTTTCTGGGTCACCTTCAAAAGTAGCCCCACGTAGAGCATGTTGCAGTAGTCCAAGCAGGAGATAACCAGAGCATAATCCATAAAGTTAGCATCTTGCCCTCCAAGCCCTCAAGCACTCCGTGAATAAGATTATATGTCACATTTTCTTGTCCACATCCTCCCATTGTTCCGCTCTTTCGAAGTGCTTCATTTGCGGATGGGTCGTGCTTGTGATATAAGTCGAGAATTGGAGCAGAGGTTCAGTGTTGCAGTTCACAGCACTGTTGCGCAAAGGGTGCTGGTCAGCAGGCCAGATCCAAATGCATAAACATCATAGAATCATAGAATCATAGAATCATAGAATCATAGAGTTGGAAGAGACCACAAGGGCCATCGAGTCCAACCCCCTGCCAAGCAGGAAACACCATCAGAGCACTCCTGACATATGGTTGTCACGCCTCTGCTTAAAGACCTCCAAAGAAGGAGACTCCACCACACTCCTTGGCAGCAAATTCCACTGTCGAACATCAGCCGTTGGTACTGATATATCCAGTGGACACATTAAAACCAAACCCGTGTTTACCTTTCCAACAGAAACATCTGGAGGATACAATATCAAAATATATTTTAAATCAGGGCAGGCCAAGCGAGCTATTTTCTTCCTCTGGAAGCGGAACAAAACCGGCTTGCAAAGAGATCCTTGGGTTTCTATTGTAGCAACCGAGAAGACAGACAAAACCAGGGCGTATTAAAATAATATACTAACCAGAGAAGAAAATGCCAGTAAGTAAATCAGCCTTGGCGTACTGATAATCACATGAGGATGTCAAAGGGGATGCGATAGGATGGAGGAAGATGAAAAAGGCAGCGAAATGAATGAAGGCGCAGAGAACGGCATCCGTGCACAAGGAGAGTTAAGAGATTAGATTTGCTTTCAAAGAGGGAACATCAAAGAGAGAACTTATTTACTTTGGATTATGGCACAAGAACCAGGAGGGCTGCTGCACATTGGTTTAAAAATAAAAGAGAGTATAACTGGCTTCTTCAACGCTCAGTTAACCGCTGGGACAAAATGTCCTGGGTCACCTTCAGGTGAACCAAACTTAATTCAAAATGGTATTAAATAGGATGGAACCCTTAGTGGCTGTTTAGTAAGGTGAGTGACCGTACATTCAGGACTACCGTAATTCATAGCCCTCGTCTGGAAATAATGTCAGTTGTCTAAACATTTCCTGTGTGTATCTTCCTTCCTTTTACTCAAACTTTTCCTTTTCAGTATTTTCAAGACTTTCATATTGATAACATAAATATATCTCATTTTCATTAAAAGACATTTCAGTGGAACAGTCCTTTGATTAGAAAACTGATTTTCACTGCCCGTTATTAAAACCTTTTAACAAACCAATATAATGAGAACATCTGGTTTCTCTCTCCTATTGCTGCTCTCACAGCATAATCCTGCGCATATTTACTCAGGAGTAAATGCCCCTTTCTACACAGAGACTTATTACCTCGCATGTGCTTTGAATAAGTCGCATCAAAACCACTAAACCTTACTTCTGAGTTGACGTGCATATGGTCGTGCTAGCAATAAGGAACAATTTCTCCAGTGGAGAGGCACAAAACCTAACTGAGAATAAATTTAGATAAAATAATATTAGAAAGTTCAAGCTAAATCTACTGTACAAACTCGGGTAACTCAAATTAATTCATACAGCACTATTCTTCTGTACAGTACTAGAGTAGCAAAGGGTTTGTGGCAGAAAGAGGGCATGATTGGGAACGATATTTATGAGCTGGGGGAAAAGTTCACATCTGGCAACCAATGCGCCCATTTGGTTTCAGATAGTATATGAGTAAGGTAAAGGTAAAGGGACCCCTGACCATTAGGTCCAGTCGTGACCGACTCTGGGGTTGTGGCTCTCATCTTGCTTTATTGGCTGAGGGAGCTGGCGTACAGCTTCCGGGTCATGTGGCCAGCATGACTAAGCCGCTTCTGGCAAACTAGAGCAGCGCAAGGAAACGCCATTTACCTTCCCGCCGGAGCGGTACCTATTTATCTACTTGCACTTTGACGTGATTTTGAACTGCTAGGTTGGCAGGAACTGGGACCGAACAATGGGAGCTCACCCCGTCACTGTGGTTTAGACCACAGCGCCACCTGGGTTACATAGACTACATCTATGAGTAGGTGAGTCTAAAAAGCCTGGAACACAAATTTTCACAGGCCTCTAGTGGCTATGGTGGCTACTTTACCAGAAGTAATGTGTTTAGCATTAATTCCGAAAGTGTGTACAGTGGTACATCGGGAGAAGTACTTAATTCGTTCTGGAGGTCTGTACTTAACCTGAAACGGTTCTTAACCTGAAGCACCACTTTAGCTAATGGGGCCTCCTGCTGCCGCCGCGCCGCCGGAGCACGATTTCTGTTCTCATCCTGAAGCGAAGTTCTTAACCTGAAGCACTTTTTCTGGGTTAGCGGAGTCTGTAACCTGAAGCGTATGTAACCTGAAGCGTATGTAACCCGAGGTACCACTGTACTTGATTCTGACCAAACTAAGCCTCTCTACAGCAAAATATACATAGTGAGCCTGTAATTCCTTGCCAACTCTGCTTAAATTAAACAGCAGAGGGAGCTAATTACTGTTCCAACAACAATAACAAAAAAGGCTTTTTGATAAGCCCATGGATAAGAAAAAACACAGCCCAGCAGCAGGGAACAAGCAACTTTCCTAGCATTTGTCATGCTGTTGCACAGCGATGAAGAATCTCTGACCTTCCAGATGTTGCTGGACTACAAGTCCCATCATCCCTGATCATTGGCTATGCTTTCTTGGGATGATGGGATATGGAGTCAAAGATGTGGATGGCCACAGTTTCCCCATAGGAGTATAACAAGGGTTGTGTGGGAAGAACAGGGAACGAAAACTCAATATGATTTAGTGGATAGCATGTGAGTTTGGCAACATGGTTCTCTCCAGATGTTGATGGACTTCAATTACGCTGATCGGTCCCAGTCATCATGGCCGATGGCCAAGGATCATCAGAATTGTAGTCTGAAACACCTGGAGGACACCACATGACCTACTCATGGCAAAGCATGTCGAACACTGAACCATGGGAACTGGAGTTCTAATTCTTACACTTAGGCTGAGAAATAGGAAGTAAGCCAAGGCTAATATAACTCACAGGGTCGCTTGGACTAAAACTGTCAACCAAAAGCTTTACTTTTCTGGTTTATCACCACAACAGTTATTGACGCTGGGTTTCAGTAAAGCAAATAATTTAATTAGACAGCGCCTATATGACGCGGGTGGCGCTGTGGGTTAAACCACAGAGCCTAGGACTCGGCAATCAGAAGGTCGGTGGTTCGAATCCCCGCAACAGGGTGAGCTCCCATTGCTCAGTCCCTGCTCCTGCCAACCTAGCAGTTCGAAAGCACGTCAAAGTGCAAGTAGATAAATAGGTACCGCTCCGGCGGGAAAGTAAACGGCGTTTCCGTGTGCTGCTCTGCTTCACCAGAAGCGGCTTAGTCATGCTGGCCACATGACCCGGAAGCTGTACGCCGGCTCCCTTGACCAATAAAGCGAGATGAGCGCCGCAACCCCAGAGTCGGTCACGACTGGACCTAATGGTCAGGGGTCCCTTTACTTTACCTTTACTATATGATTTCAAGGGACAGAATCATTTGGCCACGATAGGGAAATTTTTGTCCACGGTATGATTATTTCCCACCTAGTCATTGTGACACGTTGCCACCCTGTTTGCAAAATTTAACAGTTCCAAAATACAGACGCACTTTCGCAAGATTGAATATACTGCTTTCGGCTGGTCTCGAGGGTCGGTTTCAAAAAATTCCACTGGAAAAACGGTTATGTCCCTGTGGAGATGGCAGTATTGAGTCAGTGGCTCATGTGACTCTGGCTTGCACTCTTTATAATGATTTGAGGAGTGAGGTTATTATTAACCCTCTATTATTCTCCATGTTGGGTCGCTCAATCATTGCTACTATGTCCTTACCCTTAGCAGATCAAGATGATCAGGTGACAGCAAAAACTACAAAGTTTTTAGTGGGGGGCAATTAGAATAAGATCTTTTATTTGATTATTGATGTAAAGTCCCAAAATGTATTTTCTATAGTTAAGTTTGTACCTCTATCTTCAGTACGTTTTATTTTATTGCTCTGGCTAGTGGCTGATGCAAAGAAAGATTCTTCTTCTTCCTTACTTTGGGGAGGTTGAGATTAAAATAGCAATGACCCTCTTGTCTGTCACGTCATGCTCCTTGGAAGAAAAATGATTTGTAATCATTAATTTATTTTTAAGTTGCTCATCCACATCTATTTGTGGTTTCTCTCTAGGAGGCCGAGAACTAAGCAACAGAAACAGAAGGCGGTCCAAAAGCCAATCCCATTCTGGGAAATCAGACTTCCACTTGCAGGCCATACACAGCGTCTGAGAAATAGCCTGTGGATGGCTCAGCAAAGCAAAAGCCAATTGCTGTTTGGCTAAAGGATGTTACCCATTAAAATCTGGAAGCAGTAGAACTCAGGGATGGATCGCAAGTCCCTGGAGATTCTGGGTTGGGCTGGTGGAGTAGCACATTCGAAACGTGTTCTTTTCCTCAAATAATTCTGGGTATTGCAGTTTACTATTCAAAGATTTACAATCCCCAGCAACCCTTAAGAAATGGCTCAGGACTGCAATACCTCAAGAACCGCCTCTTTCCATATGAACCTACCTGGACCCTGAGATCATCTTCTGAGGCCCTTCTTCGTGTCGCTCCTCCTCAAAAGGTCCTGAGGGTGGCAACATGAGAACGGGGCCTTCTCTGCAGTGGCTCCCCGCCTGTGGAATGCTTTCCCCAGGGAAGTTGGCCTGGCACCTTCATTATACACTTTTAGGTGCCAGGCAAAATCCTTCCTTTTTAACCAGGCCTTTGGTTGATCTTATTGACAACCAAAACCCCTTTAGAATTTGGCTCTTTTGGGTTTTTTTATTGGGTTCATAATAATAATAATAACGATAATTTATTATTTATACCCTGCCCATCGGGCTGGGCTTCCCCAGCCACTCTGGGCGGCTTCCACAAAAATATTAAAATACTGTAATACATCAAACATTAAAAGCTTCCCTAAATAGGGCTGCCTTCAGATGTCTTCTAAAAGTCTGGTAGTTGTTGTTCTCTTTGACACCGGGTAGGAGGGTGTTCCACAGGGAGGGTGCCACTACCAAGAAGGCCCTCTGCCTGGCTCCCTGTAACTTGGCTTCTCACAATGAGGGAACCGCCAGAAGGCCCTCGGCGCTGGACCTCAGTGTCCGGGTAGAAGGATGGGGGTGGAGACGCTCCTTCAGATATACTGGACCGAGGCCGTTTAGGGCTTTAAAGGTCAGCACCAACACTTTGAATTGTGCTCGGAAACGTACTGGGAGCCAATGTAGGTCTTTCAAGACCGGTGTTATATGGTCTCGGTGGCCGCTCCCAGTCACTAGTCTGGCTGCCATGTTCTGGATTAGTTGTAGTTTCCGGGTCACCTTCAAAGGTAGCCCCACGTAAAGCGCATTGCAGTAGTCCAAGCGAGAGATAACTAGAGCGTGCACCATTCTGGCAAGGCAGTCCGTGGGCGGATAGGGTCTCAGCCTGTGTACCAGATGGAGCTGGTAAACAGCTGCCCTGGACACAGAATTGACCTGCGCCTCCATGGACAGCTGTGAGTCCAGAATGACTCCCAGGCTGTGCACCTGGTCCTTCAGAGGCACAGTTACCCCATTCAGGACCAGGGAGTCCTCCACACCTGCCCGCCTCCTGTCCCCCCAAAACAGTACTTTTGTCTTGTCAGGATTCAACCTCAATCTGTTAGCCGCCATCCATCCTCCAACAGCCTCCAGACACTCACACAGGACCTTCACCGCCTTCACTGGTTCTGATTTGAAAGAGAGGTAGAGCTGGGTGTCATCTGCATACTGATGAACACCCAACCCAAAGCCCCTGATGATCTCTCCCAGCGGCTGCATGTAGATGTTGAAAAACATGGGGGAGAGGACAGAACCCTGAGGCACATTGTTTTTGGTTTGATTTTATATGTTATGGTCTTGTTTGTGAACTGCCCTGAGACTTCTGGATATAGGGCAGTGTATAAATTGAATAAATGAATTGAAAATGAAATTAAAGACAGTGTCCAGAATTCTTTGAGTGGAGTGGGGAGGTGGGACTGTGCTCTGAACATGGATGTAGCCAGGATTTATGTTAGGGGGGCAGGATACCAAGCTGTCATCATCCTCTGTCCGATTCTGTCTAGCAGATTCAGAATGAAACATCTCATCAACAATTGTTTTACGTTACTCTCTTTTGACCCCAGGTGCTCAGAACAATCTGTCAAAATCTCCAGTCATTTGAAAACCAGGAAGCTAAATAAAAAATTAACGTCAGGGAGTACCTTCCATGCAGTTAACAAGTATGTGTTGCAAAATTGCAAAGAACACGCCCTTTTCCCCCATCTCCCTTTAAAAAATATATCCAGATTTTCTTGAATTTGCTGAGAACCTTTCCCAACATCATCCACGTGACCTCAGCAAGCATTTCAATTTCAAATCCTCTGATTATTCCTACTTTTAGTTAAGCATTTTCATTTGTTTACTTGGTTTAGGAGGGGCAGCTGCTCCCCCCCCCCCAGCTATGCCCATGGCTCTGAATGCGTTTCAAAGGTATGGTATCTATGCAGTCATAGCAAGATGTAGCAAGATGCTAGCTTTGTGATGCCAGAAGCCAAATTTGTGGATTTTAAAACAAACAGATAAGCAGAACAAACCCTCCCACATTTAAATATGCAGAAGGGTTGCCTTTGATACGGTAGCCTTGTCCGGATGGCGAAATCTAGGAGCTTTGATGAGCTAGGGGTGTGGCGTTTCATGCAACTCTTTGCTAATCTATGCAACAAGTAAACAAACTCACACCCACAGTTGCTGTTGCTGCTGTTGTTCTGCTGGCTGTTGTCATTCTGAAGTTGCTGCATCTTCTCCTGAGCTGAGAGCTGCCTCTTCCTGGCACAACATCTGCTTTCGATAGCTTGCACACCAAGCCTGCTGACAACAAGGAGTTTGATGGCGGTGCTCCTTGACCCATGTCCCAGCCTGTTTTTTCTGGCAGCGCTTTCCCCTCTCGTCAGCTCTGCCTGCCCCGAAGGACCAGCAGTCAAGTGATGCCCCTCCTCCTCACCCTGAGGAATGGCTGAGAGCACTCTTGGCTTCTCACACTCTTGAGAGGCATGGCGTGTGGCGGGGAACAAATGCTATCTTGCACCCAGCACCCATTGAGTAGGCAAACTAAGGCCCAGGGGCTGGATTCGGCCCAATCGCTCTCTAAATCCAGCCCACAGACAGTCCCGCAATCAGCGTGTTTTTACATGCGTAGAATGTGTCCTTTTATTTAAAATGCATCTCTGGGTTATTTGTGGGGCCTGCCTGGTGTTTTTACATGAGTACACCAAAGAATCGTGGGAACTATCGTTTGTTAAGAGCACTGGGAATTGTAGCCCTACTGGTTCAATATAAGTACACCATCTTTTAAGGCTAACCCTATTGGTCATGGGACACGGGTGGCGCTGTGTGTTAAACCACAGAGCCTAGGACTTGCTGATCAGAAGGTCGGCGGTTCGAATCCCCGCGACGGGGTGAGCTCCCGTTGCTTGGTCCCTGCTCCTGCCCACCTAACAGTTCGAAAGCAAGTCAAAGTACAAGTAGATAGATGGGTACCACTCTGGCGGGAAGGTAAACAACATTTCCGTGTGCTGCTCTGATTCGCCAGAAGCGGCTTAGTCATGCTGGCCACATGACCCGGAAGCTGTACACCGGCTCCCTCGGCCAATAAAGCGAGATGAGCGCCGCAACCCCAGTCGGCCATGACTGGACCTAATGGTCAGGGGTCCCTTTACCTTTACATATCGATCATAGAATTGCAGAGTTGGAAGGGACTGTGAGGATTGTCTAGTTCAACCCACTGCAATGCAAGGATCTTTTGCACAACATGGGGATCAAACCCGCGACCCTGAGATTAAGAGTCTGGTGCTCTGCGGACTGAGCTATCCTTCATTACATCTGCATGGCTATCCAACTACTGAAAGAAACTAGTGTCACGGTACATCAATGTGAAGGCCTCTCCTCCTCAGAAGCAGTCCTCTAACCGCAAATAGTTGTGGAAAAATACAGTAGCTGGCTACTTGGAATGCATTTGACTTCTGAAATCCCACGGCAATTAACTGGAGGTCACAAACGCCTGATAGCACATTGCCACATAGCAAGAGAACAAGGCTATCTGGCAGAATACCCATTCTTTCTCAGCTGTCTTGCCCATTGCACTTATTTTGCAATATAGATATAGTTATATAATTTTTCTGTATCTACCAATCAAAATTGTAGCAAATAATAAAATTATTATTATTATTATTATTATTATTATTATTATTATTATTATTGCAGCCCCCCCCCCCACTCCTGCTTTCTGTCTGACTTTTCCCACTCTAAAAGGAAAGCAGCACCAATTCTCCACTTCAGAATCAAAACTGGTTTTGGATTTCTTCTGATATTCTAGATTAGGGTTGCCAAAAGTAAAGGACAGCCCGAAAGTTGCTGAGCTTTTTTGACGGAACTGATACCAGGGTTTGTCTTCTAATGACAACTGTCTGCTGTAAGTGGATATGGGATAAATGAAGTGTGCTAATGCAGATAGGTTTAAATATCTATACAGTATTACTTGTTCCAATGCTGCTGTTTCCAGCAACTTGAAGAGATCAAATAGGATAAAGTCTATGTACTGTACCAACTTGCATTACGTATATTCAAAACCTTCCCGTGTTGTCTGGCTTAAGTGTCAGATCAAGCTGTTCTTCTCATGGATTTACACTATGTGGAACATGCATTAATTCCTTTTACACATTTAGGAAGCCAAATTAGCACCAGCAGCCCGAAATGAGCAGAAATTTGCCGAGCACAGAGGATGACCTCAAAACACATGATGCTCTTCTGAAGTGACCTTTCCCTAATCCCGCAAGCTGCCTGTAGGAAGCCACTCACCCACTTTTGGGGGGGCATGCATGTGCAACAAATATTTGTTTTTTGTTTGTTTGCTTTTTGGGAAAAAAATTATTGTTAAAATAATTCAGCATTAATACACACATATTGCGAATATACAAGCCTACAAACATACATTTCATACAATCCTTAAAAATATTCAAACATACCTCCATTCAGTCCCACAGATAATTCCTTTTCCCATCACCATCCACCACCCCTCACCCCACCTTTGTGTTAGACTTCCAATCTACTCAATTGCAATTTCTTTCCACTTCTATTACTTTCTTTCACACACCTTTAACCTAATTTCATGCTTCTTATTCTGTTACACATTGTTATCCATCTTATTTAGTATTTCAGTATTTAAAACGGAACTTGTTTATTCTAATAGGAGTTCTGATTTTTCAATATGGTTTTGCAAGTATCCTTTAAACACCTTCCAATCCCTGTCTATCTTCTCTTTTGAGATCAGAGCAGCGCACGGGAACCTTCCTGCCGGAGCGGTACCTATTTATCTACTTGCACTTTTGGCGTGCTTTCGAACTGCTAGGTTGGAAGAAGCAGGGACCGAGCTACGGGAGCTCACCCCGTCGTGGGGATTCGAACCGCCGACCTTCTGATCGGCAAGTCCTAGGCTCTGTGGTTTAACCCACAGCGCCACCTGTGTCCCATATAGCTTGTTTAGTTTATACATAAATCCAGCACTGGGGAAGACACACACACACACACACACACACACACACACACACACACACACACACACTATTAGAAGCATAACTGCATGAGCTCTTAAACACTTCCACTATCCAAATGGTGCACAGCCTTTCTGGCAGGCACAGTTCACCTTCTTGTCTTTAAAACGCGTTTCAAAAGTTTCATTGAACAGAAAAGACTTTAACCATCATATAGTGCTTCTAGAGGAGGCTAAATTTAACCTGAAGACATGGGCATTCTTACGGTAGCCCTGCACCCAACATGACGTTCAGGAACATAGGCGTTCAGGGTTATGCTTTGTCAAACAATGAGAGGAAATGAAACATCAGCTCGACTGTTCGGAACACCCCTTGGCCTTGTCTTAACTAGGGTGGTGTGACAGGGGTGCGCCAAAGATTGGTTTGGAAAATTAAAGTATATTGTAAGGTAGTTGAAAAGTCAGATGCCAGCTTCTTCGGGGCTTAAGTGATGGCAACAGCAGGGCAGCCCAAAGTGTTGTCTTTTCAGCTTCTTATTGGCCCTGTATCTGCAGCCTAACACAGTAAAAGGTAAAGGACCCCTGGACGGTTAGGTCCAGTCAAAGGCGACTATGGGATTGCGGCGCTCATCTTCCTTTCAGGCCGAGGGGGCCGGTGTTTGTCCACAGACAGCTTTCTGGGTCATGTGGCCAGCATGACTAAACCGCTTCCAGCACAACGGAACACCGTGACAGAAACCAGAGTGCATGGAAACACCGTTTACCTTCCCGCCGCAGCAATACCTATTTATCTACTTGCACTGGTGTGCTTTCGAACTGCTAGGTTGGCAGGAGCTGGGACAGAGCAACGAGCTCACTTCGTTGCGGGGATTCGAACCACCAACCTTCCAATCGGCAAGCCCAAGAGACTCAGTGGTTTAGACCACAGCGAGGGGAAATGTCCTATTTTCAGTCCTGCACAGACAGAGATTTAGAGAGGCAGGCAGGTGTGAAATTCTTCAAAATGTTTGGGGTTTACCAATGGTGGTGGCTAGGACAGAGCTCGTTTTGGTAGCTGTCAGGGGAGGAGAAAATAAGAGTGATGTGACTCTTCTCCCTCCCCAAAAAGTTCATTTACGAGGTTACTTTTCTGTGAGTGCAACAGTGCCAGGACTTGAAGACATCTAAGCTGTGTGGCTGTGTACACACAATACCCTTAAAGCACATTGGAAGCACATTCTTTTCCTCTAAGAAGTATGGGCACTGTAGTTTCTTAAGGGTTGCTGGGAATAGTAACTATGCGAGGGGTAAGCTACAGTTGCCAGACTTATTTGAGGAAAAGAATGTGCTTCAAATGTGCTTTATTTTATTTTTTTTATAGTATTTTTTATTAATTTTAACATATAAATTATAAAATGTACCACAAAACTTATCACATACAATCTTTTTGGACTTCCATCAGCACCTCTGATGATCCACCGTTTTAACCACTTCTTATGCATTTCTTAACTTTATATTGCCTTTACATCTCTTAACAAATCATCCTCCCCCTTATCCATTTTTACAATACTTCTAATAATACTCCTCACAAAACTTCTTGCAACCCTACAAACGTCGTCTGTTCTTCACAATTACTTTTCAAACAGTCCGTAAATTTACTCCAATCTTCCATGAATTTCTGGTCTCGCCGGTTTCGAATCCTTCCTGTTAGTTTATCTAATTCTACATAGTCCATTAACTTCATCCTCCATTCTTCAATCGTCGGTAACTCTTCTTGTTTCCATTTTGGGGCCAATAATATTCTTGCTGCTGTTACTGCATATAAAAAGAGCTTACATTCCTTTCTATTTATATCACTCCCCACAATGCCCAATAGAAATGCTTCCGGTTTCTTTATAAATGTATATTTCAACATTTTTTTCAACTCATTATATATCATCTCCCAGAAGCATTTCACCTTTTTACATTCCCACCACATGTGATCAAATGTTCCCTCTTTTTCTTTAGCTTCAAATGTGCTTTAAAAGTATTGTGTGTACCCAGCCTGTCTGAAGCAGATACCTTCCTCAGGCCAATACTTTGGAAGTCCTGCACAAATCTCTGCCTGCATATTTCCCCCTTGCTCCCTTGCTACTTGAAATCGATTGGCTTGCTCCACCGCAGGGCAGGCATGTGGAGCAGAAATGGTAAATTATTCTCCTGCTGCTTGGGCAGATTTCCCATGCCAGTAGGAATTCCCTAATATCCTTCTCTTAGGAATTCAAAGTTCTTGTAAATTATTGACGCAGGATATTATCTATATCCTGCATGGCTCTTGTACGCTTCCGAGCAGCCACAGTGTTCCTTTCCCCACCTTCTTTTTAAAATCAAAATCAGGAGACGCTATGTGAGCATTTAACATGCGAATCAAGTATGTTTATGCAAAGCAGGTAATTTGCAACTTGGATTCATTTGTGTAATTGGGCTTGATTGCAGAATCTCCTGGCAGATGATGGATACCGCTGTATCTCACAGTTGGTATGATTCTTAGATTTCTACCAGCGATCGCCCCTATGATAAGCAGGCTTCATGACTCATAGACTGTACAACCAAAACTGCAGTCCCATGCACACTTATTTTGAAATAATCCCCAATGAATAAAATGGCACTTAGTTTCACGTAAAATGTATGTGATCAAGCCAAACTTTGAATATGCATCTATCTTGCACATTGGTCCAGTTTGGCAACACAATGTTTGTAGTTGCCTGCTTATTTAACTTATATGCAGAAATCATCATGCGAAAGGCTGGGCTGGATGAATCCCTAGCCGGAATTATGATTGCCGGAAGAAATATCAACAACCTCAGATATGCAGATGACACAACCTTGATGGCAGAAAGTGAGGAGGAATTAAAGAACCTTTTAATGAGGGTGAAAGAGGAGAGCGCAAAATATGGACTGAAGCTCAACATCAAAAAAACGAAGATCATGGCCACTGGGCCCATCACCTCCTGGTAAATAGAAGGGGAAGAAATGGAGGCAGTGAGAGATTTTACCTTTTTGGGCTCCATGATCACTGCAGATGGTGACAGCAGCCACGAAATTAAAAGACGCCTGCTTCTTGGGAGAAAAGCACTGTCAAACCTAGACAGCATCTTAAAAAGCAGAGACATCACCTTGCCAACAAAGGTCCGTATAGTTAAAGCTATGGTTTTCCCAGTAGTGATGTATGGAAGTGAGAGCTGGACCATAAAGAAGGCTGATCGCCGACGAATTGATGCTTTTGAATTATGGTGCTGGAGGAGACTCTTGAGAGTCCCATGGACTGCAAGAAGATCAAACCTATCCATTCTGAAGAAAATCAGCCCTGAGTGCTCACTGGAAGGACAGATCCTGAAGCTGAGGCTCCAATACTTTGGCCACCTCATGAGAAGAGAAGACTCCCTGGAAAAGACCCTGATGTTGGGAAAGATGGAGGGCACAAGGAGAAGGGGACGACAGAGAACGAGATGGTTGGACAGTGTTCTCGAAGCTACCAGCATGAGTTTGACCAAACTGCGGGAGGCAGTGGAAGACAGGAGTGCCTGGCGTGCTCTGGTCCATGGGGTCACGAAGAGTTGGACACAACTAAATGACTAAACAACAACAACAAATTCCCTTGTTTCTCTTTGATGAAGCTTCTGGAGGACTAGGGTTCAAAGCTCTGCTTAGCCATGAAGCTCACCTTGGCCAGACACATTCTCTCAGCCTAACCTACCTCACAGGGTTGTTGTGAGGATAAAATGGGGAAGACGATAATCATGTTTGCCAGCATGAACACCTTGGAGGAAAGGCGAGATGTCAATTCAACAAATAAATACATTGAAATACATTTAACAAACTAAATGGGAGCGTTGCTTTAAAAAGTTAAGAACTGCTTCTGTAAATACACGGGACACAATCAAATGGGAAACAGGAGCTGTAGGAAATAGTGAAATGTTTAATTTCCCCATTTAAAACAATGAGGTGAGATGAGCTGTGACTGGATTCTTGCTGTTAGAATGTATTGTGATAGTTAATCATTTTATGTGCATATTGGATGTTTGAAAAACCAGGATCCTTCAAGGTTCTGATGAGTGCCAGTGTGGTGTAGTGGTTAAGAGTGGTGGACTCGTAACCTGGTGAACTGAGTTCGATTCCCCGCTCCTCCACATGCAGCTGCTGGGTGACCTTGGGCTAGTCACACTTCTCTGAAGTCTCTCAGCCTCACTGATCTCACAGAGTGTTTGTTGTGGGGGGAGGAAGGGAAAGGAGAATGTTAGCCGCCTTGAGACTCCTTTGGGTAGTGATAAAGCGGGATATCAACAGTGGCGTAGCATGGGTTGTCAGCACCCGGGGCAAGGCAAGTAATTTGCGCCCCCTAACCCATGGATTTGCACCCCCTAACCCCCAGGTGTTGCTCCCGGTGTGGCCGGCCACCCCTGCACCCCCCACGCTACGCCACTGGATATCAAATCCAAACTCTTCTTCTTCTTCTGTTTGGGATGTCTTGTTTTAGTTCGTAGTCCACAGTGGCTGTGCAAATGTTACAACTGATGCTGAAAATTAAAATGTGTAAGAATGAATGAGACAATGACGGGCCAGCCAAATTTTCCCCAAGAGAGAGAGAGAAAGTTAATTTTAACCTGATTCAATGGCATATTTGTTTTTGATAAGGTCATTGGAACTTACTGAATAACCAAATGATACCACTACTGACAAATGCATACTGCTAGAGGGAAATTTTCTCACATTATGGTGAGCAAGCCAAGAGGCTTAGGCTGTCATTCCCCCACAGGTTATAATGCAAGATGACAGGTATTTCTATTGGGGACAGAAATGCAAGACTACAATAGATAACTAAACCATGTATGGCACTGACTTGGTGCCAAAGACACTGAGGATTGTTTAGGTAGAATGCTGAAGATATTTTGCTTTTTCTTTAATGTGCATTACTGAAGGTCAGATGAAAGTGTTTCTGCATTAATGTTGAAATGATAAAGCCCCCAAAGGAACCCACTACCAGACAGAAACAAATGTCATTCTGTTTGGAGAGTGTTGCAATGTGTCACCAAAGAAACCCACCTCTTCAGCAGCTCCTGACAGTTCTCATTTCCATGTTACAGCCATATTAATTTGGTGAAAATGACCATTTCAGCTAAACTGCAAAAGCTTTCCTTTGCCAAGCCCTAATATGCAATGATGCATTAATTTGTATTTTTATTTTAATCTTAAATTGTGGCCACAATCTTTCTGCTACCCAAAAAGTTCTGGTATGAGCAACAAGAATAGACGATGAGGTGTACGTACGTACGTATGTATGTATGTATGTATGTATGTATGTATGTATAGAGATAGATTAGATAGATGATAGATAGATAGATAGATAGATAGATAGATAGATAGAGATAGATAGATAGATAGATAGATAGATAGATAGATAGATAGATAGATAACACTCACACACAATTGAACACCACCACAAAGATTTAAAATTATAAAAAATAAGCTATGCAACATGGTTTGACTTTAGTCAATATGTGCAATCCATTGAACACGATGTTCACCCATCAAGAACACATAGAACATTGTGGAATGACACTTTCAGTTAATTACTGTTTTGGTGCTTGTGAAAACTTTAAAAAGCTGCATGGAAGCAATGTCCTACTTAGAGGCAAATCCACACTCTGGGAGAAGAGTAAGTTTTATTTATTGTTGTTGTTATTATGCAATTCTGTTTAAGTCAAATCAATGAAATATGTTTTAAAATACAGTGGTACCTCGGGTTACATATGCTTCAGGTTACATACGCTTCAGGTTACAGACTCCGTTAACCCAGAAATATTGCTTCAGGTTAAGAACTTTGCTTCAGGATGAGAACAGAAATTGTGCTCCAGCGGCACGGCAGCAGCAGGAGGCTCCATTAGCTAAAGTGGTGCTTCAGGTTAAGAACAGTTTCAGGTTAAGTACGGACCTCCGGAACGAATTAAGTACTTAACCAGAGGTACCACTGTATATAAAAACCACATCTAATGCTTTCCCTCTGAAATTCCTTAACAATGCACGATAATCACGTATGTGTGAAGTTCGTAGCATTTGCCTGACAGTTTTGAGCAGGTGAGCTGACAGAACAATCCTGAACATATGTCCTAAAAGGGAGACCTTCAGTGGTACTCTCATGGCATCTTAACTGGCCGCAGTGAGCAATGATCTGAAACATGTTTTGCAAAAGGCCATGCTTATTAAATCGGATGAACAGAAAAGGGACAGGCAGTCGTATCCTCAAATCTGTAGAATTCCCCTATGTCCAGAACCTAGCGTGCAAGCTGGAGTCGGGGCAGGAACTGAGTGAGTCAGCTGGATGCTAAGGAGCTGAAATGGACCTGTTAACTTAGCCGTTGACCTCTTAAAATGCTTTTTGCACCATGGCAGGGTCAGAAAGCACCAGATCCATGATGGGTCTCTAGACCATTCTCAGCTCTCTTAACAAACTAGCTTTCCCAGGATGCCATGGCTCTTATACCACTTTAAGAGTCACGGCTTCTCACAAAGAATCCTGGGAATTGTTTAGTCGTTTAGTCATGTCCAACTCTTCATGGCCCCATGGACCAGAGCACGCCAGGCACTCCTGTCTTCCACTGTCTCCCGCAGTTTGGTCAAACTCATGCTGGTAGCTTCGAGAACACTGCCCAACCACCTCGTCCTCTGTCATCCCCTTCTCCTTCTGCCCTCCATCTTTCCCAACATCAGGGTCTTTTCCAGGGAGTCTTCTCTTCTCATGAGGTGGCCAAAGTATTGGAGCCTCAGCTTCAGGATCTGTCCTTCCAGTGAGCACTCAGGGCTGATTTTCTTCAGAATGGATAGGTTTGATCTTCTTGCAGTCCATGGGACTCTCAAGAGTCTCCTCCAGCACCATAATTCAAAAGCATCAATTCGTCGGCGATCAGCCTTCTTTATGGTCCAGCTCTCACTTCCATACATCACTACTGGGAAAACCATAGCTTTAACTATACGGACCTTTGTTGGCAAGCCTGGGAATTGTAGTTTGCTTGAAATGTGTGGTATAGGTACAATGGTTGGGGTTCAGTTGGATGAGCAGCAGAGAGACAGCCAAATGGGAAAGGTAGGTTTATGGACCTGAGTTTATTTTATCACTCTCTTGGCTTTAATGTCCAGTGCCAGAAGTTTCTGGTTTCCGCTGGTTGGAAGGCTTTAACGGAATTTTCCGTCACACTCTACTGAGTAATCAAAATCCATTCTTTGATCTAAATTGGAGGTTGCGGTTATGCAGGAGAGTGTCTACTATCTGCTGAGTAGATAACGCTCCAGCTGTTCAAAGTTGCTTTTAGTAAGATTAATCAGGACTGGGGAGATAAGTGCGTTTTCTTTGAGAAATTCAGAATTGTGGGTGAACAATTGTAATGGAATTGCTTAACAATGTGTAGATTCCTTGCTTAAGAAAACGCTAAGGGGAGTGGGGGGGAAAGAGCTTGCAAGGAATAAAGTAGTTAGGCAACTTCAGTGTCACTCTGGAATGTGTCACTCTGCTAAGGGACCACAATTGGCTATCCTGAATGAATTTCTGAATTGACTTTCATCTGCTTGTGCATGTCTGCTTGCTTACCTCAGTAAGTCTAAACATGCTTTTATATGCAGAATGATGTTTTGAGATAGCTGCTCACCTTCACATTGTGTTCAGTTCAATGGTATTTATTCCTAGGTGAGTCCATACAGGATTGCTAATTTTATGGCATTCCATTTAGGAGTGCACATTGAAACTGTAGTATCAGCAATCTCTAGTACAGACACTTTTATCTTCAACTTTTTCTTTAGATTTTTAACTTCCTGAAACCACTTTTAAGGGGTTAAAAGCATAGACGAACCCACCGTGCTGAGGAAAAGATGAAGAATGAAGCTCAAAGAAAAGCAGGGATAAGGAAAATCTGGTTTTGAAAATGTCCCAAGGATGACTAGATAGGGTAAATAAGATAGTAGGTGATAGATGCAGAGCAAGCAACTGATATTAGTGAGCAGATATGATAAGATACATCAAAGACACACAAGCATTATTTCAAAGGACATGTATATGTAAAGTCAGAACTATCTAACCTATGGTGGTGTTTACCCTCATTTTGAGCATGAGAATGTTAATATCAAGATTGGTTGAAACACTACTTGGTTTTAGAGGAGTCTTCACTCCTTTGGATTCTCATAAAAGGTTGGGGGCAACATTCAATCCTACCAAGAGAAATTAAGGCTATTAATGTTTCTCTCCTGCAGCCCATTCTATAAATGACCATTAAAGGTAAAGGTAAAGGGACCCATGACCATTAGGTCCAGTCGTGGCCGACTCTGGGGTTGCGGCGCTCATCTCGCTTTACTGGCCGAGGGAGCCGGCATACAGCTTCCGGGTCATGTGGCCAGCATGACTAAGCTGCTTCTGGCGAACCAGAGCAGCGCACAGAAACGCCATTTACCTTCCCGCCAGAGCAGTACCTATTTATCTATTTGCACTTTGATGTGCTTTCGGACTGTTAGGTTGGCAGGAATAAATGACCATTACTAGACACCATATATGTAACACATATCAAGCTGGTGTGAAACAGTCTGAGCTGGGGAATTCTGGTCCAAATCTGACTACTATACAGGACTTAATAGGCGTTAGGCTCTCAGCTTTAATCACAGTCAGAAGGGCAGACTTCAGTCTTGTCAGATCTACAGTGGTACCTCAGGTTAAGAACTTAATTCGTTCTGGAGGTCCGTTCTTAACCTGAAACTGTTCTTAACCTGAGGTACCACTTTAGCTAATGGGGCCTTGTGCTGCCGCTGCCACGCGATTTCTGTTCTCATCCTGAAGCAAAGTTCTTAACCGGAGGTACTATTTCTGGGTTAGCAGAGTCTGTAACCTGAAGTGTCTGTAACCTGAAGTGTCTGTAACCTGAAGCATCTGTAACCCGAGGTACCACTGTACTTCGTTGTTTTTTGTTTTGTTTTTACAAGAACCTCAAGATCTAACAACCAGAGCTGGGTGCAAAAGATATATAATAATAATTCATTCATTTATTTAAATAACTTATAACTCCCCACCATTTATGCATATTGTATAACAAAAAGAAGAAGAAAATACCAAAGTTGAAACAGTAAGAATACATTGTATTGTTTATGCTGGGTTTACAAATGACTTTAATGGTGTCTCTTGAGCATATTCTGACCTAGAAATTTGTTGGGTTTTTTGTATCAGAACAGAACTGAGCTCACAATATTTTCACATGAAAGCCCACTCTGTTAGCTTTCTTCATTTCAGCTGTCCCTAAGTTAGTTTTGGAAATTATTTTCTGGTAACAAAACCCATTCTGTTGTTAAACAACTAGGAGTCAGGCATTATTGCTAATATACTGTAAATCACCCTGCGATCTACCATCAGAACCCAAACTACTTTCTGCCTACAGTTTTGTAGACACCATTGGCACGAGCTGAATTTGGCTCACACTTGCTCTTGCTTCAACATTTCCACTTCCAGCCATGTGCCAAAAACCAACCTAGACTGAATACTATGTACATCGTGTTCTCACAACTGCCTTGCCATGGGCTGAAACCTCAGCACCGAGAGAACTTTGCCCAGCTACCGTCATTCGCAAATGTGATCAGAAGGAAGAAACCCCCAGGGTGACATGAGAAGACTTTTGGTCTCTTGTCTGCGGCAGTAATTATTTAGCTCTTTTCTTTCCAGGAAGGTTTTGTGTGTTTGTGCACACCAACACATTTTACAGTTGTGGAGACACACGGCCTGATCTTATGTACGTTTACTGAGAACTCTGTACTAGTGTTCAATATGTCTTACTCCCACAAATTGCTCTGAAGCCTGGGAATGGATCAAGAACTAAAATTTACTTTATAAAAATGGGCAGCACACACTACAAAATTATGCAGCCTTGGAAAATGTCTGCTGATCTTCTCAAGTGAATTCTCTTCTTCCTCTTGTACAAATAACTCTGTGGGAGGTTTCGGGTGCATCTCTGGATGAGACTCACTCAGCACCACCTCAGGATATTTTCAGGTCCTCCAAATTTCCCTATTTTCCAGGGACAGTCCCAGATTTGCAGAAGCCGTCCTGGTTTCTGATTTGATCCCAGCATGTCTCACTTTTCCTTAGGACATCCCTTATTTTCATCAGGGAAATGTTGGGAGGGTATGTAGTTATGCAACTACACACCCTCAAGCCAAGAAGATTAGTAACTGTACAACCTTTAGCAGACATTTGGAGGCAGCCCTGTGTAGGGAAGTTTTTTTTTAAAAAAAAAAGTTTTATGATGTTTTTATATATGTTGGAAGCCTCCCAGAGTGGCTTGGGCAACCCAGTCAAATGGGCGGGGTATAACTAATAACATTATTATGGAATAGGATATCCCTATTTTCATCGGAGAAATGTTGTTACGGTATGCAATTTGGCACCCACCCCTCCAGGTAAGAGCAGTGAGTGAAGATGAACATCAGGAATAAGGCGGTAATTAAGATCTGATTATTATTATTATTATTAATTGAATTTATATACCACCCTATACCTGGAGGTCTTGGGGTGGCTCACAGAAAAGATCAACATAAAATCCACAATATAATCAAAATAAAAACAAGCCATTAACATCCCCCAATGGTGGGGTATAAAGCTTGCTAGCGCATTTGCAAAGCTAAGCAGGGTCTGGTATGCTTCCAAACAGGGCCGGATTTAGGTTTGATGAGGCCCTAAGCTACTGAAGGTAATGGGGCCCTTTATACGTCCAGCTGTCCTTTGTCAACAACAAATTGTCGCTGTTTTTTGTATTGAATATATGCTCTATGGTAATTTATGGACCTAATAAGTATCTCAAGCCATTTGCACATGCAGAATGTGGGCACCCTATATAGTCATACCTTATGTTACATTTGCTTCATGTTTTTTAAGGTTACATCCCGTGGCGACCCGGAAGTACCAGAAAGGGTTACTTCTGGGTTTCGCCGCTCACGCATGCGCAGAAGCGCTAAATCGCACATCTGCACAAGCACCAGATTGCACCATGCACCTGCGCAGATACGGCGCTTCAGGTTGTGGGATTTTCATGTTGCGAATGGAACTCCAGAACGGATCCCGTTCGCAACCGGAGGAACCACTGTATATAGAAATGAGCAAACCAGTGATATTTTAGGGAGCAGGCTAGCAGACAGGGCCCATTACTTACATCATAGGAGCCTACACAACACAATACACTGCTGCTGTATGTAGCTTTTATTTTATTTGCTTTTTATCTTGTATTTTGGAAATGTACATCCAGTTGTTTTTTCCCTTTAAATTTTTTTGGGGGCCCCCAAGAGAGTGGGGCCCTAAGCTATAGCTTGTTTAGCTTATACAGTGGGGCCTCGCAAGACGAAAAGAATCCGTTCTGTGATTCTCTTCGTCTAGCGGTTTTTTTGTCTTGCGAAGCAAGCCCATTGACGGATTAGCGGATTAGTGCTATTAGCGGCTTTTAGCGGCTTATCTGCTGATCGGATCAGCTGATAAGCGGCTTAGAAAAAGGGGGGAGGGGGAAAAAACAGCAGGAACTCGCAAGACATTTTCGTCTTGCGAAGTAAGCCCATAAGAAATTCGTTTTGCGAAGCACCTCCAAAACGGAAAACTCTTTTGTCTAGCGAGTTTTCCGTCTTGCGAGGCATTCGTCTTGCGGGACACCACTGTACATAAATCCAGCACTGCTTTCAAACTGGTTTGCAGGGGTTGGACTAGATGACCCTGCGGGGTCCCTTCCAGTTCTGTGATCTTGCCTGCCCCTGAGGATCCTGCCGACTGAGGCTGGTCGCCTCCTCTTGCCCCGTGGGCGGGCTGACCCGGGATTTTACTTGTACTGTTGAGGGTGGGGGTCTCGAGGCAGGCGGGCCCCACGACAGACAGACAGGTCCAAGAAAACTCATGAGGACGAAATAAAATAATATATTACTTGCTAAAAATTGGAAAACACAAGAACTACCCAACAGTGGAAAATTGGCAGATGAAGATGATGGACTTTTCGGAGTTAGCTGATCTGACTGGAAGAATCCACGACCAGAAAGAGGAGTTTCAAGAGGACTGGAGGAAATTTAAGGACTATTTGAATAAATATTGTAATATAAAAAATTAGAAATTACTTGAAACAAATAGGCCTAGAATTAAACTAAGTTATAATTAAATAAATGGGATTTAGAATGTTAAGAAAAGTGAATAAGATGGACTATAATTGGAAATTGATTTAGTTTAATAATGATATTGGAAAGCTGCTACTTTTAATTACAAGGAAACTCAGAAGGAAGGGATTTGAGGAAGTCAACCAAGATGTTTAAAAGGTTGGATTTGTGAAGAATTAAGTTTGTTGTTATTGTTTATCTGATGTTTAAAAGGTTGGATTTGTGAAGAATTGTTTGTTTTATTGTTTATCTGTTTATTGTTCCCCCCTTTTTTCTTTTTCTGTTTTTGTGTATCATTTTGCTTTGTGGTTTGTGTTATCACTGTGGAAAATCTAATAAAAAAATTATTGGGGGGAAAAGAAATAAAATATAAAACGCTGGGAGGGAGAGTCCACCGGGAGAGCGGCGTCAGGCGGAGCGCCGAAGGGCCGCGGGAGGCGCCTTCCCACAGCGACGGCCAGAAAGAGAGGGAAGAGGCGCGAGCAGCTCCCCCTCTCGCCGGGCCGCCCGTCTGGCGAGCCTCCGCAACATGGCGGCGCGGAAAGGCCTCCGTCAACACCTTCTCACCTCCCTCCCTCAGGGGGCCGCTCTGCCGGGAGGAGCGCCGCCTCTCTATGACCGCCGCTTCCCAACCGCGCGCAGATCAGAACCTTCGGTGGGAGAGAGAGAGAGAGAAACGATAGAAAGAGGGGCTTGTTGGGGGGGACGGGGACGTCGACGTCGCGTCGGCTCCCAGCCAATGAGGGGCGGGGCGGGGCGGGGCACCGTGGCGCCCGCGGGCCGGGCGCTTCAGACTGGCAGTTGGAGCAGCGACTCCCCTTTGTGTCTGGTCTGAGGGGGGAAAGAGGGAGCAGCTGCCAGCCGAGCCCCGAGCCACCCGGCGACTGGGAGGCGACGCGCCGTGGCGTGAGAAACGCGCTTCTCTCTGAGGGCCGAGGCACGAGCGAGGCGCCCCCGAAGGCAGGGCAGGCGAGACCGTGTGTGTGTGTGTGTGAGGGGAGGGCGGCAGGAGGGCTTGGCCGGCGCTGAGGGAAGGAAGGGGGGAAGCCTTTGTGAAGTGAGGGGAGGAAAAGGGGGCGCCCTCCTTCGCCGCCCTCCCTCACCCCCTCGAAGCCTTTTCCAGTATTGGGGGTCGGGGTGGGCTGAGGAAAGAAGGCCTCTCTTGCCTTCGGGGCTGCTGCTGGGGGCGGGGGAGAGACCCTCATTACTGGCGCCCTTTCCAGAGAAACGCCACGAATATTTCCCTTTCTCCCGTCAATTATTATTTTTTCCCCTTCGTGTAAGGCTAAAGGAGCGGATCCTGACGATTTCTCTCTCTCTCTCTCTTCTTTTCAAAGACTCGTCATGGGGAGAGACGCTGTTAAAACCCCTCACGTCGAAAACGACGACGCCTTGTTGTTTTTAAACGTCAAGTGACTGGAAATAACACTTCAGGAAAGAGACGGCGGCAGAGAGAAATTGTGTTTTTTTTGTTGGGTTTCCTCAGACCTCGGCCTTTTAAATGCCTGCCCGTGTCTGCCTTTGGGGGGATCGAGGAAGCTGCTTGTAAGGTGACAATCGTGGGTCTTTTTTGTTTCGTCCTCTCCGCACCTCTCGGATATGATTCCTGTGCAACGTGTGCGGTGCTTTGATATTGCGAAGAAGCGTGGGAAGTAAGCCTGGTTTATATATATATATAGTATGCGAAAGATGACCGCCGGCTGGGGGGAAAGGACACGTCTGTTCGCTTGAGAACCAAAACTCTTCATCTGCCGATTGGGAGGCGAGCCCTGAAACATGAAGACAGATCCGTGTAATGGAGTAAGAGGTCAGGCTGCTCCTCTCATCTGCCATTTGCCCTTTCAGACTGGATTGTAAACCAAGAGGGTTAAGGCTCTTTGGAGACTGGAGATTTCCTCCTGCTGGCATTTTAAAAGAAAATTATTCTACGCATCGCCCACCCTCCTGGATTTCTTCAAATATGACCGCCTTGCTGCAGCACCTTTTGCTATTGCTCCTTTTCTCCACTGCCACCTTACTACTCAGCACTGCGGCTGGTAAGTAGCCAGTGGGTGTAGCAGTACAGCATGATCTGCAAACGAATTAAGCCGGATTACCTGGATTTAAACCAATTTGGTTCCCAGTGAAGGCCATGTGAATAAATCAGAGTACATTTCAATAATTTGACTTAATTGGTTCTAGAGATTGCATCCACGCTAGTTGTTTTGCCTACAGGGAAGGGGGTGCGGCTGGCCACTGTTAAGGCTTATCTTTTTAAAATGTCTGCATCATGCTCCTGGAAATTGTTTCAGTTTTCAGACGCTGATCTAGTGAATCTATTTATCTTCCTATATTTTATTGGGGCAGATTAGCACAATCTAGTAGTTAGGATGAAATTTTATTTTATTATGATATTTGTCACCATTCATATTTTTCCAACGCACATCCTGCACTTCAGAAACTGTTGGCTTGCTGTGTATGGAATCTTTGTTCACAACCATAAGTGTGGTCAATGGTTCTTCATTGACTGAAGTATGTAATACATATTGTTTCACACTATGTGAAACAATGTATGTCTGGGTTGAAAAAAAACCACAATCTGTCAGTATTGGCAGAGAAAAAAGTACAGAATGTAAGCAGAAAAACTGATGCAGAATTATTTTGTATTCTGACTATCATGAGCAATTTTTTTAATGAGCTTTGCTCACTGCAAACAACATATCGGATATATTATTCATCTTTTGGACATGTGTGGAAGCTTGATACTGGCATAAACCTTCTCGGGTGATAAAGGATGAAAGAGCTCTGAGTTGAGCCTATGTTATATGTTTAATTTTTATTCCTTGTACATATTTTCAACCAGCAACCAGTTTTAAACAGCAACCCAGTTTTTATACCTGCTTCCTGGGAATAATTACAGTTTAACTCAATGGCGCATACTTCTGAGTAGAGATATGCCTAAAATTTCACTGACAGAAATCTAGAAGTACTGTATGTCTTCCTGCCCTCAGTTACCAGCCGAAATACCAAACTAACTTCATTTTCCTCTAATTTTTTCAAGTGGACAAATAAATTTGCTTTAGGAATGTTTCAAAAGAATTATATTAAAAGAACAGGTGAAATTATTTGGGTCCTTCAAATAAAATTTTAGAATTAAGATTAAGAGAGCAATTTTCTCAGGTACAGGAAGCCAATGATGACAAAACCTTTAAATATCTATATCTATCTATCTATCTATCTATATATATATATATATCTATCTTAATCCTATTTGGTTAAAAAAAGTAGTGGTTAAATGTGAAGGGTTATTCAGTCTTCTAGGCAAGTTACATGTTGGATTGCACTGCATATTTGTTTTTCAAGCATGATTTAAATGTTGGTTGATTTACCTAGGAGTAAATCTCAATGAGCTTGGTAGTGCTTATTTCTGGGTATACGTGCTTAAGATTTCAGCAGTACTAATTTTAAGTCTTTAAAAGGGCTTTCCATGGGGGGATATTGAACTAAAATGATTGATACAGAACATTTGATTGCAGCAGGCTGGCCTTGGGCTAAATCATTGGTGCTTCAGATTAATGTCCACTATGCATGTCATTGGTAGTTCATAAGCTGTTTCCTCTGTAGAATTGATATTTGAAACCCATATTTCTATGTTTAAACTTTACAAGTGTAATAAACTATTCCATATTCAATCAAGTCTGCAAAAAATACATGGTTTTTCTATGGGATGATTTCTTGGCAAAATTTGAGACATTTATTGTGCTTGCTAAAAGGAATAGCAATTGTCTTCAGTTTTGACCTGAGAGTAAATTTGGTATTAATTATAGACTGGGGAAGTTATTATGGGCAATCTAGCCAGCGTTTTCCATATGATGGGAGAATCCCTGGCACCTACAGATTCAGTAATGTCTAGAAAAGTCAGACGGTTCAACCTCTCTGCTGAAGAAAGTAATTCACTAACTAGTCTTTAGAGTCCAGATTTATATTCTATGAATATGCTATATCCTATTACCACTCAAGAACTTTCTGGTGTGCATTCATTCACAAACCCCAACATTTAATTAGTGGTAAAGTTCTACAGTATCTAACAAGGATAAAAACAAATGGAGTCCTATACTGAATCAATAAAATAAGTCTAATACCCAAATTCTTTTAAATGTATTTCACAAAACCTATGAATACATTGTAGGATAAATCAGTTTAGAATCATAGAATCATAGAGTTGGAATAGACCACAAGGGCCATCGAGTCCAACCCCCTGCCAAGCAGGAAACACCATCAGAGCACTCCTGATGGTTTAAACATAATAGAAGTCCTGTTCAATCAGTCCAAAGACCCATCTGGTCCAGCATTGTGTTCTTATGGTGGCTAACCAGATGCCTGTGGGAAACCCAAAAGCACTCTCGCCACTTGTGATTCCTAGCATTTGAAAGCATACTACCTCTGACAATGGAGGTAGAACATATAGTAGTTAGGGCTATCACTTCCTCCTGTGGGAGTGAATTTCATGGTTTAACTATGCACTGTCTGAAGACATTCTTTTGTGCATCCTACGTCTTCCAGCAGTCAGCTTCATTGGATGGTGATGGTCCTGGTTTTTAAAATTATGAGAGGGAGAAAAGCGTCTCCCTGTCCAATTTGCTACACCATACATAGTTTTATTCATTATGTCTCCCTGCTTCCCATTTTTCCTAAACCAAACAGTTGCAGATGTTATCACCTTTCTATGTAGGGGAATTGCTCCAGTCCCTTCATCACTTTATTTGCTCTTTTCTGAACCTTTTATAGCTCTACAGTATCATTTTTGCAGCAAGGCAGCCAGAACTGTGCACAGCATTCCAAGTATAGTCACAGCATAGACCTCACAGCATCATGACACTGGCAGTTTTATTTTCAACCCCTATTGATTCCTGTCATATATTGATCCCTATGTTGGTGTTTCTGTTGCATCAGAAGTGGTTTAGTCATTCTGGCCACATGACCCGGAATGTCTGCGGACAAATGCCAGCTCCTTTGGCCTGAAAACACAACCTCATAGTTGAATTAGACTGGACTTAACTGTCCAGGGGTCCTTTACATTTCCCATTCTTTTAACCTATCCTGAAATTCACATTTCACAGCTACCACACACCGAGTCAACATCTTCATCAAACTGCCCACTGTGACCCCAAGGTCTTGTTCTTGGTCAGTCACCACCAGTTTAGATTCTAATAGTGTTTATGTGAAATTATATTTTTTTACCTCATTGTGCATCTCTTTATATTTGCGTCTGTTGATTTGCATTTGCCATTTTACTGCCCATTCACCCAGTTTGGAGAAAACTGAAAGTCTGTGAATAACTTTGGGTGACATTCAATGCTGTCTCATTCAATGGGGAGGAAAGCCAAGTTTTTCTAATCCCTCCACCCCTTGTATCCTCCTATGCCATTCCCTCAAATCTGCTGTGATGGGTCTCCATACTGCAGAGTAGATTTAAGGAGGGGCAGCCGTGAGAGGAGGAATCATAGGATCAACAGCTTCCAGCTGCCATAAAACCCCTTAAAGAAAGGTTGAGTTATCAGACTATTTTTTAGGAACTTGATAAGGTCTTTTTTTTAAAAGGGTATTTTAAGCCCATTTCCATCTGAGCTGGCTATTATAAGAACTTCGTAAATTTATAATAATATTTTTTAGCTTGCTTGTTTTTCTCTTCCTTCCCTATTCTTTTTTTCTATTTGTGTCTTGCATTTTAACATTGTAAGCCCGAACATAGGAATTATGTTGGGGGTTTTTTTAATTGATATGTAAGTTGCTCTGGGGCCTTGCTAGCTGAACTGTAGGATATAAATGCCTCAAATAAATAAAGTTTTCCAGTGTGATCTATGAAATGCTTGGTTCCATAGATGGATCCAAGTATTTGTATTTACACATCTTACTTTACCTTGAAAAACCTAGAGCAACTATCCCACGCAGTCTCCAGTTCAGTCTCTGACCAGGCTATGATCTGTTTATTTTTAACAATGACACACCATTATTTATTTATTTATTTTATTTTAAAACTGTATAGCCCATCCTTCCTCTCAAAAGAGCTCAGTTCAGTCAATACATCCACAATTTAAAATAAAGATAAAAATAAAAACATTCTAAAAACAATTACAGTTAAAAAACATTATTTCATCTGGTGATTATGTGCTCTCACATACTTTTCTTTGGACTTGGAGAATAATTCCACCTATCCTAATGTTATTATTTTCAATCACAAACTTTTTAGTATACAGTGGTACCTCGGGTTACATACACTTCAGGTTACAGACTCCGCTAACCTAGTAATAGTGCTTCAGGTTAAGAACTTTGCTTCAGGATGAGAACAGAAATCGTGTTCCGGTGGCGCGGCGGCAGCAGGAGGCCCCATTAGCCAAAGTGGTGCTTCAGGTTAAGAACAGTTTCAGGTTAAGAACAGACCTCCGGAACGAATTAAGTACTTAACCTGAGGTACCACTGTAATCTGGCCAAATGTAGATGTGTGTATTTTCCTAGCTTGTGGAAAGTCTCAGTAAGTCATTGAAGATAACACAATTAGGCTGAATCAAAAACTTAAACTAGAATGATTTCCCAGAGACAGGATAATGTTGATTGATACCCCCTTAAGCCAAGAACATTTTCTATCTAAATTGAAACACCACACAAATTAGGTATCTAATAGGCAGGGGGGAAAGTGGCAGAACTGGAAGTATGGTGATATAGTTCTTTTTTGGCAACCAACAGCTATATGTTTTTGAGTACTAATCCCCACAATCTTCTCTTGCAGGTGTATTTTATTTATAAATATATTTATATACTGCTGTATCAGGAAAACATATCCGTGGTTTACAGCAATCACCTAGTTCCAAACCTAGTGAGACAAAGTTACATGTAAATTCAATATGTTCCCCTGCCACTCATCTCACAGAGGAAAAGTCAGTGGAGCAGGGATCCATCGTCTCATTATTTGCAAGTTATTACTTATACACTGTCATCCATGTACATGGCACTATATACAGTATAAAATTAGGAGAATAGTAATCTGAGCAAAGTCACCCACATTTCTCACAAGGTAAGGCAGTCATCTTTATTCACCCCAAGACAAGTCATTATTCAGTATAACATTTTTAATTCACATTTTCACTGCATTACAATCAATATAAACGATTCTCGTTTCTCCTCAATCATATTAATAGCAACTAAATTTAAAAGTGAAGAACTGAGGCTCAGAAACTGGAAGGCATTTTAGTACAAGTGGGTAATGCGGAGATATTTTTAACAAGTCCTAAAACTGTGTTGGTTTTCATATCAACATACAGCCATAAGACTTATCTATGCTACATATGCTTAGTCAATTTCTGAAAAAAATTAAACATTTTATTATTTGAAATAAGAGCAGACCAAAAAAGCAAACTGATAAACTGAGGATTCCCAGAATAATAGAGGTTACAAAATGAAGTTGGACCACCAACTTGACCTAAATTTTATTGTTCGTTTTTATGTTTTTATATTGTGTGAAAGCCTTAATGGAGAATGTGGGTTTTATAGAGGAATATGAAAGAAGTAAGAGGTGGCATTAGAGAACATTACTGGATGCAGTTCCAGGTATAATGGGGCAGCAAGGGAGAAAGGGCAGAATTATGTGGGGAAATGGTAGACCTTTGGATTGCTGAGGGTGGTGGAACCCAAGGCGTGAATGTCTCAGATATGTGAAGATGCCACCACCTGCGAGGTTCTCTTTGCCTCCATGATAGTTGGATCCCTATGAAACCTCATAGACCATCAATCATGTAATTTTGTGAAAGGGGAAATTGTTACTATTTGGTGATGGATTGAATGTAGGAGTTGAAGGAATGAGCAGATGAAGGATAAAAATCATGACTATGTGCCTTTTCCACAGGGTGGATGATGTCAGTGGATAAGAAGAGGGGGGCTTAGGAGAAAAGATAAGCTCATTCATGGGCATATTGAGTTTGTAATGACAACAAAGCATCCAAGTGAAAAAATCAAAGGGGCGCTTGGACATGAGAGACTACATGAAAGGAAAAAGTTTTGGATGTCAAGTACAGGTGGTTTTGAAAGCTGTGGGATGTAATGGGGTCACCCAGGGACAGTGTAGAGTGCTGTAATATAGGTCAACTGGTTTTGTGATGTTCTCTGGTTATTATTGCTGATTCCAGTTACTTAATTCTGTTGCTGTGGGATACAGCCATCCCTTCATGCATTGCTTCAGCCTGATGTCACTTTTTCCTGGTTCTTTCTTCGTTAATGAGAGTAAATGTGGCTTAACACAGCAAGAACAAAACAAATATTAACTCACATTGATAACAGAGATGCTTACATAGTTTTCAAAACTGATTGAAAATGTTTGCATGCATATATATATATATATATATATATATATATATATATATATATATATAATGTTCTGCCTCTTTAAGGTTCTTTTTTTCTTTGCTAAATAAATGTTCTTATCTCTGGTGACATTTTTGTATATGAATGGTGAGTGATTGTGTGTTGACCAGGGAATATGCTGTTAATCTTTTTTAAAATGTGTACAGTGCATGCTCAGTTCTACATTTTTCCCATATTGTGGAATATATTGCAGAAAAAGCAATGGGAGGAATTCAACATCATACTGTTCTGTTCATTCCATCAGCATAAGAATATCTGCTTGCCAGACTGAATGATTCCTCCTCTCCTCCCCCCTACATGCTGTTGGGAGTTTTCTTGATCCTGTGGATCAGATTGGGAGGCAGGGAGACTTGGGGAAGCCTCATTGGCCTTGGACTGGCTTCTGCTAGCACACTGGGTTAGATGAATGTGGGCCAAGGAAGTGTGTACCTGAAATATTTAAAACAAAATTAAAGGTGTGTGTGTGTCAGGCTTGTAATTAAATCCACACATTTTACTAGCTTCCAGTGATCTGATGGAGAACTCTATCTTTTTACAGCAGTCTCCTGCATTTTTATGGTCTTGCAGCCTGCTTGGTTTCTATGCTGGACTCACTCCATTGCGGCTGGTCTTGTGTTGTCTGTTTACTTACTGAATGGAAGGGGAAAGTAGATGAGGGAAAAGAATAAAGATGGTATAGGAGCCCACTGCGCCTGGCCAGCCATCACCACTGGAGCACTAGAGGAAGGCAGAATAAGAAGAGAGCAACAGCCATGTGCCCATTAATTCCAGTTTTGAAGGGCACATGGCTGTTGGTCCTTCTGATGTGCCCTCCCCAAGTGGCTTTGCGAGCAATATTTCCAAGGCAGGGTGCAGTGGGCAAACGGAGTCCGCCAGCCCAGTCCTTGCCACCAAAGCAATCACTAGCCTGGTGCAGCGGGCTCCATTTGCCCTCCACACCCCACCATGTACAGTAACACTCCTCGCTAAGCTGCTCTAGGAGGGCACGTGAGATGGACACAACAGCCATGCCTTTGCAAGGCTGGGTTCCTTCTCATGCCGCCCTCCCTGAGTGGCTTTGCAAGGCTGGGACCTGATCAGATCCCATTCTCACACTCAGGGCTGGTTTGAGGAGGGTGGCATGAGAAGTGTGCCCCCTGCCCAAAATGCGCCTGGGGCAATTGCCCCGGCTACACCCCGCTATGCCCCTGCTTTAGCCCACTACTGCCCATAAAAGGAAAATGGCCTGAGACAAAGCTAATTGATCCTTTCAGTTACTGCAGATAAGCAGTACTGGAGCCAGTCAAACATGCATAAGACCATTTTTGAACACTAGCTGGTAGAAGGAGCTATAAAGACAGGTTGCATGGAGTGATGTTGAGTCCGTGGCCATATTCCAGTGATCATATCTTTGCATGTATCAAGACATACATGATTTGAAGGCTACCACTTTGGTGAAGCTAAGCAAGTTTGGTTTGGATACAGGCCTGAATGGGAGATTCTCTAGGAACTACATATGCACTACCTTAGGTTCTATGAAAAAATATAGGTGGAATATAAATGGCAGAAAATAATAATTTAAAAGATCTTAAGCCAACATATGAACAGGGCTTGTTTCGCTCTTCTTTTTGTGTGATCTGGGAAACAAGCCAGGATGTCTTCAGTTTTCTATAACTCCGTGTTATGTTCAGATTGGAAAGCCATGCTAATGACTTCTAAACAAGTTAGAATATAAAGTTCTGGTTTTTAAAGCCATTTACCATGGTTTCCTGGTTCTGGTGTAGTGGCCTTTGTGTGGGGCTTGAGAATGCATCCTCTCTTGTCTTCCAGGCATCCGGCCATTTTATGTGTTCAAACATGTTTGTGATTCCGCTGGAGGAGAAGCACCTCAAACCTTCCCCTACCCCATTGTCTCCATAGCGTCCATACACAGGCGTGGGTTCATGTGGCCAACAAGTGTGAAGTTATCTTAGGCAGTGTTCGGAATTCTCCAGGTGCCAGGCGCGTTTTGCAACTGGTGCAAGTTCAATTGCGACCACATGGAAATTTCTGAATGCCAGGTTGGTGACTGACATCTCCACTTGGCTGATGGCACTGTGGCGCTGCTAGGCAAGCCAGGTGACTCGGATGCAGCCAAAGACACATGTCTTGTGCTTCTGCACTGTCGCACAAGCCAGATGACTCACATAGCAGCAAACTTTGCTTCAGCAGTGCTGTGAGCTGCAATCCTAGGCACACTTTCTTAAGGGTAAGAAAGCCCCTCTCAGGGAGGTGGGGCTCACTTCCAAGCAAATGTGCCAAGGGATAAAGAGGAGGAAGTGCGTTCGCCCTCATGCCTACACGTGCAAGCTCACCCATCCCCATGCTCCTGTCTTTCATGAGGCGGTTGCTGGGTGCCTCGGAGCAGCCATGCTGGGCCGGCCAGGGCACCCCAAAAGGTGTTTCTCCCACTCCCCCCTGCCCCCCTTGCAGTATTAGTTCATATGTTTTGGGGGGGAAAGGTTACTGTAATTGGTAAAATGCATGACTGAATTGTTAAATATGTTAATGTTGATGATCTACACGATTCATTTTTTGCTTTGCAACCTTGTGCCTAGACATTCCGTTGTGGCAACCTCAGCCAAGGTTTAAGGTGCCATTTGGCGAATAGCTTACATATCTGAATTTCTAATACAAATTTTAGGCCAATGGGTATAACCGGTAGTTCTGATTCCTCTTCAGTGCCTAAATCTAGGGCCATTTTTATTTCACGGATCCCCAAACCATTTAGACCATGTGGCTCTTGGGGCAAAGAACATAATTATCTGACTTAGGCACCCACCCTGCCAACTGGAACATGCCCTCAGGTGGGGAACCTGCAAGGTGCAAGTACCATATATTTATTGGGGACTCCTTCTGCCTCATTGTGCTTCTTCTCCAATAACTCCAGTGTTAAGATGGGCTTTCTAGGTAAGTCACCTTCTCCATTCCCAGGATGGCCTGCCCTGGTAAATTGGTACTCTTTTCATTTGGGGAAAATAGCTGGTGCTAGGGGGAAATAAATATTCCCTAGCAGACAGAAGAGCTCTCTTGCTTTTTGCTAATGTCTCTTGTGGTCATCTTCAGGCAGGCTTTCCCTCCAAGGCATTCAGGTCAGGCCTTCCTGCTGTTGCTATTCATGTGAGCACTCTCCCCAGAAACATTGTGGACTACCTTTTAATCTTCCTCAGGAATATCTAGGACACTATTCTGGTTTCTTCTCCCACTGGTCTTAACCACACCTGCCCAGCAATGCCATTCTTCCACTTGTACCTCATCTGTCAAGGTTGAATAATTGCAAGAGGATTGTTTAATCTCCTGCCTGGGCTCTGGGGCTAGTAAAGGTCCATTGGACTCCTCCCCAAGTTCTTGGGTGTGGGGTAGAAATGGACTGTTTTTAGTGTCCCCTTGGGCATGCCTTGCATCATGAACTATTTAAAACCAAATGTACAATTGTATATTTTAGAATATTCCTGAAAATTAAAAACATAGCATAATACTTAACTTAAAAAAAAAGTAAACTTGTGCTTCTTCTCACCACTTTTTACTTGGGGTATAAAATGGATTTCAAGCTATATCTAGAAGTGTGTCATTTCCCCTGCAATTGAGCAAGGGGAAATCTACCAAAGTCAGCAATGGAACAAGATAGCTGAGCCTTCATTCTAGTATTATTTAGGTCCCACAGTGATGCAACTTCTCTGACGGCTTGGGGCTAACGGGAGGTATTATCTTTATTAAAACATAAAGTGTCTTGATGCAGTGTAATTCAAACACATTTCCCACACTATAGAAATATGCAGAGAATGACATGTAGAACAGCTTTCAGAAAGCAGAAGCTTTGATCTTCTCTTTTAAGAGCTGAGATCCCAAAACTTCCAGGAAGGGTTTATAACCAGTCTTTTTCTTTTGTTTCATAGCAAGATAATGATGAAATATAGCAATCCATTTTGTAGAGATTTTCTACAGTCTTTACATAGTAAAAAAACCCTAGAACCTCTCTTAATTCTTTTACAAATGAACACTTAGGTAAACTAGGATTTGGGTTTACCCTAGAAGAGATATTTTTAAATTACTGAAACATGTTAATATAATTTAAATTTTAAACTACTTTTAAAGCAAAATCTCCTTATAATGCTGTAGCTTGGGGTTATGGTCATCAATTTAGAAGCAGATTGAATTCACAGGCTTTCTGGTTCTCCATTTTAAGAACTGGGGCTGATTTTAAAATTGCAGAAATAATACTTCTGCACTGTCTTGTCTAGAGTAGGTCATTCCAGGCAAAGCAAGCAAGCAAGCAAGCAAGCAAAACCCTGGCAACCTTCTAACATGTGAAAAGTTAGCATACCTGGAAGAAGGTGATCTCATCATTTGTGAAAATTTATGTAGGTTCACAGCAGTGTTGGAAATTTGTCAGGCACCAAGAGTGTTTTGTGACTGGCACAGGTCCAATTGCGACCACATAGAGCTTTCTGGATGCCAGGTTGATGACTGACATCTCCTTCTAGCTGTCCCCTCCAGCTTTCTTAAGCAGGTAAGCAGAAGAGCTTATTTATTGCATTTATATCCCACCTTTTTCTCCAAGGAGTATGATTCACCCTGCTTTCAGTTAATCCCTACAATAACCCTGTGAGGTAGGTTAGGAGGCTGTAACTTGCCCAAAGTCACCTAGAATTGAAATCCTGATTTCCCAGGTCCTAGTCTGACACTCTAATCACTACACCACACTGACTTCCTACAGTCAGTGTCCCATAGCAGAAGTATCTGCTGTGGGACAGCTATATAAATTAAGTAGGTAAATAAATATGGGGAAAGCAAAATGTCACTTTGAGAAGGATCTGAAATATTTTTCCTTGAGATTTGAGTTTGTTTTATTCTGGATTGCTTATTTGATGTTTCAGTGTGTTGCAAACTGCTTTGAGATTTTCTCATTGAAACATACAGTATATAAATGAAATGACTAACAACAACAAGAAATTCCACTGAGGGGAAAATGGCTCCCAGATATTCCGTTGTGGTGACAATACCCCAGGTTTAAGGTGCCATTTAGCAGTTAGCTTATATATCTGAGTTTCTAACACTGGTTCACAGGATACTTCATGGACAGGCTGTTTGTTGACTGATTGCTTAATCATACATGTATGAATACATCTCACAGCAGGTATTGATACCTAACAGTACTTCTAAAATGTGTGGAGAGAAACACTGGGCAATGAATTGAGGAGATTTCACCCCTCCCATATCCAAGAATCTGCTGATGTCTCTGCTGATTCTCCAGAGAGGAGGGGACGGTTCTGCTCTCTACTTATTTCGCTCCAGCCTCACATCAGAAAGAGAGAGAGAGACTGAGTGTTAGAGAGAGATTGTGTGTATAGATAAGGTTGCTGTTAAGAGCAGCTGCAGACACTCAGTGCAGTTCAGCATTTTTGTTTAGACCTCATTTAGCTCTGTACATAGTTGTGTATTATAGTTGTAGATAGAATAAAGAAAATATTCTACAGAGCTGCTCTCCGAGTGGTTTATACTCTGCTATACTCTGCTGCACTCTGCTGTGCGACGACTGTCTTCTTGTTGAAGTGAATCTAGTGCTCACAACTCTAAGCTGTGAGTCCACAGCACTTTGACCAGTTCCTGTGCAGAAGGTGGTCTCTGGAAGTGCTACCCAGCTCGCCTAGCCCAGTTGGGGCTGAAGTGTGTGAGTCCAGTTGGTGGCACTGGCTCAAGGGCGATGCTGACATGAATGGCTACCGTACAAATAACTTCAGTGGGAGATTGTTGGCAAACCTAAGTTGGGGGGATTTTTGAGAGAGGAGGGTTGCAACACATGGGGAGGGTTAAACTTTACTTCCTCAGTATTCTTGTATACCATTTAAACTTGAAAATTGCCAACAGAAACTTAATTTCCATACAGGGTTCATTGTTTGCGCTGCAGTCACAATGAAGATCACCCCCATCTGGAAATTAGAACTGGGGAGCGGGGTGGCTCAGTGCAGTCTGAATCCTATGTGTATGTGGGAACAATAGATAGAAAATGAGGGTCTGTATATTTGTATGAGAGAAAAAAGATGATATGTGCGCACATTTTGTGTGGATGTGTATGAATATGTGTGCTTCTACGTAGATTAGGGTGGCCAATTGCAAAAGAGAACAGATCTCCTACAGTGTTAATTGTTTTCTAGAAGAGGAAATTTCAGCAGGTGTAATTTGTTACATAAACTACACCTGCTCCATTTCTTTCTATTACACAATTATTAAAAGTTTTGGAATCCTGCCATGTTTTGCATTTGGCCACCCTTTGTGTCGGCAGCTGTGTGTTGTGTGAGTATAGGCGACCATACTCAGAACTAGTATGCTGTCCTCAGGTGGGGGAAAAATCCCACTCTTGGTATAATATTGTATTTCTCATTAGGATTAAGTGACTTTCATTAAGCCATCTTGACCTTTGTCAAAAATATTCATATTCTGGTTGATGAACGACTTGATTTGCCTTGCAATATTCAGTGTTTTCGTTTCTGTGTCAAGGTTGTAGAGTAAGGTTTGCTTTAGTTGAGGTTCTATCATTTCTTCTTAGAAACCACTAGCTTAACCTTAAAGCACATATATTCACAGTTTTTTTAAAAATAAAAATAAAACACAAATAGCCTTCAGAGGTGCTTTATAAGAATATGTTTAGTAACTATTAATGTACCTGCACTGGAAGTTCTTTTTCATAACTGAGATAGCAGGTTCAGAAAATTTACTAAAAATTTCCTGGTTGAAATGCCAGAACCTTCCTTATCCCTTTAACTCCAAAGAAAGCAAAATTATGTATGTTGAACTGAAGTAGAATGACATTCATTCTTCATAACATAATTGCTATTAGGCCTGCTCAGGTGCTCACCAAGAAGATACACAGGGAAGGCTGGGGCTAGCCTTTCTTTGGCTGTCCTCAACTCCAGCCTTCATTCTGGTTGATGAACTACTTTGGGGCAAAGAAGGGGAAAACTGGTACAATAATTTTAAGTTTCCAGTCATCTTTTTTGCTTTTTTAAAATCAAACATTGTGGATTTGTGTTCACAAAGAAGATTTTTGTTTTTGTTTTTAATTTGGGGACAAGGCAAAACTAAGCTCACCTTCCCGTCACTGTCAGAAAGACTCCAGTGTGACTTTCAACACTTGGAAGACAGAACAGGTTAATCAGACTTCCAGCTGCAGCAAAATTCTTGCCTCTTTCAGCATACCCAGGAGAACACATCTTCCTAGGAATGTGCAAACAGGCAGGAGAAAAACTGACATAGGTCTAATCATCTTTTTTTTATTATTTTGAGGTAAGCCTCAAACTATACTGTGTTTGTTTCTCTCCCTCTCCCTTGTGATAGTACGTCAAAATAAATGTGTTTTCGAGTTGTAGATGTCTGAGCTTCTGGATAACCTCAGGGCAAAATAAGCAAACGAGATCCGTTCATGAAAAATTGAACTTTAAATTCAGGCAAGATGAAAATAGTACTCTAACAGTATTCTATCCCAGCCTTGCTGTTAGATGATGTAGGCCAGGACCTAAAACTTGCAATTTATAATGAAGTTTCATCTAACCATCTTTTAGAAAGCAAGGCCCTTTTCTGTGTGTATTGGGAAGTTATGAGGGTCTTATATGTATTGCCAATTCAGTTCAGGCAGATTGCTAAATCTTCATCACTGAAGCTCCAATTCTTGGAATTCTAAGATGTTAAACACATAAGGAATTATTGTGGTGAAGAACAAGTGTTGCTTTGGAAGCCTAGGAGTTGGTTGGAAAGTTCAGGAATGCAAATAGTTGCAAAGTAACAACCATCTGCCACTTATGATCCCAGCTGTCCAAATTCTCAGTCACTGCTGTTACAAATTGCCACTTAAAATCCAGTTGTTTTTTCATTTATATACAATGTTGAGACAAGTGTTCTAGTTTTAATTTACATACCCTGAAAATGTTTGTGGCCTTTGCAGTTTTGCTGTAAACTAACACATGTCTATGCTGGAATAGCTTTAAGAAATTCAATTTGGTAAACATGTAATTTTCTTACAGGGAATTTTGAATAGGACTGCCTCATATCAGGTTATATTTTTTGTCTTCCTAATTGCAGAGCTTGTTTCATGGTGATAGCTGGCAGAATAAAGTATTTCTAAGGAATGACTTGCTTATTTTTCTTTTTGTGCTATAGTTACAAAACAATATGGGTTAAATAAATAATATGGTTTTAAAAGAAATTCTTTGAGAGCTAATGTCCATTGTAGCAGAGGCTTAAAGACTATCACAGATATATTTTTAGCTTTTCCAGGTCACTTCTCTGCAAGCAAGCACTTGATTTTTTAGACCACATTTCAAATTGTGCTGCACTATGAAATTTATTTTAAGATGGACAGATTTATGCTGGGAGCTTTTTCATTCCTTTTCAGCTCATCACATTACTACATAAAAGGGAAAATAGTTCAATTTATTCTAGCAATAAAGCATATGTTATTTTATAAATATATGATTTTATACATAATTTTTATACTGAAATTCACCTATTTTAAAAATAGCCTGGTGTCAAAATGTTTGCTGATTATTGGAAATGTAATATGTAATAGAATGCAAAATACTTCATTGTTTCTTTTCCACATATAAAGTTACACTCTTTTTACTCCCCAGGGTATTGTGAATAATGACTCTAATATACTGGTTGTGAGCATTCCATATTTTTCTTCTTATGTTTGGTCTCTCATTATTAATAAGCAACTTCTAGTTCATTTAAAAAACTAGGTATTTTCTATTTTCTCTCTCTAGAATAGCCCCTTGTTGCCTCTTCACTTGTGTGCTGCCTGTCAAGATCCAGACAGAATTTTCATTACCATCTTTCTATACTCCTCCATTTCCAAATGTGAATTACCACATTTTCTTTACAGCTTTGTGTGTTTCACTGAATCTGTGGGGCACATTTTATTGTATCGTGAAGAGACAATTATGTGTTTGGCATTGAGCATATACCGTATTTTTCGCTCTATAAGACGCACTTTTCCCCTCCTAAAAAGTAAGGGGAAATGTGTGTGCGTCTTATGGAGCGAATGCAGGCTGCGCAGCTTTCGCTGAAGCCAGGAGAGCAAGAGGGATTGGTGCACACCGATCCCTCTTGCTCTCCTGGCTTCAGGGATAGCCTCCTGAAGCCTCCTGAGCGTAACGGGAGCACTCTCGCTGTGCTCAGGAGGTTTCGCGTTGCTTTCGCTGAAGCCAGGAGAGCAAGAGGGAAGGGGCTCCGTTTCTGCTGCCACTTTGCTGAAGGGGCGCTGCACAGAGAGGGAGAGAACATTTTTTTTCTTGTTCTCCTCTAAAACTAGGTGTGTCTTATGGTCGGGTGCGTCTTATAGAGCGAAAAATACGGTACTCAGTAGGGTGTTAACGCCATTGACATACTTGCTGCCTTGCAAGTATACCCATATGATACACGTGTTAGTCACATTCATGCTCTACTTCTCAGGCATACCCAAAAAGTGTTAGGTGTACATCGTTAAGAGACATGGGTGGCGCTGTGGTCTAAACCACCGAGCTTCTTGGGCTCGTCGGTCGTAAGGTCGGCAGTTCAAATCCGTGCAACAGAGTGAGCTCCTGTTGCTTTTTCGCAGCTCCTGCCAACCTGGCAGTTCAAAAGCATACCAGCATAAGTAGATAAATAGGTACCCCTGCAGCAGAAGGGTAAACAGCGTTTCCATGCACTCTGGTTTCCATCACAGTGTCCCATTGCACCATAAGTGGTTTAGTCATGGTGGCCACATGACCCAGAAAAGCTGTCTATGGACAAATGCCGGCTCCCTTGGTCTGAAAGCGGAGATGAGCACTGCACCCCATAGCCGAATTCAGCTGGAGTTAACTGTTCAAGGCTTTGGACCAATTATATTTGGAGACCACAAGTCATTCTCTCCTCAGATTTCACAGCTCTGAATTATTCCTGATCCATTCCTACAACAGATTTTTTTTTATGGATTTGCTGCTAAGTAGGCTTGTTGTGTTTAAATTCTCTCTGTTAGTAGTGCTAGGTATGATTTAGTGTAGTTAAGAGAGTGGTGTGAACAGGTAATTTATTAAAAAGTCTGACCTCTTTTAACAGCAAATAAATTCCGCCTTGTGACCTGTTTACCGTATATAGATTCTTTAGTTGTGCAATCCTATGCATATGTACTCAGAAGTCCCTCTGTGTTGTTATGCTCAGATAAGTGTAAATAGGATGGCAGGCCTAATTTCATTCAGCGTTCAATGCAGTAATTAAATATGTTAATTCCTAACAATAAGGCCTGTTTTTGTATTTTGTCCGATAGTTAATTTAATACTTTATTAAAAATATGCAGAAGGTATTAAATGATACAATAGTAGTAATTTCCAGAATAGTAACAAATAAAGATTGTGAGCTGTGTGTTTTATTCATTTACAGCACCTAGTGTATACTGAGGGATGCGGGTGGCGATGTGGTCTAAGCCACAGAGCCTAGGGCTTGCAGATCGGAAGGTCGGCAGTTGGAATTCCCGCAGCGGGGTGAGCTTCTGTTGCTCGGACCCTGCTCCAGCCAAACTAGCAGTTTGGAAGCACGTCAAAGTGCAAGTAGATAAATAGGTACCGCTCCTGCGGGAAGGTAAACAGCGTTTCCATTCGCTACTCTGGTTCGCCAGAAGCAGCTTAGTCATGCTGGCCACATGACCTGGAAGCTGTACGCCGGCTCCCTTGGTCAATAAAGTGAGATGGGCACCGCAACCCCAAAGTCGTCCGCGACTGGACCTAACGGTCAGGGGTCCCTTTACCTTTTAGTGTATATTACATGCTTCCACAAATGATTAAAAGGTGCAATATATAAACATACTCTTTAACAGCCCTGACCAAATGGTGGAATTTACAATATGAATGGCTTAGACTGTTGACATGAGTGCCCCTGAGCACCCTCTTCTGCTTTGTAGAGCCCACATGGCTCATTGGTATACTCCAGAGCTCATGGCAATGAAACAGGCTGGGAGATGGCTTGAACACAAGTGGAGGAAAACAACAGGTGAATGCAATTGAACATTGGTGAGTGCTCATTTCTGAACCTACTCAGTGGCAGTGAAGGAAGCAAAGAAGGCATACTTTGCGGCCTCCAATACATAGCCACTGTATCGTTCAGCAGAGTTTTTCTGAGTAGTTTGGGGCCTTTTATAGTCTGGCCCAAAAGGTGGTGGTATTTACTTCCTTTCGATTTAGCTCCTTGCTGCCATTCGTGCACTCTATACCCCAAGATAATTTGATTTTATTTGTTATCAGGACACTTGTTAAAAACATATTCCTGTGATAATGCTGTCTTTTCTGTTTTCTTTCATGTGAATGTCAGGGAAAAAATAATAATTGAGTTTTGCTACTGTGCATTAGTATGCATTGATCAGCATTTTATTGTTTACTAGTTCATTCTTAAAATCATATTGTTTTTGTTTTTGACTCTGTGAATGTTGTATAGGCTCCACAGCTGGCAAAAAAGCACAGGGTTTCTGTCTATTTCAACAGTTTTTCAGGAATGAATTTACGGGGAATTATAGAGCTGGAAGTTTGCTGCAAAGCAAGATTCTTCTCCCACCACAGATCAGTCCCCACAGTAGCAATGTGTGCTGTAAATAAGAAGCTCCTGTGTTGCAGAAAAATGTCTGTAAGATACCTCTAGATGACTTGAGGAACATCAGATGGCCTCAGATGACTTGAGGAACTGAGCCAAGCTGCATACTGATTGGATAGTGCAAAATTTTGTGTGACTGGTTATAAAAATATAGTTCCAGCAAGTATGGGCAACTGTTGCCAGCAGTTATCACACAAATACAAGTCAAGACAATAGATCATAATTCTGTCATTTAGGTGAGCTTCGGATATTTCATAGTCAATGTGGTTTCCCCTGTAAATCTATTTTTGTAATCAGCAGACACAAGGAGTTGGATCCAGGCTTGGCCTTCTGTGAACAGAAGGGTTCCTTTCATCGGCAGAAGGATTATGATCTAGTGGAGGAATTCCACTGGTGGAATAGGGGAGGTCATTTTATCCACCACTCTCCCCACAGCCCACCATGTTCCCTAAAAATCTGATCTGAGGATGCATATTTCTCTCTTAATTAATCGTCTAACATGGCCAAGCTTAGAAGACTGCAGGAAGGAATTCAGAAGCAGCAGTGCCTGTGAATGTCATGGACTCTGAATGGATCTTTGATAAAAACAGAACATTGAGCAAATGAAGATGAGAAATGGAGGTTGAAGAGATATTGGTGATAAGATAGCTGAAAGAGGGTATAAAGCCTTACAGAAACATTAGCTAATCCATTCAGTGGAGTGGGGACATTTAAGGGTAAGTCAATGGACTGGTAATTTTTAAAATCATAGTTTTATAACTGAACTTGAAGGCTAACTGTGCATAAGAATATATTGGTTCCTGTCATATTAAAAGTCTAAGTACAGTATCTAAAGGGAGATAGTGAATTCTTTAGATAAAAGCACATTCTTCTAGTGACTTTTCTTGAACTCTGTATCAGTATGTATCAATAGCATTTATACAAATCATGGTAGTTGGGTTAAACTATTGGTGTACAGAAAGGATATTTAAAAGTATGTATCGCTTTCATCTGCTGCCCGGCTGCAAAATCCTATAAGTCAAATTTTACAGTACAGTCATACCTCATGTTGTGTCAGATTCATGTTGCGTCTTTTCAGCTTGTGAACACGGCAAACCCGGAAATGTTTAGTTTTGGGTTTTGCCGCACACGTGCAGAAGCATTCTGTGTGTTTCACACATGTGCAGAAGCTCTCTATCGCGTTCTGTGCTTGCGCAGAAGCACCCTCTAGTTGCGGATTTTTCAGGGTGCAAACGGCACCCCGGAACGGATCGTGTCTGCAGCAAGAGGTACCACTGTAAATGTTACAAGCTTTGTGAATTTTGAGGAAGTACCTTGTTAAAGGGTAGCTAATACTTTGAATCTCATAGTCTCTTAACTGCATCCTGAGCACAGCTGCATGTTCTTACTTTGCTCACTGCCAAATCTAAACAAGGTCGTAGAAAAGATTAGATTAGGAATTGAGTTTTACTAGAACCAAATATCAGCTACTCATCTAGACTTTTACACTGCCAAACCAAAACAAGGCCATAATAAAGATTAGATTAGGAATTGAATTTTACTAGAACTTAATCTTAGCTACTCATTCTAGCTACTTGTCTTTAGCAAGTGTTTCTATAGTGTGGTCTTAGTCCTATGTCCACTTACCGGTACTTGGGTGTAAGCCCCTCTGAACTCATTGACACTTATTTCCCAGCAGACCTGTATACTGCACTACTAATAGAAGAGTCTTTCTGGAGCCCTTCCATTTTTTAGTCCCGCAGTTTCCTCATCTGCAGTTTTTGAATGGTTTGAAGACCAGCTACACATAACTTTTAACTGCTGTGATTTGGAAAACATCCACACTGAAGTTGATGTAGACAAGCAGGCTATTTTTAAAAAATGGTGCTGTGTCCTGAATAATTTTGAATTTTTTACATAGCCTTGTGAAGAATCATGCCCCAAACATTTGAGGCTGTCTGTCCAAATTCTGGATAAAGCCTAGGTAGAGCAAATAGTTTTTCCAGACATGCCTATGCACGAATTCAGATTGTTAAGAATTTGTTTGATAAGAGAATGTGATTCCATTTGCCAACTATATGTGATGCTTTCCCCCATCATTTTGAGCTTGTAGTTACTTGAGCCCCATTTTTAGAAGCAGTAAAAGAGATTTTTAAAAATTGTACAATTACAGTGGTGCCTCGCAAGACGAAATTAATTCGTTCCGCAAGTCTCTTCGTCTTGTGGTTTTTTCGTCTTGCGATGCACGGTTTCCCATAGGAATGCATTGAAAATCAATTAATGCGTTCCTAGGGAAACCGCCTTCAGACCAGGTCCGGGGACAGTCTGAAGGCTGGGGGGGGGGGGGACAAGGGCTTTTCTTCCCACCCCCAGCATTTTAAAAAACCCCGGGACAGCGGAGGACTTCTCCGCTGTCCGGGCGATCTTAAAATGCTGGCGGGCGGCATTTTAAAATCGCCCGGGACAGCGGAGGACTTCTCCGCTGTCCGGGGCGATTTAAAAGCCCCTGGGAAGGCAGGCAGGGGGGACAAAGACTTTCGCCCCCCGCCTGCCTTCAGAAGGTGTTCCCGCCCCCCGCCCCGCTTCGGAGCAGCGTTCCGAAGCGGGGTGGCTGGGGCAGGTGTTCCCGCCCCCCCGCCCGGCTTCGCAGCAGCGGTCCGGAGCCCAGCGGCTGGGGCAGGTGTTCCCGCCCCCCGTCCCGCTTCGGAGCAGCGTTCCGAAGCGGGGTGGCTGGGGCAGGTTTTCCCGCCCCCCGTCCCGCTTCGGAGCAGCGTTCCGAAGCGGGGTGGCTGGGGCAGATGTTCCCACCCCCCCCGCCCGGCTTCGCAGCAGCGGTCCGGAGCCCGGCGGCTGGGGCAGGTGTTCCCCCCCCGTCCCGCTTCGGAGCAGCGTTCCGAAGCGGGGTGGCTGGGGCAGGTGTTCCCGCCCCCCGTCCCGCTTCGGAGCAGCGTTCCGAAGCGGGGTGGCTGGGGCAGGTGTTCCCGCCCCCCGTCCCGATTCGCAGCAGCGGTCTGGAGCCCGGCGGCTGGGGCAGGTGTTCCCGCCCCCCGTCCCGCTTCGGAGCAGCGTTCCGAAGCGTGGTGGCTGGGGCAGGTGTTCCCGCCCCCCGTCCCGCTTCGGAGCAGCGTTCCGAAGCGGGGTGGCTGGGGCAGGTGTTCCCACCCCCCCGCCCAGCTTCGCAGCAGCGCTCCGGAGCCCGGCGGCTGGGGCAGGTGTTCCCGCCCCCCCGCCCCGCTTCGGAGCAGCGTTCCGAAGCGGGGTGGCTGGGGCAGGTGTTCCCGCCCCCCCCGCCCGGCTTCGCAGCAGCGCTCCGGAGCCCGGCGGCTGGGGCAGGTGTTCCCGCCCCCCCGCCCGGCTTCGGAGCACCGGGAGAAGCGATCTCGCCGCACCCCCTTGCTTCAAAAGAGGTCCGGGGGCAGCGGGAAGCGCTTCCTGCTGCCCCCGGACCTCTTTTGAAGCAAGCGGCTGCGGAGAGAAGCGATCTCCCCGCAGCCGCTTGCTTCAAAAGAGGTCCGGGACCTCTTTTGAAGCAAGCGGCTGCGGAGATAAGCGATCTCCCCGCAGCCGCTTGCTTCAAAAGTGGTCCGGGACCTCTTTTGAAGCAAGCGGCTGCGGGGAGAAGCGCAGCCGCTTGCTTCAAAAGAGGTCCGGGGGCAGCGGGAAGCACTTCCCGCTGTCCCCGGACCTCTTTTGAAGCAAGGGGCGGTGGGGAGAAGCGATCTCCCCGCCGCCCCTTGCTTCAAAAGAGAAGACCCGCTGTCCCCGGGGCAAGCTTCGTTTTGTGAAGCAAGCCCATAGGGAAATTCGTCTTGCGAGGCAACTCGAAAACGAAAAAAGGTTTCGTTTTGCGAGTTTTTCGTCTCGCGAGGCGTTCGTCTTGCGGGGTACCACTGTATAAGACAGTGAGTGGTGCAGTGAGTGAACTGAAGCAGTCAAAGTGTATGATGCTTAATATTTTAAAATCAAATATAAAGTATTATATGAACTTGTTCATTCAATTAAAAACTATCCATCTTATGGTTGAAATTATAATACAGACTTACAAATTTGTAAAGAGACATGCACACAAGCTATTAACTTTGAATGTTGACTATTATGTCAGAAAGCATAGCTTTTATAACTGAGATAGTAAAAATACTATTTTCTTGATAGTTGCCAGAATATTTGGGTCTGAACTGTAAGATCTAGGAAACTCCATTCATATTGAGAAAACTTCATTCTGATTTTGGTAGCAATACCTATTTTGACCTTATGACATGAGGTTTGTGACATACATGTTAGACGTGGATAGTCAGTGAACTGCACTGTCAAGAATGTAGGGTTTGGGTGTGGGAGACATAAGCCCATAGCCTCACTTAGCTGTACAGTGGTACCTTGGGTTAAGAACTTGCAGTTTCACCCACCAGGTTTAGTTAGGAATTAATATTTTGTATTAAGTTCTGTGTAGCTGTGTATAAGATATGTTTCTTTTCCAAGATCCAGATGCTAGTTTTTTATTAGTCACAAAAAGGCATATGATTACCCACACACCCCTTGAGTTGTCAACCAATTTTTTTTTAATTGCTCATGGAATAACTATTCTTTGTAAAAAATCTATGCAGCTGGGGGAAGGGGTGGCTAAATGCAGAAAATAGAAGGATGAAAAGAGTATATGAGAGAGGAAAGTACATGGAATTTAGTATTGGAGACCCTGAGTGTTTTTAATTCTACTTGTTTGATATATAGTACAACATGTGTAACTAAGGCAAACTAAGGCCCGGGGGCCAGATCTGGTCCAATTGCCTTCTAAATCTGGCCTGCGGACAGTCTGGGAATCAGGGTGTTTTTACATGAGTCCTTTACATGTGTCCTTTTATTTAAAATGCATCTCTGGGTTATTTGTGGGGCCTGCCTGGTGTTTTTAGAACGTGTGCTTTTATTTAAATGAGTAAAATGTATGCTTTTATTTAAAATGTGTCTCTGGGGTATTTGTGGGGCATAGGAATTTGTCCCCCCCCCAAAAAAAATAGTCCGGCCTCCCACAAGGTCTGAGGGACAGTGGAAAGTTTGCTGACCCCTGCAATAAGTGATTTCTAAAATGATGTTTTATGCATTTATTTGAGGATTGATAGTTAATATTTTGCATCTTGCATAAGGCAATACGTAAGAAAGTAAACGTGACCTGGAAGATTTGTGTTTGAATGGAGCAACTGAGATGCAGATTGTACACTGAAACCTAGTTAGTATAACTAAGTACAGTGGTACTTCGGGTTAAGTACTTAATTCGTTCCAGAGGTCCGTACTTAATCTGAAACTTTTCTTAACCTGAAGCACCACTTTAGCTAATGGGGCCTCCTGCTGCTGCCACGTCGCCGGAGCCTGATTTCTGTTCTTATCCTGAAGCAAAGTTCTTAACCTGAAGCACTATTTCTAGGTTAGCAGAGTGTGTAACCTGAAGCGTATGTAACCCGAGGTACCACTGTAGCTGCGGGGCTATGTGCTTCTAATGTGCGTTAGGCTGACCAAATGGCATGAAGAGTTTGTTACTTGGATACACTGTGAGGCTGTTCCTGTCCTCTCATGCCTTTTTTTGAAGCTTTCAGGGCCTGAAAAAATGCATTATTGGCTGCAGTGTGATGTTAGGCAGCTGCAAGAGATGGTATTTGTTTATGTTAGCTGATTTGTTTTGCAAATTAACAGCCTAAGTCTATCTTAAGCTGTAAGAAGTGGCTTTCTGGTGAAAAGAGTTGTGAATTGATGTTAAGAATTTTGAACTATGTTCTCTTATCTCTGCAGCACAGTTGGAAATCTGGGAGTTCTCTCAGATATTGTCCATGTGTGCTATTAATTGTAATGTTTGTGACCCTTAGTACTACACATGTTTTATTTAAGCGATTAAAGTTATTCATCCTAACAGCTTGGAGAGCACATGATAAATTAAAAATCTGGTGCATTCACAAATTCTAAAAAAACCAGGTAATTCGCATTTTGTATGTGCTTATTGTATTCCTGTGTTCTTTCTCCTGCCCACCATGTTCATGGGATATTATGTTTTATGCAATTATATTTGTTTACATTGATTAAACATATTAAATAACTTAGAGGTATTATGAGTTTGGTAAAGTATAATTTGTTCATTAACGGTATATTGCTTAACAGCTTATTGCTGAACTTACATTCAGATGTGAGGAATAACATCTCTGTTCACATTTAGCGTATTCCCATCTCATTTAAGCTAGTGAAACAAGATAAACTGCAATTACAAGAACTGTGTGTTGATAAAACAGTGTTGCTTTTTGTATAGCAACAGATTGCTTAATAGATTCATGCTACTTGCTGAGAAAGAGCTGAAGCAGAACAGGAGTCCCTCTGTCTTCTGGGAAGTGACTTTATTCCAGTTAGCTGGGGGTCTCTAGGGACTGTTGGACAGTCTATTGTCTAAGATTCTTTGTAATGTAAACTAATGTGGATTAATGAAGTTGGTTTGAACAAAATAGCTTTGTAGAAGCTAAACCTCTTTATTTTTGCATACTTTGTATGTATTTTGCTTGTTCATTTATTATTAATACGTTCGTTTAACAAGTAAAGTAACTAAATTTCTACTATCCAATGAATTCATGTAAAATTCTGAACAAAATTCCTGGTATGATAGTAGTTGGTGGAACACCACCTCACATTTAAAACAGAAATGAAACTCTCTATTTTTGTCATAAAGCACCGTATTTTAGGATTGGGACTCCAGTCAAATATGCCATAGAGTAAGGGTGTGCGTGTGGAATCATTGTGTAAGTGCCAGCCTACACTTTTATTATTATTGCATTGTGGGGCCTTCTGATAGCAGTGGTAAGAATGAAAACCCCTCACTCTCTATCTCCACAGTAGTCACTGTATATGGCATGTTGCACCTGCCCTGCCAACTTTTTAAAAGCTCATTTCTACCTTTTAAATTCAGCTGCATTATTTGTCGTAACTGGAGGATCTCCAAATAGCAATATAGCATTCACAAGAAATCACCATTGTGTAGTAGTAGTAGTAGGCTGGGTAGATCCAGGGTCAAATTCCCCCCCCCCATACTTAATGATATTGAACCAGTCACTATCTCACAGCCTAACCTATTGCAAAGGATCGCTATGAGTTTAAAGTGGTGAGGAGACCCGCCTATGCTTTCCTTTCATTGAATTAATTTTTATTCGTATACTGTGAATTGTACATGTTTTGTATTACATATTTGTGTGTGTGTGTTTAAATGAGATGTATGTTACTTGGAGACCTTCAGGTAACAAGGAGACCTTCAGGTAACAAGTCTAATAAATGGTGGTGGTGGTGAAGCAAAAATAAAGTTTTATCAGAGAGGCATAGGCATATGGTTTGCAATCAGACCTGAATTAGTCAAAATGATATCTACTAGGCTTCAGCTGGTGTGTTTTGACCCACTACCAGGTCACAGTCTGATCCAAGTTGCCACTCAGCAGCACTAGCACCATATATAGTTTAAAAAACCTGAAGAGATGGGCCTTTTTCAGGGGGGAATTGCACTGCAAAAGTGTGTGAGATCATGGCAACCAAAATGGCTGTCATGCTCTCATGATAAAAATTTAGATGTCCCGGTCAAGCACACTTGGGTATGCAGTCCTGCCCTGCATTCTGCCCTGTATTTTGCCAGACCAAAGATGGCAACCCTAAACTAGTCTCACTTTTTATTGGGCTTTGGAGAGAGACAGAGGGGAAGATCAGTCCTTACCCCAAGGGCAATTGGAGCAGCAGAGCACCACATCATAAGCCAGGGGTCAGCAAACTTTTTCAGCAGGGGGCTGGTCCACTGTTTCTCAGACCTTGTGGGGGGGCTGGACTATATTGGGGGGGGGATGAACGAATTCCTATGCCCCACAAATAACCCAGAGATGCATTTTAAATAAAAGCACACATTCTGCTCATGTAAAAACACCTGGCAGGCCCCACAAATAACCCAGAGGTGCATTTTAAATAAAAGCACACATTCTACTCATGTAAAAACACACTGATTCCCGGACCGTCCACGGGCCGGATTTAGAAGGTGATTGGGCCGGATCCGGTCCCCGGGCCTTAGCTTGCCTACCCATGTCATAAGCCTAGTCAGCTTCTGCCAATCATAGTAGAGGGCTTTGCATGTTTTAGGTTTGTTGTTGTTTTGCTTCACCAGCTCCAGGCTGGTGCAAGAGAGAGGCACAGCTCCACTAATAGCCATGGAAGACCCTATTTCAGGGCCCTACTCTGGCTATCACCAGTTGTAGCCTGTTGCCTGCTTGGTCAAAGCTTGGGTCTCTGCCACAGTAATCCTCTTCATGGCACTCCTCTTTGCCAGCAGGCTGAGGACACTGCTTTGTCCTCTCCCCACCCCTTAACCCACCTATCACTTTCGGGGAAGTTAGGATTGCAGCCCGAGTTTCCCTCTGCCTCTCACTTTAGCCCAGCACAGATTGCCGACCATGATCTCCTGTAATGACTGGCTACTAAGCAAAGCAAACATTTGTGAATCTCTTCTTACATAAGATAGGAGCAGGTAACTTCTCAGTTTATATTTATGTTTACTTAGATTGCAGTAGGTACATATCAGCTTTGTATTTGACAGCCATGTTTATGTGGGCTGTGTGTCTCTATATTCATGTAATAACATTTGATGTTGATTGAAAATGATGTTCTGCAGAACATTTTGTTCCACCATACTTTCACATTCATTTGCAGTCAGTTGCGTTTAGGTTTTGTAAGATCACCCTTATCCTGTGCCTGGACTTACATGCAGCCATTTCAGATGGATCAACCCAGTGTTGCTGTCTGGTGCTCTGATTGTATAAATTGCTTAGCTGCAGTGGACACAGAGTAGCTTGCGTGAAATAGGTGTACTGTAGCAGCATCCTGGCCATGAAAGTTGATTCTGTTGTGTTGCCTCTAGGGCCTTTCTCTGCAGTAAATTGCACTTGTTGCAAGGGATCCAGATGTCTTTCCTCAAGGTAACAACTTCTGTGGCAAACCACAGTGCTCATTGCTAAGAAAATGTGGTCTCTGTTTTCCTCACATTAGTGTGTCATTTGAGAGTCTGGTATGGAATATAATTGCTCATGTGTCATAGGCACTTACTGGTTAATGTCTGACATCACTGGTGCAAAGCAAGATGGCTCCTCCTCCCATGGCCACACTATTTCGTGTACTTAATTTTTTTAAAAAAACTTTGCACTTGGAGCACCTCAGAGGTGTAGCACAACTGTGGAGATAACACCCTGCCCCCATCCCAGCTCCTCACTGTGTACATCTACTTTGCAAGGAAGGAAAGCATCGCTCATGGCTCTGACTACTACTGGTAGTACTGCCACCACCCCGACTTATGAGCCTCTAAGCCAATTGGGGGCATGGGCCTCCCCAGCCTTTAGGCTTTTATCCTGGGATTGGGGGAACTGGGAGGGAGCTCATCTTTTCTTTTACTCCCTGTTTACTCAGAACTGTTTGCACAGAGTGTGTTGGCAATGCGCCTAGTTTGTGGTGGATGAAACCCAGTGGGCTAAAACAGCTAGCCAAGCTCGAGTATTCCATATGATGGAGAGTTTATTTTAGACAAGTAATGATTAGGGGATGGAGGGGGAGACGTAAGTGGAGTATGATATGAAATAAAAGCGAAGGTTCAAAATGACAATAACAAGAATTTATTACTTATACTCTGCCCATCTGACTGGGTTGCCCCAGCCACTCTGGGTGGCTGCCAACATATTAAAAACACAGTAAATACCGAACATTAAAAACTTCCCGATACAGGGCTTCCTTGAGATGTCTTCAGAAAGTTGTGTAGTTGTTTGCCTTTTTGACATCTGTTGGGATGTGCTATTTGATGGGATGTTGTATCCTAACATTTTGAGCATGTTATGATGTTCAGCTTACATGCCTGGCATATGTATAATTCTTTAAGATGTTCTGATGAAGACAAAAACTAGTAAATATCACCCCACCTTAACTTTTGTTGACAGAGGGGTGGGTGGTGGAAGCCCACTAATATGGAGGTACCTGCGGCAGCATGGAAACTTTTGGAGATTGCTGCTTGGGGCAGTTATTATTTTGCCCTGAGAGGAGAGGGCATATATATTAGAAGGATCTCTTCTTGGGTTCCTGTGCAACAAATTATTGTTTCTTCGGAGGAGGAATGCTTTAGCTGTGCAGGCTTCCCAAGCATAGCATTGGTCCATAAAGGATTAGAAAGCTACCTGCTTTATTAGAAAAATAAATTAAGGTTATCTATAACTTATTCCAGAAAAATATACCAATGGAAGAAATTACAATTGTATCCTGAAATGAATTTTAAAAAGAAAATAAAAGATTGTTTTGTGCTTGAGTAATTCTTCTCATCTGGAAGGCGGCAGCATTTTACTTTCCCCCCATAGTATTTCCTGTGTTCATTACAAGTGCAGCTCTGATAAGCAAAAGCCAGTCTAAGAAAAGTTCATGAACTGTAGTCCAAGGCGAAGATAAGATGTTCAATTTCTTCCCATTCTGATAAATGCTATGCAGCTACTATGTGGCTCAGATTCTTATTACATTTTAGCATGATTGTGAAGCAGTGGGCTGTCATCACATTTAAATAGAGCAATAGAGTTTAAATAATGTTTGCAAAACTGATAAGCTTAACATAGTTTAATTCATACTAAATTATCTTTTATCACTTCAAGTGACTTTAAGCATATTTAGGTTTTTTTATAATGTGTCATTACTTTTCCATTATTTTGACACCCCCCAAAAAACCCTCTTTAAAAGCAGTCAGTTCCCAAAAGCCTGCTGGAACAAAAAAGTCTTCACCTGCTGGCAGCAGGGCAGCAGGTAGGGAGGGAGCCAGTCTAGCTTCCCTAGACTGTTTATATTTTGGAAAAGCAAATAATCGCACACCAAAAATCTGGGAGCAGTGACTGAGAAGGCCATCTCCTGTGCCCCCCGGATGTGAGGGCGATCTGGCTGCGACATCTGTCACCCCATTGATCGCCACGGTTGATTCGGCTGATCTGGCTGGCTAGGCGGGTGTCCCCTTCCTCCCTCACCGCTCCATGTGCGTCCCTCCCGAAGCTGCGCGCTCGGTGGAAGAGGACGACCATCCCAGATAGAAGGAGTGTACCGTTCTTCGGTCAAGGGTATACGACAGCTGCGCTCCCCTGCTAGAACCTCCAAACAAGCTCAAGGTCCATTTGTAGGACATTGTGCCCCCCCCCCCCACTAAATGTGCCTGTGAGGGTGATGGGACTGAGAGAAGGCCTTTCCTTTCTCAGATATTAAACCTTCATATGTATTAATGTGGAAAATAAATACGTTGCAATTCATTATTTCACAGTTATCACAACTATGAAAAAAGAGCCCTCCTTGTTAATCTCACATCTATATTAAGATAACTTTAAGAAACAGTGGTGGTAGAATTCTGATTATCATTTTCCAGGAACATTGATGCAAGAGGTATGAAATAGAGCTATTATTTTGCTTTTGACTAATGCAGACATTACTAATTCAGGACAAGTCACTGGTGTAAATATATGTGAATAGCTTGCACTTCTTGATAAACAATGGAATTGGAAGGAGAAGGAAGAGAAGGGAGGATTAAAAACACCAGTTTGTAAAAGAAAGTGCACATTCCATGGAAAGAATGGGGAACTTGTTTAGATGTGACAATTTTCTATCTTAATGAGGAATCAGTCCTTTCTTCCTTTGGTGCAAGGGTAGCCAACATGGTTCCCTCCAGAGGTCATTGGACTCCAACTTTCATCTTCCCTGGCCATTGATGATGCTATCTGCAGCTGATGAGAGTTGGAGGGAACATTTTGGGTACCTGCACTCTGAAGCCAATGAATTTATAGCTCTGTTGCTGGGCATTTTGAATTCCAGTTTCCTCTTAGGAATGACGCAGCTAGGAAAATAACAGAGAATGCTCTGTTATGCGTTTTGAGGAGGAAATTGGTTTTGTTCAATGTTTTTTGTTTTTTTTTTAAACCAAAATTCCAACTGTCAAGTGTTCAAAGTGAAACTTAACAAAAACCTTCATCGGAACTTCTTTGCAGTTCTATTAAAATAGCCTTTCTATTTAGTAGTAGTAGTAATAAGGGAAATCATTTTTTCCAAATACTAGTAGTTATGATTCATGAAGAAAAATATAAAAATTATCACATTTTATTTATTAAAGCCTAATGTATTGGATCCATCACGGTTTTCCCTGAATGCAAGGAGTCCTTCCGTGAACTGCAACCCAGAAAGGGCTGAAGAAACAGGAGGGATGGAGGCATTCTTTACCAGTTGCCCATTTCCCCCTGCATGCTCTCATACGATGGCTTGTATTGTTTCATAGGCTTCCATCAACCCTCCTGGACAGTCTTTTGTTAAAGGCTGTAGGGGGAAATCAGAAAAAAAAAAATGCTGCCACCCCCTCCATTCATGTGAGAGTTCCATGAACAGAACTGGGCTGATACATCTCTGAAACCAGTGTCTGGTTAATTAAACTTTCAGAAAATGGTTAATGGAAAAAGAAGTGTCATGCATTTCCAAAGCATTTTCATCCTAAATACTCTTCTGACTCCCTGAAATCAAAGCATTTTACTCATGTAAAATAGAGAACATGTTTCCTTCCTGGAAGAAGGGAGCTCAGAAGAAATTCTACAACATACCATTTTCCTGTAAGCATCAAGTCATAAAGTACTGTTTCAATATTAATGAATAATCTATGAAACCAAAGGCAGTAATCTGGTTTGGATTCAGTAGCTACAGTTCTAAAACTATTACTTGTAAGTACTTCATGAAGCAATTTGAGATTTCATATAACTAAGCTGCTGGAAAATGCCTTGCTTTTATTATAACTTCTGTTGTTGCCCTAAAAATAGGGATTCCGCTACTGCAATTTGATACATCCAACAAGCATAGCTCCTTCTCAGAGAAGCAATTGTGTGGTAATATCTCCTTAGGATGCGTATTGGTCAGTATGCAGCAAAGTGCTTCTGCTAGAAGAAGGATTTTTTTACTTACGTAACCAAACTTCTCCATCTGCTTTCCCAACATTGTCCCCTGTCTCCCTTCCTTAAAGGCAGGGTAGGTTTACAGTGGTGCCTCGCAAGACGAAAATAATCCATTCCGCAAGTCTCTTCGTCTAGCGGTTTTTTTGTCTTGCGAAGCAACCCTATTAGCGGCTTAGCGCTATTAGCGGTTTAGTGGATTAGCAGCTATTAAAGGCTTAGCAGATTAGCGGCTAAAAGGCTATTAGCGGCTTAGCGGCTTAGAAAAAGGGGGGGAAAGTGGAAAAAAATCGGAACACTCGCAAGATGTTTTCATCTTGCGAAGCAAGCCCATAGGGAAATTCGTCTTGCGAAGCAGCTCAAAAACGGAAAACCCTTTCGTCTAGCGGGTTTTCCGTCTTGCGAGGCATTCGTCTTGCGGGGCACCACTGTATCAACTTTAAAATCTGGGGGAAAGAACATTCATGTTTGGTTGCTCACCCAAAGCTTGCTTAAACTTCTTTTTGTAGTCTGTTTGGAACTTTAAAAATAGGGGAACCGTCAGGCCACGGTAAATGACTGGAGAGCTGTGTTCAGATTGGTTCGTTAGAAGTTACGCAGACCTGCGATACAGTGTCTTATGTTTAGAAGAGGGGAAGGAAACCACCCATGGAATGTGTAAGCTTGCTAGTTTGACTGCATTTGTCTGCATTTGGGGAAACGTTGGAGCAAATAATAGAAATAATTAAGCTGGCAACATGTTGAAAAAAATTAAGGTGTGCAGATCTGTTTCACTGGGGATGGCCACAGTTGGATATCACCCTATGGACTGATGTGGGCCCAGTTACCATAGCCTAGTGATGTAAAATAAAGCCGAACACCAGCAATAGGAAGGAATAATACAACAAGGATATATGAGGAAGAAGCAATATAGGATGAAGTTTCCAGATTGGAACTGTGTGGAAAATCTCATACATTCCAAGGGGCTGTGAATTCATGATACAATTAATATCACTTAGCAGACTAGATCATGGTGATTAATATAATATTTTAAACACTGCTGAGTTGGGTAGATAATAACAAAACCAAGCTCAACAGTGTCAAATGTGAAAATGAGAAGAGGTAAAAAGGATATAATATAAATATAAGAATAAATATAAGAAGGGTGCTAAGAGGCCAGACAGTTGCTCCTCTCAGTAATTCAGATGCTACAATGGATAAGAAACTGTGCATGAATTAACAATGTGATGATGTGACCCCAAATATCAGTGCTTTTTAAAATTGTATTAACAAAAGCATTATTTCCAATATTTTGGCAAGTAAGGATAGTGCTGTGGCTCTAGTAAGACTTAATGCAGGCTTTCATTCAATTCTGGTCAAAAGAATTCAAGGAGCTTGTTGACAAGAGACAAGTTATCAAGATTATGTGTTTCAGAAAATCAGGTTGAGAGGGAAAACTGAGAGAAATGGGCACATTTTGTTCAAATAAGAAGATTACAATGGCAATATATTTGAGAATGATGGTCTAAAAGAAGTGGCAGATCACTTGCTTGCCCAAGTTTTTGCATCTTACCCCGTTAAAACAGAGCAAAAACCTTAAATTGCTATATGGTGATTTTAGAGCAGCTTTGCAGTGGAATAAACTGCTCAGGAAGGATGTTTGAGCTTCCTAGGTGATTTTAATAAAATGTTGGGTACTTCTTCCAGATATGAATTAGGTATATAATCATTTATTTTTGAACAGGAGTTGGACTAAATAATCCAATATCTTGTCTTATGAAAGATTGTGGGTCAGTTCAGATATTTAGAAATAATTTTCTTAGTGTGGTATGCCATCACTGATCTGGGAATGCAATGCACTCATTCAGTAACTTAATATCTAACCTGGTTTATCCTTGGATACAACTACACACTCTCATACAGAAGCACTTTCCATGGTTGTGGTGACAAAAGAATCTGCTGCTGCTATTATGAAAATTGTTTCCAGGGTATCCTAACTATTTCCATGCAGGAGCAGTTATTTATCAGGTTCTTGATGGAAGTGTTTTCCCAAAGATTAGCCCACAGCAAAACTTTTGAATGTCTGGTTTCACACTGAGAAGTTATTTTAAAGTGTCCCCAGGGACTGAAGATAGAGCACCCATAGAGACCACTAGGAAAACCCCAAAAGATTTTAATTAAGCTTCAAATGTGTACAAGTATGTTTAAAGGTAAAGGTACCCCTGCCCATACGGGCCAGTCGTGTCCGACTCTAGGGTTGTGCACCCATCTCACTTAAGAGGCCGGGGGCCAGCGCTGTCTGGAGACACTTCCGGGTCACGTGGCCAGCGTGACGAAGCTGCTCTGGCAAGCCAGCACCAGCGCAGCACACGGAAATGCCGTTTACCTTCCCGCTAGAAAGCGGTACCTATTTATCTACTTGCATTTAGGGGTGCTTTCAAACTGCTAGGTGGGCAGGAGCTGGGACCGAACGACAGGAGGTCACCCCGCCACGGGGATTCGAACCGCTGACCATGCAATCGGCAAGCCCTAGGCGCTGAGGTTTTACCCACAGCACCACCCGCGTCCCACAAGTATGTTTAGTTGTCATAAAATGCTAACATGACTAACTGGGGTGGTGGGGAGGAAAATTGGGGCTCAGGGAATGTAATGGAGTGGCTTGAATACTAAATTACACTGTAACACTTTGATGCAGAACTCCAGTTCTTATCCTTTTAATTTATGTGTACAGTTGCTCAAGTCAAGATTTCATAAGGAGCAAATAATTTGCACTTAGTGAAATGTGTGAATTTCCTCCTTTCCTTGAGTCACAACATAAATACTTAACATTTACACATGGAACTGTGTTGTCCTTTGTTACTGAAGATAGAAACAACATCCTTTCTTTGTTTCTTTGGCAGTCAGTGCCAAGGATCAGAAAATACAGGACAGCTGAGCATTCCAGGCACAAAGCATCTGTTCTTGAGAATAAAATTGTGTGTGTGTGTGTGAGAGAGAGAGAGAGAGACCTACAGTTATTATTTAAACCAAGGCAAGAGCAATCCTTTGTCTTCAGAAATGTCTGAAAGGCAGGAGTGGGGAAGGTTACATTAGTAGTCAAGACAATTTCTGAGCATGTAATGTGCCACAGCAAGACATAATTTTTGCAGAATACTTAAATAATGTGTAAGATAACGGGAAGGTGTGTGACATGAAGTTCCTAGAAAATCAGTGCTATCAAATACCACCACACATTGTTATCCATTGCTGTCTTGTGTAGGACAACTTATGCTGTGAATCTTCTGCTTTGTAAATATAGTGTTGGGTGCTCTATCAGCAAGAGGTGTCACAATTAAAAAAAAAACTTTTAAAATGAGTTTATGCTGCACTGTTATTTTCAGATATTTGGAAATTGCATAATAGAGCTGCCAATTACCTTGCCATAGTCTCTGGTCAAACTGGTTAAACTGGTTTTGGAGCTTTTTATAATACAAATGCAGTACTCTTGGGCGGGGACCCGTTGTATAATTCCTATGAGGAGTAACACATACTCCACACTAGCTTGAAACACTTTTTATGATGTTTCTCCCCCCCTCCCTTTAGTACATTCAGCAGTAATGCTTACCCTATATAGCTCTGTAAAAAAAGAAAGAAAACTCAGCTTCCTTTCATGTCAATAAAATAGTCGTATGTGCTACCCTTATATATCAATAGAGTGGACATCAGTTTCAGCTTATTTTCTTTTTTAAGAGAAGAGAACAGGTTGTCATTTGGCTTATTCCTTATGTCGAACATGGCTCCGAAAACTATAGTTTGGTATGATATCTGAATTGGCAAGGTTTGGCTTGTGCTTTGATAGCAAACCAGAATCAGAAATCACGGTTTGTGATAATTAGGGTTTATGGTCCTTAATTATGTTTGTATTGTTATAGTAATAGAAACAGGTTTTCTGTTACTTTAACAGTGAGAGAAGAAGCCTTGTCATTTCCTCCACAGAAATCATTGTGTGTATGCAGCCTAAATGTTTCTGCATTAGTCTCTTGTAGCAAAAACAATATTTTTTTGGGTCCCTAAAAGCCTAACAAATGTATTCTGGCATAGGCTCTCAGGGGCCCAAGACTACTTCATTAGATGCATGAAGTGAAATCTTAGCTGAAGGTTTTTTTTCTAAATTTTGCACCTCATTGCCATTCAGTTCCTACCTTACATTATTCCCCGTTTATATACCTGCCAACTATTCACATTATGTGGTTCCTGTCTGTGGGAACTGCGGGGCCCGGGGCCTCGCCACGCAAGACAGCTCCCCTTTTCCAGGGGGGCTGGATGGCAGGAGGGGTTCCAGGACCACAGTTACCCAGCAGTGGACGGAGGAATGCTGCCCATGTCACTAGGAAGCCCAGCCGTGTCACGCCCCCCAGCTAACCTATCATCTACTTTGGTGGATCTCCCAGCCCACTCACCCTCTTTCTTGCTTTGCTTGACTATGGCCTTGCTATGACTAATGTCGGTTGCCTGGTTGTGGGGCTGGGTAGGAATTTTTCCACTTGGTAAATTGGCTCCAGCCATTTGGTTTTTGCCTACCTAGTAGCAATCGGCACAGCTTCGTAAGGTTAGGCATTGGGTAAGTGGGTGGCACTGTGGGTTAAACCACAGAGCCTAGGGCTTGCCGATCAGAAGGTTGGCGGTTCGAATCCCCGCGACGGGGTGAGCTCCCGTTGCTCGGTCTCTGCTCCTGCCAACCTAGCAGTTCGAAAGCACGTCAAAGTACAAGTAGATAAATAGGTATGGCGGGAAGGTAAACAGTGTTTCTGTGCGATGCTCTGGTTCATCAGAAGCGGCTTTGTCATGCTGGCCACATGACCTGGAAGCTGTACGCCGGCTCCCTCGGCCAATAAAGTGAGATGAGCGCCGCAACCCCAGAGTCGTCCGTGACCGGATCTTTTCCTTTAAGCCTTGTTATGGGAGGGGAGGCTGTTGCCTCCGCCTGCCCCTCTACGCTAAGGGTGTTCCATTAAAGGGATCCGGGGGTGTGGTTCCTGTCCGAAGCCTGGGCATGGGCTAGGGTCATGCCACAACCCCATTGGTGACCCTGGGGATGTTCTTAATTTATGTATATCACAAGGCTCCCACTATTGGTGGTTGACCCTTTCAGGACTTCCTGCAGATGGGCAGGAGTCAGGATATAGTCTTGCTTCACCCAGTTGCCTAAGCCAAACTGCTCACATCTGTAACCAATAAAGTTGTGGCCTAATTTATCCCATTAACCCAACATATTTGTGCTTGTATGTTTATTTCTGTGGGAACTGTGGGCCCAGGGCCTCACCACACAAATAGATTTGTTAGGGCTTTCAAGGGCCACAAAATTCTGATTGTTTTTGCTGCAAGAGACTATGTATACACAGTGATTTTGGTAGAGCTGTTGGAAAGCCTTCCCTCTTTAATTGCTTTTATAGCCTAAATGGTAGGTGAAGATTTACATGCAGATTCTTGTCTAGCATATATAAAAGTGAAAACTGAAGAATAGAATCAGTAGGTAGCTTTGCTAAAGAGACTGAACTTTGTTGCTGAGTATAGTTCTAGTTCAAATCTGAGTTGACTCTATTTACTCTAGGTCATTAATGTCAAAATTATTTTGTGGAAAGAATATATATTGAAAGGCACAATGAACATATGAACTGTGATATTTGCTGTCAAAAATGCTACATTAATGCTACTGTGTATTTCTTCCTTTACAGAAAGTTCACATATTTTTTCTTTGATGCCAGAAAGTGGCAAAATTTTGATTTAAAGCAAAAAAAATAATTTCACATTTGTGTATTTTCCCTTTCACTATTTTAATAAGGCAGTCACTTATGGATCATTATTATCCAGTCCCTTTGTTTTATGATACATTATTACACAATGCTTTGCTCAGGCATGGCAACCCAGTGAATATTTATCTATGAAAAATCTGGAAATGCACAAAATAGGCATTTTGCTTTGATTGATTCAACCAGTTTAAATTCTGTGCACTAGTTTAAGGACTTTAAATGCTTCTTTCATTCTGAAGAGTCTTTCTTTCTAATGAAATAATTATATAGGGTTGTTTTGATGAGGTATGGCCTAATTTCTGGAGTGTATCAAAAAGAAAAGTGGACAAAAATTCCTTTGAATTTCTGGGATCTTAAGACATTTTGATCTTTTAATATTCTAGCTCAAGGGAGATGTATGTTCAGTGGGAAGACTAATTATGATGATGATCTAAGATTTACTGATAATGTGGCCTGGGACTGAATGTATTCCTATTCATCCGGTTTCCCTTTCTGAATATTTAAAGCATCTTCATTTATGAATCCATAAAATGTACCAAGCTTGTGATGCTGCTGCAGGCCACTTTTAAGTGTTTTTTTCTGCTGTAGTACTCAGTGTCACTTCGTTACTAATGGTTCTGCAAATAGAATTTTTGGATAAGTATAATATATTTCTGACTTGGTGATCTCTGGTGTTCTAGTGTGAAAGGAAGAACTATCCCGGCACAGCATATTCACAAAAAAGGAAAGGAAAGCAGATATTGCAGAGGAAAATGTTTCCGTACACATAAATAGGAGTTGCACTTGGATCCAGCGGCAGCTCCTAACAGGAAGTTGGATATTGCTTTTAAAAATGCAAAGTTCTGAAGTACCAAAATTGCCAAGACATTTTGCTACCTGAGGCAATCTAGCCAACATACATAGTGCCCAAGCATGACTTGTCTGCACATGGAAGAAAAACTTACCAGCACCTCTGTCTGTTTGCCCATTAATGATAACAAAATCAGCTACTTGAGGTGGCTACCTCACTCTTCCTAATGAAAGGGTCAGCCCTGAAAATGACTCTTCTAGGTTCTTCAACTATATTTTTGTCTTCTAGTTTTGTCAACGATCAGTGCCACAATCTGGTTTGTAAACTTGCTTGTTTTTGTTTTCTTGTTTAGCTGCACAGAGTGAAGAGACAACATGTGCATTTAGGGACCAGTACCAAAATGATCATGGAATTAGCGAAAGTCGAATTTCTCAAGAGAATGGTACAGTTTTGTGTATGAAAGGCAACACCTGCTATGGTCTGTGGGAGAAAACACGCGAAGGAGAGATCCATCTTGTGAAACAAGGTAACATTCAACAATAATGGCATTCAGCAATAATGACAACAAACATAACTTAATCTATTTGTCACAAAGGTCTTAATATTCAGAGGCAGGTAGCAGTTTTTTTGTAAAACTTTTAAACATATATCTTCTCATAAACCACAGAGCCTAGGGCTTGCCGATCAGAAGGTCGGCGGTTCGAATCCCTGCAACGGGGTGAGCTCCCGTTGTTCGGTCCCTGCTCCTGCCAACCTAGCAGTTCGAAAGCACATCAAAGTGCAAGTAGATAAATAGGTACCACTCCAGCGGGAAGGTAAACCGCATTTCCGTGCGCTGCTCTGGTTTTGCCAGAAGCGGCTTTGTCATGCTGGCCACATGACCCGGAAAAACTGTCTGCGGACAAACGCCGGCTCCCTTGGCCAGTAAAGCGAGATGAGCGCCGCAAACCCCAGAGTCGTTCGCAACTGGACCTAAAGTTAACCTTTACCTTAATACCTCTGTGAACATCCGCCCTATCGACCGTCCATTTTGGCGAACATCCGTGGCAAACCCAGAAGTACCGGAACGGGATACTTCCAGGTTTGCCGCTCGTGCACATGCGCAGAGCGGCACTTTGTCGAGCATCCCTTTCGTTGAGTGTCCAGGGCTCTGGAACGGATCCCCGACTCAAAACAAGGTACCACTGTACTGCCTTCTGATCACAAAGGAATCTACAAACAAATGTCCCTCATTTTGAAGAACAGCTGAGTGCAGACATAACTCTTCTCAGTTCTCTGCTGCCACAAAGGCCAGGGCTGCGCTTAATTTATAGGAGACTATATTTTATTTGAACATTATGAGAAACTTATTGAACAGTTCAACAGTGGGGTCAATTACTTAGAAGAGTGGTGAGTTCTCCCTCACTAGAGTTCTTCAAGCAAAGGTTGGCTAGCCATATTTTGAAGATGCTCTAGTTCTGGGACTCTTGAATTGAGCAGGGGGTTGGACAGATGGTCTATGACACACCCTGAAAAAAGCTCTGATTCTCTTAATTGTATGACTCCTGACTCCTTCCCAGTTCCTTGTTGCACCCCCCCTCTCCTCCTCAAGCTAAAGCTAACTACAGTTCCATCTTCAGTGGTGTTAAGATGACCATAGTTATCAGCAAATTTGCAAAGCTGCTTCTATCCATTGTTGCAAATGGCGGTTAGCATTAATGTAAGTTAATGTTCGATGGTCAAATTGAAAAGGTGGGGGGGATACCCACTTGGGAAAGCCGTGTGCATGTCCATAGGGCATTCCCAATAGCTTAATCATTATTAGGCTTCTGGGCAACATTACAATTATGCCAAGCCACAATTTTTTCAAGCATACTTTATAGAAATTTTTAATACATGGCAATCTAAAGTTTGATATGCTAGTGATTCATAGTATAAACTTAATAGAGCTGCTAAGTAGAAATAGATAAAACTGTACAAATTACCAGAAAGCAAAAACAAGGTCATAGTGCTTATGTTTAATGAAAATAGTAATAGGTAATAACAATGAATTAGAAGTGAGCATAGAGGATAGTCTCTAACATAACACTGAGCAGTCTTGGATAATAAGGATGATTAAATGAATAAGCCATACAAAAGAAGGAAGTTCCATTACTGATCATTAAGGGTCCCAGACTCTGAACTTCCATTTCGGGTTTTTTTTTAAAAAATAAGTCTCTAGCCCTCTCAGAAGGAAAGTTATGAAGCAAAATACGTAATTAGACCCTAAAACTACATACAGTAATGAAAAAAAGTTTTTTGGGAGCAGGGAACGGGAACATGCAAAAGTGGTATAAATACATGGTACCTCCCTTAAAAGCTGAAATGTTAGATGCAGGTTCATTAACTAAATCAAAGTGTGATATTTAAAGAACCAGCATAACCAGTAGTTGTTGGAAACATGAAGGCAAAATGCCAGGATAATGCAAACTCGCTTACACAGTTGGGAATGCTTCACTTGTGGTTTGTTTCAGAGGTCAACAGTTCAGGAGTCTTGATAAATTTTAGCCACACTATTTTGCTCACTGTCTTAGCTCAGGAAGAATCACTGCATACTTAAATTGAATACTGTGCTCTGTCCACTTCCTGCATGCCAGACATGATGACCCCTGCAATTGTATGTGTAATCTGTTGGTCTGGTGTGGTAGAGAAATGAATCAAGAACATGTATTAGTTTCAAAGGGCTCCTGTCAGCCTCTGACTAACCCTTGAACACACACGAAGACACACACACACACCTCTGAAGTGGAATGAAAGGACTGGTATGCAGCTGATAATGTAAATGAGTCACAAATCAGTAAACCAATGAAAAATTTGAAGACACTATGGTGCATTTGATATTTTGCCAGCACCAGGTTGTTACGGTCATAAGACTGTTTAGTTTTGGGACACAGACAGTGGTTACATTGTTGGAATGAAAAGAACCACCACAAATATGTTTGTGTAGGCTTTTATCTGCTTTAATACAACTTTTCTTCCATGAAATTGAATCTGTTTTCAGCATTAAAGCATTCGTACAAAATGCACGTCTCAATAGTGACATCCACCCACATATGAGAATGCAGTTAAATTGGCTAAAGAAAGTACATAGTCCAAGTCACATACAACCCATTTAAGAAAAGGAGCATATATTTAAAAACAGAGGATGAAAGAAAAATGTCCTAATGTCAAAAAGTCATGGAGTTGCAAAATGCCCTACCCATAGTCCCAGTAGGTGACACTTCTCTTAGGGAAAAGATTCAGAGCAGTGTGTCCCTGGTCTTAAAAGACAGAGGGGTTTTTCTAGGTGAGAGACAATCTAATAAGAGCATGAAGTTGCGGAGCAAAACATGTAGAAAGTTTCACAAGCTAAATAAATAGCCAAAAGAAATACTCCTATTTGATTTACAACCTTTTTTCCCCTCCAGGATGCTGGTCTCATATAGGAGACCCTGAAGACTGTCACTCTGAGGAGTGCATTGTCACAACCACCCCTTCCTTGGTTCAGAATGGGACATATCGTTTCTGCTGCTGCAGTTCCAACTTGTGCAATCTCAACTTCACAGAGAATTTTCCACCAGCAGACCCTACCGATGGAACGCCTTTCAGTGAGTCAGAGTGCTTCAGGCTGTGTGATAATCATGATTTAAGAGCAACTGAGAAAGCATTGCTACTAATAGACTCCACATGCAATGCACTGATGAGAACTTAAAGATTGAAATTAACTTTGTTTTTCTATTAGTATGTAAGCTGTCTATTGTATTATACAATGTTTCACCTTAAAAATAACTTAGGCTTCGCTTGTATATCCTTTACAACATTGTGGCAATATTATTTTGCCATGGTCTTATTCCCCATGCAGAGGACCTATTTGTTCTAACTCTTGCTTTGAAATAGCTCAAAATACCCTTTTTAGTCTTTTAACCTCTCTTGCAAGGTTGAGCTTGGTTCTGAGCTTTAGTCCTCCTGACCTTCTCCCTGAAAGTGTTGGCGTCTTTATATCCTTCCTTTGTGATTTGCTTCTTCCATTATCCATGCCCCTTTTAAATCTCAGCTCATCTAAAAGCTTCTTTTGCAGCCACACTGGTTTCTTTAGATGCTTCCTACAGTACTTCTCTTCCTTGTTGGAATTGTTTAGATTATAACTTCAATATTTCACCTTCAAGAAACTCCCAGCCACCACTAACTCTTCACATATTTCTAAAAATGAGATCTCACCCTTTAGTTCCTGGAGCTGGCACAGTGGTTTTTTTAAAAAAAGCCCCCCCCCCTCCACTCTAGCTTTGACTCTGCCCTGTGTGATTGTTAGGGTGGCTTTGGAATACTTCAAACATGGGCATCTGTGAGGCTACTGCAAAGGAGAACACAAATCATAACCACAGCAGTACAGAATTGTACTAGGCATATGGAGGTTACCGTATTCTTCGCCCCATAGGACGCACTTTTTCCCCTCCCAAAATGAAGGGGAAATGTGTGTGCGTCCTATGGGGCGAATGCAGGCTTTCGCTGAAGCCTGGAGAGCGAGAGGCATCGGTGCGCACCGACCCCTCTCGCTCTCCAGGCTTCAGGAAGCTATCCGCAAGCCTTGTGCGCCCGGCGGGAGTTCCCGTGGGCTCACAAGGCTTGCGGGCAGCAGCCTGAAGCACGGGGAGCCCTCCAGAGGGCTCCCCGTGCTTCGGGTGGGTGTCCGCAAGCCTTGTGCGCCCGGCGGGAGGTTCCGCCAGGCGCGCGAGGCTTGGGGCAGCAGCCTGCCGCCCGAAGCACAGGGCGCCCTCCGGAGGGCGCCCCGTGCTTCGGGCAGGTGTGCGCAAGGCTTGGGGCGGCAGCTGCGGCTGGGGGGGGGAAATAATTTTTTTAATTCACCCCCCCAAAAAAAAACAAACCGAGGTGTGTCCTATAGGACGAAAAATACAGTACATTTTGCATTGCAATGTTGTTTTTCCTACTTCTGTTTAGCTATAATTATGCTGAGACTGGGATCACATGCTGATAGAAAATATCTGGAATGGCAACACGACCCAAAGCTCTCTTTTACTTCCAGGCTAACGGGAGATAACTGCCTATATATTTACAATCATTTATTTGCTATCTATCTCCATTGCCCAGCTTTAGATTTATTTTTGGAATTGCAACATTGGAAGACAATTTAGATATTGCTCTGGCTTGTGTGTAGATGTCAAAATACATATAGTCCTGGAAAACAAGTAATGCTCCTAATTAGCTGCAAATGCTGTATATTAACATAAGAACATAATTTTTCAGACATCAACACAGAATTTAAATTTGTGGTATTTAATATAACCTGCATATAACCATTAATATTGTGTAGAAGGGATTATGTTTTTATAGTGAGAGAACCTTAAGGCAACATGGGAGGAAATAATGGAAATCTATTGTGTGGTATTTAAACAATGTGTTTTCAGAAACTGGGATGTTTGACAGCAAGAAAGGAATATTGTTCAATGTTCTATATGCATAGATTGAGGCTTCGCAAGAAACCACAAAGAGGATAAATTATTTGCAGTAAGAATCTGAAATGGTCTTCTTTGGGTTCATATTCCCTGTTGCTATTTCATCTCATTATTTTCATTATAATTTATATTGGAAGAAACTGATATTACTAACCAGTACTGAAGTGCAGGGCTAAACTGAACTTTCATCTTAAAAGAACAAAATAAATATTGCTCTCAATATCTGCTGGAAATTGATAGTTGTGGAGAGTTAAATGGTATACAAATCATGCAGTTTGGACTTACTAGTATTCCCTAATATTCCCTAACAGACAAATGCTGAGTTAGCATCCTGCAAGCCCCATACTGTAAGACTGTAAACCCCTCAGAACAATAATTAGGCCATATATGCATTGTTAATGTTTTGCAAGAGTGCTTTGCATACCAAGAGAAAATTTCTAATTCTGGAGCAGAATTGTTTCTTTAATAGTTAGATGATTTATGATCAGTAGCTGTGCTTGAGAAACAAAATGAACATACAGGTGCCTTAAGGTTGGAAGGCAGAAAGAATAGTAGGTGGGAGATAAGAGGGGGTCACCATAGTACTGGTGTTTCATTAGCTGAAGAGCAGCATGCTACTCTGTGACTGCCAGTTTTGCCTCTCTTTGTCCCCGGCTTGAAAAGCGACTGTGCTGTGATCTGTTTTCCTATGTGTTTTCCCTTGCTCTACCCCTCCTGCCCTTTCCCTCCCTCACTCCCAGGCTGTGGGAAAGAAAGAAACTAACAGGTCCCCCTTTCTTTCTGTTTTCCCTTCTAAACTTTCAGCATGCATTGTTGGATGCACTTGGAGTTTGTAAAAAAAAGTTTAAGGAAAGAAAGGGGGAAGTGTTGACTCCCTTTGTGCAGCGCTTGTTCGGTCTCTTCTCCTATACTAGGTGGCAGCACGCAATTGATATTATTCTTTCCCCTTTTAAAAAAGCGCTAACAGAACAAGGTGAGGTCACGGTACACTGCAGATCAAAGTTGCTTTCATGTCCCCCATCTTATTTCCCCTCTCTGGGCCTGCATGGCGTACAGAGACACTCCCAGAAAACGACATGGCCAGCATGATTGCAGCTTCACTCTACTGCAGTGATGGCCAAACTTGGCCCTCCAGCTGTTTTGGGACTACAACTCCCATCATCCCTAGCTAACAGGACCAGTGGTCAGAGATGATGGGAATTGTAGTCCCAAAACAGCTGGAGGGCCAAGCTTGGCCATCACTGCTCTACAGCATGCCTGTACGACAATATTGCATTGCTGTACTAAGAAATAAATAAATTGAAGGCGGGCATGTTCTCTTCCGGGCTGCCGTAGTATAAAATTTACTTCTCAACTTTTCTTCTGCTTCCATCACTGCAACTTCAAGTCAGGAAGGGGGAGTGTGTTTTGAGTAGATAGATCCTGGCAAAGAAGGCTTTTTGCTGAAGGAGAAAACTAACAAAAGATAAGCAGAGGGCAGTTCAGAATTCTTCTCCAGCTTTTTATGCTTTATTTCAAGACAGAATAATTTCAGAATTTTAAAAGCTTGCCTGCAGTTTGAAGAAACTTTAAAAGTTCCCAAAGTTCATTTTGAAGTCCAAGCTTGGGGACTTTTGTTTGCTAGCATCTTGGCGAAAAACTACAATGTAAACCTTGTTTTAATGCATTGCTAGGGCCATTCAGAGATTCAGTGTGCCATCTGGAAACCAATTAATGCATTGCAATACCCATTCCCTGTTATTTTGTGGTACATTCTCTAGTTTGCCAGAAGTTCTAAATAAACATTAGTGTTGTAGTTAGTTTACTGATACCATCTTATGAATAGCTAAGGACTGACTGTATTTCACGCTACTACAATTTCCCAAAGTTATGGGTACTGGTGGATGAGTTGAAGCAGCAGCTCTGTAGACTTAAGACAGCCCTATTTCTGCCTCTGTTTACACCAGCGTAAAAAATTGTATATTTTTCTCTTAACGCAAAGATGGAATTCTAAAGGAAAGTTTCATACACTGATGGAAATTATGGCACTTGTCTGAGCCTGCTTCATGCTCACTGCATATCTGGATTTTTAAAGGCTTATTCACATTGCACTGTAGCCAAACTAGTGTGCGATCTAAGGTAAGAAAACAGATTTTAATAAAATGTTTGGTATGAATTAAGGTGGTTCCAAATATTTTCCAGAATTTAAACTTGCAAACACAAGTTTAGCCAACAAATACTTCTGATTCACACATCACACATGAGGGTTTTAACACCATGTGGAATGTTAGTTAATATACCAAAATCATTGCCTTCATGGCTAAAGGATCCTTGAGATCTTTCTCCTCATTGTTATCACTTTATTAGGTTGTGGTCCTTCTCTGTTCTATTCCCTTAGATATATACATAGAAATTCCCTGTTACTTGTTTGGTTACATCCATTTAAACTTCAGTTTACAGTGGGGGGGGGAACAATTTCCCCCTATTGCTCCAGTAGCACCTATCCCAGCATAATAGTTAAAAAGGAAACTTGCTGAGCTTTGTATGCTTTGTGTTTGTACGTACTTTGGAAATATGAATTTTAGCACTGGAGAAATGAATCTGCAATCTTCAAAGAACTAAGCCTGAAATTTTAATAATGAAAAAGCAAAATTTGCATAAAATGTACATACCTGTTTAATAAGCCAAGTTATGAATGAACCTAGTGTTCCCATATACAGCTACTTTATGTAAGTTGGCAAACAAGGCAGACAGGCTTGACTCTAGTTTCCCATTATGTCCAAACCAGGAAAGTATGGTTAACAGCTTGGGAGCACTCCAAAATATTAATTAAGCTGCAGTTTAAAGTTAGCTTAATATTGCGGCATGTTTCAAAGCTGTTAACTATCATTTTCTGGTTCAGGCGAAAAGGAAAACTATAGTCAAGGGAAAACTTACACAAAGGCAGGAGTCAAACAGTTGTGTATTGGGTGAATATATCTGGTTAATAAGTTGAGATCTGATTGTCTAAATGCTACTGGTGTAGTACAGCTTTGCTCCAGAGGAAAGCTGCTTTTAACAGCTAAAGGAGCAGCTTGTGTCTGAATTGCTCAACTTTGGCATTAGTATGAGAGAGCAGCAAACTAGTCATCATCTCTAATTATGTTGCAGGCACTAACTTCACAGTACTCAGCAATCGTGCTCAACAAAGCATGCACAATTGTAGCTGATGTGCCAGCTAATAGAAGAATTTCCCCTCCACCCCAGCAACAAGATGTGAGGCTTAAACTGCAGGTGGAAAATGTAGTATTACAACAACAGAAGTACTAGCCCAAAGAATGACTCCTGTGTCCCTATCGTAATTGAGTAACACATGCACATTTTATGATGAAAAAAAATCCCCTGGAAAGGCCCCAAGAAGCATTTATTTACATTCTCCTGTCAATGACTTGAATTCATTACCTCTCCATAGCTTCCACAATTTGAACATTTTCAGCCCCCTAGAGATTATGCCTAACTAGTATTGTGTTGTACTATTTTTGGAATGCATCTTGTGTTTTTGCAAATAATATTTAAACATAAATAAAAGGCACATTGCTCAGTTGCTATAGAAACCAAGATCATATTAGCAGGCTATGAGCCATTTTGTTCGCTGTGTTTTCTCTTAGCACTGGCTCAGTGATGAGAAGTGAGATACTTGTTTGATGGTTCTTGGGTTTTTTTAAGAATAGGATTTTGGCTATTATTAGAAGACAAAAAAAATTTCAGATTGAGAATAATGAATATTTGTATCAGACATTTTTAGGAATGCCCGGGTTCAATCATGTTGTGCATTCCAATATTAATCCAACCAAGTCAATATTTAAAAATTTACAGATTTATTAAATGTTATTTTAAGCCTTACCTGAAATAATATGTCTAGATTATTTGATATTCACATACCACCATTCCATAAAATTGGTAGGTTGTATAGCTGACATAATTTAAGCATAGTTTCATACAAGTTTTTATTTATTTGTATTATTCATACAAATAAACAATATTAGGTAGCAGGCGTCTTATATAGTTCAGTATGGAGAATGACCTGAAGGCTGTGGAAACTTCTGCACATACCAAATAGTCTTTAGGGCATTTTCCATACTGAACCATATGCTATCAGGTTTAAGAGGTCTGCTACTTAATATCATTTATGTTTATGATTAATACAAATAAATACAAAATACTTGTATAAAACTATAATAAGAACCATGTGGAAAACATGGAAAGACTGTGAAAACTGTTCAGGTTATGAAAACCAGAGGCATTTTTGCTTCATTCTTGCTTTGCAAGGCTAACAGCGTAACAGTTCATTTTTTTCTTTTCACTGTCACTAAATTGCTAAGCCACTATGTAAATTTGGGCAGTTTAAGAAGTGCATCTGTTAAACGAAGCTAAAAATGCATGACCCGCAGTGAACAATTGAAATGGAATTTTCTTTGAAATGTTTCTTCAGGACACCAATAAAAACTTTTAAAGGAAGAGGTAAAATGATAGCTTCAAGATAAGTATTGCATGCTGCAAAAATACGGCATGCAGTTGTTGCATAAGAAAAGAACGTATGTCTAAGGGGTGCAATTGAAATATGATTCTTTTTCTTTTGTATGAAATAATGAATGCAAGTGTTCTTGCCTAGGAGTTAAATGATTTGGGGGGCAGGCCAGCTCTCTCCCCCCCACCCCGTATTTCTCAGGGAAAGCGTAAATTCACTAATCCGTAGACTACCTTTCTGAGCGAGGCTGTGAAAAAAGGAGGGAGCCCCAGCAGTTGCATTGTATTGAAACCATCCTTTGCGGAAAACACAGCAGGGTTGTTCTTTCTTTGACACAGTAAAACCAGACAAAGGCTGAGTGTAGCAAGGAAGCAGACGGCACGCCTCCAGCCAGTGCCCCGGCCTGGCTCCAGGATTTGTAAACAGAAACATCCCAGGCTCCAATAAGGCAGACGGCGGCTCCCCGTCTGATCTGCATGCAGGAAGTGCCTGCTTGTACAAGTCTTGCCATCGCATATAAGCACCCATGAGCTGTTTAAATTTGCCAGAGCTGCCTTTCTGTGAACACGGGAGAAGCCAGGGTGTTTTAACTGCTTAGAGGAACACAGCATGCTTTATATGCAGCATACTTAAATGTGAGAGACCATGCAGTCACATGAAACGTTCAGAGGTGCATGGGCGTATGTATTTTAGCGGGGATCAAGCTTTATGTTTGGGGTGGAGGGCAGAAGAGAGTTATCTGCAATGCAATCGGTCAGCTAGTTAAATATTTTTATTTATTTGCTTGATTGTGGGGGCAGCTGCCCCCAACCCCCCCTGGCTACACCCATGCCAAGCTAGGGGGGGTTGGGGGCAACACACAAGGAATGTGTGTGTTTTCTCTTGGAGTATTAAAAAACCCACATGCAATCAGATTTTAAGGAAAGTTAACTTGATCAAGCAAACTACAGCTCAGCCTTTAAAATTCCAAATCTGTTGAACAAAAGAAAGCAACTTACAACTGCAGTGGTACCTCGGGTTAAGTACTTAATTTGTTCTGGAGGTTTGTTCTTAACCTGAAACTGTTCTTAACCTGAAGCATCACTTTAGCTAATGGGGCCTCCTGCTGCCGCCGCACCGCCGGAGCCAGATTTCTGTTCTTATCCTGAAGCAAAGTTCTTAACCTGAAGCACTACAGTGGTGCCTCGCAAGACGAAAATAATCCGTTCCGTGAGTCTCTTCGTCTAGCGGTTTTTTCGTCTTGCGAAGCAACCCTATTAGCGGCTTAGCGGATTAGCGCTATTAGCGGTTTAGTGGTTTAGCGGCTATTAAAGGCTTAGCGGCTAAAAGGCTATTAGCGGCTTAGTGGCTTAGAAAAGGGGGGGGAGCGGAAAAAAAATGGTAAGACTCGCAAGACTTTTTCGTCTTGCGAAGCAAGCCCATAGGGAAATTCGTCTAGCGAAGCAATGCAAAAACGGAAAACCCTTTCGTCTAGCGGGTTTTTTGTCTTGCGAGGCATTCGTCTTGCGGGGCACCACTGTATTTCTGGGTTAGCGGAGTGTGTAACCTGAAGCGTATGTAACCTGAAGCATATGTAACCTGAGGTACCACTGTACAGCTCAGCCTTTAAAATTCCAAATCTGTTGAACAAAAGAAAACAACTTACAACAAAAGGGCAAAGTGTAGAGGTGGTTTTTTTTTTAAAAGTAGCAGGACTTGCAGATTTCCTTCTGGCTAACTTTGGTGCACGTATCCAGGAGGAGAGCTGCAACTATTTAAGAAAGCCCATCTGTCTTAAGTGCCTGTGTGCCTCGAAGTTCCGTCACGTGGCTTGCCTTGCCTTTCCTCATTACTCTTTCAGCAGGAAAGATGTAGCTCAATGTTTACTTCTCTGGAGGACAGGTCAGCTGGAAGGAAGAAGCTTAGCTTGAAGCCTCCAGGCTTCCCCAAGACTAGTGGTAAAGCACTGTCTGACTATGGGAAATGATTGATTGATCTTGCCGTCATGGAAAGGAGACAGTTGCTGCTGGCTTGGTAATTTGCTTCTTCCATGCTCATTAACTATTTGAGGCGACTTCACATTGCAGTGCTTAATTTTGAGAGGTGCTATGGATAAAATCTGCAGCTGTGCAAGCAAGCAGGTAGCCTTATCTTTAGATAAGAGGAAATTGGGTATTATTACTCCAGGAGTAAAAGGCGCACTGTGTATGCTCTGAGCTACCATCTTTATTTGCTACTTCATGTGTTTTGTAGCCATTCTGGAATTCAGATTCCAGAAACTTGTATTGAGGTACTACCACTTAACCCTTTGGCTGCACAGATCATGCAAGGCTGTGATATGTGATCCTCAGGGTCCCTTCCAACTCTACAATTCTATGATATATTAAAACTGACTATGGCATAACATTGTATTGAAACTCCTGGGAGAGATTATCTGGAAGCTGGATGCTGGTAACCTCAACTCAAGTCTCCTTTTCATAAGATTCCAGAAGGCAGTGGGAGGTTCTGAACTGGAATTTGATGGGTGAAGGACTGATGATTTAATCCAGACCAAGTGGAACTGGTGTAAATGGCTGTTTTTTATGCTGTGATTAGGCTATCTGGAGTTACCTGTCCACTGAGTCTTTTTTTCTTATTGTGGCACATATCACAGTCTGTTTTGTTCTGCTTCTAGTAAGCCACCAGGCCTCATCCCCTAGTCCCGCTCGTGGGTGTCTCTGTTTTTAAATTTGTGAAATGTCAGAGACCATATAATTACCATACCACCAAGCCTTACTAGAAGAATTACTGTACAGGACTGAATAAAAGCTGCCCTAGAACAGGCTTCCTCAACCTCGGCCCTCCAGATGTTTTTGGCCTAAAACTCCCATGATCCCTAGCTAGCAGGACCAGTAGTCAGGGATGATGGGAATTGTAGTCTCAAAACATCTGGAGGGCTGAGGTTGAGGAAGCCTGCCCTAGAATATATACTGAACCCCTAATATGAGGTCTCTTTGAAAGGAATGTACTGTATATATACCATAAATCTTGGGCACCATCCAGTGCTTTTACAATTTAGAGAACCTGTGGAACCCCTTGGTTCTCCTACATGTCAGGCTTCCAGCACCACCTGTTGAGTGGAGCAAGTGATCCTTTTACAAAACTACTGAAGGATAGAGTTTCAAGTATCAGTTCCATCCAAGGTGTCATCTTAAATCACAGCTTCTCTACCTGTAAGAGCGCAGTTATCAGCTGCTCTCAGATTATATACAAGCCTCCTTTTTTTAAGGGGTGTGTGTGGCCTATATTCAGACTAAAAAAGGTAAAGGGACCCCTGACTATTAGGTCCAGTTGTGACTGACTCTGGGGTTGCGGCGCTCATCTCGCTTTATTGGCCGAGGGAGCCGGCATACAGCTTCCGAGTCATGTGGCCAGCATGACTAAGCCGCTTCTGGCGAACCAGAGCAGCGCACGGAAACGCCGTTTACCTTCCCGCCATAGCGGTACCTATTTATCTACTTGCACTTTGACGTGCTTTCGAACTGCTAGGTTGGCAGGAGCAGGGACCGAGCAACGGGAGTCTTGGGGATTCGAACCGCCGAGCTTCTGATTGGCAAGTCCTAGGCTCTGTGGTTTAACCCACAGCGCCACCCGCGTACAGTACTATTCTACAAACTCTTCTTCCCAAGCAGTTGCATCACCAGGAAATTTCATTACTTGGGCTTAGACTTAGGCTTAGAGCTAGGAAAAGGCTGCTTTGATAATGAATAGTGTTTTACGCCTTCTGGTATGTGCCTAGCAGTAGGCAGATTCTATGACTGAAACAAGAGAACTTGTTGCCACAATTAAAAAAAAAGTCACAGCATTTTGAACTAAAAAAATCTTGGGTCAATTTCAAATGAGCATTTCCCCCTCTGTTGTGTTGTTTAGTTGTTTCTGACTCTTCATGACCCCCTGAACCAGAGCACGCCAGGCACTCCTGTCTTCCACTGCCTCCCACAGTTTGGTCAGACTCATGCTGGTAGCTTCGAGAACACTGTCCAACCATCTCGTCCTCTGTCGTCCCCTTCTCCTTCTCCTTGTGCCCTCAATCTTTCCCAACATCAGGGTCTTTTCCAGGGAGTCTTCTCTTCTCATGAGGTGGCCAAAGTATTGGAGCCTCAGCTTCACGATCTGTCCTTCCAGTGAGCACTCAGGGCTGATTTCCTTAAGAATGGAGAGGTTTGATCTTCTTGCAGTCCATGGGACTCTCAAGAGTCCCCTGTGTAGAATAAGGCAAAATCCACACAAATTGTACAGGAAACACCTATGAGCAGGAATCTTAACACCTTGCTTGGAGAAATCTTCATAGATGTTACATTTTGATCGTGATTATTTTGTAGTGAGAAAAGTTGTTATGGAATAGGTCATTTGTACTTGAAGCAACACCATTCTTAATATATTAGGGTAAACTTAATTTTGCTGACCAAATTTTCAGCCATATGATATAACTATTAGTTCAAAATAATGCAAATAAAGTTCAGTGTTAAATCAAGCAGTGCCATAAAACACTTTACAACAGGATTACAGTAAATTTGGTATAACGTATTGTCTTTGTATCCAAATATCTATAGTTCCTTAAAGAATATGAGACTACTGCATGAGATCAAGGCAGAACGCTAAATCAAGAATTAATGTTACGACACTGAACTGGCACAAGCCCTGGGCTTGCACATTCCCCACTAACCCTTCCCCTTCTCTCCTTTGTACACAAAGAGAGGAAGCCTGAGAACGTCAATTTGCTGCTTGGAACAAACAGTAGCTTCCCATAATAAAGTGTGACAGAAATGGGAGTTTGTTCCAAACAGCAAACAGAATCTAAGGTTTCTAGACACTAACCCAACGATAACCCAAGTGGTGCCCTCCAGATCTTGCTGGACATCAGTTCCCATCTGTCCCAGCCAGCATGACCAATGTGGTTTGTGTTACTCTCCAAACTAGAATTGCAAACATGGTTTGAAGCCGTTTTGTCATTCTGGTTTGCTGGGGGAAGCGCAGACCATGGCTTGCTGGTTCAACGTGTGTTGGCAAACCAGTTGAAGCAGAGTATGAAAGAAGAGCAGCGAGTGCATGAGTGCAAGGCTCCTGTAGCACCAAAGCATGATTTAGCATTACATGTGAATCATTTCCATATGATTTCTGTAGCTCCATGTGTGAGAGTAACAACTTTTTTGTAGATATGCTAGTAACCTTTCCTGAGAACTCACAAAGTTGCAGCTGATATATTAGCTAAACCTATTGAAATGAAAGTGCAAGAAACGAGAAAATACTTCACAGTGTGTAAGCGTTTCAAATAATTTAGTGAGTCTTTTTTTCGGCATCTCAATTTATTCTATTGCATATAGTCCTCTTTACTTGATGTTCTGCTTAATAATAAACTGCACTTAATTAAAAATAGCTGCAATTAGCTTGGATTATAGTGAGAAGAAGTGCCACCAGGTGTCCCAGAATGCAACTATAATCTGACTATGGAAGAAGCTCAGTCATAAGTATGGGGTAATGGTTTGAGAAGCTGGATTTAATTAAACTAAATGTTGCACTGCTTAGCATTATTAAAACTGTGATAAACTGGTACCTCTTTGTACGTGAATACTCTTCATTTTGATTGAAATCTAGTTTCATAAAAGATGACACAGAAGCAAATGAAGTCTTAGGGTGAAGCTCAGATGTTCCAAATCCAGATAACCTCCCTAGTTTTGTCAGAATGATTAGATTGTGGAGGAGCTCATTAAGTCATTCCCGTACACACACACACACACTTGCATTCGAAGAGCTAACAAGGCAGTACAAAAGCAAAACATGTGAATCATAGAATCATAGAATATGGTTTTGGATCTGGCCATAGCTTTGCCCAAGAGGCCTGATCCTGAAGCTAGTGTAGCAAAAGCAAAAGTAGTGCTTCCTAGCACCATTTTGAGCTGCTTTGCCCCTGGGGTACCGGGAACAAATTCAACATGAGCTTCTAACAAAAGGACTTGGAAACTCAGTCTAAACCATTGTCCTTTATCAAAGAACTGGCCACTTAGTTTGCTATGCAACTCTCATCTGACGCAAAATATACAACATCACTTTGCTATTTTCAACATCCTTTTGTCGCTAACGTCTCAAAACCATTTCCAGAACTCGCAGTCACAGCCTGTCAGATAACTCCCTTTTTCCTGTGGTACTTCTGTTGTATTCAAAATTAATTCTTCAATACAACAGGATACTTATTTCATTCACAATAGAGCTATAAACACTCTCAGTGCTTTTACATGTACATCTATGTGTTTAAGAAAACAATAAAAATAATTCCTTGCCCCAGGTAGTTATGAATATGACCCCTAATTGCTCCTTATGACTTCCTATTCTGATTCTTTAATTCTAAGAAATTAAAGGGTTAGTTTTATTCCACATGTCATTTCAGACAAGGGGTTTAGGGTTATTGTTTCCTATCCTGCCTTTTTAATTTTATCCCTTCAACCTATCCTGCTATCTTTCTCCCTCCATGCCTTTATTGTCCAGTTGAGATTTTAAAAAATCTCATCACTTTTCCCCTGGGCTGGTGGGTGACAAGTAGAACTAGTATCAAATGTAGACTTCCTTCTTGGCCGCACAAAAACTCACTCATGTTGATTTATATCCCATCCAACCGAAGGCAGAGATTCACTGATAGACAGAACAGGGGTTGCCAACCTTTTGGGGCCACTGGGTACATTTGGAGTTTACAAAAAGTGCCAAGGAAGCCATTGACAAAATGGCTGGGCTGAGGTGAGGGTGTGGCATAACGCAAAACGACTGCCATATCTAAAAGAGCAGAAAGTGTCAGGACCACAAAATGGTGGAAGGATGCTTCTCTCCATCAGCTGCGTAGGAGAAAAGGTACCTGCTTCAACCACCACTACAATAATTCACAGATAGAGTGTATCTTCTCTGTTCAGAGCAGGTTGTTGTTTTTTGGCGGGGGGAGATGTGTACACTTCTACGTGAGCAGTGGCGAAGCTGCATGCTCTGGCACCAGGGGCGGAGAGCAGGTGGGGGCGTGGCTGGCGTGCATCCTGGGGGCGTGACGCATGTCCCAGGGGTGTGGTGTGCGTCCTGGGGGTGTGGTGTGCTGCGCGGTGGGTGGGGGGTGCACAGCATGTGTCAGGGTGGCCACGATGGTGCCCCCTCCCCGATGGTGTTGGCGGCAGTGTGCTCCCCCCCCCCCGTTCCTCTGCCAGTGTGGGTGAGTATGTTTAAGTATGTGTACAAATAGAACTAAGCAGGAACAGCAAGTGGTTTTTCATTCATTGTAGATTTTTGAGGAGATATTTGCTTAAAGCTTATACTGGAACATTGCAGGAGGGGTTCCAGGACCTCAGTTACCCAGCAGTGGACGGAGGAATGCTGCCCATGTCACTAGGATGCCCAGCCGTGTCACGCCCCCCCAGCTAACCTATCATCTACTTTGGTGGATCTCCCAGCCCACTCACCCTCTTTCTTGCTTTGCTTGACTATGGCCTTGCTATGACTAATGTCGGTTGCCTGGTTGTGGGGCCAGGTAGGAATTTTTCCACTTGGCAAATTGGCTCCAGCCATTTGGTTTTTGCCTACCTAGTAGCAATCGCCACAGCTTCGTAAGGTTAGGCATTGGGTAAGTGGGTGGCACTGTGGGTTAAACCACAAAGCCTACGGCTTGCCGATCAGAAGGTTGGGGGTTCGAATCCCCTCGACTGGGTGAGCTCCCGTTGCTCGGTCCCTGCTCCTGCCAACCTAGCAGTTCAAAAGCACGTCAAAGTGCGAGTAGATAAATAGGTACCGTTCCAGCGGGAAGGTAAACGGCGTTTCCGTGGGCTGCTCTGGTTCGCCAGAAGCGGCTTAGTCCTGCTGGCCACATGACCAGGAAGCTGTACGCCGGCTCCCTCGGCCAATAAAGCGAGATGAGCGCCACAACCCCAGAGTTGGTCACGACTGGACCTAATGGTCAGGGATACCTTTACCTTTACCTATACTGGAACACGTGAGCACAGTGTGGGCCCTGCATGCCCCCCCCCCAAACAATATGCAGTAGAACACTATGCATGTAATACGTTGTAGAAGTAATGCAGCATTTGCAAGCCAGCTAGTTGATTTTTCCCCCTCTTGACATTTGTTAAACACTTATCAGTAGTTTGTGCTGGCTATAATTTATTTAATCACTCATTTAAAAATCTGAAGGAAAACCACAGTTGAAATATTAAGGAAGCAGATGCATAGTACTCTGCATTTAGTTTAAAGTTATGATAATGATAACAATAAACTATATTACTGGGGGTGGGGAAGCCTAGGCTCAATACTCCAAAATGCAGCAGAGGAGATGGATAGAGCATCCATGAAATTATTATATTTATTTTTTTTGTTATATATGCTTGTAGAAGTAATACATTTGGGGTTTAGGTGCTGGAGGTTCTTCAAGATTTCTGATGAAGTCTTATTTCTGCAGGGAAGTGGCTAAAAAGAGGAAGGGCATGAGGGTTAGAACTCTTTAATAGCATACTTAATAGCATACATGATCAAGACTACGAACCAAGGATGTTAGGGGAGAAGATTATGTACAGTACAGTATGTAGCACAGCAGTTAAGGTAACAGGAGTTTGAGGCTTGTTGGGTAATCTGCCTCTGCCATAGTTCAAATAGGACAGCACATTTGATACAATCTCTTGTTCTGCTATAATGGAGTGACATAGCTGTCAACATTTCCCTTTTTTAAAGGGAAATTCCCTTATTCCGATTAGGAATCCTCACAAGAAAAGGGGAAAGTTGACAGCTATGTGGAGTAACAACCCTACTTGTAAAATTGCTGCCACTGAATAATTGCTGGATTGGCATGGCACAGTGCTAAAGAAATGCAAACTTTCTGCATAGACAAGAGAAAATGACTCCTTATCACTTTTTGAATATTGACTCGCTATGCAGTATAATATTTGTACTGGTCGGTCACACTGCAACAACAGTCTCAGCTGCTAGACAGTGCAAGAGCCAAGACTCAGAAGCAGGATCCCAAAGGGGCACTTTAGGAGGCATATACACTGCCATGGCTGGATTGGGGGCAGGGAACTCTCTTCCCCCCATTTCTCCCTGGCAATGAGGGAGGCCTTTTCTGGCAGGGGTGTTTTAAGTGTGTGTGTGTGTGTGTGTGTGTGTGTGAGAGAGAGAGAGAGAGAGAGAGAGAGAGAGAGAAACTGGGTTGTGGAAAGAGATCATTGTCCTTTAGGTGCAAGAGGATATGGGGTGGGTGAGGGGGTAAGGTATTACAACCCTTCCGTAGGTTCAGAATCTGAGGAATAGAGAAGACGTTGTGGTCTTGTTGTTGTTTAGTCGTTTAGTCGTGTCCGACTCTTCGTGACCCCCTGGACCAGAGCACGCCAGGCACTCCTATCTTCCACTACCTCCTGCAATTTGGTCAGCCTCATGTTTGTAGCTTCGAGAACACTATCCAACCATCTCGTCCTCTGTCGTCCCCTTCTCCTTGTGCCCTCCATCTTTCCCAACACCGGGGTCTTTTCCAGGGAGTCTTCTCTTCTCATGAGGTGGCCAAAGTATTGGAGCCTCAGCTTCAGGATCTGTCCTTCCAGTGAGCACTCAGGGCTGATTTCCTTAAGAATGGAGAGGTTTGATCTTCTTGCAGTCCATGGGACTCTCAAGAGTCTCCTCCAGCTAGTGAGAGGGAATTGAGGCAGGCAGGGTGGAGCTATTGTCCTGGAGAAAGAAACTCTGGCGGAGGGAAACAAAGGCAGTGGAGTGAACATAATATTTCATATACACGTTTATCTAAACTAATAATTGTAAACGGTATTCTAGAACATGCTGTAAATAAAAATAAACCTGCTTCATTATAATCGCAGTCAGAATAAACTAATGTGGAAACAAAATTCTTTTGCATTAGGGATTTTAGCCCGAATGATTATTCTTCCTTGAGCATCTTAACGTTCTAACAAATGAATTGCAACTGCAGTGCAAAAACAATTAGAAATAAACTAAACACAAAGCTTCTGTTGGTCATTATGCTTTTCTCAACTACTTTATTAGTTCTGAATCAGAAATAAAATTGCAATGAAAAGATCAGTTAGTTGTATTCTGTAACTAGAAAACCATCTTATTGCTGCAGAATCTTGGACAATGGCAGGATTAGAACTGATTTTAAACTTCATTTTTCTCTCTAAATCATAATCTGAATTTACTAGGAAACATTCTTAAAGCCCAATCATACTATAATTTTCTTCCTTTGTGAGGTTCCAACAAATATGAAGACACAAATAGCCTTACAGTGTGCCTAATCCAAGCATAATTCAAACCAAGTTAACAACCAGGAGCATTGTTTTATAGAGCAGCTTTATACCAGTGTGTTATTTTATGTGAAGGTCATCCAGCTAGAGACTGGCTGTGGACTTTGTTTAACCCCTGAAATAATTTCAAATTACTGCCCTGTGACCAGGAGGAGAAGTCAGCAAGATGAACAGTCATCTTTGTAGTCTCTCCCTTGTCAATTTAGGATTTAAGATAACTGAAAAAGAACTGCATCATGATTAGCTCTAAACATTTCAGTTAGTCTACACGAAGCTGAAGGTTTTGGGTATGGAAAGATGTTGGCAAATAGAAGTAGCTAATAGCTATTTGGAATGGGGGCGGGGAGAGAATAGGTTGTAGCTCTGGGGCCAGCTCCGTGGACAGAAAAGGCACATACTTTTGTAAGCTAAGAAAATAATAATAATAATAATAATAATATATTATTTGTACCCCGCCCATCTGGCTGGGTTTCCCCAGCCACTCTGGGCGGCTTCCACAGAGACCAAAAATACACTAAAATGTCACACATTAAAAACTTCCCTGAACAGGGCTGCCTTAAGATGTCTTCTGAATATCAGGTAGTTGTTTATCGCTTTGACATCTGATGGGAGGGCATTCCACAGGGCGGGCGCCACTACCGAGAAGGCCCTCTGCCTGGTTCCCTGTAGCTTTGCTTCTCGCAATGAGGGAACCGCCAGAAGGCCCTCGGCGCTGGACCTCAGCGTCCGGGCAGAACGATGGGGGTGGAGACGCTCCTTCAGGTATACTGGGCCAAGGCCATTTAGGGCTTTAAAGGTCAACACCAACACTTTGAATTGTGCTCGGAAACGTACTGGGAGCCAATGTACGTCTTGCAAGACCGGTGTTATATGGTCTCAGCAGCCGCCCCCAGTCACCAGTCTAGCTGCCGCGTTCTGGATTAGTTGTAGTTTCCGGGTCACCTTCAAAGGTAGCCCCACGTAGACCACATTGCAGTAGTCCAAGCGGGAGATAACTAGAGCATGCACCACTCTAGCGAGACAGTCCACGGGCAGGTAGGGTCTCAGCTTGCGTACCAGGTGGAGTTGGTAGACAGCTGCCCTGGATACAGAATTGACCTGCGCCTCCATGGACAGCTGTGAGTCCAAAATGACTCCCAGGCTCCTGGTCCTTTAGGGGCACAGTTACCCCATTCAGGATCTTTAATAAAAATTATTTTTAAAAAGAAAAGAAAATGCAAGCCTTTTATTAGCATCTGAAGAGTCTTATTGGCGCCAAGGAACCAATATCAGCTACTTCGTGGGAAACGACATTGAGAAAACATGGTGATGTGATGTGATGTTCTGCATGCAATTAATGGAGGAAGGTTTTACCTCCACTGCCCAAGACGTTATGCCTCTGAATGTCAGTTCCTGGGAATGGCAAGAGGGGAGGGAGACTGCTGTTGTACTTGGGTAATGGTTCCGGGCTTCCCATGGGTGACTGTGAGGATCGAGTGCATGGGCCTATGGCTTGATCTAGAACTATCAAAACAAAAAGACCATATAAGATAGCTGCCAGCTACGATGATCAAAGCCTGTCCACATCAAAAGACAGCAGCAAATATCAAAGCCACGCAAGACAATGGTGCATCTCGATAAAAGGAGCTCTGGTAAAACACTTGCATGTAATTCTTTCTGTTTTGTTCTGATCTGTTGAGTGAAAGCTTGACTGTTGTTGTTGTTGTTGTTGTTGTTGTTGTTGTTTAGTCATTTAGTCATGTCCGACTCTTTGTGACCCCATGGATCAGAGCACACCAGGCACTCCTGTCTTCCACTGCCTCCCGCAGTTTGGTCAAACTCATGCTGGTAGCTTTGAGAACACTGTCCAACCATCTCGTCCTCTGTCGTCCCCTTCTCCTTGTGCCCTCCATCTTTCCCAACATCAGGGTCTTTTCCAGGGAGTCTTCTCTTCTCATGAGGTGGCCAAAGTATTGGAGCCTCACTTCACGATCTGTCCTTCCAGTGAGCACTCAGGGCTGATTTCCTTAAGAATGGATAGATTTGATCTTCTTGCAGTCCATGGGACTCTCAAGAGTCTCCTCCAGCACCATAATTCAAAAGCATCAATTTGTCAGCGATCAGCCTTCTTTATGGTCCAGCTCTCACTTCCATACATCACTACTGGGAAAACCATAGCTTTAACTATACGGACCTTTGTTGGCAAGGTGATGTCTCTGCTTTTTAAGATGCTGTCTAGGTTTGTCATCACTTTTCTCCCAAGAAGCAGGCGTCTTTTAATTTCGTGGCTGCTGTCACCATCTGCAGTGATCATGGAGCCCAAGAAAGTAAAATCTCTCACTGCCTCCATTTCTTCCCCTTCTATTTGCCAGGAGGTGATGGGACCAGTGGCCATGATCTTTGTGTGTGTGTGTGTGTGTGTGTGTGTGTGTGTGTGTGTGTGTTTTGATGTTGAGGTGAAAGCTGATACATAACTAGAAACTGAAATCCAGTTTTAATTTCTCAAAAGTCTTTCACTTATTTTTTTTTACCTTCCCACAGTAGGCTTGCAACAAGTTGGCAGGTTGCCTTTTCTGAAGACCGTAGTTTTGTCAGCATCTAAAAATAGTATTCCAAAGAGCAATGTTGTTTACCTTGTGTATCCTCAGAAAGAGCTATTGGACTTACTAAAATGATTAACAGCTAGATCCTTATCTTTAATTGAAGCGATTTTAACATTAAATAAAAAAATTAGCGGTATGTGATATAATCACCAGAGTAATACTTCAGTCTCATTTGCTTTCTACTGGCTATCCTAATACTTTCTGAGAAACATGCCTTGTATGAAAAAGCCATAATACATAGTTTTCTTTCTTTCAGATTCATCATATTCACTTCGCCGAGATGAGACAATTGTCATTGCTCTGGCATCAGTATCTGTACTGGCTGTTCTGGGGGTTGCCTTTTTCTTTGGATACAGAATATTTGGAGGTAAGCTTTGATGAGTGTGTTGTTAATTCTCATCTTTTGTTTTTCTTATCATGATCATTCCTGAGTTGCTTACTCTTTTGTTTGGCAATCCAGTTTTTTAAATATAAAACACATTAAAACAAAACGTCCCCATAGCCTACCCAGAGATCAGAATGCAGGCAGCAATTTGCTGCCAGCTTCAGTAACATTCAGTCCGTTCCCTTTTCCCTGTGAGGGCCATGCTCCCAAAGCAAATATCCAAGCTTTAATGTCTAGAGGGCCTGTCACATGCACCTTCTCTATTTTTCAGAGAGGTGCTACACAACTACTGGAGCTATTTGGTGGCAGTTGATGGTAACAAGAAAACCATAATAAAGGGGATGGATGTGACAAGGTGTTTTAGATTTTGCAGATAGTATCTTTTTTCCCCAAATTTTTTTTTTATTGGTTTTCACAACATTATAAACAAACAAACACATAAGACAAACATAAATCATAGCCTTATTGAAAATTACACTTATTAACATTGTTAAGTGACTTCCTCGCTTCCCCTTGGTTGAATTCCATTGCATATCCTTTTAACGGTTTTCCAAATCACAGTTCTTATAAAATTTAACTTAAACATTAACATCCTTAAATCTTCACATTATGAAATTAAACATATTAATTCATCATTTAACATAAATAAAATCCTAAGCCAATTAAGTATCTGCAAGCTGTTTTCAGTTAATTTAACTTGACATATTTAACTAAGTAATCATTAATTTAATCCATTCTTCCTGGTACTCTTCCTCCTTCGTCGGCTAGCTCCGAAAAATCCCTCATCTTCATCTGCCATTCTTCTATCGTTGGTAATTCTTGGGTTTTCCACTTTTTAGCTAACAAAATATGAGCAGCAGTTGTGGCATACAAAAATAATTTAACATCTTTCTTGGGCAATTCCAAACCTGTTATTCCAAGAAGAAAGGCCTCTGGCTTATTTATAAATGTATATTTCAACATTTTTTCCAATTCATTGGACTTTTCCCAGAAATCCTTCACCTTGGGACAGGTCCACCACATATGATAAAAGGTTCCTTCCTTTTCTTTACATTTGCAACATAGATTGTCACAGTTATGATATATCTTTGCTAATTTTACAGGAGTCAAATACCATCGGTACATCATTTTCATTATATTTTCCTTTAACACAGTGCATGCGGTGGGATTTTGCAGATAAGATCTTGAGGAACACAGCATGTTAGCTGTCCTGATTAACCTTGGCATAGGGAAAGTAATGTGCAAAACTCCATAGCTGGCATCAATTGGCCGTACTAATATTGGTTCTTCTAAAACTGTCACTCTGTCTAACTCTTTAAGTTGTTTGCAAGGTGTCTCCTGGATAGGTTTGTCCGTTGCCAAGACATTGTCAAGACCTTGGACATTTTGATGTGTAACACAAACTTTTTTTCCTGGCTCTTCTTTCATCAGGAGATCATAAACAAGGTATGCACAGTATAGACATGATGGAAGCAGCATCATCTGAACCCTCGTTAGATCTTGATAATCTGAAGCTACTGGAGGTAACTATGCCATTTGGAGTTTCTAGGTCTTTGCTCTTCGCATGAGTTATGAATCACCTGATCAATTTAGTACAATATGTTAATGCTTACTTTACATACATACAAGTTAGTATTTAAGGATTTTTGCAGCCACACTGATAATCATTTAGTTAGATGCTACTTTTTTGTACCTGACAACTAGGTCATGATAAAGGGGCTATTCATTCATTCAATAGTGGCCTTCATCTTAAGATCTCTTTGTTCTATAACATTATCACTCGAGTATTTCTTCATAAATAAAACCGCTTGTATTCTCAGCTGGTGTTTAGAAAGACAAAATTAATATTTTTGTGGTTACTATATTCACAAGTTTGTGATGATCTGCATGCATGAAGCCCCATTTCTATTTTAATTTAACAAAGCCATGCCTCATCAAGCCAAGCATAACATGAGTCATGTCTTTGAATCCTGTTATTGGGTTCTTCCTCTTCTTTTTTAAGTAACAACAATTTCCACTTGTATATATGTTTCTTTAGATACTAAGATGAACTATATGCTCTACCATGTCAGAGTGAACTGTAGCACTGCAGTTGAAAGGCCCAAATCCATGGACAAAACTCAGTGCTCATGCTCACTGAAATCAAGAAATTTAAGTGGACTGTCCACTGGACTGTGGCCAAAATGTATATTGTATTAATGTGAAGTTCATCAAATGGTTACTTTTTTAAATTTCACAGCTTATTGGTCGAGGGCGATATGGAGCAGTTTACAAAGGTTCCTTAGATGAGCGTCCAGTGGCTGTAAAAGTATTTTCTTTCACGAATCGTCAAAACTTTATCAATGAGAGAAATATATACAGAATCCCACTTATGGAACACGACAATATTGCCCGATTCATTGTGGGAGATGAGAGATTCACTGCAGATGGACGGATGGAATACTTATTAGTGATGGAATATTATCCCAATGTAAGTAATAATTTAAAGAGAGTTACTTTATACACCTTTGGGAAGATAGAAAATTGATTTAAGTTGCAATGAATGTAAAAATATTCTGTGGGGATTTTACATTAGTGTATTTTTAGTAACAACAGGTCAGGTTCATTCATTCGTTTTATTAATATGCTCCTTTTCCACACACAAAATCAGGCTTAAAGCAGCTTACAACAAGGAAACGGATGCATGTCAAACAAATGCTACAAAAACATTTTCACAATAACATAGCAAAACAATAACGTAGCAGCAATTTCATAATAACATAGCAAAACAATAGCAAAGATAATGATATACCAAAAAAAACCCACATTCCAGTACTACAAATCTAACAAGACTATTTAAAGAACATGCAGAATCGAACAGCAAAAATAAGAAGGGAGCTTCATAATTTCACCTTAGTCCTAGAAACACCCCTCCCATGATGTTGCTCCGCTGCTTCTTATAAGGCTTCCACTGGTGGAACTACTACTCCCATGATATTAAAGAAGAAAATGCCAGGAGCTGCATTATATACACATGAAAGGTTCTGTCACATTCTGGCATCACATTCTGAATCTAGAACAAGATGTAGTAACTAATATAAAGGTAAAGGGACCCCTGACCATTAGGTCCAATCGTGACTGACTCTGGGGTTGCGGCGCTCATCTCGCTTTATTGGCCGAGGGAGCCGGCATACAGCTTCCAGGTCATGTGGCCAGCATGACTAAGAACCAGAGCAACGCACGGAAACGCCGTTTACCTTCCCGCCGGAGCGGTACCTATTTATCTACTTGCACTTTGATGTGCTTTCGAACTGCTAGGTTGGCAGGAGCAGGCACTGAGCAACAGGAGCTCACCCTGTCGCGGGGATTCGAACTGCCGACCTTCTGATCGGCAAGTCCTAGGCTCTGTGGTTTAACCCACAGCACCACCCGTGTCCCAGAACCTAATATAGGGCTTTACAAATAGGAGCATGCTTAACCATGAATGGTTGTGTCACTGGAGCCTGGGATGCCCCCAGATGTCTCTTTCCTTTTCTCATATAAGTGAGCAATTGTGAAATGTGGTTAAGTCGTTTGATTAAAGCTGCCTCAGAAAATACCATTTCTTTTGCCATCTAGAAGCACATCTGGTGGACATGAGTGTCATTTTTAGATAAAGCCAACAGTAACCACAAACAAACTAGCACCTCTCTTCCTGTTAATAAAAGCAGTAACCTAGGTCCACAAATTTTGAAATGGAGTAATTGGAAATAAGTGTTGATTAAAAGTCTCTACAAGGGACTGGTGACCCTAACAACATGCACTGTGTTTATTCCCTTTCCAGGGCTCTTTGTGCAGGTATTTGAGTCTTCATACTAGTGACTGGGTGAACTCATGTCGTTTGGCACACACTATAACTAGAGGTCTGGCATATCTCCACACAGAGTTACCTCGAGGAGGTAAGGCCAGGGGTCTGCAGCTTTCCATAAAGATAATTTAGGATTTTCTGTTTGATAACAGAATCAAAGGATTTTTATTTTATGGTGATGCAAATATTTCTGTCATTAGACATAAGCAACTCTTCTATACACTTTTTTTGAACCCATTGTGCTTTATGTAAGTTCATTTGGAGCCTTCTTAAATAATTAGTAACTATGATGAGGTGTCTTAATTTTGGCACTTGATTTAAAATACATCGTGCTTTATTTGCTTGCACACTTAAATTATTTTTACCCTTCTCTTCAGCTGAAAAATGGCTCCAGTAACAGTATACTCTCAATGCATGCTGAGCAATGTATGATTGAAAAAGTAGCACAAAGCCTGAGAAAAATGGCCTGAGAAGTTGATTGCAAATAAAAATATATGGAACTAAGATTTTTTGAGTCATTTGTTACCCCACAGTAACTTTGAAGGCTGCTTTTAGCAAAAAAAAAATTGAACAGAAATACCAAATAAGAGCAGGTGCAAAAATTACAGAATTACTCCATGTCTCTGACTCAGGCAACCAGATATTATGTATCAGAAGAAGGAGGAATGATAGCTCAGTTGGTAGAGCATGATACTCTTAATCTCAGGGTTGTGGATTCAATCCCTTCGTTGGGCAAAAGATTCCTGCCTTGCAGGGGGTTGGACTAGATGACCCTCAGGATTCCTTCCAACTCTACAATTATATGATATATGTGTCTTCTTTGTGCATGGGGAGAAAGAAGAGACACTATTTTTGCCATATTTTTCTATGCTATTTGGTTGTATCTAACAGTATACATCTGCTGATCAAAATAATCTGTTGTCATGGCCTGCCCCAGGTAAAGAAGCACATACAGTGGTGCCCCGCAAGACGAATGCCTCGCAAGACGGAAAACTCGCTAGACAAAAGAGTTTTCCGTTTTGGAGGTGCTTCGCAAAACGAATCTCCTATGGGCTTGCTTCGCAAGACGAAAATGTCTTGCGAGTTCCTGGGGGTTTTTTTACCCCCCCTTTTTCTAAGCCGCTAAGCCGCTTATCAGCTGATCCGATAAGCCAATAGGCCGCTTATCAGCTGATCCGATAAGCCAATAAGCCGCTAAAAGCCGCTAAAAGCCGCTAATAGCGCTAATCCGCTAATCCGTCAATGGGCTTGCTTCGCAAGACGACAAAACCGCTAGACGAAGAGAATCACAGAACGGATTCTTTTCGTCTTGCGAGGCACCACTGTATATGATAGTTTGCACTTTGTCTGCAAGAGAAATACTACAATGTCTAGCCTCTAGGCAGCTGTCCACAGGTCTGGGTCCTATAGAGCAGTGGGCCCCTTCCCCTCCTTCGGCTTATATACCCTTCTCTGAAAGCTGGATTTAGGCAAGGCAGATCTACCATAGATCACTGTTTTGCCTTAGCACATCTTATCGATAAATACGCCAAGAAAACCCGTGGGGTCTTATATGCAGCCTTCATTGATTTGAAGGCTGCCTTTGATTCAATTTCACGAGTAAGACTCTGGGCCAAATTGAATACATCCAGTATAGATAAAAGATTGTTATTTTTGATTAGTGGCCTATATAAAGATACTGTGCTGTATGTAAGATCTTCCACAAGTGGCCAACTCATAGGCCCTGTACCAGCCACCAAGGGGGTTAAGCAAGGTTGCATTCTAGCCCCAGCTTTATTTAACCTATATATCAATGATATGGTTAAAAGCTTAACATCTCCGGAGTTTCATGCTCCTAAATTAGCCACAAACCCTCCTCTGACGGGTTGCATGGCCACAACCTGAAACATCTCCTGCATGGACATCATCACTGCTCTTCCCTTTTTAAGCCCCACTTGGTTCTAGGAGACAGTGGGGCAGGGGAATGTTGGGAATCCACTGACCTGTCCCTCGCCTGAGCTACCCCTTCTTCCTCCACCACAACCTGCACACCTCCCTGCCTTGATTCTTCCTCCTCCACCTGGTCTGGCTCCTTCCTGAGAACCAGCATCAATCCCCATAAATCACTGGCCTCCTGGCCCCCTGTCTCTGCCACACGTTCTTTGGAGCACTGCCAGTCTGTCAGCAGAATGCTGAGGGAGGCAGTTATTGGTGATTCCCCTTTCCCCTCTGTAGCCCCTCCTTGTCCCTCTGAATTTCTTCTCAAGTGTCCCACAACCATTTTAAGCAAATTTAGGGGTACTCATGAGCTGCTGGGGGGAGAAAGAATATTTGGAAATTACCTCTCTTTTCTTCCACTGACAGAGACATACTTGTTCTGTAAAACAAAAAAGTGTGATAATATATTATTTTAGTACTGGCATAGATATTTATTCTGAAGTTTGCACAGTTTGTTGCTTTTTAAAAATATCCATGATTATAGAACAGATTCTTAGATTCAGAATAGTACAGCATAGCAATCATTTCATAGTATATGGACAGAAACAATTAGAAATCCTAAAGCAGGGTTTTCAAATGTCCAAACAGATCACTACAAACCTGCCATCTCCCACCGGGATTTGAACAGCCGTAACGTATTGGTGAAGAATGATGGAACATGTGTTATTAGTGATTTTGGACTCTCCATGAAGCTAACAGGAAATAGACTAGTGCGCCCAGGGGAGGAGGACAATGCTGCAATCAGTGAGGTAAGTATGGAAAGAGAATACAATGGTTGGACACGGTTAAATCATGCAGAACAGAAGGATTCCCTTCAGAAACCTCTTCTAAGATCTTAAGGAAGTTCACGGAAGGAAAGTTTCCCATCAACTCTCCCCTACAGCAACCTGATTCTCCTCTCCTCCATCCCGAAAAAGCATCTCCAGCCATTGGGAGTGGGCTTCTGAGACAGTGTGGAACAGGACATGAAGAGGGGATGCAGGGCGAGGAACAGTAACAGAGAGCCAGTAACAGAGAGCCAGTATGGTGTAGTGGTTAAGAGCGATAGACTCGTAATCTGGTGAACTAGGTTCGCTTCCCCACTCCTCCACATGCAGCTGCTGGGTGACCTTGGGCTAGTCACACTTCTCTGAAGTCTCTCAGCCTCACTCACCTCACAGAGTGTTTGTTGTGGGGGAGGAAGGGAAAGGAGATTGTTAGCCACTTTAAAAGTCCTTAAAACAGTGGTGTCCAAACTTTTTTCAAAGAGGGCCATATTTGAGGGCTGTGGGGGCCAACCAAAGTTGTTGACCTTTTTTTAGGATTGAAGTTGTTGAGGTTTTTTAAAGATTTTACCCCATAAATAATAACTGTCACAGGGGCCAGATTAAACTGACCGACGAGCTGGATTAGGCCCCCAAAACAGACTTTGGACATTCCTGCCTTAAAGGGAGTCCAAACTCCTCCTCTTCTTCTTAACTGAATATGAGACTTGGATCCAAAAATAAGTTAACAAGGATGTTCATAGAAGGATAGGTTCTTTCTTTCTTTCTCTCTTTCTTTCTCTCTCTCTCTCTCTCTCTCACACACACACACACACTGATCACATCTCAGCCCACATTGTTCAGCTGGTCCCCCAAACTTACAGAGAGGCTCTCCAGAGGTCACAGGCAATTGCAAAGCAGAGAGGCTGATGGGATTTTTTTCTTTCATGAGCTTCCTTGACTCCTGTTAGAACCCAAGCCAATGAGAGTTCTCTACTCTACCTTGAAGCAGAAGACGCTGGTTGTTTTTTTAAGGGATACTTTGTTTCGAGCACAGATCTTTAATCAAAATGTTCACAGAAAGGCCCCCAAATATTTCCTGGTTGCCGCTTGCTTATATTTTGGAGTAGAGAGGCCAAGTCCTTCATCCCTGATACAATGCATGTGAATAATCTTGATTGGTTTGTGGCAGAGCTCTGCGGGTTTGTCTGCCTCTCCTTTCTGGTTACTTCCTAACATACCTTTCCTTGACCACATTCGAGTACTGTGTACTGTATTTTTTGCTCTATTAGACTCACTTTTTCCCTCCTAAAAAGTAAGGGGAAATGTGTGTGCGTCTTATGGGGTGAATGCAGGCTGTGCTGCTATCCCAGAAGCCAGAACAGCAAGAGGGATCGCTGCTTTCACTGCGCAGCGATCCCTCTTGTTGTTCTGGCTTCTGAGATTCAGAATATTTTTTTTCTTGTTTTCCTCCTGCAAAAACTAGGTGCGTCTTGTGGTTTGGTGCGTCTTATAGAGCGAAAAATACAGTAATATATGAACTCAAACAAGAATGTATTGAGAAAGGAAGAAATATATCGGCATTGGATTTAATTAAATAGGTTATACACCTTGCTTAAGGATTGTATATGGTGTACATCCTGGACTTGATTCGCATGTTAGGAAGTAACCAGCAAAGAAATTTGTTACAAACATTACCATTCAGCCTGTTGCGCCCATTATTTGTTTGCACATGTCAACAGACCTTTCCAACACCTCCAGTAACGGCTGTGTGTTTAACCTGAGATTGAAATCCCCTCTACAGGTAGTTCAGTAACTAAAATTTATAACTGAATCTGAAAAGGGGAAATTGAAAGAGAAGTAATCCCTGCTTTTTAGTTCAAGATACATATAAATCCCAAGTGCCTCAGTATATCATGCATGGTTTTTATTTCTTTTTAAAGGTACAATGTGAATTTTGTATCCGTATAACGATCTAAAGGATAGCTGTTCCCAGAATACCAGATTTACTATTTCACTTTTTACCGTGAAAGGAGGGATAGTATAAAATACTATAAAAGGTCGTTATTTCACCAAAATGTTTTTTTTTAAAAAAAACCAGCTCCTCATGTTTCCTTTTGCCAAATGGAGGTGGAGAAATGGTCTGATCCTGTCACCTGCTCAGTGTGAATGAATAAATATATCTCTAAGGCTATCTGCCCTACATGCAGCTGTCACTCTTTATGCTCCTGCTGGAAATAAGAGAACCTTTATTATTAATTTTGAGGTCAAGGAAGTACTGAACTTTTAAGCTAAACATTGCTTTGCTCCTGTTCCACTTATGGCTACTTCTCAAAACTATTAGATCATGCCACAAAAGACTTTTATTGGGACTGAGCACACAACAAAATGGGCATAGTTGTTATTATAAATGTGGTTAATAAGACCAGGACAAGGCAGTATGGCCTTGAAAATGCTTTCTGTTCAAG